>NC_090449.1:218279021-218886975 GCF_031143425.1 Pleurodeles waltl | reverse complement strand
CATTTAAAAAAAAAATCTTATAAATCGAGAGGTAAGCAGAACCAGGCCCAATACACTTCAAGTATCTAACCATGCTTCTTCGTAGTTGCTACAACTTTTGAGTTTGCCCTGGTCTCACGTGACTAGGGGCCAGATGTAGGAATAATAGATTTTGCGACTCGGAAATTGCGAGTCGGTGCGACTCGCAATTTCCGTGTCGCAAAATCATATGCAGAATGGTGTCTCAGACACCTTCTGCGAATCGCAAGGGGGTCGCAAAGACCCACCTCATTAATAAAAATGAGGTGGGTCACAATTTGCGACCCCCTTGTGATTCCCTGCAATCACAGGGATGGTGGCCTGCTGTAGACAGCAGACCTCTATGTCTGCGACTGCTTTTTCAATAAAGCAGTTTTTTTTTTTGTGTATTGCAGCCCGTTTTCCTTAAAGGAAAACAAGTTGCAATACAAAAGAAAAAATGAAACCATTTGGTTTCGCTTTTTCAGAGTAGGCTCTGAAAAAATATTTATGGTGACATTCACAAAGGGGAAGGGGTCCCCTGGGGACCCCTTCCCTTTTGCGAATGAGTTAGCACCCACTTGACATGGGTGCTAACTGCAAATTGCTTTGCGACCGCGTTCGCGGTCACCAAGCTATTTTGCATAGCGGTGTGAATCGCATATAGGAAGGGAATACTCCTTCCTATTTGTGAGTCGCATTCCCATTTTGCGAGTCGGTACTGACTCGCAAATTGAGAATGTGCATGGCGATGCGCGTTTTGCATGGCACAAACTGCGAATTTCGCAGTTTGCGGCATGCAAAACGCTTTTTACATCTGGCCCCAAATGTCCACGGTTGGTGCTTTGATCGTTTTAGTGCTATTTTTCACTTTAAAATTTAAAAATTCATAACTCCGGTTCAACTGATTAGATGTTTACTGGTGTGTCTAAGACATCATTAAAATGTACTGTATTTTTCTGAATTGGTGTGGAATGTTTCTTGTGTTGTGTTTTCCCTTTATTGCTGTCAGTGTGATGCATAACTACTTTAGCATTGCCCCTAAGTTAAACCTGACAGCTTTTGTGCCAGGCTACGACAGGCCTAACCACAGGTTAATTTATTGACTATTTGTGGTTCATACTGACACGGATTGTGGCTGTTGCTTGAGAAGGGCTCATTTAGGTGTATGTGATGTGGTACTAATGTCACAAACAATACATGCATATGCAGACCCAGCCACGTACACAGAGTACACAATTAATCTGCCCAGGGGTAAATCCTCAGGACTTTTCCTTTTTGATGCACTGATTTAATGTTCTTAACTCTGCTTGGAACTGTGGCCTGCCAACAACACCTCTAGTTCAATATAATGATAAGACCTCGCACAGCAAAGGCCTTCTTTGGAATAGGTCTTAACAGTCCCTTGAGTAGGAAACAAAATATCCACATGAAAGTATTAGCTATGAATTACCAGTATGTTTTCAGTGGACTGCGAATATACAAACCACTACGTCTGGCCACACATATCTCTGGTTTATGTGGACGGATAGTATGCAACATTTTTATCCCAAAACCCAAAGATGTCTCATCAGCAGACTGTTATTAACCTTTAGTTGACCCTTTCCTTCTTTAAATGTATAGTGGATTATAATCTCTGACAAAGTTTCAGATATTCGAATGACTCAATTACCTCAATCCACAAAACGTTATGAGAAGTTCACATTTTAGAAGCAGTGACTAACTCCACTGACAAATCCTAAGAATTTTATGATAGTATAAGTACAGTACAGTATAAGGGCAGTGAATGAGTTAGGAACATGATCGTACACATGATTGAGAAACAAACTTACTGAGCACAAAGACTAGATCAGTGATGTCATCAATGATGTCATTTGAGATGTCATCTGTGATGTCATAAATGATGCCATAAGTGATGTCATGTGAGGACGAAAGCAGCGCATGGTGGGGGCGCAAGTTATAGTTATAATTTACATTCTAATCTATCGTACAGAGTTTTTTTCATGTGGTAAGTTATTATTGAATGCTAATCTTTAATAATTGAGTTATTGCAGTGTGTATATCATCATATTAATTATTTTGTTTACAAACTTACAGCTATCACGAGACAATCGTGGGAGTCGAACACACAATCCCCTGCGTAGACTATAAAGGGGCTATACTTCCTGCCTGGCTCACGCGATCCACTTGTGAAATCAAACATATGAAATTAAGTTCATAACAGTGTATTCGATGAAAATATGACATAAGAAGTGGTGTTTAACGTAGAAAAACTGTTGATATATTGCTGCATTTGAGATGTACAGAAAGTTCTCTTTTACAATCTGGCAAGCCTCTTGCGAGACACCCTGGAGAGCAAAGAGACCCTAAGGAATGATTGTGATTAGTTCATATGGATGTATTTATTTAGAAAAAAATATTCCTACCTTGTTGCTTCATTTGGCTTTTGGGTTTTACTGTGGTTAGATCTTTTTCGCTAGCTCTCTGACATTGCTGACTTTCTGTCACCAGAATGGCATCCTCAGATTCAGATGAACAGCCTAGTGCTGTTCCTACAACTCAGCTACATCAGCCCCTGAAGGTGTCCTTGGTGCAGCAATTTGAAAATGAAACCAGGTGAGAAAAAAGTAGCTGTGAAATATGTCATATGTAAAATATGCAAAAAGGAGTTCAGTAGGGGCAGACGGACCAAGCAATACATCATGTGTACCACAGGGATATGGCGAGGTCTGAGAGCTATGCACCCTCTATGCCTCGCTTGGGCTGAGTTAGTCTGTGCTGCAGGGCCTTATAACTCTTGGAGGACAGCCATGTCTTTTCAAACTGGTGACACTGTGCCTGCCTGGGCACTCAACACTCAAGCGGATAACAACTTTGCTTATTTCAATAAAGCCCTTTTTTGCTGCTTTGTAAGTAGATCAGTTTTTCTTCTGGGACAAGCAGGGCTGCACAGGACAAACATGTCCAAGATCATAAATGCTCACCGAAGCAGTAGTTAATTTTTAATTTTTTTCTTTTTTTTCTCCTCTTTGTTTTGAATGTGATTTTGTTTGTACTCTCAGTTTCTTGTTTTACTTGTACCCTTCAAAAAAATACATTTTTAAAAATGTTAAAAAACACACAAAAAATACAGTTGTTAAAAAACGTTAAAAGGTTTTTTTCAGAGCTACCCTATGCTTTGAATACGTTTGTTCTTTGTACTATGTTACCCAATTTTTTCTTCTTGATGACACCTGCGAGTGACAATCCCAAGAGCCACGATGCTCTAATACTTAGAATGGTTAAATCTCTCTAGCTTGCCTGTCGCAAGAGCCAGGCACACAGTTGTCCACCTCCACTGAGTGGAAGCAGTGTCTTCTGCTTTATGCTCGTGAGTGTCTCACAAGAACACACTTTTCTAATGGATTTTGCATTTTAACTGAACATATCCCATTGTAATATGTATAATTTATATACACCATATTTTCTGTAACCCTCTTTTTTTATACAATCCTGCGAGACTCTCAGGAGATCGTAAAATTAGTTTGGGGGAAGAATTCACATTCACCTTCATTGCAATACTTTTCTCTTAAAATCCCCACTACTAGAATATGGAAAGGGACCGACCTCTCTACTGACACCTTGCATTAAGGTAACCCGTGTGCAGAGTAGGGTATAAAAAGTCATTATGACCCTGGCGGAAGGCGGAGAAGCGGCGGTAAGACCGCCAACAGGCTGGCGGTCTTTCCTCTGCGTATTATGACCATGGCCGTTCCGCCCGCGAGGGAGCAGACGACCGCCGGTCTGGAGACCAGGGTCTCCAGCCCGGTGGCCGTTACTATACCGCCGGCAGTATTTGGACCCGGCTGACCGCCATGGATTTCATGCGGTTTGAAAGCGCCATGAAATCCATGGCGGTAAGCACTATCAGTGCCAGGGAATTCCTTCCCTGGCACTGATAGGGATCTCCCCCACCCCCCCACCCCAAATCCCTCCCCTACCCCACCACCCCCCAAAGGTGGCAGGACCCCCCTCCCAACCCCGACCCCCAACATCACAGCACCCATACATACACTACACGCACGCAGGCACCACCAACACACATACACGCACACACACCGACATACATGCCAACATCCACACACACAGTCAGACATGCACACCCACATTCAAACACACACGCACACATCCATACAGACATACCTACAGACATACACGCACTCATTCCCATACACACAACACCCCTGCAAGCATACACGCACTCACACACCCCCTCTACATACCCACACACACACACACACCCCCATGCACGCACACAACACACAATACCCCCCGACCCCCCTCCCCTCACGGACGATCGTCTTACCTGGTCCGACGATCTTCCGGGAGGGGACGGGAGCCATGGGGGCTACTCCGCCGACACCACACCGCCAACAGAACACCGCCACGCCGAATCACAGGACGTGATTCTCTGGCGGGTGTTCTGTTGGCGTGGCGGTGGAGCAACCTCCACTTCCCCGCCGCCCACCAGTATGGCTGTTGGCGGCTCTCCATCCGTAAAAGGACGACGGTCATAATAGGCCGAGCGGCAAACCACCACCACAGGCGGTCTTCCGCACGGCGGTCCCTCGGCGGTCTTGAAAAAAGACCGCTGAGGTTGTAATGACCCCCACTGTCTTTCCCATCACACCTTTCCCCATGTTCAGTAGTATGTATAGTGGTGTAGGGAAGGTACTCACCTCACATGTAAGGCCCCTCTATTCCGTTATAAGTATAACAAGTACTAGCCTCCCCACTGAGACCTCTCCCCAGGGAAATAACCGCATATATTAGTGTGTGGACATGGATTTCCTTATCACTCGCAGCTCTCCCTAGCAAGACAGACATATGCAGTAGTATATAGGGAAACCTTATCTTCTGCACCAACACCAATCTCCAGGACAACATTGATGTGCAGTACGTTGTAGTGAATTAGTGGCCTCTATGCTGACACCTCTTCTTAGAACAACAGTGATATGCAGTGCTGTCTGGAAATTCAGTGACCGGTCCACTAACACATCTTATCAGGATGAGAGGTGTCTTTAGTAGAGTTTAAGAACAATTTATCTTTCTACTCATACCTCCTCTCATGCTGACATGTATACATAGTAGGCACTGGGGAGAAACTGCCCTGTTTCCTGACACAAGTCTTTTGCATGATAACTCTGCATAGTATAGTATGTGGAGGCACTGACCTCTCTCCTGTCACCTGTTTCTTGCATGACGGATGTGCAAATTAGGGTGTGAAAACTGGCTTAATTCTCTGGTCACAACTCTCCCTAGTATGACAGATGTACAAGTAAAATGGAGTTGAAATAATCTATATGTTCAGACATCTGCCTTGCATAACAAGTATAGAGACTATGAAATGAAAACTCATGGCTCCCTCAGGTGAGACATTTCTCCAGAGCAACATATGTGCACAGTAGACTGTGGGTTCAAACTGTTCTCTCTGCACATACCTCTTTTCATACTGATGAATGTTCATAGTAGGGTATAACATAGAGTATCCTCTCTCTTGAGAACTGTGTCTTGGACAACTGGTGTCCATATTTGATTGTGGAGACAAACTCATCTCTGGTTCATACACCTCACAATGGCAACAGCCATATGAAGGAGGGTGTGCACAGCAGGTAATAGCAGTGTGTGTTACAGTATAAAGATACACTGACCTCTGTGCCAATTCCTCTCTCTTGTATCAGAGTTCACTATACTACAGCATGCAAAATGACTAATCTCTTAGCAACACCTCACTGTTGCATGACAAGTAACCATGGCTGAGTTCTCCATTAACAAGTCTCTGAAGGATAAAAGATGTGCATGATGCTGCTGACATACATACAAATGTAATAGCATATTCACAGTCCCTCAACATGGAACTGTCAGTTTTACCGAATATTGCAATACTATAATAAACGTGAAATATATGATCAGTATTAAGGAAAGTATTCCAAAGTAGCTTTAATATTTTTCATTACAACAAAACAATTTATCAACAATACAAAACTACCACTATATTAACAAACTGTATGAACAACTATAATACAAAGAAAAACCAAAGTAGCTTTAATATTTTTCATTACAACAAAACAATTTATCAACAATACAAAACTACCACTATATTAACAAACTGTATGAACAACTATAATACAAAGAAAAAACATTAAAATGCATAATACTTTTTCTAACACTCATAAGCAGCTGCTATACACACTTGCCTTTTTGCTTTATTTGCCTGTTGGATTTTGATCTTGGTAGCACTTTGTTCCCAGGTATTTGGCCACCTTAGCCTGCCAAACACTCTTCAATTTCCTTGTATGTGATGGCAGGCTAGGTGGTAATAAAGTCTCAGCAAAGCAGCATATCTATAAATTACAGTTCACAAAGCCTAGTTCATGCAGTGTTGGCTCATGCTGCTGAAATACTCAACTGTACAGGCACCTCCACATCCTTTTACCCTGAATACACTGTGCCTGAAGATGTAGTTATTGCTGAAAAGCACAATAATCCTGCTGGTCTTAACAAGGCTCTTCTTTGCTCCTTATATCAGAAGATCATTATTTCCCCACAGGCAAGTTTCAATTTACATCCTACAAAAAAAAAAAAAAAAAAAGGATAAACGTTATATACTGATCAATAATTGATAACAGTGATACATCAGCATATTTTCAAATTCTTTCTACATTGTTCACGCACAATCACATATTTACATCTAATGCACTAGTAACTTGTCATTCATTTCTCTTGAAAAATCCCACACCCTCATGCAGTGCACTTTTTTCACAAATACATTTTAACGAACCTCATGTAATTAAACTTTATGAAGTAACACGTTCCGCTTGGGACACCTTTGCTAAGACTCCCCACAGCTTTTCACTCTACATATAGCATTGTCACCACTCAAACAGTTCATAGGGCTAAAGTATATGGATAATAAAACTCATAAGAACAGTACAGCTTGCATTATTACATTCTTTGTTTTATAATTTGAGAAACACTGCTTCCTTTACTCACATCCCTCTACATTATAATCTGTACCTCCCAAAAGCTATATTGAGACATCTACACCTCCCCAAACAGCTTTTCACTCAGTAAACATAGCATAGAACATGTTTACCAACATTAGTACATTTACTGACACTTCACAACAAAGTTTTTGAAATATATTACTGAACACAGGGCTTACAGGAATGCATGGCTCTTCCTCCTCACTCGAGTGTCCCTCAAGTATGTGATAATCAGGGAAGGCTTATCGTGAGATAGCAAAGGAGGGGCACCAATGAGTCTCTAGACCAGGGGTCTTCAAACTGGGAGGGGCCCCAGGCTCTGTCCAAAAGTAAGATTATGCAGATAATAGTGCTTTGTTTTAAGCAGGAAAATGTTTATTGCATTTGTAAAAAGGTAACAGAACTTAACTGCAATTTTTAAATAAGTCTAGACATTTAAACATTGTCAACTTAATAGAATAGTTATGAAAATTTCTGAGGGGGAGCCCAATGATTTATTTTTTCCCACTGAGGGGCACGGCAACAACAAGTTTGAAAACCAATCCTCGAGACCAAATGAACTGTCCCCAACCCTACCCCCTGCCACCACCCTCCTTCCAGCAGTCGAGGCCTTGATCCAGTTAGCATAATGTTGTATCTTCTAACCGTGCATCGTCCTAAAGGCGTGTTAATGCAGTATGGCTTCTAATGCTTTGGCAACCCAGACCATCTTGTTCCCACTTTATTTTGAGGAAAGTAGGGCTTTAAGGCTGAATCTCCAGTTCCTGTGCTATTGGCTCAGGTGAGTTCACAGGTGAGGAGTTCAAGATATCGGAGATGGAGTGCTTAATGCAGCCCACTAGTGCCTCCCAAGCTCAGGCCGCGTCTAGTGTCCCTAACCCCCTTGCAGCTTCTCTCAAGAGAACATTTTTTTCATATTATGCACATCTCTCTAGGTTCCTGCACCAAGCACGCAGCTGTGGACCAGTTGGGGCCTTCCAGTGCCTCGTTGTTGCTCTCTTGGCTAGCATGAGGGCTAAGTCTTAAAATTTGCTGGCAACCTTCATTTTGGCGTTCTGGGGTAACCAATGTAATAGACAATGTTTTGAGCAGAGGGGGATCTCCTTCTCCACCATTTCCACTAGGACCCGGGTCACTCCAGTCCCTCCCTGCGGCATCTATTGATGTTCTTTGGAGTGAGGTGTGTTTGGTGAAGTATGTAGAAGTTTATCAACTTGAACTTAGCATTTCTAGACACCTATGATATTCTGTCCAATATTGTCTCCCATTCTCTGTACATTATGGGGGTGCCTAGGTCATCTACCCAGCGGTATCTCAGTCTCTCAAGGGGCTGTAATATGTCTCTCCGTATAGCCTTGGGCAGACAAGTGACTGCCTTAAAGGTGCCGAACGAAAGTGCCATGTACTGACATCTTCTAAGTGCACAAGGCTCCGTGGAGCCTGTCTTCCAGAGTCTGTGAAGGGCAGTCATCACTGCTCGATATAATAAGAAATTACATTGCCGAGGTTTGAATTCTCTGCTGAATTCCTCAAAGGGCAGCATCTCCTCATCTCAAAATAAATCACCAATTTTTGTCGCCCCCACCTCTGTCCATTTCTGCATTCCTCCCCCTCCAGGTTCCACCATGGAGTAGGACTGTCAGCATCTTTAAGGGCAAGGGAGTATAGGGTGGAAGAACCCATCCTTTGGAGTCCCCGTTGTCAGCACTTTTGCATAACCACAAATTCCCAGGGCCCTTCTGTCTTCAGCTTCTCATCTCTCAATAACAATAATAAGGTTCCCCACTCATGAACAGAGGAACTCACCTGTCTCCCTGGGTTTTGCTTGCCCACCAGCCACTGGGTATACCACTGCAGCTGTGACACAAGGTAATATGCCTCAAAATCTGGAACTGCCAACTCTCCCTACGCCAAGGGGTGCTGCATTTTTGCTAGTGCCACTCATCAATGGCCTTGTCGCATAGAAATGTAGTGATGATAGTGTCCAGGCCTGGAAATAGGGACTAGGTGGTCCAAACAGGGAGCACCTCGGAAAAGTACAGAAGGTGTAGGAGAGTCCCCATTTTCAGTAGGGATACTCACCCAGCTACCGACAATGGCAAGGTCTTCCAAAAGTCCACCGTTGCCCTCAACTTCCTCATCGCTGGGGCCAAGTTGCCCTTATAAAGGTCTACTGGGTTGTGGTAAATGACAACCCCCAGATAGGGCAAACAGTTGGGTTCCCAGCATAAGATCCCCATATCCATAGTGGTTGCATGTTCCACAATAGTGTGGAATAGTTGTGTCTTCCCCATTTGGCCCTCAAACCTGACATTCTCCCAAATTCATCTATTAAAAGCTTGGTGCCTTCAAAGTCCTCTTTTGTGTCTTTGAGAAAGAGTAGCAAATCATCTGCATAGTGTGCAATATGCTGCGGTATTGCTTCCATTTGTGAACCCCTATAATGGTCACCCTTCCTGGCTAAGCTGGTGAGGTGTTCCATAGCCAGCACGAAGAGTAAGGGCGATAGGGGGCACCCCTGCCCTTGTACCCCACCCCATGTTGTAACTATCGGATATGGTCCAGCCTGTGTGGACTTGGGCCGAAGGGTCTGTAGAAAGAAGTTGTGTCCAGGCTAGAAAGCCATCACAGAGGAATATCCTCTCCAGGCTATCAAAAGCTTTTTCAATGTCCATGGAGAGCACCACCACCTACTGTAGGTTATAACAGGTGGTTTCTAATATGAGAAGAATTCTCTGGATGTTTGAGGCAGTATTTGTGTTCGGGTAAAGCCTACTTGGTCTTGGTGTACTAGTTTTGTTCTCAAGGGCAGTAGTCTATTGGGTAATATTTTACTTAATATTTTGCAATTGACATTTAGCAGCAAAATAGGACAATAGGCCTTGCAGTCAGTTGGGGTTTCCCCAGCTTAAGCAGCAGGACTATCAGTGCCTCACTAGTGGAAGCTGGGAGGCCTTCTTGGGCCTTGGCTGCTTTATAGAGTTTGACTAATTTAGGGGCTAATTCTGCCGCTTAGATGATGTAAAATTTGGCAGGGAAGCTGTCTGCCCTGGGTATTGTGCCCCTGGCCAGTGTTTTTATGGTTCCTTTCACCTCCTCTAGCATAATGTCCTTTCCAAGTTCCTCACTTCAGCCAGGGAGGGGCACCAGTAATAGATAGTTCCACAATCTCTTTGTCTCTTCTGTCATCCCCTTTTGATACAGATCTTGATAGTACTGAAATAATCTGTCGCTGATGGCAGCTTGGGTATTTCAGCCATCACCCTCTCTGATGTCAGATCGACAATGTGTGTAAACCCCATTTTTTCAGGTTCGCCAGCCAGACCAGCAATGTGCCCAAGTGGTCCCTTTCTGCGTGTGCTTTTACCATGTACTTCTTGTAATCAAAACATCTCAATCTCTAAACTTGTGATGTGACTCTCGCTTTGCCCTCTATAATTTCTGTCTGGAGTTCGGGATGTCCTAACATTTGGCGTTCCAGGTCACACAACCTGCATTCTGCCTCTGATATCTCCCTCAACAGAGTTTCTTGCACCCCAATGGACTCTGCAATGCATTGTCCCCAGAGTACCGCTTTAAACACGCCCCACTCCTTTAGGGGTGAGGAGGCCGTGCCCGCACCGTCCTTGAAATAGCACCCTATTTTCTCACTAACAGAATCTTGAAATAATTGATCTACAAGAGATTCAGGCTTTAGGGTCATTGTGGGGATGCAAAGTCTTGGGTGGCCCATCAGCAGTTGGAGTAGGATTGGGTTATGGTTTTATATAGTGCAAGCTAAATCCTGAATGTCCAGCACTAGATTATGCAAGTCCGTTGTGCAAAGAAACGTATCCAGTCTGAGGGGGAGGTCGTGTATGGCCGAGAAATAGGTGTACTCACATGTATGGGGGTATACATTTCTCCAGGAATCTATGAGCTACCATTGTGCTGCCAGTCCGCGAAGGCTCAGGCTATGCAACCTGTTGGAGTGTCCCCCAGGGGGGATGCGAGTGGTCCAGTCAGGGGTCTGCCACACAATTGAAGTCCCCACCCCCAATAGCAGAGCACAGTATATGTGGAGCCAACAGAGTTAATAAGCCTGTGATGAATGTACCTTGTTCTGAGTTGGAGCCATAGACATTGATTATTGTGATGTTGCAGCCATCTAGTCTTCCTGCTACCACTCCATATCTCCCCTCTGGATCAACCGCGTCCCTCATGTGCTGAAAGGGTACGCCTGCTCTAATCCAAAGGAACACTCCCTGTGAGGATGCTGAGTAAGTGGTGTAATATGTGTGTCCCTGCCACCGTTGCTGCAAGGCTGCCCCTTCCTTGGCAGTGAGGTGCGTCCCCTGCAATAAGGCTATATGTGTTCCCAACCTATGTAAGAACTAATATACCCTGTAGCTTTTCGTCACGTAATGCATAGCCCTAACATTCTAGGAGAGGAATCATGTACTACCGGTACTCTTCCACATGCGCAGCTGATGGTGGCTACACCGGCAGTGCGGTTTGACACCATAGTGGTACAGGATGATTATAATACCTCACCTTGCTGGTTTCCCTTTAACTCTCAAATGAACGAATCCCCAACACCCAATATCCAGGACAAGAAGTTTCCTTCCCCTCACCCAAGCTAAACACTAAAAATGTAAGCTACTGGGGAGAGTCCGCTATTTAACTTAAGGAGGTGGTGTTGGTATAGTTTCCCTCCCCTGGCTATCCCACTAGCGTCTAGGAGTCTAGTCAGAGATTCTCTTTGCTGACTGGAGAGCTATCCCTCCTCTAACAAGGGCTTCACCCTGTCCCACAAGGGATATTGCGTTCCTCAAGTCCGTGAAGAATTGCACGCTTTAGAGTTACCATGTCAAAAACGTTTGTCTGTTGTTTGAGGAGTAATACTCGGTAGGTGCAGGTTCGTGTCCTTAAAGCTGGAGGAGACGTGGTCTGAGTTCAAACCCCGCGGCCCGCTACTCAGTGAAGACAGTTCCGATCCTCCACCGCTTACAGATGCCCCTACTTCCCTGACCTTCTGCGTTTCCCGCTGGGTTTCTGCTCTTGAGAGGTGGGCACCAACCCTCCTGATGCCCGACACTGACAGTTTGGTCTGGGGCATTGCGGATGGGCTCTGCATGGTTTAGTATGGGGCTGCTGATCTATCCAAGACAAGACATCTTGAGGGTCCTGGAAAAACCTGACTGCGTCTGTGGTCACCACCTGCAGCTTGGAGGAGTGTAACATGGCGTTTGTGACATCCATCTCCTGCAGTCTCTTTTTGGCATCAAGAAAATGTGAGCGCTGGTGCTATACTACTCGGCATAATTCAGGAAAGACCATCACTCTATTGTTCTCAACCTTGATGCCTCCCTGCTGCCTCGCCTGTTGTAATATGTGGTCCCTATCCTTGTAATGCAGAAGGCAGGCCACCACAGGGCTTAAGGGCACTCCCGGCAGTGGAGGTCTCACTGGTACTTTATGGGTGTGTTCCACTGCGTAGAAGGTCGAAGGTTTCTCTTTAGCCACCTCTTCCCGTAACCATCTTTCCATGTAGGCCAGCATACTGTTGCCCTCAATTCTCTCCAGAAGGTCCACCACCTGAATTTGTTGCAACTGGACCTGTGCTCTGCATCTTCAGCTCTTGCTTCTAGGGTCTGCACTTTCATCTCCAGAGCAGACTGCTTCTCGTTCACTGAGTTCAGTGCCGGGGGATATCTGCCAAGTCTCTCCCTGTGGCTGTGATCCATTCAGATAGGTGCCTATGGTTGTCTCGGAGGAGTTCCAGATTTGTACCCAGCGTGTCAATTTTTATCTCAAGAGCCTCCAGAGAGGTTGTGATTGCCTGCAAAATGTACTGTAATGTGGGGCACTTTGGCTGTCCCCGGAGCTTGTCCTGTTGACCCAGAGGCATCGAGTCAGAGTTCCTCACTCCATGACCAGCGTCATGGTCCTTTTTCCTTATGGCTTACCAATTGTGCATATTGGATAAGAAGGGGAGTGGGATAAATGTATACCTTGTAAAGGCTGCAGTGTAATCATGTCCTGTTGCAGCTCAGATAGATGGGGTTTAGAAACTTTTCCCGTGTTGCCCCCAGTGAGATAGGTCCTACCCAGCCATGAGTGCACGATATGATCCCCAGTGTGGGTCTACAGCCTCTTCTCAACCTCTCAGGGGTGCCCATTATGGGGTTCGCACAGCATTGTCGAGGCATGGTCCAGGAGCTGTCTCTAACCTGTAGTGTCTTTCCCCTGCAGTGCATATATCAAAGTGGCATGCACTCAACCTGAGGATCTGGCAATGCCAGTGGGGCCTCCATGTGAGTGTCCAGACCCTCTAGGCACTACATTCACTTGCCCGATGTGCAGCAGGGAGAACCTCGGGCCCTCACCCTTACCTGCATGCTATTTAGCAGATGGGGGATGGTCAGGGCCAAAGATGTGGCCCTCAGGGTGGGTATGCGAGGGCCGAATTGTGGTGGAGATGTCTCTGTTCAGTTTATTCTGGCCAGTTCAATGCTTGCACGTCTTTTGCAGTTCACCCCAGGGGCCCCTTATGGGTGCTTATAACCCCAGGCCTGCTGCAAGGAGACTCCCGTTATTGGCAGGCTCTTCAGTGCAATGCAGGTGTCGGGGCTCCACACCCACCCACCACTTCCCAGCCTCCCATGTGGCTCCTGTCACAGGCTCAGCTGCCACTACACTCCATACCTTTTCAGATGTCAGTGCAGGGGAGAGACAGCTCAGGTTTACCCACAGCTAGTGTTCCGCCTGCACACGGCAGCCCATGTCCCCCAAAGAGCTGGCCTGCACTTTCTACGCCGGGGGGGGGGGGGAGACTCTGACACAAGCCTCGCTCCAGTCTTTGCAGGGCCTTTCTTGGCCCTGTGGTGTTCTGATCAGGCATCTCTTCAGAGCACTTGTCACTCCTTTGTTCCTGCTAGGCAACTACAAGGTCCCTTCCCAGCATCCTGCCTGACCTCTGTAGGGTATGTGGGTCAGGAGGAGGCTGAGGGGGTCCCTTCATCGCTTGTTGGAGGTTTAGGGCAGTCATTTATAGGTCCACTCTGCCTTCACTGTGCCCAGACTGCCATCTTGGGCGATCAGTCTTTTTGCTGTCAGCCAGGGGTCCATCTAGTAGCTTGCATAGGCTCCTTATGTATGTTAGATCTCCTCTGCACCCTGTACTTTCTTCTCTTTTATAGCAGTGCCCAAGGAGCCCTGGGGTGTCATTGTCACCTGCAGGATGGATCTGGATTGTGATTTGCCAGTCGGAGCGTCGAGAGGTGCTGCCTAATCCATTGCCGGCTAGCCACGCCCCCCAACTTGGACTTCTTTCTTAAATGCAAATGACCACACCAGTCTCTTTCAACTCCAGATAAACTAACTTCTGCTGTGCACAACTCAAAGAGATTTCCTTCTCCTCCAAAGCATCAAGGACACACTGCACTATCTATGGTTCTGCACCCAATCACATCACAGAATTCCTTCAACCATGTAATACGAACAGTATCTATTGGTTTAGCCTTAGCTTATTTTTAACTGCTCCCCATACGATCTCACAAGACTCCTGTAGGATAATAAAATACCTTGTGTCAGGTCTAGTAATTTTCCATGCGCATCTCCCGAGAGGCTCATAGATTTGAAAACACCTTGTGGCAGGCTTTCCCATGAGAGTTTCACTGGATGCTTGTGAGATCATTTTGGAGATATTAGAGTTTACAAAATATAGATATCCAGGGACACAGATCCACTGTGGATCCAACAGCCCCCATGTTGATATCTGATTGGCTGCCAACACTTCTACAAGGAAGTGCCGGCAGCCATCTTGAGACTCGGCCTCACCGAGTCCCACAAAGATAGTGAAAAAAAAAGAAAAGAGGCGAAGGTAGGGTCACCCTGAGCCCCTACTCTTGGTCTCTGTGTCCATCACGGATCCCAAGAAGGCTGAAAAGCATTTTGGCCCTTATTTATACTTTTTTAGCGCCTCATTTGTGCCCCTTTTTGACGCAAAAGCCGCGCAAACTTACAAAATACAATTGTATTTTGTAAGTTTGCGCCATTTTTGCATCAAAAAGCGGCGCAAAAACTGCGCTAAAAAGTATAAATATGGGCCTTTATTTTTTAAATGTCAGGAAAATCTGTCGCTACGGATCCACAGATTTTCCCAACATTTAAAAGAAAAAAAGAGTAGTCTCCCACCCTTTTCTTTTATTTTGCAACCGGGACGGCCAGATCCCAGTGGCATTGGGTATTTTGAAAAGGATGAGGCACACAGGGCCCTCCTCCTATGGGCTTGTATTAGCCCCAGGGAGCACTACCTCCCAGGGTGGAACAGAGACAAAAATGCGGGGGGTCACGTGACCCCCACAGCCCTGGGGACCACCACCTCCCTGGGGTAAACTTTGAATTAAATACGGAGGAGCCATGCAGCACCCCCCCTGCAAACCCAGGGACCACCATGTCCCTGGGGAAAATATTGAATGAACTGCAGGGAGGCCATGTGCCACCCCACAGCCCCAGGGACTGCCACCTTCCCAGGGCAAATATTACATGTAAATTGGGGGGGCTTGTGGGACCCCTGAGTCCCCGGGGACCACCCGCTCCCTGGGGCTAAAATAATGGAATGAAAGAGGTCCGTTGCATACACCCAGTCCTGGGGCAAATACAACATTGAACGGGGCTGCGCGGCCCCCCTCATGGAGCCATACATGGCCATGAGGACAGCCACCCCTCAGGTCCAGTTCCTGCTATGTCCTGGGATTCTCCACCCTCGGGACACAGTTGTTTGTTTCTGCTTGGTGGGAGCTGACAGCTCTGACCAAGCAAAAGCAAACACAATTCTACTTTCAGCATGCCAGAGCAGTCAAACAGCTCCTGCTTGAAGAAAGTAGAGTGTTCATCTGTTTTGTGTGCAGGGAAATAGATGAAAACATTGCTCCTACAAGCATGGAGCTGCTATTTTAAGCAGCTCCCTCCTTGCGGGAGCAATGCCGGCTTCCGCAGTACGTAGGGAGATGGCAAGGATCGTGGGGGCCTTCAGGCTCCCCCACGGTTCTCCTTTGGCAGTAAGCATCTTACTTGTGTGCCACTTGGAAGTTATTCCATGGAGAGACAATTGCAATAACAACAGTCTTTCCATAGAATGACATCTAAGGGGTACACAAGCAAGATGTTTGCTTGCAAATGTTATAGTTATGTTTTGAGGATCAGCAGAAGAGAGTCCCTACTGGTAAGGCCCTTGGACTGTTACTCAGTAGGTTGAAGGTTCAAGTCTTGGTATGTCATGCAGTGTGTCTGTTTATTTACTAGTGTTTTGAATGTTACACATTCTTAGTGATGTAATATTTAACTATTTTTCACCAACAAATTCTTTGGCTTGAATGTCAAAATTATGTCTGGATGCTATACACTAAGGAGCATTTTTGGACTAGTGGTTAAGGTCTCTGAACCTCACACTGAAAGTTGAGGGTTCCAGTCTAAGTGTGTCTCTGGTCGTTTGCCTAATTTAATTTTTTTCAACTTCAAACGTATAAGGTATATTCTGAAAGATGACCACACACTTTTTACTTGACAATTATATTTTTCTTTTCAATTTGTCCTATTATATATCATTCTAACTATATTATTCATTAAAGTTTAGAAAAACTGTCTGGGTGGTTATGTGGTCAACCCCTGTCACGCACAGCCGAAGGTGGCACAGGGTTGGGTGGTTATAAGGGTTAGCTTTAGGGCCTGACCTCCAAGAGCCTGTTTTTTATTTCCGTCTGTTAGTGATGGTGTAAACCTGTTTTTAAGGAGACTGGGGCATGGTTTTCAATATGGCTGTGAGGAAGATTGCAATGATCAAAACGCGCTGCCGACAAACATTTCTTTTCATGCAAACCTGGTTCTAGAGTTCGTGGTCTGGTGTTTGTAGGACGTACAGAGCTGTGTATACACACCGTTGCCAAACCCCTTCTGTCCATGGCCAAAGACCATATCCAGTGTGGTTTTGGCTGTCTGTGGGTGTTTGCCACAGGGCCTGCAGCACAGGGCTTGGCTTGCTAATAAAATACTACTTCATGTTAAAAAAAATCCCTAGAAATTCACTGAAAAAGAAACAAAGGTAGAAAAACCAATGCAATGCTTTGAACTAAAAAATAACACAGAAATTCACCAGTTAGTGTGGGTAGAGCTAACTGTAACCTGCACACCTACCATGCACTGCTTATGACCTCACGTATTTCATCATGCATGACATGTTCTATGACAATTTATGACATCACTGATGGCAACTCAAATGACTTCATTGATGACATTACTGATTACCTCACAATTAACATCATCTAACAAGTGTGTTACTTTGTTTTATTCTTTACATAGTGGCAGGTTGCCTCCTGCAAGCAGCCAACCCACAGCTGGGGGAGGGTGTCGTTCACCACCTTCACAAGCCACTATTTCATAAAAGGGGAGGTGGCATGCCACCTTCTCCCTAAGCCACTACTGGCCCCAGATTGACTCCCCAGGACATAGTCAAAAAGCCGGCCCTGAGGAATGAGGTCTCAGGGGTTATGTAAGACCAAGGGAATGGATCGTGCACCTCTTTACTTATTGCTTGGCCTCAGAGGATGGGGTCACCATGGCCCATTTGGGATTGTGGGGGAGACCGCATAAATAGATTGGCCACAGGTGAAGGGGGGTCTCAGTGGTCGCAACAAGCTCAGGGACAAGGACCATGTGCCCCCTCCCCTAAAAATAAAGTGCTTAGATTCAGGGATTTGGGTCCTCAAGGTGTAGAAAGCTCAGGGAGAGGGGTTGCATACCCCCTCCCCATTCTTTTTAAGTGGGCTCATGCGATTGGGCTCCTGGGCCCCAAATCCGCTCAGTTAGGGGGACCCACTCACACCCCCTCTCTGTAAATAAAATGGCATGTTGCCATTTTCTTTCTTTTTTTTCTGCAATCCTGCAGGAGTGCCGAGAGATCAGCAAAAATACCTGAGTTTAAAAAAAAAATTGGCCTGGCAGGACCCTCTGGGACACCCCCACAAGGGCTAGAGGGTCAGGGTATCACTACCCACACAGAGAATACCACCACAATACAGACACCACACAAGTCCGCCACACCAAAGGTCAGTGATAAACTGGTGGCAGCAAAACCCACACCATCACGCCAACAGGAATACACCCACAGTATCATGACCCATGAATCAACGCGGCGGTCTTTCAACCGCAGGAAACCATTGGCGGTACACACCGCCGCGCTCAAAATACACACAGATTTACAAAACAACACCACATTGGACAATTTAAAATACACACACATGACACACATACACACACCACACCCACACACCACTATAAAACACACACCCACACTACCCACAACCCGTTACAACCAAAACAAAAACAAGCACAGAGAGACAAGCAAAGAGCACACACCCAATCAGAAGCACAGAACACCATCACTCATACACCATCCACGCACATCACAGTATACATCCCAATACATCACTCCACACATCACCTCACACATATCACTCACAACACATCCATGGCACCTCAAAGACACCCCAGGTTTTCTGAGGAGGAGCTAAGGGTCATGGTGGAGGAAATCATCCAGGTAGAGCCACAGCTATTCAGATCACAGGTGCACCAGACGTCCATTGCAAGGAAGATGGAGCTGTGGTGGAGAATTGTGGACAGGGTCAACTCTGTTGGACAGCATCCAAGAACCAGGGTTGACATCAGGAAGAGGTGGAAAGAGCTACGGGGGAAGGTGCGTTCCGTGGTTTCAAAACACCAGATTGCTGTACAGAGGACTAGCGGTGGACACCCACCTCCTCCCCCACAACTAACAACATGGGAGGAGCAAGTCTTGGCAATCATGCACCCTGAGGGCCTCGCAGGAGTAGCGGGAGGACTGGACTCTGGTAAGTCAAATTTGTTACTACTTTATCCCCCCCTACCTGCATGCCATCATATATCCCCACCCGTACCCTCACTCCCATCACCTCGCATCTACCCCACCATCACAACCCACACATCCCAATACCAAGCCCTGCATGCACCCACAATGCATGGACACCCATCACTGCAGCATGCCCAGTAAAGAGATTCACCCAGCCCACACAATCAGCAATCACACAAGGCCAATGCCACAGGGAATTCACAATTATATAAGGGAAACACACCCATTGCACAAGATGGCACCCACAGATACAATAACAATGCATTTGCCTCCCCTTAGGACCCCTACCCAACGTCACCGGAGAGGAGGTGCCATCTACATCCAGTCCCCCCACAGAAGAGGCCCACAGTGATGACAGCAGCTCTGCACATTTGGATCACGATGAACAACCTGGCCCATCAGGGACCTCTGAACAGTTGGTTCCACTGCCACAGTCCCAACCCACCACAGAGCCACCCCCCTCAGGAAACACCACCACAGCACCCACCCAGCGGGCCCATGCCACTGTCCCCAGGACACGTCAGTCAGCAGTGTGTCCACCACTAAAGGAACCCCAGGCAACCCCACAAACCCAGGACGATCAGAGACCTGGGGTCAGTGGCAGTGGGCACACGGTTCAGGGGACAGAGGCACAGGACAAAAGGGAAGCTGGGAGGACTGCTGTGCGACAGGGGGAGGACAGGCCAAGCGAACTGACCCTCCATGAGGCACTCTCAAACATCATGGGAGCATACCACTATTCCCAGGAGACCATGGGCACGGTACTGTCCAAGTTGCAGGAGACCCAGCGGCTGCAGGAGGGACAGTACCTGGGAATGAGGGAGGACCTGACAAAAATCTACACCATCCTGGTCACCATTGCAGGGGTGCTGGATGACATGGGCAAGACCATGAAAAAGGCAGTGGCACAACAAAGGGCCCCTGACACTAGCCAAACCGATGAACAGCCTTCCACCTCTGCTGGCGCTAGTGGACAGGAGGCCCTGCCACAGGAACAACAGGCCACCAGCACCCCACCCCCTGCAGAAGGAGAACCACCCCGCAAACGGTCCCTGCGATCCAGGCAGAAGACAGAGAACATTGCCAAGACCCCCGCCAGGAAATCAGACTCTCCTTATTGTCACACTTCTGTCCCACTCTGTCACCCTGTCCACCTTGAACTGCCATTACTGCCCTTCCTATGCCTCATTGAACAATGCACCTGTGATACCAAGAAACTGGACTCAACCATGGACCGTCCTCCACCATCACCCCAGCCCCTTGCACGGACCCCCCATACTATTTACCACAATAAATAAACACCATTGAAATATAAACCATACTGGAGTCAGTGTAATGATTCGAAAGATTTATTTTTACTACATTCCCAAAGCATTGCGACATCTATGTTCATTGAATTATACCAATGTATGACAGTTGATGGGAAGCAGTACACATAGCAGAAGCCAAAATGGGGTACACAGATCTGAAAAAAGGAAACCCAAAGGGAACAGTCAGTGGCCATACACAGAGGGTAAGAGGCTGCCATGTACAATGTCCTAAAGTATACTGAAATGTGAAGAGGAGTTACAGTCTCTTACCTGTGTGTCACTGGACATACTGCTGTGTAATGTATGTTCTGTTGTCCACATCTTCTTCATCTGCCTCCTCTTCCTCACTGTCCACAGGCTCCACCGCTGCCACAAGACCATCACCAAGCTTATCCTCGAGCAGGAAAGGCACCTGGCATCTCAATGGCAGGTTGTGCAACATACAGCATGCCACGATGATCTGGCACACATTCTTGGGTAAGTAGTACAGGGATCCACCTGTCTGATGGAGGCAACAGAACCTGGCCTTCAGGAGGCCAAAGGTCCTCTTGATAATCCTCCTTGTTCGCCCATGTGCCTCATTGTAACGTTCCTCTGCCCTTGTCCTAGGATTCCTCACTGGGGTCAGTAGCCATGACAGGTTGGTGTAACCAGAGTCACCTGTAAATATCGAGGGACAATTGTGAGACACACACTAATCCTTAGGGACAACCCCATACCCAAACACCTACATATACTGTGTGGGGACCTTGGGCTCATCTATTAGCCACACCCGGTGCCTCTGGAGTTGGCCCATCACATAAGGGATGCTGCTATTTCTCAAGATATAGGCGTCATGCACAGTGCCAGGATATTTGGCATTCACATGGGAGATGTACTGGTCCGCCAAACACACCATTTGCACATTCAGCAAAGGATAGCTTTTTCTATTCCTGTAGACCTTTTCATTTCTGCGGGGGAGGGGACAAATGCCACATGTGTACCATCAATGGCACCAATGATGTTAGGGATATGTCCCAGGGCATAGAAGTCAGCTTTCACTGTGGCCAAATCCTCCACCTGGGGGAACACGATGTAGCTGCGCATGTGTTTCAGCAGGGCAGACAACACTCTGGTCAACACGTTGGAGAACATTGGCTGAGACATCCCTGATGCCATGGCCACTGAAGTTTGAAAGGAGCCACTTGCCAGGAAATGGAGCAGTGACAGGACCTGCACTAGAGGGGGGATTCCTGTGGGCTGGCGGATGGCTGACATCAGGTCTGGCTCCAATTGGGCACACAGTTCTTGGACTGTGGCACGATCAATTCTGTATGTGATTATAATGTGTCTGTCCTCCATTGTCGACAGGTCCACTAGGGGTCTGTACAGCGGAGGATGCCATCTCATATGCTGCCTCAGCGGTTGGAGCCTATGGAGGAGACCGGTGAGCAGAAGGTAATTTACCACATGGATAGCACAACTGTGTTTGAATTAATGTCACAGAAGCAGTGTGTGTAATTGAGAGTCCGTATATGTGCCAACATGTGCTGTGACGCAGTTAGGTGCCATGCCATGTGCCCCCCTGAAATGGCATCTGCCTGACCTGTGAGGAGGGACAAGGGGAAATGAGGTAACTGCGCTGGCGTTGTGCAGCGTCGCGGTAGGCAGTCAAAGACCGCCGCGCAACTCCGCATTGCTTATCATTGGGCCCAATGGGTTACAGGAGCCAATGGCGATGTACACCGGCGGTGACGGTACGCACCGCCGCGGAGGTCACCGCCATTTTCTACCTATTCACTAACTTGCTACCTGACCATCAACAGGAGAGGACCTACACTGCAAGTGCTGCTGTGAGCTGAGTCTGGAAGCAACAATGGCTAGAGTGTCTGGGGAAAGGGCCCCTGCCTTCACTCCGGAGGAGTTGGAGAAACTGGTGGATGGGGTACTCCCCCAGTACACGTTATTCTACGGTCCTCCTGACACACAGGAGCATGATGCTTGGGCAATTCCTGTTTGGAGTGGTGTGGATGTAAGCCACATGTTGGGGGGTGCTAATGCGTCCTGGCCTGAATGCTGCATGAGAGGTGGTCAGTGTATGTGCGTCAGGGCATGGGTGGGAACTGATGGGCAATGAGTATGATGTTCCGGACGGGTGAGTAATTACATTTTCCGCTGTCTTTTCCTAGGTCAGCACCCACCAGAGGAAGGGTATTTGGCGTGCCATCGCCAAGGAGGTGCGGACCCTGGGGGTCTATCGCAGGCGGAGCACCCACTGCCGCAAGAGGTGGGAGGACCTGTGCCGATGGACCAAGAAGACAGCGGAGGCCCAGCTGGGGCTGGCCTCCCAACGTAGAAGGGGTGCCCGTCGCACCGTGATCCCCCTGATGTTCTGCATCCTGGTGGTGGCCTATCCAGAGTTGGATGGGTGCTTGAGGCCATCACAGCAGCCACAAGGGGGTGAGTACAGTTTCAGAAAGCTGACTTTGCGCTCTTTAGGAACTAGCTGGGTGGGGGATGTAGGCTGTGGGTACCCCAAGGCCAGGGCGATCATGTCAGGGTAGGTCCCTTGTTTGCAGGCTCTGAAGCACCCCTACCCCAATGGTATAAGTGGCCAACTACTACTGGGAAGGGTCCTGTGGGTGTCAGGTGTGCAGGTGCTGGCGTTAGGCATTGTACCCCATGGGCTGGTTACTACCTTAGTGAGTAATTGGGCATGGCCTAGCATAGTGCAGTTCAGTGTGTGTTGTGTACGCCAACAGTAGTGGTGTTGCTGGCATTGACCATGTGTATCCTCTGTCTATCCCGCCCCTTCTTGTTTTGTCACCCTGTCCTTGTGTGCATTAGCGTCATCTGGCGGAGGAGCAGAGGCACCGGCGACAGAAGGAGTTGCATCCCACCTGGCCCATGAGGGTGAATCCACTGAGGGTGAAGGCACCAGTGGGACAGAGGGCGAGGGGAGTTCCACGACGGGGACAGGAGGGTATACCAGTGACAGCGACACCTCCTCTGATGGAAGCTCCCTGGCGGTGGCAGACACCTCTGTGCCCATCCCAACAACAGGTACAGCCGCCACCCCCCGACGAGCACTGCCCTACCAGCAGCCCCTCAGCGTGTTTCCCGTGCCCGCTCACCCAGGAGGGTGGGCATCTCCTTCACCCCAGGCACCTCAGGCTCTGCCCCAGTCAGCCCTGCTGCCCCCAGTGAGGAGGCCATTGACCTCCTGAGATCCCTCACTGTTGGGCAGTCAACGATTCTGAATGCTATCCAGGGTGTTGCGAGGCATTTGCAACAAACAAATGCATACCTAGAGGTCATTCATTCTGGCGTGGCAGCCCAACAGAGAGCATTTCAGGCTCTGGCCTCAGCACTGATGGCAGCCATTGTCCCTGTGTCCAGCCTCCGCCCTTCAACTTCCACTACCCAGACCCAATCCCCTCAACCTCAGCCTATCCAAAGCACACCTTCAGACCGGCATGCACACACATCAACACACAAAAGTGGCTCAGGAAAACATAAGCACCACACATCATCACACATGCACTCACACAAGCACCATACCCATGTACACATACCAACATCCACTTCCTCCACTGTGTCCCCCTCCTCCTCCTCTTCGTCCACCTCCCTCCCAGTAGCGACTCCACTCACACCTGCATGCACTACATCATCAGCCACTGCCTCCATCACCACCACGCCCATCACAACACACCCATCACGAGCAATCACCACCCCCACAACCATGCAAACGTCCCCTGTGTCCTCTCCCAGTGTGTCTGTGAGCCCTCCTCCCAAAGTACACAAATGCAGGCACACACCCACGCAGCAGCCATCCACCTCACAACAGCCTCCAGCCCATGCACCTTCACCCAAACTCAGCAGACGTACACCTCCTACAACCACTACCTCTTCCTCCACTCCCACACCCCCTCCGTAATCCCATCCCAGTGTGTCACAAAAACTTTTCCTGGCTAACGTTGACCACTTCCCTAAACCCCCTGTCCTTCCTCTAGGGCCAGGATATCTAGATCCCAGGCCAGCACCTCAGCCACAAAATCGGTGTCTGCTGTGGTCCCTGCAAGTCCGAGAGGATTGAAGGGGGCACCCATCAGGGCTGCCAGTGTGCCACCTACCGATGTTAAGGACCACCCGATTCCACCACCTGCCAAGGTTAAGAAGGGGCCGGCATGCAGCAGGGAAAAGACGCACCACCCAGCCAGCAAGGCCTCATCCAAAACCAAAGAGGACAGTGCCAAGGTCCCAGCAGCGACTACCAAGGTGGGGAAGGGACACAAAAGCAAGGGCAAGTCACCTCAGGGCATGAAGCCTCCTGGTGAGGGAGTGGTGACCACCATTTCACGTGACATCCCAGCAACCTGTACCACGGTAAACACCGCCGCAACGACCGCCACCTTCACCGCCACCTGCACTGCCACCTGCCCTCTGCACCACCCCTTGCCCCACTGCTGCCACAACGACAGTCACCACCATCATCCCCAGTGATCAGCCATCTGACGCTGCTGGAGACAGCCTGGTGTCTCCCTCCACTACTACAGACACCTGCACCACGGGCAGCACCGGCAGCATCTCTGCCGCAGACACCACCACCTGCACCACCATATGCACTGCCATGTGCCCAGCCAGTGCCACTACATCGGACATCAGCAGCATCCCCAGTGGGCAGCCGTCCGAGGCTGCAGGAGACGTCCTGGACCCTGCACACACCACATGAGGCACCAGCACTGGCACTACCAGCAGTTTGCAGCCTAAGTCACCGCAGGATGGAGTGTGGCGCTGCCTCCATGGAGTATCATGCTACCTCTTCCCTGCACATCTCGTGCCTCAGACACCCAGGTGAGGGAATGGGAACTGCCACACCCCAGGTCAGCATCACTGGGCACAAGCCCCCTCCAGGACCAGTGGAGAGATGCATCCACTCACCCAATCCTTGGCAGGATGAAGCAGACTGGGCACAAAGCCCCCTCCAGAACCAGTGGAGAGATGCATCCACTCACCCAATCCTTGGCAGGATGAAGCACACTGGGTACAAGGTCCTCTCCAGAACCTGTGAAAGAAGGCATCCACTGGAGAGACTGTGGCTTTGCACTCCCCGGGACCAAGCAGTGGGCAAACCAGCCACTTGAGAGTCTTGAGAGACTGTGGCTTTGCACTCCCCAGGAGCAAGCAGTGGGCAACCCACCCACTTGAGAGACTTGAGAGACTGTGGCTTTGCACTCCCCAGGACAAAGCAGTGGGCAAACAACCCACTAGAGAGACTTGAGAGACTTGAGAGACTGTGGCTTTGCACTCCCTAGGACCAAGCAGTGGGCAAACCACCCACTTGAGAGACTTGAGAGACTGTGGCTTTGCACTCTCCAGGACCAAGCAGTAGGCAAACCACCCACTTGAGAGACTGTGACTTTGCACTCCCCAGGACCAAGCAGTGGGCAAACCACCCACTAGAGAGACTGTGGCTTTGAACTCCCCAGGACCAAGCAGTGGGCAAACCACCCACTTGAGAGACTGTGGCTTTGCACTCCCCAGAACCAAGAAGTGAGCAAACCACCCACTTGAGAGACTGTGGCTTTGCACTCCCCAGGACATTGCTGTGGGCATGTTGCCCCCTCTAAGAGCAGTGGCGTAGTACCATCTTCCAGCTGAGGTGCCCCCGCTTCCCCCTGAGGTGCCTGTGTTTTTTTTACCTGATGCCCCTGCAGCGTTCTCTCCATTTTGAGGCAGGAGTCAAGTGTGGGCTTCTCCCATGATGTTTGGGCCCACTGGTCCACGGACATTTACAAGGGACAGTGTACGGCCTTCTGTACATAATGTAAATAATTGTATATACTGATTTTTTCAAATTTGTTTGCTATATCCAAAATATCACTGATTTTACTCAATTCCTTTTGTCCTTGCGTTCTTCCGGGGGATAACGGGGTGAATCTGTAATGTTGTTGGATGTGTTAGTGTGTATGGTGTTGTGGATGAGTGTGGGGGGTGGGGGTGTTGCGTGTCGTATGTGTGTGTCACTCTGTTTTACCAACCCCCCTCCCCTGTGTGTTAGGTGCAGTACTCACCTTCGTCATCGCCACCGCCTTATTTCTATTTCCTGGTGTATTAGTAGATACACCAACACGGGGAGGACCTGCAGTTCGGGCTTCATGGCATCCTGGTTCTTTGTTGAGTGTCGAAAGGTAAGAGGTTCCCCTTCAGTGTACTGTTTCCGCCGTGCTTTTGATGTTGTTGGTACCGCCCCGGAAAAGCTGGCGGATTGGCCTCTCATAATACAGTGGGCGGTACATTGTCTTCCGCCTGTCTGTTAGCGGTGACCGCCGCGGTGTTTGTTGCTACCGCCCTGGCGGTCGGAGTGTTAAAGTGTCTGTCTATGTTGGCGGTTTCCGCCGTGGTCGTGATCCCATTTTTTTTTACCGACGGCCTATTGGTGGTGTTACCTCCACTTTAACACCGACCGCCAGGGTTGTAATGAGGGCCAAACTCTTTAAACCTGTTTAACTAATGTGTATTTACTCATGGTTTAAATATGTATATGTATGTATGTGTGCATGTGTGTGTGTGTGTGTATATATATACATATATATATATATATGTGTATGTTATTCTATGCTTAACATGTTCATAGGTCATTGCATAACTCCTAGATAAGTTGTTATATTAGATACTTATGAATCCCTGCTCTAATTGTATATCACACTTTGTCTACCCATCACCATATGTCATGTCTCTATCAATCTATCCTCCATTTCCAGTCTGACTCATCCCAAATCCATTCTATTGCTTTCATCTCCTAAATAACCCTGCCTACGCTCTTCCCTCCTCTTCCACATCTAGCTCACCCAAACCTCACTTTAATACCATGATCTCCTAAACAACCCTACTCAATTCTCCCTCATTTATCGCACCCTGCTACTATGATCTCCCTAACACTTTCCACAAACTCTTCCCTCCTCCATCCCCCTTTACTCATCCCAAGCCTAAATCCTATTACCATAAACTCCCAATTAACACTTCTGGATTCTTCCCTCCTCCACCCCTCCATTACTCCAGTCAATCCAACTAACAAACTCACATATCCGCAGCTCAAATTAACTCATAATAATACTAAAACTGTACTCATATTTCCATATATTAATCCACCACTAATTTCTAGTGTGCTACTCACCAAAAAGCGCTTCGACACCTCGTCATGGGTAGTAAGCGCTATATAAATACTATTACAATACAATAGAATACAATACAATAATTGCTTTTAAATAAAGCAACATATTATTTTTAAATGCAGACCAATTTCCTTAGCAGAGAACGAGAGATGCTTAAAAAAGAATAAAAAATAACAATTTAAGTTTCATTTTTAAAGAGTAGGAAGTGATTAATGGGACTACTACCTGCTCATAAACCTTTTTGAATCAACATTCACAAAGGGGGAGGGATCCCAGGGTGACCAGTTCCCATTTGTTAATGGTTACCACCACCCCTGAGGTGTTGGTAATAAAGTGAATGTTTTGTAACTGTAAATTGCTTGCAAAATATTCATACATACCACTGGGAATTGGTATTAGGAAGAGACGCCCTAAATAGGCCTCTTCCAAATACTGATTCATAAACCCAATCTGCGATTCAGTAAGCTACAGGTTACCGAAACGCAATTTGTCTTTTGTGCATTTTAAAAACCTTTTTTTGAGGTTGCAAACATCCTGATTATGTAAATCTGCCTGTTGCACCCTCAAACAAGATTTTGTACATTGGCCCTAAGCCCCCAAGCTCTGTAATAGCTGCAAGCAACATTTTTCTTCTAATTGCAGACAACCAATCAGAGCCTTGCTCCAATGGAAGCAAGATGGCCCATGGGTAAAAAAGCCCCCGGGCCATTCAGACGGCTTTTTATTTTTTAAAACATGGTTCGAGGGACTCTCACGAGAGTTCCTCAACCCAACTGTCTAGATATACAAATATATTTGGAATTTAATAGCTCCAAAACTACTGAACTGATTGACACCAAATTACAAAAAGCACGCTTTGGGGACTATGATCCAGCTTCTTGCCTAAAAAAGTCTATGGAAAATGCATGTGTATTTTGTATTTTGGGACCCCCTTTTTTTTCTTGGCCCCCCACTTGATGGATCACCCTGAAACTTTCCATGCTCAAACTAGGCATGAAAAGAGAATCTTTTCGGGACGATTTGTGGAGATAACTCAAACGGCACTAAGGTTAATAGCAAAACAAAAAGGAATTTCCTACAGAAAGGTTGGCTTCACTATAACTACCATAATTATATCTATATCCATAGTCTGGGCATTTCTATTCTCAGCATTTCTAAAGTAAATAGCTACCCAAAACAGGCTTCCCAGCACTAAGTAGAAAATGCAGACCGTATTTCACACAGCGATCAGATTAACAGAAACATTTTTAGTTGCTTTCCAAAGCTCAATTCATCCTCTGTTCTGTGAATCATAATGGGCAAAGCATTCTATAGCTTGGAAGCCTTATATGCAACTGATTGACCACCACATCTTGGCCCATGGATCTTAGGAACTGTGAGTTTACAAGAAGAGGTAAATTGTAATGTCCTCATAGGGGTGTAAGGTCGTGTCAAGCATTGTAACAACTTGAGGCCCTTATTGTACACAGCGCTGGGGGGCAAACTGAGGGCATTAAGCTATATCCTTAGTTTGACAGGAAGCCAGTGTAAAGAGCTCAATACACCCGTCACTGAGCTATTCTTGGGAATCTTTAATAAAATGTGTGCTGCTGCATTTTGTACCACTTGAAGTTTTCTCACTACAGATTGGGGCCTTCCAAGACAAAGCGAGTTGCCATAGTCCAAACAACACATGATTAATGTTTGAACCACAAGTCTAAAAGAGGATGGAGGTAAGAACTGTAAGATTTTATGTCAAGACAGGAGGCTACCATTATGAATAAACCTTTTATTCACTTCTTCTGAGCAGCAAACCCATCAAAAGTATCCAATAGAACATTAACAACATCATAATAGAAACAGAATATTCAACTACATGTCTTCCATTTTGTTCCTCTTTTGTTTGCTGCTTCTGAGCAGATAAATATATGTTTCTAGTTGTTATGAGTTTTATTTGTTGGTATATGTATTTATTTTAAGTAGGCTTTACCCAATTTATGGGTTGAATTAGTTTTGGGTAGTTATATTTCTAGGACTTAAGGGCAATGTATATAAAAAACAATATGTAGTTTCTTCTACTTGAATTATTGTTTGGGTACATTTTGTTCGGTTTATGGTTTTGCTGACTGTTTATTTATTGTTCATGTGGTTGAAGGGAAAGAAAGTGGTCTTACTTTTAACAGTCTTTTTAGCGCGAGGACTTCCGTGAGAGGCCTTTCTAGCAGGTAGTCCTCGAGCGGTCTATGTGAGAAGACGGCCTCATCTTTGACCTTTTTTGGTAGCACGCTTAGCGCGAGACGAGGACTTCAGCGGGAGGCCTTCCTGAGGTGGTGCTTGTGAGGGCTATGAAAGCAGATGCGTACATCTGCTCTGAAATATTAGAGGAATGAACGTGTAGGCGTTCATTTCTCTACAGTGGGACGAGCTGACGTGACAGCTCGTCTGCTTAACTAATAGGAAGCGGTTAGGTGTTTTTTTTTATAGGCATTGGCGCAGGTTGTGAGCAATACAGCATATGTTTATAGCAGATTGCTGTTACTGTGGTTTCTAAGGTAACGGATCACCGCTGGTGGTTTGTTATGAGAACATTTTGTCAGTATGTACGGAGAGAGATTTCTAAGAGGTGTAGGCATCACTAAAATATTTTTGAGAAAGAAATAAGTATATTGCAAGTTTTTGGGAGAAGATGTCTGAAATAAACAAGGAGAAAGAAGGAAATCAGGAGGATTTCATTAGGAAAATTGTTAATGAGGAGTAAAAAGCTGTAGTTCAGGAGTCAGTTAAGCAGACCTTGGGAAAACAAACAGGTAATGAAGAGAAGGAATTTTTCTCATTGTCTGAGGATGAGGACCATTTTTAGGGGTCCAAGGGGAAAGTGTTTAATGACAAGAAAACATTTGCAGGAGATGCAGGACAGATTTGGAGTCCCAAGCAGCTCGTAAAAGAGAGGTACCCTGAGCAGTACAAGGAGTGTCAGCTTGATGCTGAAAGAGATTATATAGATGAAGAATTGGTTAATGATAATGATTTGGATGAATATGTTTTAGATCTAGAGTATAAAGATGGTTTTGAGGACGAGTTGGGAGGTAATTTAACTACTAAGAATAGCGAGGATTTATTAGACTCGTTGGGTGAGAAGTTATTTGAGCCTAAGGATGTAAGACATTTGCGAGGTAAGGAATGGTGGCCTTTGGATTATGTGGCCAGTTACATTAAAGCAAAGTTACGTAAACCTCTGGAGAAAGATGAAAGAAATGTAATGAGGGTGGAGTGTTCGAGGCTGGTCATTGATGTTAAGGTGTGTTTAACACCAAATTTGGATCCAGAGATGATTACTTACTTATTTAAGTTGGGTAGAGATCCAAGGAAGGGACTGGAAAAGTCATTGAAGTAGGTTCAAGATAAACTGCTTGATGTGTTGGTTCCTTTGGACAAAATATTTGATACAGTAGAGGATGCGTACTTGAAGGGGAAGGATTTGTATGTGCATCTTTTACGTGGATGATGTTACAGAGCCATTTGTTTTGTTGGGTATGCAAATGCAGGACTTTTAGCAGAGAGAAGGAAAACTGTATTAATGCGTATAAATCCTAAATGATCAGATATGGCAAATAAAGGGTCTTCTGAAGAGGCTCGAGGACTTCTATTTGGTGATGGGATGGTCAAGGCCTTGTCAAAATATGTGGGTACATTTACTAGCCTAGGTAAAGTGCATTTCTTTATGAAAGGAGTGTTTTCAAACAGTAATTTATATGGAAGGGCTGGTAGGAGAGGGCAGCTTACCAGCCAAGCAAATGTTTGAGCCCATTATCAAAATTAAGGATCAGGTTTCTTCCGAGGGAACCAAGGAGGTTCACAATTCTATCCCCACAGAGGGAGAGGACGTGGTTGTGTTATCAGAGCAAGAGGTAGTAACCTTGGACATGTACAGAGTTAGGGTGACTATGAAGATTATTTCTACTTCCATCCCTATAGCTATAGGAGGAGGATTGAAGTATTTAAAAGAAAATTGGGAAATAATCACTGAGGATATGTGGATGTTGCACACAAAACAGGGATATGTAGTAGAGTTCGATCGAGAACCTGTCCAGCACATGGAACCAAGAGAATTAGAGTTTCACAGGGAGTTGGAACAGATTGTTCATGTGGAAATAACACAGATGTTGTCAAAGAATGTGATTGTGAAAATGGAGGAACAGGAGAAAGGTTTTGTAAGCATGTTGTTTTTAGTGGAAACGAAAGACAAGGGTTGGAGACCGGTGATAAATCTGAGGTACTTGAATCAGTTTGTGTCTTACAATCATTTCAAAATGGAGGGAATTCATCTTTTACGAGATCTTTTACAAGAGCAGGATAGTGAAGCTGGATCTCAAGGATGCTTACTTTACAATTCCCATAGCGCAGTGCACTCAGAGGTTTTTACAGTTCATGTGGAAGAACCAGTTATTTCAGTTTCAAAGTTTGCCTTTTGGTCTTGCCTCAGCCCCTTGGTGTTTCACAAAGGTATTGAGACCGGTGGTTGGTTTTCTCAGAGAAAGAGGTGTGAGAATGATAATTTATTTGGACGATATAGTGATTTTAAATCAGGATTTAGAAGACTTGAAGGCACATTTGAGTCTTGTAAAGGATTTATTTGAAAATGTAGGTTTCATTATAAACCGTGAGAAATCTGTGTTGATCCCTATGAAGAGAATTTAATTTGTGGGTTTCAGAGTGGATACAGAGGTATGTCAGTTGCAGTTACCAGTAAGGAAGGTGAAGAAAATAAAACAGGAAGTCCGGTCTTTGATGAAGAAGCAACAGGTGGCATTGAGAGATTTGGCACGTGTGACTGGGCTACTGTCTTCAACCATTCAGGTGATTTTTCCAGGTCTGTTGTATTAAAGAGCATTACAACGTCTAAAGATGTCTGGTTTAAAAGGTTTGTGGTACGGAGATTGGGTGTCGATGTCTCAGGAAGCACAAGAGGAGTTGATTTGGTGGAAAGAGAATCTGGATTAATGGAATTGTCGAGCGATTTTTGGAACAAACCCAGATTTTATGGTAGAGACAGATGCGAGCAAACTTGGATGGGGAGCTCATTGTCTGGGATTAGAAACTTGGACATTTTCAGAGAAAAAGAAACATGTACATTTTTTAGAGTTACAGGCAGGAATGTTTGCTTTGCAAAGTCTTAAAGATGTTCTGGAAGGATGGTCTGTACTTTTGAAAATGGACAATGTCACTGTGGTGACATACATAAACAAATTGGGAGGAGCACGTTCAAGCAGTCTAGCGGAACTGACAAAAGAGCTGTGGGTTTTTGTTTGGAACACAAAATAAGTTTAAGGGCGGCGTATTGGCCTGGTGTACAAAATGTTATAGCAGATTGGAATTCTCGTCAGTTGAGGGATTTCAGCTATTGGAAACTAAGGGAGGATTTCTTCCAGGAAATAAATCAGATTATGGGTCCTTTGGAGATAGATTTGTTTGCTTCCAGGAAAACCTTTCAGTTGCCAGTGTATGTCAGTTGGAAAGCAGATCTGGGTGCTTATGCAGTAGATGCATTTATGCAGGATTGGAGCAGAATGAGGGGTTATGCTTTTCCACCTTTCTCGATTATTCAGAGAGTGTTATTGCAGGTGAAACACCAGCAGTGTCAGTTAGTCTTGGTGACCTCTTTTTGGGCAACTCAGCTCTGGTTTCCAACGGTGATGGAAATGGCAGTGGAACAACCAATTTTAATAAGGTGTTGCAAAGGTCTATTGTCAGGTGTAGACAGAGAAGAACATCCCTTAGTGGTGTTGGGCTCTCTGAACCTTCTAGTGTGGAGGATATCAGCATTCAAGAGGATTCACTGAACTTTCAGAATCAGCTGCAGATTTATTGGATGAATCCTGGGCCCCAATAAAATCCTGATTCTTTATACAGTAAACCTTTAAGAATCACATTTTCCTGAGCATTATCAGAATACTAAAACAGCTGGCAGTTAATTTTTGCACTTGTGCTTCCAAGGTTAACTTGTTGTCTATTAAAACAGCCAGGCTTTTATTGCTACTGTAGGCGTGGGGTGGCTGCCTAATGAGTCTGGGCAGCACACTGAGGACCCACTGTTGGAATTATTGCCAACCACCAACACCTTGTTTTTTCCCCATTGACTTTTACACAGCTAGCTGACATCCATATTGCTACTTCCTTCAGGTAGGAGTTGAGATGCACAGAGTTCAAGCCTGTAACATGGTGACGGAGATGATGATCTGTGTGTCATTGGCATATAACACATTCGAAAGGACAAGTGATTAACAATTTCCACCAAGGGGTAGAAAATTCAAGTTGATTAGCGTAGTTCTTCGGGATGAGCTTTACTGAACTCCACACTTTGAAAGATAAGAACTAAATAACAAGGATCCTCAAAAACCTCAAAGCTCCTGTCATCTAGTAATTATGCCAGCTGTTGCAAGGCAAGACCGACCACTCTATCCTGCTCCAGATTTTGCAATAAGAATGAATGTGATAGTTTTCAAAGGGTGCACTTAAGGCCAATAGTATCACTGCAGCTGAGCCACCGTGATCTAACATTACCCTAATTCTTCTGTGATAGTGAAAAGAGTGGCTTCCATGCCACATCAAGGGCGAAAACCTGTTTGGGTAAAGTGAAGTCCATTGTGTTTTTCCCGAAATTACAATAAATGTTGATGGACATACCATATCTATCTATCTATCTATCTATCTATCTATCTATCTATCTATCTATCTATCTATCTATCTATCTATCTATCTATCTATCTATCTATATCCACCTATCTATCTATCTATCTATCTATCTATCTATCTATCTATCTATCTATCTATCTATCTATCTATCTATTTATAGACACATATACATACATATATGAATATTCAGTTAAAAAACAATGGTTACAGTGACGTCATAGTTCGGCTCACATTTCAAACGTACACAACCATAGAAACTCAGCTGTTATATTAAGTACTAAGGAGAGACAATCTTTAGAAGAACTTTATTAATATACATCTATATATATATATATATATATATATATATATATATATATATATATATTCACTGACAAAAACAAAGGTTGCGGGACGTTATAGTTAGGAAATAGAATTAGAAAAACATAGAAATTCACTTTAAAAAAACAAAGTTTACAGAGAGGGTATAGTTAGCTTCCCACTTTACACATACAAAAACATAGAAATGCACAAGTTATAGTTATCTAAAGTAACTATAACTCGTGCCTTAAGGTAACTATAGCTTGCACTCCTCATTATGCACAGTTTTCTCATCAACAATTTTACTGCAAATATTGCAGTGATATAATCAATGATGCCATAGATGATGTCATGAGTGATGTAATATCTGTGGTAGTTAGCAGTGCATGACAACGTCCGAACTATAACTAGGTTCTGGTGACTGATAGTATGTTACATCTAAATATACATATATATGTATATATATATATATATATATATATATATATATATATATATATATATATGTATATATATATATATATATATATTTTTTTTTTTTTTTCACTGAAAAAACAAAGGTTACATGGATGTTGTAGTTAGGTTCGGAATTTACTGATAACAAAACTGTACAAATTCAGCAGTTACATTTACCTGAGCTAATTATAAAGTAATGCACTGCTTATGATCTCACAGGTTACATCATTCATGACATGGTCAGTGACATCACTCATGACATTTCATATTACATCACTGAAAACATCATCCAGTGAGTGCAAGTGGTTGTATCGATGTGTGAGTGGGCGTGTGAGTGTGTTCATGGGTGAATGAGTGGTTGAATCATTTGCTGTATGGGAGACTGAATGAATGTGTAAGTTGCTGTTTAGATGAGCAGGGGACTGAGTGAACAGCTGCATTTCATTTAGTGAGTGGGTCTGTGGGTGGCTGCATGTGTGAGTGAGTGGGTGTCAGAGTGGTTGTCTGGGTAAGTGAATGGGTGTCACTGTATTGGTGAGTGACTTGGTGAGTCACTTACCGTATGGATGAGTCAGTGAATGTCTGAATGGCTGTAAGTATAACTGAATGGCTGTGTCAGTGACTGTATGCAAGAGTCAGTGGGTGTATGAGTAGCTGTACCATAAAGTGAGTGAGTGAGTCCGTTTTTATTTAGGATAGTGAGTGGATGTGTGAGAACTTGTGTTGGCCAGTGAGTGGATGTGTGAGTGGCTGTGTGGGTGAATGAGTAGGTATGTAAGTGCCTGTTCATGTGAGTGAATTGGTGTGTGAGTAGTTGTATGTTTGAGTGATCATGTGTGTTACTGTAATAATGAGTCAGTGACTGTGTCAGTGACTGTATGGGTGAGTGTGTGGGTGTGTCAGTGTTTCTACAGCTGATTAACTGGATGTGTCACTAGAATAGTGATCTATTAATGGGTTGTGTGAGTATGAGTGGGTGTGTCAGTGGGTGTATGAGAGGGTGTGTAAGTAACTGTATGAGTCTGTGAATACCTTAGTAATGTATGGGTGAGTGACTGGTTGTGTCATTGGCTGTTTGACTGAATGAATGTCTGTATATCACTACTTTTATGCAACTCTGAATACGTATTTAAGTAATTTGTGTGTGTGTAGGTATACAAGAGTTTTGTATCAGCAAATGAGTGGGTGTATGACTGTGGGAATGATGTCATCAATGACGTCATCAGTGTTGTCATATGAGATGTCATCAGTGGTGTCATGAATGATGTCACTGACCATGTCATGAATGATGTAATATGTGAGGTCATAAGCAGTGCATTACAGGAGCGCCAGTTATAGTTAGTTCAGGTAACTATAACTGCTGAATTTCTACAGTTTTGCATGAGTAAATTCAGAACCTAACTATAACGTCCATGTAACCTTTGGTATTTTCAGTGAATTTCTAGGTGTTTTTTATTTCTATTTCCTAACTAGAACATCCCTGTAATCTTTGTTTTTTTCTGTGAATTTCTAAGGTTTTTTAAAAATCTATTTCCTAACTATAACATCCCTGTAACCTTTGTTTTTTTCATTGAATTTCTATAGTTTCATTACGTATAGTAATTTTGATTACTGTACGTTAATCCAACCACCGGCCAGGCCCTGAGGTCAACCTCCTATAAGCACCAAACTGTGCATGTCCTTTACCCATGCACAGGGGAGGTTGCCCGCAAGACCTGGCCTGCAGCCAGACCCTGCACCCAACACCCCCCAACCACCCAATCCCACGTTGTGCACATCACTTTTGTCGTCCGTGGCGGGAGTTAGGTGCAGCTTCTCTGGGTGTGAGAAGAAGGGTGAGAGAGTGTATCTGGGGGTGAGAGTGGCTGTCAGATTGTTTGTCTGGGTGTGAGAGAAGGTATATCAGGGTTTTAGTGGGAGTGTCAGTCTGTGCGCAGGTCTGTGAGTGGCTGCATGAGGGTGTCACTGGGTCTGTGAGTGGGTGTCTGAGTGGGTTTGTTAGTGGGTGCGTAAGTGTCTAAGTGGGTATGTGAGTGGGAGAAATTAATTGAAAGAGAGACAGAAAGAGAGAAAGAAAGTGAAAGCGAAATAGAGAGTTTTTTAGGCTTCAATATCTCATGTACTTAGAATGAGATATTTTTGATGGATTTAGCAAAAAAATTATTTAGGGGGGAGGTTTCTTTTTTTTTTAGCCCTTTGAGGGCTTTGTATTAAAAAAAAGAATTAAAATAAAGTAGGGACCATGGAGGGTGCCCTCAAGGGCTCTCCCATGGTCCCTACTTTTTGTAAAATTTGTTTTGATATTATAAAGCCCTTTATGGGCTATGTGGAATGTTTTTTTAAATGTTTTAATACAAAGCCCTTACGGGCTACCTGGCACTGCGGCGGAACCCTTAACGCTTCTCTTGAAGTGCCAATGCTCCAGCAAGCACGGAGCTGCTTTGAGTGCTGCTCCGTGCTTGCTAAAGCATTTCATCTCTGTCCCCTGCACGTGTGCAGTTGACAGAGATGAAACTTCGGATTTTGACATCAGTACTACTTTAAAGGTCCCACTGTCAAAACCCAAAGTGTTTGCGGTGGCTTGGCTGCAGCTGCATCACTGCAGCCAAGCCACAGCAAACAGCTGTGTCCCAGGAGTGGGTACCCCTGGGACATAGCAGGAGCCGGCCCAGGGGGTGGTGGTCCCCAGGGCCATCAGAAGATCCTTGAGGGTGGCTGTGCAGCTCCCCTCCAATGTTTACATAGCACCAGGGAGGTAGTTGTCCCTGGGGTGCAGGGGTCCCATAGGGACCCCCTTTCTTTTTGTAAATATTTGCCCTGGGTGGTGGTCCCCAGGGCAGCAGAGGGGCGACATGCCCCCCAAAAATATAGTGTTGGGCGTGCCCCCCCTTTAAATAATGTGTTGCCACGGGGTGGTGGTCCTTGAGGCAGCAGGGTGGCACAGGGCCCCCCACATTACTTAAGAAATTTCCCTGGGGAGGTGGTGGTCCCCGGGGCAGTGGGAGGGGGCCAGGAGGCCCCCGCTTTTTTTCTTAAAAAAAGCCCCCATGTCTTGGCCCACCCGGCGGCATTAAACTAACGTAATGTGAGAGACAGCCCTTCTTTTTTTTTTATTTTACAAGCGGATTCACGGATCCACTGCGTTCCTGCTTGTAAATTTAAAAAGAAAATGCTTTTTAGCCCTGGGTCCATCCCTTTGGGACCCCACCACCAGAGCTAAGGTGTCAGAGTGTTCGTATCCTGGCCCCTTTTATTTTTTCTACTTTATTTTTGGTACTCGTTGAAGCTGAGTCCCAAAATGGCTGACAACACTTCAACAGCTTCTGTTGTTGAAGTGTCTTCAGCCAATCAGATCTCAGCACAAGACCATTAGGGGTCGCCAATCCTTCGCGTCCCTAGATATACACATTTATTTTCCCCTTAAGTTCTCAACAACTACTGAATGGAATCACATAAAAACAAAAAATCTTTCTGGACCAGGACCTACTTTCCTGCTAAATTTGGTGTAATTCCATCCAGTAGTAGTAGTAGTAGAATTTACTTTATTTCGGTTAAACAGCCATAAAAGTATACATAAATACATTCATAAAATTTAGTATATACAATCTTCTAGTGCATTCAGATCCTAAAATAGATAAAAATATGTATTATTTAAAAGAATTAAAACACATATGCATCGTGTAAGTGCAAGGTACAAATTTAACTTGAAGTACATGTACTGCATATGGGAAACAGGTTTAAATTGGAGATGGAGTAATCAAATGTAAGTTCAAAAGTATCTGTCTGATAGCTAGACAGCCTGGGAGCTTTGTAAGTCCAAGAATACCCATTAGGACATGGCTCGCTGTCTCATGTGCCATGCTTGCTCCAGATATTTGGTTACGGCAACAACTATCAGTGCCTTCGAGTCATATTTAAGGATTCTCAGGGCCTCCCAGTAGTGTCTTGCACTGAAGAGCTTACAAACAGGGATTATCCATCTCCCGTGAGGGTGTGAATATTGTGGGCAGAAAAAGAAAAAGTGCTCTTCAGTTTCCTTTAGCTGAGGATAGAAATGACAAGGCACAGAGGAGGTACGCTTCTCCCATTTAGCCGTTAAATGTCTTAGTGGTAGGGACCCATACCTAAGCTGTAGGTACAGGCGCTCGGCAAAGGGGGGATGGATTTCATTCAGGAAATTTTCATAGGATGGGAAGCATTTAATGTTTGAAAATTGCCCAGCCAGGTTCTCATGACAATTGTTCAACCATGTCTGTTCCAAGGTGTTTTACTTTTCATCCTTGGCGTGGTCTCCCTTAACTTTTTGCCTCTGTTCCCCAGGTTGTTGATATGTGCTGGACTCTGTTTTTGCTGTTTTTGTTACTCTGGGCACTTTATCACTGCTAACTAGTGCTAAAGTGCAAGTGCTCCTATACACAATGTGTATGTAAGTGGTTTATCCATGATTGGCATATTTGATTTACTGGTAAGTCCCTAGTCATGTGCACTAGAGGTGCCCTGGGCCTGTAAATCAAATGCTACTAGTGGGCCTGCAGCACTGGTTGTGCCACCCACATTAGTAGCTCTGTAATCATGTCTCAGACCTGCCACTGCAGTGTCTGTGTGTACAGTTTTTAACTGTAAATTCGGCTTGGCAAGTGTACCCACTTGCCAGGCCTAAACCTTCCCATTTCTTACATGTAAGGCACCCCAAAGGTAGGCCCTAGGTAGCCCCTAGGGCAAGGTGCAGTGTGTGATTAAGGTAGGACATATAGTAATGTGTTTTAAATGTCCTGACAGTGAAATATTGCTAATTTTTTTTTTTACTGTTGCAAGGCCTGTCCCTCGCATAGGTTAACATGGGGGCTACCTTTAAATATGACTAAAGTGTAGATTGCCAATGGGAGCGGATAGATATGTGGAGTTTGGGGTCTCTGAGCTCACAATTTAAAAATACATCTTTTAGTAAAGTTGATTTTAAGATTGTGTGTTTGAAAATGCCACTTTTAGAAAGTGAGCATTTTCTTGCTTAAACCATTTCTGTGACTCTGCCTGTTTGTGGATTCCTTGTCTGGGTCAGTTTGACAGTTGGGCGGGTTGCACCTCTCACTAGTCAGCGACACAAAGGGAGCTGGGGTGTAGTCTGCATCTCCTGATGAGCCATCTGTGCTAGGAGGGAGGTCACTCACACCTGAAAGGGCTGTGCCTACCCTCACACAATGCAGTCTCCAACCCCATGGAGTGTGTTGGGGCCTGGCCTGGACAAGGCAGGATTTCACAATCAAGAGAGACTTTCCTTTGAAGTAGGCCTACTTCAAAGGGCAAAATGGGTATAAGAAAGGCACCCAAAACCACAGACTTTAGAACACTTCTGGAAACCAAGAGGAACCTCTGCCTGGAGAAGAGCTGAAGAGCTGAGGAAGAAGAGCTGCCCTGCCAGTGACTGTGCTTTGTGGAGCTATCCTGCAGTGGCTGCTTCTGCCTGTGCTAGAGGACAAAAACTGGACTTTGCGTTGCCTTCCTTCTTGTGAAGAACTCTCCAATGGCTTGATTTAGAGCTTGCCTTCTCTTGTTTGAAGTCTCAAGGACAACAAACGCTTCTCTCTGCCAGCACCTGAAGCCTCTGCTGAGACTCCTACTCTGCCAAGTGGTGCCCATCCAGATCCTGGGTCCCTGAAAGGAGAAGCTGGCAGCCCAAGAGTGAGAAATCCACGCACTGACTGCCATGCGGGGAAAGGATTGACTTGATTCCGACATGCGTCGGAAAAATAGACGCGCCGCCGGCTTCGTGGCTGAAAATCGACGCTCGCCTGCAATGCGACTGGAAGATCGACGCCCGGAAATGGGGAAACAATGCGCATCATCGCTCACGGAGGCTGATGAGATCACAACCCGTGCTGTGTGGTTTTCGGACCATCGTGTGGCTGAATTTCTTATGCAAACACCGCTGGGTGTGTAAAAACAATGCAAGGCCTGCCCGGACCTGAGAGTGCTGACGGGATCGACGCATCGCTCTCCTGCGGAGAGAAGAAACGATGCACGCAGACCCGACTAAAGGAGAAACTACGCAAGGTCTCGCTTGTGAGTGAAATCAACGCATCACAAGCCCTTTTTGACGCACACTCACCCGTGCGAGGTTATTTTTGACACACCCAAGGTACATTTTCACGCTAACAGCATTGTGTTTAAAATTACTTAAAGACTCTTTTTGCATTTTCATTGATAACTTGACTTGTGTATTGTGGATTTTTATCATTTTGGTCTTGTTTTGTTTAGATAAATATTTTCTATTTTTCTAAACCTGTGTTGTGTCATTTTGTAGTGTTTTCATTGAGTTACTGTGTGTGCTGGTACAAATACTTTACACCTAGCACTCTGAAATTAAGCCTACTGCTCGTGCCAAGCTACCAAGGGGGTAAGCAAGGGTTAGCTGAGGGAGATTCTCTTTTACCCTGACTAGAGTGAGGGTCCTTGCTTGGATAGAGGGTAACCTGACTGCCAACCAAAGACCCAATTTCTAACACAAGGCATAGTTCCAGTAAGCTCTTTTTATTGTCAGGGATACGTCCTTGGCAACCACTGTGGGGGACTTCCAAAGGTCAATCATTTTCAGTTTCTCACACTGGGTCTTAATGTAGTTCAGCCAAGGTGTAATTACCTGTGAGTCACAAGAAATTAGGTGACTCAAGGAGTCCCTATACTGTGTTAGTCCCCTGCATTTCCACAACCGCACCCAATACAACAAGGGTTTTAAAGCCACCTCCAAATTTATAGGGTTTAGTGCTAAGTCCATCCTCAGTGGCACCAGTGGCGTGCCCTTAGGTAACTTGAGCATGTTCCTAAGAAAATTGTTCTCAGCTGTTAGAAGGACGGTAGCATCCGTGAAACCCCAAATCTCTGCCCCATAAGTGGCTGCCATGAGGGCAGTAACTTTGTATATCTAGCGAACCAGGGACACTGCACCACCCCCGTTTCCTTCTGTTTCCTGCTTATTGGGTAAGCCTTCTGGATGAGAAGAGTTTTGCTCTCCACCAACTGATGGCCCCAAGACATTGAATCAGACAGTTGGATCCCTAAGTAGGCAAAGTGTTTGAATCGTTCAATTGTGGAGCCATTGATTAACATTCTCCCTCTAAATGTCTTGTAGGGGTTTACCCCCATAAAATTCTGTTTTTTTGGGGTTAATTTCCAGACCTGTTGCCTTACAAAAGGCCACGAGGGAGTCTAGTTCTGCCTGAAGGCCCAATGGACTTCTAGAGATGAGCAGGGTATTGTCGGCGAACATTAATATCAGAAGCGGAGTTCCAGCAAGCTCAGGGGCATCATGCGTACATTGTGAAAGCCATTTAACTGCCCCATTAATATAGAGACTGAAAAGTGTTGGGGTCAGTACGCAACCTTGCTTTACCCCTCGACGAGTTGGAATCGGGTCTGTTAAATCCCCCCGTGTTCCATCTCACTTTGGCATAGGTGTTTATGTGGAGTGCTCTCAAGATACGTATTAGGTGAAATGGCACTCCATATCATGCAAATATTTCCCACAAGTTATCCCTAGGTACCAGGTCGAAGGCTGCCCTAAGATCTATAAAGGTGACATACAGGTGGTCCCTCTTTCGGGTGACATACTTCCAGCATAACATCTTGAAACGAAAGACCTGATCAACAGTGCTGATCTTGCTTCTGAACCCTGCCTGGGCATCCTCAAGGATATGATTGTCCCTTACCCATGCTTGTAGTTTAGCCAGACCTGTCTGAAAAAGATTTTTTGAGAATTGTCCAACAGGCTTATGGGTCTGTAGTTAAAGGGAATGTCCCTACTTCCTTTTTTGAATGTGGGTTCGATAACAGCTCCTAGCCAGGTCGGTGGAATGGTCATGGTCTTCATTACAGTGTTGATCAATGAATTCAGGTAGGGGATCCAGGCATCTGGGTGTGAGAGGAAAGGATCGCCAAGAATACCATTCGGGCCAGAGGCCTTCTCCTTCTTCATTTGCATCAGGGCTACCCTGATTTCAGCCTGGGAGAAATATGGGCACTCGGTCTCTGTGTTATCCTCCATCTCAGGAGGGTTGGAAAAAGCCTCCAGGCTTACCAAGCAATCCCTCTCAATTAGTTCCTCCCTAATGCTTTCATCGTGTTCCAGCCCCCTTCACTGTACAGGGATCTGACGTGCTGAACCCAAGCTCCCGGTTGCACTACCTCTTCAAGGTGGTTATCTATTAATTTCGAGCTGGATGCCACCAGTGACCAAAACAACTTCTGATTCTTACTCTTTAGTGCGTTAGTAAGATCTTTCCATTGGGCCATCTCCCAGTTCCGTTTAGCCTTTTTTAGGATGGCAATGGTTATTTTTGGCTTGATTCGCTGCTTCATAGCATCTAGGAGACGAAGCTTGGCCAACCAACAGTCCTTAGTGAACCATCCTGGGGCAACTTTGTTGGAAGCACCTCTTTTTTTTATTTTAGTAAACAGAGGCTTAAACTGTTCCATGAGCTGACAATGCACAAGAACCATATCGGGCTCATGCCCCCTTAACGATGTTACTTCAACTAGGTTATCCACAAATAGTTTGCATACTTTAGTTTGAATTTCCACATTATCCACAACACCTGCCCATTTCACGTTCCTCCTGTTATTAACTGTCTGTAGGGGATTTGCATGGATTACTGCTGACAGATTACAGCTAGTAAATATAGCAGGAGAGAATACAGCACTTAAGGCCTCATGATCGCTATCTGTTCGAGGGATAACTGCCATGAATGTCCATGAAAGACATTCAGGGAGGAGATAGAGAAAAACATTTAAGAAAACTGGAATCTAAATATATACTAGCATTTGACACCAAAGAACCAAATGGGTTGAACATTAGTGAAGAGATGTAGATTCACTGATATTAAAGTAGAAAGATGTTGTATCAATAGTAGATAAATACATTCAATGGTTGAGGATAATATATGTTTTCTCCTAATATATATAAATAATAAAATGTGATGGCCTCTTGCAGATGAATAATGAGCTAATATTAAGTACACTATTAATGAGGCATGACTCTGACAAATTCTGAAATGACTGTAAATTGAGTAGTGTGAGGTGCCATTATCGACACCTGGATAAGGATAGTATAGTGCATTGTGTTGGGTTAAAGATCTTAAGTTACAAACATCTAAGAAATGACACTTGAAAAACAAATGCATATTAGTATGATAAAGATTGAGTATTTAACTGTTTTTGTAAGATTGCCTGATATATGTAGCGGGTATGCGTAACTAAAGCAGTTCTTTCACGAAATATGGTAATTGAGCACATTGTGATTGGTGTATATAAACGGAGCCAAAATGGCGATCCACAGGTCGAAGAAGGCGGCAATGCCGAAACGCGTCCCTGTAGGCGAATAAACATGATTTAAACTCGTTATGTCCGTGGAGTGCTGCCTTTTTCCCTTATCTTTGGGAGAGAAGTGTTTGGTATAATACGTGGCGGCACGCGTATCAGGAACAGCATCGTTGACGTTTAGGTGCCGAAAGGAAACGCCGCGGTCAAAGTGTTTTATATATATATATATATATATATATATATATATATATATATATATATATACACACACTTGTAAATATACACACACACATACATATCTATCTATATATATATAAATATAAATATATGTATATATATATATATATATATATATATGTATATATCTCGCAGTGGTGGTAGCCACTGTTTAGTTAGAGTTAGGATTTCAAGGATAGGAATTCCTCTGATTTTTAATTTGTAATAATTTTGCCACCGTTCGACGAATCTAAACTAAACTTTGCAGACCTGTTCTTTTTTCTACATTGGCTGATGATGCAAAGTTTTGGGGTGATTGATTAAGAGGGTGCAAATTAAAAAGGGGGTCCCAAAACAAGTTTTCCACAAATGCATTTTACATAGACTTTTTAAACAGATGTAGTGGCAAAAAGGTTGAACTGATTTAGAAGAACTTTGGCAGGAATACAGATTAGGGTGTGGAAAGCAGATTATGGTGTGGAAAGTGTGCTTTTAGCTACTAGGGGCACATGTACGTACCATTTTTCCTGTCGCAAATGGCCCGATACGCAGAATCGGACCATTTACGACAGGAAAAAAAATTTTGGTATGTACAGACCCTATTTTGCAATTCGGTAATCTATTTACTGAACCGCAAAATAGGTTTGCGAGTAGCAATTAGGAAGAAACGTTCCCTTCCCAATTGCGAGTCGCAGCGCGATGTAGCATTGTTTTGTGACTGTGAATGCTACACAGCAATCCTAGTTAGCACCAGTTTCAAACTGGTGCTAACCCATTTGCAAATGGGAAGGGGTCCACCTGGGATCCCTCTCCCCTTTTTGAATGGCAGCGAAAATATTTTTTAAGAGCAGGCAGTGGTCCCACGGACCACTGCCTGCTCTGAAAAAATGAAAAGAAAACTTTTCATTTTTTTATTAAATGCATCTCCTTTTTCCAGGAAAACGGGCTGCATTTAAAAAAAAAACTGCTTTACTTAAAAGCAGTCACAGACATGGTGGTCTGCTGTCTCCAGCAGGCCACCATCCCTGTGAGGGAGGCCATTCCCAATGGGGTTGCAAATTGTAACCTACCTCATGAATATTCATGAGGTAGGTCATTTGCGACCCCCTTGCGAATCGCAAACAGTGTAAAGTACACTGTTGTACATAAGGTTTTGCGGCTCGCAATTTGCAACTCGCAAACGAGTCGCAAATTGCTAGTTGCAAAACTCACGGTCGTACATCTGGCCCTAGATCTCAATCTGTAAATCGGTTCAGTAATTTGCAAGTTGTAAGGTACAAAATCTTAGTGATGTTTTGGGCCGCTGTATACCACAGCATAGTCGCAGCATACCGCAGTTCCTGTCGATGACATTAAACAATATAGTTCATGAAAGGCTATGCAAAATAAAAAAGAAGCCATATTGTTTAGACTACATTTTGCCCTTGTTCTGTTGTTTAAGGTGAAATATAGTCTATCACTGTTTTTTGAATGGGAGAAAGAAATGAGGCAATTTAGAAAACTGAAGAGGTAGGGAAAAGAAGATTTATTGATTTATATATTTTTTTTTAAGTTTACAGGTTGCCTTGACACTCTCGTGAAAGTATCTAGAAAGTACAGTGGTACTTATGTAAATAAACAAAATGATATATGATAAAATACAATTGGACATAATTTAAGGTGGCCCTTAAAAGACTGTTTTTTTAAGTACACATTTTGTAGCAAATAAAATGAATAAGTGCAGTATTATGTGATTTGTTCATAATAACATACGGGCTATGAACACAGGCCAGAACTACTAAATAGACTCTGCTGACTGGTGGAAACTGCTTGAACTGCAGTTGTTGTAATAACATCAAGAGCACAATGATAAGGCTTGTCCCACCCAAGGCACCGAAATCAAACTACACACCACAGCTACCTGCGACTCTAGAAACGTCATTTACCTGTTAAAATGCCCATGTAGTTCTGCTTATGTGGGGAAAACAGAACACAAGATCAAGACTAGATTGATTGAACACAAAAGCAATATCAGGAACAAAAATTAAAAGTCCATGGTGGCAGTTCATATCAATACTTTTGATTATAATGTTAGCCAATTAAGATTTTTGGTGTTAGAAATTGTACCCATTAAAGAAGATGTTGACAACAGGAAATATTTGCTTAGAAGGGAACTGTTCTTGAAAAAAAAATTGGATACAGAACATCATAGAGGGTTAATTCATCGCTTGGAGTTTAACTGTTTTTATAAGTTGTTTTTATATGATTGTTCTGGTTTTGTTTATGTTTGCATGACCTGTGATTTACTCTTTTCCTTTGCATTCCCATTTAGTTTTTTCCCTGCTCTCTGCTCCTTTCAAGCATGGCACTCACAGCGGAGTTTGTTATTCATTGGGTTCCTCTTCATAAATGGCATTCACAGTGAAGTGTGTCCTTCATTTATTTTTCTCCTTTGGTTTTGTTCTTATGAAAACTGCGTTGAACGCTGTGTTTTAGGTGTCCCGTTACTTATGATAACAGGGGCATTACCATTGTAGCACCCCGTGAGGTTCTGCAACTCGGTTGCCTGTCAGCCATTTTTTGGTCTCACCTACTTCAGTGTTTTCTAACACCTTACCAATCTGATTTTTACTAGAGTTTGTTTGTGTGGACACATTGTAGACCCGCCTCGCACGGTGATTTTGTAACTTAGCGTTCATAACATGAGTAGTTTTTCATTTAACACCATATCATCCCGTTAGTTACGGGCACCCAGTTGATTGTTAGTTTTTTCTAGGTTGTAGGTTTAATTGTTTTTCCACACTGGCACAGTTATGCACTTACATGCATCTGAAATGTGTAGCACATGGCAATTTGGTTACATAAGCACTTTTTTTGGGTGCACGCTGGTTGTTTACTTCGTCTATCTCACACTTTTTCTGTTGACCTTTTTGTGGTTGACTTTTTTATAATTTCACCCGGTTTCACTGATGGTATCAACACTACATCGGAATTATCCTTTTTACTTTAGTTTCATTGGTGCGCCCATTGAGCATGTTCAAATTTACGCATTGGCACACAGTGCAGGAGCTTACACGTTTATTTTCATTTTCCACTGCAAGCATGGGCTTATGCCACTATATATTCATGGTACCATCCCTTTCTCATTTTTCTCATAATTCCCATTTCTGTATTTTTAGGAAACATTTCCCCTGATGAAGAGCGTGGCTCGAAATGCATTGGGTTTCATTATGAACTTTTGCGTTATGTTTGGAGACAGTTTCTTTTAGAATCCAGTTTGAAATCGATGTTGGAACTGATTTTAAATCATTTATGAAGAACTTAAAAATAAAATGAATCTGAGGTTTTTAAATTTACATGGTAGATTAACTGCTAAACTGATGAAAGGTTGATACCAGCACAATCCTTGGTGAGTGCATTAGGTGGATGTTCCCCCAGGCTGGATGAACGCTTTTTGAATATTTGCTTTTCTCGCCTAAGGATGAGAGGGCGATACCCCTTTTGCACCCAGTTTACCAATGAATTTGACTTTACTCTTATTAACAGTTTGAATAGATTTCCTTTTCTTTGAGTTACTTTCCCCCATATGATAACATTACCACACCCAAAATTGCACACTGTCAACTTTTGAAAACTGTATAAACTTATGATTCAAAGAGTACTTACCTGATTCCAGTGATCTTGATATGTAAATTTATATAAAAGTGTGTGTTGTTTTCATAAATTGGTGTTGGATTTCTTTGTTGAGAGTGTGTCTTGCTTACTGCCTTTGTCTGTGCAATACATGCTTAGCACTACTTCTGATATGCCCAACTGCTTGCCCACACTATCACAAAAGAGAGCATTTGGGATGTCATTTGTGCCTCTGTAATTCCTTTGGAGTTTGCCTGGACTGTTTACACAGTATACAACAATTTGGTCCACTACATGAAGAGCCAGCTTCCTACACCATCACACACCCTATTGGTGTCATGTTTCATCATCGGGTCTCATCCTTGTCTCTAAAAACCATGGACGGCTTAACCATCTTCTAGGAAGCACTTTAGATAAGGTTCTAGACCTAACGGGGAGCTTGGTAAAAATATAAAAAAAATACCTAGTGGTAGCCATGGTATCTGTTTATTTTGGGTACCACTGGTAAGATAAAAAAGTTAAACTGTCAGATTATGTGGGGAGGGGTTACTGTCCCTATACCCTAACATTAGTTGACATGTTTCAGACCTTTCTTACGTCTCGCATGGGGTCCTGGTCTTTCATCAGGACTGAGATACACACCGTTGTTTCAGAAATTACCACTATTTTAAGGCCGTCAATATTGTCTAGTGAGTTTTCAATAGTCACACAAATAGGACAAGGGCAAAAAATGCAATCTGTAAGGCCCACCTACTGGCCTAAGCCTTTTGTCTGGAGGCATGCCACTGTGCCCTGCTATGGGAGCAACACGAGGAGAGCAACCGATAATAAAACAACATAGAAAAGAAAAATTCTAATTAATCATGAAATAAAGGTTTGTAAATGGATATATTTATGTACATCCTTTTCTGCATGCATTCTCACGGAAGCTTGTAAAAAGGTGCAAGGTAATTATCCACTCTCTTGTAAAGTTAGCGTGCTATAAAGCCATGAATTCCTAATGACAACCATTGTCACATCACAGAAAACATCTACATTAGTACTTTGCTGTTTTTTTTGTATTGCTCTTGCACGTACACACACCTGATCATTCCTTGCACTGTTCCAGATATCAGTGATGATGTCATATGTGATGCTGTTGATGGTGTCACATGTGAAACCATCTGTGGTGTAATGCGTGAGTTAAAAAGAAGCATGTTTCCACAAGCATCCAGTGTTTCAAACAGCTAGCCACAAGTATACATCTTTATTTATTTGAAGTTTTAGGGCATGGTTTTGACTTTTCTTCAAACCTAAATTTGACTATAATTGAATAGGATGATATTTTCAGCACACTCCATTAGTACTTAATTGTCTTGGCCAATCAGAGAAGAGTATCCACATAGCGCGGATCATCGGAATGATGATAGATTCAAGAGTGCAAGATGACAATGGCATAATTCATGATGTAGAAATATCTTGTTAATCCATTCAGGATACTGAAAAGACATGAACTACTGTAAGCATGCTTCTGTGATGGAGAGTAAGAATCTTAAATCTAACTCAGAAACTGACAGCAATGTGCTGCAATTTTTAGAGGACAAGCTAATGTGAGCAGATAACAGCGGAAACGACCTGCCAGTTGTAATATCCGTTGTCATTCTTTTTTTCAGAAATTTCTACAATGTTACCGTTTAACATATTGCTTAGCTGTTTTCTTTAATGATCACAGCATGCATCAATTACAGATATTAGCTCTTAAATGCATTCATGGGAATACTCCAGCACAGCTTCCACGTGTCATGTTGAGAAATAGGAGTACTTATCCTTTATGGTGTCGGGATGGGATTCCTCAGAGCTGTGCCATCCAAATAATTAAGGGCCGTGCTTTAGAGGTATATGGTCTCTTCAATTTGAGGATAATATCGGTCAGTATGTCAAATCTTTTCCAGTTTTTTTAGTTCATTCTGACAAACATGTCTCCCGTGGGTTGAAATATTTTCTCAAATGCTTAAAATATATATTTTAATTCGCTTGAAAATGTATTAATATGCATGGTGAGTCGACATGCAGCTGGTTAAAAAATATGAGGTCAGTTTTACTAATCCCTTGCGCTGCCCTTGTGTCACACAAGGCAACGCAAAGGCTTAAGTGAGATTTACTAAGCCACATAGAGCCACCTTGCATGGCTCTGCTTGGCTTAGTGAATTCAGAGAAATGCAAGGTAGCGCAAATCACTGCCTTGTGTTACTCTGTGTTGGGGAGGCATTCCATGGGTGGAGCATGGGCGTTCCCATGCATCCAACCATGGAGTATGATGCAATCCCAGATTTACTAAGGGTAGTAAACCTGGGATTGAGTCAAATGGTACACCTTCCCAGCAGAGGCGTGACAAGGAAAAATCTCTTCATTTCTCCTCGTTGCTTTCCTCTTCTACATGAGCTGCATTCTGCAGCACACACAGAAAAAGTAAAATACTGATAAGGATTGGTTTTGTGCAGTAATCATGAACCAGACCACAAGGGTGCCTGAGTTGGTGCTAGGTGGCATTCAGTACACCAGCACAGGGGAGAGCAGGAATACATCATATCCTAGTAGATATGACATATTCCTGCTCTCTTCCTGTTATGCAGCTCGGAAAGTTGCTGCATTGCAACACATTTTGATACATCTGCCTCATGATTTAAACTCAGGTGTGAAGTCTTTGTGTTCCGTAGTATAGTCCACAGGACACTTTTGCATCTGCGCTCCACTGCAGCAACAGGTGCAATTGGGGAAATGTCTTTGTAATACACATCTGGGGAGCAGCACCTGGAGGGTGCTGGGGAAGGGGGAAACCCCCTTCCCATACATGGGAAAATAAAATTTAAAAAAACTAGGGGGGGCGCAAATAATTTAAAAACATCTGGCTAGCAATCCGCCACCTTTCCTCAAAGCTAAGCCCCTCACCATGCCTCTCTAGCTTAATATAAATATGGATAAGGGGCAGAGCAGCGAATCAACAAAAATTACATCTAAAAAATTGGTGGAAATCACCATGCAACAAACACTGATGCAAACCATGCAACAGTGATTTCTGTGCAGTGAAAAATCCTTGAATCCTAAAACCATATGTATTAATTTACATATTTGTAGAGAGCAAACTGGCCAACTGATATAGAAGCAATTTATAGTCTGAAAAGGAAAATTAAAAAAAAACTATTAGAGAGGTAAGAAAATACACCTTTTAATGTAAAGATAAAATACATGATCACAACCTGATTGCCCACCTACTTTAAACTTGGTTGGACACGAAAAGCAATTTCCATGCATAAACCTCTGTTTAGAGATTAATGTTATGTGAACTTCCTGCTACTTCGGCTAAAGGAAGAAGGAGTTATTCTCACTCACATGCCTTTAGATGGCTCTTATTCTGATGGAAAACTGGTTTAAAGTCAATCTACTTATTAGATTCATATTGCATAACCTGGTACTCAAATTTTCTTTTGCCCTGATGAAGGTGGCTTGAGAAATATTAATGTCATCCATTAGCTTTGTTCACGGCGAGGGAGCACTCGATGCCTACTATTTGAAGGCGAGGGAGCACTCAATGCCTACTATTTGAAATAGAAGGCAAACATCAAAATCGTACCGATTGGTAGGCAAAACCATAAACTGCCTAAAATAAAGTGATAAAGAGACAAGAAGAAGGTATTAACTGCCATATTGTCAAGTACAGTTTAACACTCTACGGGTGTGAACCCTGAAGGCAAACATCAAGGCAACAATAAAACTATACCGATTGGCAGGCGGGAACCAAAAACTGCCTATTATAACAACCAAAATCAATAGAAAGTGATAAAAAGAGCAAAAGAAAGTATTAACTGCCATATTGCCAAGTACTGTTTAAACCTATAAGGGTGTGAACCCTGAGGACTAATGAACACTGAGTGAATCAATTGGCATGATTTATGAACTTTTTGTTTGATACATTTGTGATGTTTATCTTTACTTGATAATTGTTGTTTTGTGTTTGTCTATTTTTTATTTTTTTGTCTTGTGGTTTGGTATTTTGTTGGTATTTTGTATTATTATTGGTGTTTGTTCATATTTATGGGGTCGTAGTTAGTTTAAGGAAGTCATTGCATTGAATCACACATATGTCAAATAAAGTATTTTTTCTATGACTGTATAGCAACCATTGATGTTCTACATTGTGAGTAAGGTAGGAGAGATTTACATGTTGTGTTAGAGTATAAAATCCAGAATTGCAGACATTTGTGCTCTTAGATGAACTTTAGTAACAAGAAATTTCCTCTTGTATGACACATCTTCCATGGTACAAAGTTTTGATTTAGGTAAGGCAGTATGGGTGTTCTCCTTTGGAGGGGCTAACTTGAAGACAGAGAAATCCCACAAAATCGGAATTTTGGGTATTCGCTTACCTCCCAAAACACTTTTGCACCCTATTTGCAGAAGCTGATTTATCATGAAAAGTCTTGAAGTAATTGTGAAAATTGGAGAAAAAGTCCAACAAACATGCATGTCTATGAGAAAGGATCACTGCAACAGGCGATAATGGAAATGTGAAAAAATAAAGAAAGTTAATCCTGATAAGGCAATTGTTGGGCAGTAGTTGGAATCTTGGAGCATAAGCTTCTTACCAGCTGGTGTTCCTGGGTTGCGGCTGCGCCACGCTCCTTCATTTTGGTTTGCATCCATTCCCTTACTATTGGTAGTGAGTTGCGACCACTATTTTGCATCCAACCTCCATGCCACTTAAATCAACCTACAGAAGCTTGATGCAAGTGTACTTATATGCAAAACAATAAGAAAATCTGATACTTTCCCATGATCACTGTGTATCTATGTTCCTAATGCAGTAAGACCACCACATCATAACATGCTGATCATTGCTGGTGTGCAGGTCCTGCTGAATTAGCTTGATCCCCTGATGTAAAAAAGTAGGCTATTTTGGTGGATGTGAATAAATTCATGTCAGAGTTATTTGCAGGTTCAATAATTTAAACCCATGCTTAAACCACTGGTAAGAATGGCACTGAGCAGGCAGGCATAACTTAAAAAAATATGTGTAAAGTATTTAGCAATAACTAAACAGTTAACAAGTGTAAACAAAGCACAATACAAATCCCACAACCAGTTTAGAAAAATAGGGTAACAGTTGCAGTAAAATGAGACCACAATGACTAAAATAGAAAAAGACAAAAAGCTGTAATAAAAAGTAAAGCGCCAATGAGTAGTCATTGTTCATGGTAGGGTGGGATCTAGGCATAATTTGCTACTCACCACGATGGACCACAAGTCAGATACACCAAGCAGGTGCATCCCAGTTAAAGATTTTGGGCCAGATTTACAAGAAAGTGGCACATCGGTCCCCATTTGGCACTTTCTTGCTTCGCCTCTGCCCCATCTAACGACACCACGGCTGTGCTGTATTTTCAGTACGGCACACAATGGCGGTTGTTTCCACAATAATAATCAAAATTCATGTGGTGCTTTGCCGAATTAGCGCCATAAATTATGGCGCTAGTGCAGCGAAGCACTAGGAAAGCCTATAGGTTACTATGGGCGTTCACTGACAGAAAAAATGTCGTTGTGAAATCTTTTAGATTTCACAGTCTAATTTTTTGCAGCCTCCCTGCGTGGGTATGCCCCTTGTATACAAAGAAAGCATTGCGCCACTTTGTAAATATGGCACATGGAAATGGCATCCTTATTGCCACATTAGCGTAAAAAAATGTGTGGTGCAAGGAGGTGCAAATGTGACTCTTTGCTTTTTGAGTTAATCTAAAAAATGAATGTCAAAATCCTCCAGTGGGGCAAGGTTGCCCACTTGGCGAGCTTCTGCTGAAGCCATTGGTTTTGGCAGAGAAAGCTCTGAGCAGGAGAAATTCAAATTACTTGGCTCACAAAGATCCTGCATGGGGGGATTATTTTCACACCATTGATCAGTCAGAATTTCTACCTTTGATATTTTTTTATAGAGCTCAAAATCCTCTAGTGGGGCACACCTGAAGCTGTATGTGATGAAGTCACATCAAAATCAGACCTCTTTTCCGTGAAGTCCCAGTATTGCTCAGGAGGTCTTGGTATTCCACAAATGTTCTAAGTCTGCACTTTTCAGACTTTCTGGAGCAGCTCCTCTTGGTCACTTCTAAGATGTTTAGGATCTCAGGGAAGACACCTAAGGGACAGGTCTCAGTCCTGCAGAGGCCACCAGCAGAGTCCAGTCCAGTTTCAGTTGCTACTGGTTAACTTGGCACTTCAGGAAAGAAGACATCTTTCAGCTTGTTATTTCTCTGTAGCCACACAGCAAGTGAGCCAACCTACCCTTGAAGTCTACTTCTTAGCCTCCGAGACAGGTCCAACTCTTCATGACTCCACACAAATCTTAATAAGCATGGGTGACATTTAACTTTCCAGGTTGTTTGAGTATTTTTCTACACCATATACTATGATCTTACTGTTGAAGTAAATAAATAAATTGGGGATTAAAATTAAACATTTTACCATGTTTAGGGGGTCAGGGCACATACTCTGGGCACTGGACAGCAGTGTGCCAGTGTGTAGAACTGAAAAAACAGCAATACCTGGCAGCAAATAAATGGGGGTGACCATGCAAAAAGAGGCACTTCCTTTCACTTGACTCATTGTTAGAGATGAAAATGGCAACTCTTGTAAATGCTTTATTCATGTGCCAGGTGAGTCACTACCATTTAACTACACACCTAAGCAGGTGCCTTGTGCAAGTGTTTAGCCAACACTTCCCGCTCCTTTCAATGTATCACTCTTTCTGTACACTTTGCCATAACCAGGTGTGAGCTTGGGTTGCTTAGCAGTAAGGCGACAACACCAGTGAGCTCCTCGTTCAACCACATTCTGAGGCGATTAGAAAACTGTTTCCTTGTTTCTCTGTTATATGAAGGCATTCTAGTGAGGTACAGGAAAATCATTTTTCTGAGTTGGAAAGATTAGCATACTGCATTCCTAAGGGGTGCCCTTCAATTGAAGCCCTATTTACAAGATGCAAAATTTCATGAAGCTGCTAGTTCTCTTTAGAAGCTAGTTGCAAAAGACCAAATATATTTTTCAGAGACACTCGTATTAATGCTAAAGCATGAGTATATAGTGATAGTATGTTTACTCCTGCGATTGCATTGTATTATTATTCTTTGATTAATGGAAATGAGGACTCTTGGCAGGTCTCCTGTGATTTTTTACTTGTTATATTATACCATTAGGGTCAGACTAAAATAAAATTAACAGGTTAAACTACACGAATCGTTCGTGTATACATGAATACAAACGCAATAATATAGCACAGGTGAATTAGTCAATCCTCACACAAAATAAAGTTTTATAGCTTCTCTCATCAATTTTGTGTCATCTTTGTTTTCTTTAGTTACCAACACTGGTGATCATTGGCCAAGCAAAGATAAACATCTCCTATAATCATGTGGCGAAGAGGCCCTGTCTTTCTTTGACTGTTTCCACTGTAAACTTGTCCCTGCAGTTAATCAAACTCAAACAACAAACTTATTTCAGGTTCTCTTGATTAAAAAAATAAGGCATTAAGCAAACAGATTGTGCGATTCTGTTATTTTCTTCACACATAGATGGATTAATCAGGGATAACATCTGCTTCTGTATTTTTTATTTGGAAAGCAATTGGAATAGATACAAAATTCAATGTACTCATTTTTTCCGCTGCTAAGTTTGGTAAAATATGCCTCACTGTTCTCCACACAGTGAACACTGTTAGATCCAAGATCTGGAGTGTTACACCGGTAATCTTTAGTAAGATAAGTTAAAAAGGATTTACTCGAGCATGGCGACTTTGCCATTTTAGAAACTGGCATTTTATTTGAAAGTCAGGGGACATAGTCGGACCGAAAAAGCGGAAATGATTTTTAATGAGCTTCATTCAAGAGTAAACTTTAACTTGACATGGCAACAGTTCAGGTCCCTCTGGATCACCGGGCAATCAACCAGGTGAGAATAGTGGAAAAACGGGAAACTGCGAGTCAATCACGTCTTCACCATAATCACATATTTAAGAACATTTTGTTACAAAGGCCCATATTTAAGAAAGATGGCGCACAACTGCGCTAATGAAGTTGTGCGTCATTTTTTTGAACGCCGGCTAATGCTGTTCTTTAAAACCATGCGTGCACCATATTTCTAAAATGACGCACCATGGCGCTAAGGAATGGCTAATGTCACACAAAAAAGGCGCTAGCTGGTGGGGGTTGGCGTTAGCTGAAATGGCGCTATTGGGTCAGAAATTCTCTTACGCTGGTTAGCAACAAACTTTCTGCCGCTAGTCAGCCTAGTGTCATTTTTTGATGCACAAGCAGACAAAAAATTACTCCTGTCTAAATATAGGCAGGAGTCATGAACACCACCCCAAAGCCCACCCCAGAGGACCAGTGTCCCCTGGGCAAGCCCTACATACCCAGTGCCAGGTCCAATGTAAGGGACATCCAATGGCACACCACACACAGTTACCTGCAAACCCTGTGGTGTGGGTGGTGGAGTTGCTGGGGGTTGGAGTAGGCATCTTTGTGCCCATTCCCTGGTGTTTCCCCATGGAAGTTGGCCTACCTGTTCTTTAACGCCTGGTCTGACCAGGCGTTAAATAATGGTGCTAAGAGGGCATAGCGCCATTATTTAGGTACTCCTACCACCCGTGTTTAGTTTCTGCGCCAGGATTTAAATATGGCGCTGGGGGGGCTAGCATCATTTTTAGAAAGGGAAGGCCTACCTTGCATCTCATTGATGCAAGGTGGGTTGACGCTTCCTAGAAATGGCGCTAACTCCAAAACTTTGATCCTAGACGCGTCAAAGTATGAATATATGGAGTTATGTTTGCGCCACTTTAGTGCTAAAATGGCACTAAGGCAACGCATAAATAAGGGTCAAGGTTTTTTCATAGAGCATGTGCACCTGTGTGGAATTTGTAGTCTGAGATGGAGGGGAAGCAGAAGGGGCCCAATGAAGGCAAAGTAGGTATTCTGCTTTTCAAGAAGGAAGGGCCACCTTTGCACACATTGCACTGGTGACCTCCCCCTGCTGTTCTCCATATCTGTGCGGTCTCCCTTTAATTTGCTTTCTCTTTCAGCAGATCTTTATTTTTCCCTGTTCCCTCATATTATTTTACACGCAGCATCAGTGGACGTTTGCATGTCAAATCATTTTAGACTACTATGCGTCTATGAGTGCTTACGTATCATGGGTAATAATCCACGGTGTTTAATTTTTTCTTTAAATACAGACAAGCAAGAAAGGGATCTGAGATTCATTGGCAAGAGAAATTCCAGAGAGAGGAGTTAAAACAGAAAAGAAACTGCTCCCTAGAATGTGCTCTTGAAATGTGGTACAGTGGCAAGCAGGTGACCTGAGAATCACAAATATTTCACAGAGGTGTTGCACTGAAGCCTGTGACATGGAATACCTTATGTACCATGCAGAGAATTGTTAAAGGAATCTTGGCCTGGGCCGTAGATAAGTCTACGTGGTAGTGGTTGGCACTGTTCATTTTTGTGCAACATTCGCCAGTCTAGTCACTGTAGCTTCAATGAGTTACAGGTGGGCCATCAAAGATGTGGCTAGCTAAGTATACCAGGCATTACCGAAGTCAAGATGGAAGCCAATGATGGCAAAACTGTGAGGTGTTTACCTTCCTGAGTATATTTCTGGATACTTTTACTTACCGTCGGCCATGGCAATCAACAGATAACCCAATGGCCAAAACCTAATCCATCAGTTTTAGTTTCCTCTCAAACGTAAAGCCAAGATTCCTCCTTCTCCCAACCAGGCTGGCAATGTCACCTCAGCAACAGGCAGTTGAAGTCAGACAAAAGGTCATCACTTACACCCACAGTCAACAACTAGGTCTTCTCATAGTTTAGCTTTAGACTATGGGTCCCATCAATTCCCTTATGTCTCCCATGCGTTATAATAGGATTGTGGCTGGTGTCACCTCAAATCCCTAGTCTCAGTATAGATGTTGAAAAGATATGTGAACTCAGCAGCCAGGAGGATTTTGAGAGCCACATCCTGCAATCAACTCGTATTCAAGTCTGGTACAGAGTATCTTGTGTCAGGTAGTGTCAAAATCCACAGATGGGTCAAGTAAAACCAGGGCACTGATGTGTGACATCAGCAGAGATACAAAGGTGTTCAAGAGCCACAATAAACACTGACCATGCTCCTTGAAGGGCTAAGGTTGATTTACAGATCATCTAAGCTGCATGTGTGTCCAGTATCCCTTGTGCTACCCTTTGAGTGCACGCAGCAGAGCTCTCTTTCACCTCCTGCAAACATCCAAGTGCTTTTTATGAATAGGGCTTGCCTACATTGTGCTTCTATGTTTGATTTACAGCTATGCACAAGTAATTCACACAGACATTTTGCCAGTCATGCTTCATATGTTAAGTAACAATAACGGAAGTGCTAGAGTAAGAAGCCATTTCACACTAGTGGGTTTACATGAGATTGGTAGCTATACACTGGACGTCTCTCTGAAAACCTGCATGCCCAAAGAATTCAAGCCAATCCTTTATACTATTTTTTCAGATTTATTCTTTTTCATTTTGTTCCAGGTTTCTAGAACTATTAATCATGAAGTTCCTTTCGTTTAATTTTTCAAAGTGTCAGTGTTGATCAGTGAATTGGAAACAAACAGACTGCTTCCTTTACATATTTTATATGATGTGCTCTAATGAGCTAAATGTATTTTAACGAGTTGTTGCTAGTTACCACTGATACATAATACATTTGTGACCTCCAGTTCACATATGTCCTTGTCCCATCCCTGACATAGTAAGGCTTGCTGCCTTATTAGCAGTACCCTGGTTTTGCTGCAGAAGTTTTTTTTCTCTCCCCTAGTCAACTCCCCTTGTCGCATCACCATGAAATGTTCGGCTGAAAGGCAGGGAAGGGGCCACGTGGGGGCCCTTGCACTGCCCATGCTCATGTAATGGGCAGTGGAGTGGTCCCCCTGTCAGCACAGTTGGAATGCACACTGTCTGCACTGGGAAAAGTGTGCATTCGACTGTACTGTTGGCGCAGACAGTGCGGCAGCATGGGCCTTGGCTCTCCCTTAAAGCCAAAGCTAATGCAGCTGCACTGTCTGCACCGTCCAGCCCGTGGGAATATCATAATATGGCGATTGGGAGGCTGCCAGCTGGGCCACGTCCTCCCAACCACCATATTGGTGGTCCGGTGGTCAGATCATCAAAATTGTAATTGCCTTCTCAGTCCATTACTAGCTCGGCGTGCATGACACTGTGCTAATCCTGTGCTTTAAAATTTTGAATAAAAACATTCATTTGTGGTGAGCAGATTCATAGTGTTGCTGCTGTTGTAGGGTGCTGTATGGTATTTGGACAAAATATTGAGTTTTAAATATTGAGATACAGAAATATCTGAAAAAATATTGTGATACAAAAATATTGTAATGCAGAAATATTATTGACGGGAATATCGATTTTTTAGGTAAGTGATATTGTTTTAAAAAATATCTGTGTTGTTAATATTGTTTTCTAAAATAGTTGTATAGAACACTGTGTTTTAATATTCTTTATGTGTTTTAGCTCATACATCAATTGTATATGTTGAATATTGTTTCTATAATTGTTGACAATATTTTAAATGTAGTTTGTAATTTTAAGTGATTTATAATTTTTTATTTAATTTTTAATAGTAATTTATGGTGTAGTGGGTTGTGAGTTTTGTAGGAGTACAGAGTGGAAAGTTAATTAAGTATAATTAATTAACAATTATTATTATTTTATTAATCATTTAATTGAATATTAACTATGTAAATTGTTTAGTTATATTTTCTAAATTATATATTGGGTGTGGGTTGCTGGGTTTGTAGGATAATAGTGTTAGTATTTAATTAAGTAATACTTAATTAATAATTAATTTATTACCAGTTGTTGAATTGATCAATAATTATGTAAAAGGTGCACTTATTATATTTTAAGCTTATATATTAGGTGCGGGTTGTTCGGTTTGTAGGGCTGTAGGGTGGAAAGTTAAATAATTAATTACTAAGTATTAATTATTAATTTATTTTTAATTATTTTATTGCTTGATAATTATATAAATTGCGCAATAATTATAGTTTTTTAAATTATATACTAAGGGTGGGTTGTTGGGTTTGTAGGGGTATTGGGTGGGACGTTAATTACATGATAATCCATTTACTTTTTTATTCATGTATTATTATTTATTGATTATTTAAATTGTGTAATTGTTATATTTTTTTAATGATATATTAGGTGTGGGCTGTTGTGTTTGTAGGGTCATAGGTTGGGAAGTTATTAAATACTAATTAACAATTAATTATTCTTTTATTAATAATTATTTAATTGATTATCAAAAATGTAAACTGTGTGTTATTTATTTTACTTACATTTCATGTGTGGGCGTATTGGTTTGTGGGAGTATACTTTGGGAACATAATAAATCATAAATTAATATTTATAATTCATAATTAATGATCACAGTTTTTCTTCACCATCTAAATTGTTTAATTGCTTTTTAATTGTATATGTATAATTTTCCTAATAAGAATGTTATATTTCTTGTTAACTCATAGGTATATCCCAGGTAAGTATAGGTAAGTAAAGGTAAGTATTCTTTTTTTTTAAGTGCCATTGGGGGCCCTGAAATGGGCCCTCCTACATGGCATTGGGTGCAATGGCCATGCCCAGGGGACCCTGGTGGTGGGCATGACTCCTGTCTTTTCTAAGACAGGAGTCATGTGATATGGATGGTTTTGCATCAGAAAATGACTCTAGGCAGGTCAGAGTCATTTTTTTTTTTTTACTCTAGCCTGCCTAACATCATTATTTGGTGCAAAACCCCCTTCTTCCATAACGCCAGCCCCACCGGACTAACGTCATTTTTCTTTACGCTAGCCTACCCTTTGCACCGGCTTGCACCATTCCATAACTATGGTGCCTGGTTGGTGCACAGAAATGGTGCAAGCTGTGCTAAACTTTTGGGGCAAAACTGAGTTAGTGCAGTTTTGCACCAAAAAGTATAAAAAGTATAAATCAGGGCCTAAATGTAACCCCTCCAAAGTCAACACTTTCCCTACTGTTGTATAGACTGGAGTGAGAATAGAAAATTTTACCCCACTGAAGTCCAATGCTTTCCCTACTGTACAGTAGATTGGAGTGGGAATAGTAAATCTAAACCCTCTGAAGTCCAACACTTTCCCTACTGTTGTGCCAACTGGAGTGGGAATATAAAATGTTACCCCTCTAAAGTCCAATGCTTTCCTTACTGCTGCACAGACTGGAGTGGGAATAGTAAATTTTACCCCTCTGAAGTGTAATGCTTTCCCTACTGTTGCACAGACTGAAGTGCGAATAGTACCTTTAACCCCTCTGAATTCCAATGCTTGCCCTACTGTTGCACAGCCTGGAGTGCAAAAAGTACTTTTTACCCTTTGAATTCCAACTCTTTCCCTATTGTTGCACCGTCTGGAGTGGGAATATAAAATTTTACCCTTGTAGTGTACAATGCTTTCCCTACTGTTGTACCAGCTTGAGTGGGAATAGTAAATTGTACCCCATTGAAAACCCATGCTTTCCCTACCGTTGTACAGACTGGGGAGGAATATTATATTTTACTATTCTGAATTCCAACGCTTTCCTTACGGCTGTATAGAATTGAGTGGAAATAGTAAATTGTATCCCCTCAAAGTCCAACAATTTCCCAACTGTTGCACAGACTGGAGTTGGAATAGTAAATGTTACCCCTGCAAAGGATAATGCTTTCTCTACTGTTGCACAGATTGGAATGGGAGTGGTGTATCTATTATTCTCAGACTTTAAACATTTTTTAATATTGTTTACATTTATGTGACATTATTAGTTGATGATTTGTTTAATTTTATAATAGATAGATAGATAGATAGATAGATAGATAGATAGATAGATAGATAGATAGATAGATAGATTTTTTTAAGTAAATGTGTTTTTTATTGTAATTATTTTGGTGAGTTATTTAATTATTGTGTTTGATTTTGTTACATTGTTTAGGTTATACATGTTATATATATATATATATATATATATATGTTTTCATAGAAGTAAATACAAAGAAAGTAATATAATGTAAAATATATTTTTAATAATAGTGGTATATAATATATATGTATATATAAACATACATGCATATGTACTTATATGTACATGTTTTTATAACTATTTATGTATATGTAATATCAATGTTACCTAAATGTATTCATATACATTATATTCATGGTATGTATTAAAATTTATAAGATTTACTATTTTAAACTATTTTTGTCTTATTTTTAATGATATTATTGTGAAACAATATTTGTTTTCAATATTTTTGTACTTCCCATTAGCGGTCCTGACCGTCACCGCAAGTCTGGCGGTCTAATGATCACCAGACTCGTAATCAGGCCCTAAATGCCTGATTTGATTTCAAGTGTAGCATAAGGGATACTCTGTGACAAATGTGACAAATACGATCTATATAGCCGGTTCCTTTCCCTGTAGTGCATTGTGTCATTTTCTGAACCGTCTACTTATGGCAGATGGGATGATAATGTCTACATTTTATATGTGACATGTGTGACATAGTATCTTACTTATTCTTCATCTGCCTCTTTGTAGTCAGAGTAGAAAGTGAAAGGCATTTGGAGAAGAGCAGGGCCATTGGAATTAAAGATAGATAATTGTCAACTACAGCTGCCCCAGCTGCAGACAGTAGCAAAGTACCCAAAACGCTGGCTAGTATGCCTCCATTAATTTAGCAGCACAACACCTTGTACTCCATAGTGCATAAGACCTTACTCGTAAATAAGAGGTAATTTGTTTTTATTTTTCCACTCAAAGTGTTTGTTTAGTTACTAGCAAGGCCTGTAAAAGGAAAAAAATCAAATCATTGTTTTTATTCTGGTGTTATTCTGCCTTCATTCTTTTCTGCCAGACAATCAGTGCAGGTAAAAATAAAGTTAGCCACATGACTCTCATCATCATAATTACAAATTCCAATAGCACTAAGGGACCTGCAAGGTACTGCTACTGTGCTACCCACCTCTTAATTTTAAACACATTTTTGCACAGAGCATTGTTTATAATTGATCTTTTTTCTTTATTTTGTTTTTAGCAGGCTAGCGCTCTAACAGGGAAGATACAGGTGCCACTGCCACCTATTCGAACTCCAACTGCAGGATTAATGAAAGGGTTAGCCATCACTGTCAACTAGATTGAAAGAAAACAGAGAGTTAGTAGGTCATATGTTATAACTACCATATTGACAGTATTTGACACACAACAAAGAAGACTTGATATGATATTAAAAACTAGCTATACCAAGTTCTTCCTGACAATGGGGAGCTAGTACTTAAAAATAAAACGTAGGAAATTGAATCCTCGAGTCAGGAGAAGTGGGCTCAGAGTCATGAGTGGTTAGACAAGGTTAAGCATTTACACAACACAAGGCCTAAATGATGATGCTGACGGTGTACAATATTGTTCAGGCAATAGAAGGTCATGCAGGGAGTTGGTGTTGCTTTCACCACATACACCTCAGCAAGTGTGTGATCCATTATTTGGTGTAAAATTGTCACACCTCAATATATCAGACAGTCCGTGGGAAGAGGCTTAGGGGCTCAATGAATGGATGGAAAACAGGATTTGGGGGAAGGTGTGACAAAGGCAAACACTACACATAAGAAACCACAACAATAATAATCATTGGGGCGCTGAGCACACTCCATCAATCTGCTGGGGAAGGAAATGATAAAAGGATAAGTATTATGACACAGTTCAGTTAAACACATTGTAAACTGTACCTATGGAGACCCAATATAGTATATCTCTAAATGTTATGTCTTCTAAGTTTGAAAACTACAAATTATGGAGGGTCCAAGTTAACATATCCAGTTCTAAAAAATATGATTGTTAAAAGGAAAATTATACTGTATTGCCACATTGGGTGGTGCATCTCCGTTCTTCTTGGAATTCCAAGTACCCTCGGTTGCTTGGCTGAACCTTTCCTGTAAGTACGCAGGAGTGTTGAGCTCAGCTTTTACCAAGTTTTGTTTGTGCAGGTGAGGGCTAGGAGAAGGCCTGCATATTGAAAAATGCTAACTGTATTATAGATGAAAGGAGAAGGACAAATGGAAGCATGGTAAGCTTCATGAGGAGTCAGGAATGTGCCAAGAAAACTCAGAGGCAGAGCAAGAACATAAAGAAGATATTCAAATTTGCGTCAGCAATGCAGCAAACACACACTCAGCAGCATTTCCCAAATCAAAACACCTCTCTCCAGCCACAGAGTCTTCACCGTTGTCATGATTTCTCTTTGAGGTCAATAACTTTCTCCTTCTAGCTGTTGAGGTAGCCCACCCTGAGTCCTTCCATCCTCCTCCTCCTGATTCTGAGTAACTCCGCCCCAGTCCCAAACCGAGCGAGCTAAACTGTGTAGTACACTGCTGTTGAAGATCAAATAGAGAAACAGAATTGGAGTAGTTTTTGTGTAGATTTGTGTTTGTTAACTAAAGTGACTGACCTGGACTCTGAGAAACCAGAAAAAAGGAGTGCACCGTCCAGGTATTTTCAGAAAGGCCCTGATTTCTACTTTTTGGTGCAAAACTGCACTAATGCAGTTCTGCACCAAAACAATTTACACCGGCTTGCACCATTTCTGTGCACCAGGCGAGCACCATATTATGGAATTGTGCAATCTGGTGCATATGGCAGGTTAGCGTAAAAAAAAATGACATTAGTCAGGTTGGCTAGCAGTATGGAAGAAGGGGGTTTTGCACCAGAAAATTACGTTAGGCAGGTTAGAGTAAAAAAAGACTCTAACCTGCCTAGAGTCATTTTCTGACGCAAAACCATCCATAACATATGACTCCTGTCTTAGAAAAGACAGGAGTCATGCTCACCACCCCAATGGCCAGCACAGGGGACCAGTGTCCCCTGGGCATGGCCATTGCACCCAGTGCCATGTAGGGGGGCCCATTTCAGGGCCCCGAATGGTACTTTAAACTATAAAATAAAATACTTACCTGTACTTATCTATACTTACCTGGGACGTGGCCCCATCCCCTGCTGTCCCTCTGGTGTGGGTGGGGTTGTCCCTGGGGCCTTGGGAGGGCACCATTGGGCGTATCCCATGGTGTTCTACCATGGAAATAGGCCCACAGGTCCCCTAACGCCTGCCCTGACCCAGGCGTTAAAAAATGGGGCAAAGCAAGCTTTGCACAATTTTTTTATCCCTCCTCCCTCCCGTGCGTGATTTTAGCATGGGGGGATAAATATGGCACTAAGGCCATAGTGTCATTTTTGCACAGGAATGCCTACTTTGCATCTCATTGAGGCAAAGTAGGTTTCCACGTCCAAAAAATGACCTTAAATCCATAAATTTGGCACTAGGTGGGTCTAGCGGCAAAGTATAAATATGTAGTTCATTTAGCACCAAGTTTTTGAAAGGAAAATGATGCAAATTCGGTGCAAAACAAGTATAAATATGCCCGAAGTTTGAAAAGCCAATTATTTTGAGGAAACAATGATCACCCATCAGCTCCCAAACATTGCAAATTATCAAAATCAAGTTTACAAATTTGTTGAACTTCCTCCCTTACCGTCAGCCACCGCATACACCATCAGTCATGTTAGAAATGGGGTCTCCAGTTGGTAGTGGTATACACCCTTGTCCAAATAGGGACCACAATCCTAGCAAGGGTAAGTCACACACAATCCAAATTATCCTGTGCCCACCTTCAGGTAGCTCGGCACTGAGCAGTCAGTCTTAACTTGAAAGGCAATGTGTAAAATATTTGTACAATAAATCAAACAGTAACACAGTGACACAGTGAAATCACCACAAAAATACACCAAACAAGTGAGATATCACTTTTGCAAGATTAAAAAGAGTCTTAAATCTTAGAAATCAACAGTTGTCTCTTGTTTGCACAAAGTACCTGGTTTGCGTCTAAAATAATACGCGGAGACCACAGAGGAGGAGATGCATGGAAAAATAGGGTGTGCGTTGGATTTTCTGATGTGGCATAGATGCACCTGTCGTCGCAAAGCCAAGTTGTGAAGCATACAGCAGGCCACGATGATCTGGCATACCTTCTTTGGTGCGTAGAATAGGGAACCACCTGTCATATGGAGGCACCGGAACCTGGCCTTCAGGAGGCCGAAGGTCCGCTCTATAATCCTTCTAGTTTGCCCATTGGCCTCACTGTAGCATTCCTCTGCCCTTGTCCTGGGATTCCTCACTGGGGTCAGTAGCCATGACAGGTTGGGGTAACCAGAGTCACCTGCAAATGGCGAGGGACAACTGTTAGACACACACTAACTCATAGGGACATCCACAGACCCAGACAACTATTCCCACTGTATTGGGTCCATGTCCTCACCTAATAGCCACACCTGGTGCCTCTGGATTTGCCCCATCACATAAGGGATGCTGCTATTCCACAGGATGTAAGCGTCATGCACTGAGCCAGGGAATTTTGCATTAACATGGGAGATGTACTGGTCTGCCAAAACACACCATCTGCACATTCATGGAATGGTAACTCTTCCGGGTTCTGTACACCTGTTCACTCCTGCGTGGGGGACCAAGGCCAAATGTGTCCCATCAATGGCACCTATGATATTGTGGGGATATGTCCCAGGGCATATAAATCACCTTTCACTGTAGGCAAATCCTCCACCTGAGGGAAAACGATGTAGCTCCGCATGGGTTTCAGCAGGGCAGACAACACCCTGGACAACACGTTGGAAAACATAGGCTGGGACATCCCTGATGCTATGGCCACTGTTGTTTGAAATGACCCACTTGCTAAGAAATGGAGTACTTGAGGGGGGATTCCTGTGGGATGGCGGATAGCTGACATCAGGTCTGGCTCCAACTGGGCACACAGTTCCTGGATTGTGGCACGATTAAGCCTGTAGGTGATGATCACATGTCTCTCCTCCATTGTCGAAAGGTCAACCAGCGGTCTGTACACCGGAGGATGCCGCCATCTCCTCACATGCCCCAGCGGACGGTGCCTATGGCGGAGAACAGCGAGCAGAGAGTCAACCAACTCTGAGGTACGTAAACACAGCTTACTCTGAAAATATTAGCAAATCGGAATATGCCTGTATGAGTGTTTAGGCAAGGCCTAGATATTTGTGACGCAGTCCAAAATAATGCCATGTGGGCCCCTGAAATGGCGGATGCCTGACCTGTAAAGTGGGACAGGGGGATATGAGGTAACTGCGCTGGCGTTGTACACCGTCGCGGTAGGTGGTCGAAGACCGCGGCGCAATCCTGCATTGGTTAACATTGGACCCTATGGGTCCCAGGAGCCAATGACGATGTGCGCCGGCGGTGACGGTACCTGATCTTCGACAGGAGAGGACCTACACTGCAAGTGCTGCTTTGACCTCAGTCTGGAAGAGACAATGGCTCGTGTGTCTGGGGAAAGGAGCCCTGCCTTCAGCACGGAGGAGTTGGAGAAACTCGTGGATGGGGTCCTCTCCCAGTACACGCTACTCTACGGTCCTCCAGACAAAAAAGTAAGTACACTGTGAGCATGCTGTATGGGCAATGCCTGTTTGGAGTGGTGTGGATGAAAGATGGGGGGTGAGAATGAGGTGTGCATGAAACGCTGGTGAGTGCATGTGCGTCATGGTAAGGGTAGGGATGCGGGCCAATGACTGTGACGGTCCAGATGGAAATTACTTCTCTTTTTCCCCTGTACAATTCCTGTAGGTCAGCACCCACCAGAAGAAGGACATTTGGCGTGCCATCGCAAAGGAAGTCCGGACCCTGGGGTCTACCACAGACGGAGCACCCACTGCCGGAAAAGATGGGAGGACATTCGCCGCAGGAGCAAGAAGACGGCGGAGACCCAGCTGGGGATGGCCTCCCAAAGTGGAAGGGGTGCCCGTCGCATCATGACCCCCCTGATGTCCAGGATCCTGGCGGTGTCGTACCCGGAGTTGGATGGGCGCTTGAGGGCATCACAGCAGACACAAGGGGGTGAGTACACTCTCATTCTGATGATTCAGCGTGCATTGTAGGTGTCTGGGTGGGGGAGGTGGGCTGTGGGTTCGCCTAGGCCAGGGCGAGTTTAGTAGGCAAGGACCCTTCTTGAGGCAGGCCCTGTGGCACCCCACCCCACCTGTGTACAGTGCCAACTACACCTAGTCAGGCTCCTGTGACATCCATGTGTGCAGAAATTGTGCATAGCCTTGTAACCCATGTCCCTGGGATTCAATAGTGGACTCCAAGTGCGTGGCGTAGTGCAGGGGGTTTCTGTGTCTGTCGTGTCCGCCAACGGTAGCGGCATTGCATGCACTGAGCATGTCTTTCTTCTGTCTTCCCCCCCCCTTTTTGTGGTCTCCCTGTTCTTGTGTGCATTAGCATCATCAGATGGAGGAGAAGTGGCACCGGAGCAGGAGGGGGCTGCATCCCACATGGCCCTGGAGGGAGACACTACGGAGTCAGAATTCACCAGTGGGACGGAGGGCGAAGGGAGCTCCACGGCGGGGACAGGAGCTGACACCAGCAATACAGACTCCTCCTCTCCCATCTGTGCCCCCCGCATCTACAGGTACAGCCGCCACCCCCGACACCCCGCCACCCCCCAACCAGCACCGCCCTCCCATCAGCCCCTCAGCGTTTGCCCCATGCCCGCTCACCCAGGAGGGTGGGCATCACCTTCGCCCCAGGCACCTCAGCCCCTGCCCCAGTCACCCCTGCTGCCCTCAGTGAGGAGGCCATTGACCTCCTCAGGTCCCTCACTGTTGGGCAGTCTACCATTTTGAATGCCATCCAGGATGTAGAGAGGCAGTTGCAACAAACCAATGCATGCCTGGAGGGCATTCACTCTGGTCAAGCAGCCCTTCAGCGAGCTTCTCAGACTCTGGCCTCAGCACTTATGGCAGCCATTGTTCCTGTCTCTAGCCTCCCCCCTCCAACTTCCTCCACCCAGACCCACACCCCTGTACCTCAGCCTATCCCAAGCACACAATCAGACCAGCATGCACACACCTCAACACACGAGGGAAGCTCTGGCAAACATAATCACCACACATCCCACAGGCACTCACGCAAGCATCACACACATGCAGACACACCAACATCCACTGCCTCCACTATGTCCCCCTCCTCCTCGTCTCCCTCCTCCCTCCCGGTTACGTCTCCAATCACACCTGCATGCACTACATCCGCAGCCACTGCGTCCATCACCTGTATACCCACCACCACACCCCGCTCACTTGCAGTCACCACCCCCACTACCATTCACACGTCCCCTGTGTCCTCTCCCAGTGTGTCTGTGAGGCCACCTCCCAAGGTACACAAACACAGCCACACACCCACCCACCAGCCATCCACCTCACGACAGCCTACAACCCATGCACCTTCACCCAAAGTCACCAAATGTACACCTCCTACAACCACTACCTCTTCGTCCACTCCCAAACTCCCTCCAGCTACCCATCCCAGTGTTCCTAAGAAACGTTTCCTGGCCAACCTTGACGTCTTTCCCTCACCTCCCCCACCCCTTCAGTCTCCTAGGGCCCGACTCTCCAGGTCCCAATCTAGCACCTCAGCCACAACATCGGCGGGACCAGTGGTGCCAGTAGTCACCGGATTCTGGAGTGCACCAGGCAGCAGGGCAGCCAGTGTGGCAAGGAGCCAGAGCACGGACAGTCCCCCACCTGTCAAGCATAAAACGTTGGACAGTACCCGGCGGGAGAGGGGAAAGAAATCAGCCACCAAAGCCGCTCCCAGGGGTACAGTTAGGAGTGTGGAGACAGCTGCGACACCATCCAAGGTGGGGAAGGGGCACAGTAAAACCGGCAAGTCTGGGAAGATCAGCACAGCGGACAAGACCGCCAGCAGCCCCGCTGCCCAGGACAAGACCGGTACCAGCCCTGCTGCCCAGCACAAGACCGCCAGCAGTCCCGCTGCCCAGGACAAGACCACCAACAACAGCCCCGCTGCCCAGGACATGACCGCCACCAGCAGCCCCGCTGCCCAAGACAAGACCGCCAGCAGCCCCGCTGCCCAGGACAAGACCGCCAACAGCCCCGCTGCCCAGGACAAGACCGCCACCAGCAGCCCCGCTGCCCAGGACATGACTGGCAGCAGCCCCGCTGCCCAGGACAAGACCACCACCAGCAGCCCCACTGCCCAGGACAAAGACCGCCAGCAGCAGCCCCGCTGCCCAGGACAAGACCGCCAGCAGCCCGCTGCCCAGGACAAGACTGCCACCAGCAGCCCTGCTGCCCAGTACATGACCGCCACCAGCAGCCCTGCTGCCCAGGACAAGACCGCCACCAGCAGCCCCGCTGCCCAGGACAAGACCGGCAGCACCACCGCAGGACAGTGAGCGCCAATGATTACATCGCTACTGAGGCCGCCACGGGCAGGATGAAGCACTCTGGGCACCAATCCCCCTCCAGAACCAGTGGGATATCACATCCACTACCTCTGTCCTTGGCAGGATGAAGCACTCTGGGCACCAAGCCCCCTCCAGAACCAGTGGAGTATCACATCCACTACCTCTGTCCTTGGCAGGATGAAGCACTCTGGGCACCAAGCCCTTGGCAGGATGAAGCAATCTAGGCACCAAGCCCCTCCAGAACCAGTGGAGTATCACATCCACTACCTCTGTCCTTGGTAGGATGAAGCACTCTGGGCACCAAGCCCCCTCCAGAACCAGTGGAGTATCACATCCACTACCTCTGTCCTTGGCAGGATGAAGCAATCTGGGCACCAAGCCCCTCCGGAACCAGTGGAGTATCACATCCACTACCTCTGTTCTTGGCAGGATGAAGCACTCTGGGTACCAAGCCCCATCCAGAACCAGTGGAGTATCACATCCACTACCTCTGTCCTTGCCAGGATGAAGCACTCTGTGCACCAAGCCCCCTCCAGAACCAGTGGAGACTGTTATCCACTTGAGAGACTGTGGCTTTGCACTCCCCAGGATAGAACAGTGGGCAACCCACCCACTGTAGAGACTTGAGAGACTGTGGCTTTGCACTCCCCAGGATTGAACAGTGGACAACCCACCCACTGTAGAGACTTGAGAAACTGTGGCTTTGCACTCCCCAGGATTGAACAGTGGGAAAGCCACCCACTGAAGAGACTTGAGAGACTGTGGTTTTGCACTCCCCAGGATTGAACAGTGGGCAACCCACCCACTGTAGAGACTTGAGAGACTGTGGCTTTGCACTCCCCAGGATTGAACAGTGGGCAACTCATCCACTGTGGAGACTTGAGAGACTGTGGCTTGGCACTCCCCAGGATTGAACAGGGGGCAACCCACCCACTGTAGAGACTTGAGAGACTGTGGCTTTGCACTCCCCAGGATACATCAATGGGCATGGCGCCCCCTCGTGGATCTGGCATCGTGCACTCATCCGGCTGAGGTGCCCTCCCTTCCCTTCCCCCTGAGGTGCCTGTTTTATTTCTATCTGATGCCCCAGCAGTGTTCTCTCCGTCTTGTTCAGGTATTGAGTGTGGGCCTCGCCTATGCCTTCTGGGCCCAGTGGTCCACGGACTATGATGGTGGAAACCCTTGGACTTGTGTTCTTGGTGTATATAATTGTATATAGTGTAAATGTATATATATGTAAATATTTTGGATTTATGTAACTGAATATATAACAATTGATTGACTAATTTCCTTTTGTCCTTGCATTCTTCCAGGGAGTTTTGGGGGTGTAACTGTAATGTATCATGCTGTATTAGTGTGTGTTGTCGTGGGTGAGGGTGGGGGTTGGGGTTTTGCGAGTTGCGTGTGTGTGTCACTGTTTTCCCCCCCCTCCCCTGTGTCATAGGTGCAGTACTCACTGTGGTCTTCGCCGCCGGCATTCGTGCTCCTGGTAGAGGAGCAGGAAGATAAAGGCTGGGAGTATCTGAAGTTACGGTTCCATGGTGTCCTGATTCCTTGTGGGGTGTGTAGAGGTGAGCGTTTTCCCTTCCAAGTCCTGTTTCCGCCGTGTTTTTGTTCGCGGGGAATCCGCCCCGGAAAAGGTGGCGGATTGGACTCTTGTAATTCTGTGGGCGGCACATTGCCCTCTGCCTGTCTGTTGGCGGTTACTGCTGCGGTGTTTGTTTGTACCGCCGTGGCGGTTGGAGTGTAAAAGTGGCAGTCTATGTTGGCGGTTTCCGCCATGGTCGTAATTCAATTTTTTTTTACTGCTGGTCTGTTGGCTGTTTTACCGCCGCTTTAACACCGACCGCCAGGGTTGTAATGACCACCTAAGTCTTTTTGGCCCTGAGACTTCAGAAAACAGGAAGCAAGCTCAATCCAAGCCCTTGGAGAGCACTTCTCAGCAAAGACAGAGGGCAGCAGGGCAACAGCAGGGAAGCAGTCCTTCTCAGCAAAGCAGTCCAGATAAGTCCTTTGGGCAGCCAAGCAGTTCCTCTTCACAGGTTGCAGGTTCTGGCCCAGAAGTGTCTGAGTTAATGGGGTCAGGGACCCAGTTTATGTACCCAAAATGCCTTTGAAGTGGGGGAGACTTCAAAGAGTGGTTTTGAAGTGCATAAGGTCCCCTTTCAGTACAGATCTGTCTGCCAGGATCCCAGTAAGGGGTTTGGCAGTCCATTGTGTGAGGGCAGGCCACTATCCTTTGAAATGTAAGTATCAGGCCCTGAACCCTCCCAGCCCAGGAAGACCTTTTCAGTATACAGATGAGTGCAGGTGTCACTGAGTATCCTGTGTTTGTGGTTGTCTGGGTAAACTGCACAAGGGAGCTGTCAACCAGCCCAGCCGAGATGTGTATTAAAGACAGGGTGTAAGGCACAGATGGATTTTAGGTGCAGAGAAATGCTCACTTTCTAAAAGTGGCAATTCTAAAATAGTATTATAAATTCCAACCTCACCAAGAAGCAGGATTTTCTGTTACCATTCTGGCCATAGTAAATATGACCTGTTTACCCTTTTTGGTCAGAATCTACCACTCAAACAGTATATGAGTGTAACCCTAGTGTTATCCTATGAAAGGAGCAGGCCTCACAGTAGTTGAAAAACAATTTAGGAGTTTTCCACTACCAGGACATACAAACCACACATGTACATGTCCTGCCTTATACCTACATAGGCAGGCCTGAGACATGGTTAAGGGGCTACTTATATGGGTGGAACAAACAGTGCTGAAGGCACACTAGTAGCATTTAATTTACAGGCCCTAGACACATTTATTGCACTTTACTAGGGACTTACAAGTAAACCAAATATGCCAACTGGGAATGAACCAATGTTACCATGTTTAAGGGAGATAGCATATGCACTTTAGCACTGGTTAGCAGTGGTGACGTGTGCAGAGTCTTAAAACTAGCAAAAACAGTGTCTGAAAAGTGGAGGGAGGCAGGCAAAATTTGGGGGATGACCACCCTAAGGCTGTCAGGTCTAACAAATCATCACTCACAATCACACAATATATCACCACCCATTTGTGCAATAGTTAGTAGTTACCTCTTCCAACTCAAGCACGTGGCTGATACAAAATAGTTTCTCTTCTTTGATTGTAGCAACACATTGTAATTGGGCAATGGCACTGGCAGTCTTTTAGTCAATGATCTTCTGGGGCAGCCCAGCTAGATGATCTAAAAATTAAAAAGGATAGGCAATGGCATGTGAGGAAGGCAGGCATTGTCTCAAACGTTCTGAAGGGAATGTGGGGGCTTCTTTACTGCATAGGGATCCAACTCCAATCTAGTCATATATGTGACTATTATAAACAGTGGGGCAGCATAAGTCTGACACAAACAATATTCCACTAGCTATTTTATGCAAATAAATAAATAAAGAAAGAAGTTCAATGAGACATAATTAAAAAGTTCTATGGTGGCACTGGCATACTCAGTCTGGGAAGTAGAGTTCATCCTCAAATTCAGGTGGTTCACCTAGAAATTGGTCAACAAACAGACTTGAGTCTGACCAATCATCCTCGTCCTCCTCCAGTGGTGTTTCGGGAAGAGTGTAATCTGGTGGTATAAAATTCTGGTTAATTTTGATCATGGTTAATCTCTCCACGTTTGGAGATGGTAGATTGGCCCTTCTCATTGTAACAACTGCGCCAGCTGCACTGAACACACGTTCAGCAGACATACTGGCTACAAGACAAGCCAGATACTTTATTGCCACCCTGCTGAGCTGTGGCCATTGGCGCACCTTCCCATACCAATACACCAATGGGTTTTGCTCCGCATACTCCTCTTTTGGGTCATCCAGATGCTCCTGCAGCATCCTCTGAAGTGTCATTGGTGCTGAGTCCTACTAAACCTTTTTTTTGTCTTCACCGCTGCACTGGACCTAACAACTGCCACTTGAAACCAAGCCAATGCAGAGGTTGGATCTGATTCTCCTGATGCTGTTGTTGCCGGTGTTCTCGTTGCTGGTGTTGGCTGATATGAGACAAGACTGCCCTCTCTGGAAGTTGAAGTTGGCATCCCAGAACTGCGGAGTGAGACTCCAAATTCCAGCCGTTATTCTTCCGATTCTCTGGCTTGCTCAACAATCCACCTCTTGTATTTTGAATCACCCCCTTCAGAAAAAGGAATGAAAGCAGGAAGACATTCTTTGTAGTGTGGATCAAGTAGGGTGGCACAGATGTATTCTTTGGACTTGATAACCTTATTTTGCAGCCTTGCCTTACAAGTCAAGCGAAAGCTTAGGCTCTCAAACAAGGCATGAACTTCTGAGTTTTCATTCACACCTTCAAGTACAAACTTTTCAGACACCTCCTATAGCCGCTCCTGTAGCAGTTTCAATAATGGAATCGCTTGGCCCATTGTACTGTCCTCCTTGCTAACTTCCCATGTGAAAACCTCAAAAGGGAGCAGCATCTGTGTCAGGCATATGATTAGGCCCCTTTTGTCCGCATCCATGGTCATAGCTTTCCCAATTGCATTCCCTCCCCTTAGAATGACATAGTCATCATTCTATCTGTACTGTTCAAACAGACACTGCAACATATAATAGGTTGAGTTCCAACATGTTGGCACCTCTCATGTCAGGGCTTTAACTGGTACTCTGTTACCATGCTGAATAATCTTCAACCACTTCTGGGCTTTAAATGAATGGCTGAAATGAGTGTAGATTTGTCTGCATGTGGTCAGTATGTTGCTGACTATGCCTTCGTTTTTTAGAAAGTCTTGCACAACCAGGTTGTTGCAGTGCGCCAAACACAGAACCCTAAAATAGCCATTATCTGTCATAGCCTTGACTATGTTACTGCCATTGTCCATGGCAATAAATCTAATTCGGAGACCTCTGGGTCACAGCCATTCAGATACTGTGTTAGTAAGTTTGTCTAAGATGTTTGCAGCTGTATGTGATTTCTCCATGCCGAACGTGGATACTGCTGCACGCCGCCGAATGGTCAGGGCCAAGACCTGTAGGTGGCTGTTGCTTTACCCTGCAAAAGAGATCCACTGTGCAGTGATGCACTAGTAATCAGTAGCCTGACAACTAGTCCTCATGTCTGTTGCCAGGTGGACAGTTTGAACAACATTTTGCTGCAAAGCCTGTCCAACCATTTGCAGCACATTGTGATGCAGTGCTGGAACAGCAACTCTGGCAAAATAGGTCCAACTTGGAACCTTCCATTTCAGGCTGGTGCCTGCCACGAACCTTAAGAATCCCACTTCTTCCACAAAAGAGAAAGGGAGAGGGTCCAGCACTAACATTTTTGCCATCTTCTCATTGTACAAATGTGCTATTGGTTGGTTGTGGTCGTAGGGCCCCTTCTCCTTAAAAATACCCGTAATATTAGCTTGGATTTTCTTCTTTTCTGGAGCCATTGACGCAGGTGACTTTTGAGATATAGGTGGAGGTAGATTCAATGTGCACCGTGGTGCAGTCACTGCATGCCGGGGTGTCTCCATCTGACTCTGAGTCTTTCTGTGCTATTTTGAGGTCGCCGAGGCAGGTGATTATAGTGCACTGCTGGGGACAGGGCTGCTTTGTGTGAGGACTGCACCCTCTTCTTCCTCACCTTCCAACGTGATTTGACCAGTTGTAGCTGATGTTTCCCAGCTCTCCTCACCTTCACCACTGCAACCATGCTCAGTCATTTTTTTTAAGGTGCTCCTCCCACCAGATTGCATGATGTTTTTTCATATGGGTCATAAGACCTCCAGTACCATAAAGTGAGCCAGGCTTACTTCAACGGACGTTTGCATGGCAAAAGGAGCATATTGCAATATTCTCCTCCTGTTTGCTAATCATAAAAAAGTCCAAAACTGGGGAGGAGTACTTTCTTACTGGGCTACTGCCAATGCCTGGGGAATAACTAGAGGTAGCTGGGTATGTTGATTGCTTCTCTGCACTGCATACTTCTACTGAGGTACTGGTTGGTGCAGGTCGCTGCTGAGGGCCTTACAATTATGGGTGCTGGCAGTGCGCCTGTGCCACATCCCTCAGAGCACATTGGATAGTGCCAGCTTCCATAATGACTGGCTTATCATCATCCTCCTCACCACCATCCCCCTCCATGATTCTAAGGCTTTCTAGAACTTTTATTTTCCCTTACCTCTCCTGGCATCTCATGGACTCTGCCAGGGTCCTCTATATGTCTCTATCATCATCATCAGAAGTGTGGTGTTTGGAGAAAATGGTGGAGAAGTACCCTTCCTTTTTATTGCTGTAGATCAGGAAGCCATTGATTCTAAAAGAGGAGGTTCTTGCTCAGCACAAAGCTCGACCTCCTGTTCTGCTCCACCTTTGGGAAGATCTATTACTGTTGACTGTGGCTACTGTCCACTTTGCTCTGTTTCCTGAAACAATTGGGTACCAATTTGCGAAAGGGATAAATTCAATTCAACATCACTGCTTGCCCGTGTTGCCATGATAGTATTGGCTGCCTCACTGACAGACATTGTCTTGGGCTTAGGTTGGGGTGGTGCTGTAGATGCTGGAGTGCTGCTCCCTTGTTCCTCCCCAGAGGCCTGTGTGGCAGTCACACATCTCCCACAAAAGGTTGGGGTCGGCACACCACCGGTGGAAAGCTGTTTCTTCTCACTGACCAATTTCTTGGGAGCAACCTTCTTTGGGGCTATCTTAAAGCTCTCGCTTGTCAATGACACTAAGCTGCACAGGCGGAAGAGATTGGAGGACTAACTTTACCGGCCTTCTCTTTGGCAGTATTCCGGGTGATGTGACATCTCTTCTCTTGCACACCGAAAAGCAACCAAGCAGGAAAAACATGCTGTTCGTGAAAATAGCATTGTTGCAGGTTGAGTAGTACTTCAAATGCAATATTAGTGTGGTTGGTTACTAATGTAGTTAATACCAATTTAATCAAACATTGTAATGTCAAACCAAACAACCACACCATAGAATTGCATTTCAAATCAGGCAGCACAACATGCAGATATAACTCTTTGCTTTATCTTCATCTGTTTTAAAGGAGACACCTCTGGTAGTCAGAGAGAGGTGCGTGCAAAAATGGAATAATCCTTAAAAACCCTATGGAGGCAGGGTGGTCCAGGGGAAATGGAATAATCATTAAAAAATGATTTATGCTGCTGATTTGTCTTCGGTGCACCACATCCAGGGGGTTCAGAAGGAAATGGAATTATTGTACAACTAAAGGATCTAAATGCTGTAGTGCGGCTGTGCACCTTTTGGTGGATAGATGGATGGATGGATGGACAAATGGATCTAGATGGATGAATGGATCCAGGCAAAATGCAGAATTAAAAACAATTAAGTAAAAAAAAAAACTAAATAAAGATTCAAATAAAAATAAGAATTTTAAAAGTACGATTAAAAATAAAATAAAAAATTAAAATATAAAATTAAAAAGTAAAATAAAAACAAAAAAATAAGATAAAACAAAAAATGAAATAAAACATTAACTTAAAAAATAGAATAAAAATGTAAAAAAATAAAAAGGAATTTGAAATTAAAATCAAATATAAACTTAAAATAAACAAATGATCAGTAATTAATGCTGTTTGTGTGTGAGCCTATGGCAAAGACATGCTGGCTGGATACACAAAATGACTGCCAGTCACATGGTAAAAAACAACAGGGAGTCATGGCAAACAAAGAACACATGTAAACCTTTGGTAAAAGGACACTGGCTGGATTGACAAAATGCCCCCCAGCCACATGGTCAAGCAGCAACAACAAGGAGCAAGGAGGCATGAGGAACAAAGAAAAACCCATGCAAACCTATGGCAAAGACACACTGACTGGATGCTCAAAATGGCTGCCAGCCACATGGAAAAACAAAACCAAGGAGCAAGGAGGCATGGCAAACAAAGAACACATGCAAGGCTATGGCAAAGGGACACTGGCTGGATCAGCAAAATTGCCACCAGCTATGTGGTCAAAAAACAAAAACAAGGAGCAAGGAGGCATGGGAAACAAAGAAGAACCCTTGCAAGCCTATAGCAAAGACACACTGGCTGGATGCACAAAATGGCCACCAGCCCCATGGTCAAACAACAACTGCGAACAAGGAGGCATAGAGAACAAAGAACACATGCAAGCCTATGGACATAGACTACACAAAATAGCCCTTGGCCACACGGCATGGAGAGCAAAGACAAATGGTGGATGATGAGAAACAAACACACACACACACACAAAAATTAACTGAGCTACAAACATTTCACAACAACAGTACACATCCTCCTATGTCATTAAATCTTACCCCACAACATATACAATTTTTGCACAAACAAAATGAAATGCAAACAATAGCCAACTTTTTTAATTTAATCCAATGCCATCCTTGCACTAAATAAAGTTTTAAAAACATACACCACTGAAACATTTATTTCATGCACTGATAACTACTAGTACTGGGCCTTCTGGCCTGATGGCCCTTTAGAAATCTAGGCCATATAGTAAAATAATATTGCAAATGTTATAAACATTTATAAAAGGTACTGAGCTGTGCAGCAATTTTCCATTACAAAAGATGAAAAATCAATGAAATGCAAAATAAATATTAACTAGGCATATACATAAACTCCAGGCCACCCACAACAATAAATTTGTAAAATCAAATTAAAATGCTAATAAATACAGGTGCATGCCCAAGCAAACAAAAACACTATTATTCAACAGTTTTGGAACTTTTGTGATTTCACATAAACAAAGGACCTCATTATGAGTCTGGCCATCCAAGGACCACCAGACTCCCAGTGATGGTCGGACCGCCTCACTCCAGGGTGTCCAACCACCACAATATGACCCTGATAGTCAGACCACCAGGGGACCACCGTTCCTGCCAGTAACATAGTGTCATGGTGGCATGACAACGGGTGAAGTTGTGGTCAGCCACGGCGGCACTGAGTTCAATGCCACTGCACTGATCACGAGTCCTGCTTCCGCCTGCCTTTCCATGGCGGGCCCCTGCACTGTCCACCATCATTTTGTGGGCAGTGCAGGAGCCCCACTGCGCAGCACCCTCGGAATGCACACTGTCTGCTATTCTATGTAAATTTTGTGCTTACAGGTTCACAGCGGTATTGACTGACAGAAAAAGTAAATCTAGCATACAATGAGATATAGATTATAAAATGTAATGAGGTGTAGAATATAATAAGATATGCACCTTAAAGTGATAAACCAGGACAGGACCATCCATTATGTTGAGTGTGCTGTTCAGAGCGCAGGCACAAACCTGTACCTGCTCTCTGAACAGTGCTTTAGAGAAAGGCCGAATATCTATTCAAAGCATGAGGCTGCAACCCAGCCTGTATTTCAAAGGGGGTGCCACCTCCACAGCTCCTTTACCTCTGCAACTATATCTGTAAGCCACGAGTGCAAATGCAAAGTGCTCCCTCATTTGTGTGTGGCCATTTGCCCCCATGCGAATTTATGAATGCTGCCTTGTGGTTGCCCTGGTGAACAATGTTCATAGGCGAGATCCATACTACAGAATGGGCCGTACCAACATTGTGGCTCCTAATATAATACAAAAGTCACCGGGGCACAAGAGCGAGCAGAAATGCCCAATGCTTCCGAGTCGCACTTTATAATTTTTTAGAACCCCTAGTGCCATTCCAATGCCACATTAGCGTAATTCTTTTTAAGCTAATGTGGCGATAGAAGGCCATAAACGCAGCTCCATATTGGCAAAGTGTAACCCTTTGTGCTACATTATGCCTGCACCAGGCACAATGTGTGCAAAGGGGGCATTCCACTGTTAGGAGGGCCAAAAGAATGGCTCAGGAAATCTAACAGATTTCCTTGCACCATTATTTTTGTTCTGCACTTTTATCGCCTGCTCCGAGCAGGCATTAAAATGAAGCTTCCATTAGTTACAATGGGACTCTGGGTGCTTTGCAGGATTAGCGTTAGAATTTTTTACGCTAATCCTGCAAAGCACCGGACTAGCATCACAAATTCTCACACTAGTCCCCTAACTACCGCCATGTGTGCGCTGTATTTTGAATCCGACGCACACATGGTGGCGTTAGAGGGGCGCTGAGTGGCGCAAGAAAAATAGCGCTGCACTGTGTGCACCGCCGTTTTTCTTAAATATGCTCCCTCTCGTGTCCTCTATGGTTAGAGGTTATTGCCAATATCGCAAAGGCTGCTTGACTTAATCGGCTGATTTTTGTGTAGAGTATGAGTGCGCTAAAATGACACTTTTCTTCTCCCTCGATGTGCTTTCCAGCTCATGTGAGCTGGTCCCAAAGTGTCTCCCCCTGCAGAATCATAAATATGCTTCCTTCCTCAAGGAGTACGTGAGGAACTGCGAAGGGCACCGTACATCCTTCTGCTAATAGGATTTATAATTGTAGAAAACATTTATTGAATTTGCGGCGCATGTTCAACTCTCTTTCAAATTTGACGTGCTAACAGCTTTACATCTCGGAGGAATTTAAAGGGGATTAGGAGACTCGCAATAATGGTGTTAGGTTTGAAGAATGATTTTGCAAATATTTAGCTGTTTGTGTTTATTTTTTTCTTAATCTGCATGGAACTGTATTACATGCATTAAAAAAAGACTCACTGGGGATTTCAGTTTCCGCTTCACTAAGGCTTGGGTAGTTTTTGATGCAGATTTCTAACTAGGCCTGCTGAAAGGAGCTGACGCATTTATATTCTCTCAAAATGGAGCTGCAAAATGGAAAATCCTTTTAAAGCTGCAGTTGCAACATATGAGGTATGCCAACTGTATGAGGCTGTTCTAAAATGAGGCCACTGCTGTCTTAGGTCCTCCTATTGCATACAATTGGAGGTTAATGTGCATCGTTGTACAGTCGCTGCTGCGTGACTGAAGAACAGCTCTTGTGTTTCCTGAATCCATGCTTGAGCAGCTCGTCGAGTCCAGGAGGTTTTATTTGAAGTCTGGGATGTATAGTCGTTATTTTACACCGGAACAGACACGACTGCATGTCGCAGAATACAAAGGGCAGTCCTGCTTTGGGCTCTGGGATTTGTAGACGTGTTTATTCCAGTATAAAACATGACTATAAGTCCCAGTTTGCAAAGACACAAAACTGGCTTGGAGTAGCACATCGGGCATGGTCCTGGAAACTTGAGCCCAGTGGCCTAGTGTGAAATGATGGGGACCCACTGCAGAATGTTAGAAGGGCACCTGATTCTCTAGTCCCTCATAGATACACATAGGCTTTGGGCTGAACGGCCCCCCCCCTAAACGGTTAGTGTCCCCCCTGCGTCGCAGGGGGCTGCGGGGCCGGTGTTATGCCCCTGGGTACAGTGCGAGTGCTGTTAAAGCTGGTGTCGTTTGTGTCTGACAATTATAGTAGGCATAACAATTCTAAAAAATTCCTTCCACGCGCGTTTTAGGGGGCCGCAGTGGGCTTCCAATGTAGGGCCCGGAACGCTGGACCAATGGCACTTTTTCAAGAAAACCACTATGAAAATTAGCTCTATTTTGGTTCATTGTAGGTAAATGTATTTTATGGGATGTTTTGAAAACCTCTATGTTGAACAAACATGGCAATCCTGGAAGTACTGAAGAAATATTTTCTTACAAGTAGCATAAGATAATCAGCTGTGGCTAAAATACTGACTAGGCCCAGGAATGCCATTGAGATGGTTGAGGCATGCTGGAGGAAGGATATGGTGGAAAAGGGTGAGATGTGGCAGGTGTCCAGCATTACCACTATGTACATTCAGGGGTTTATTCACATGCCCCTTGCGTGTCACTTTTTGTGATGCACCGGTGGTGCATAGTGCAGGCCCATATCTACGAGCCACGCAAAGCCATTTTGCGTGGCTTTTCATGGCCTCGTACATATGGTGTAAGGCAACTCAGCGCAAGTTGCTGGTTGCCTTAGACTGCATCAAGGGGACGTTTCATGGGCATTGCTGCGGGTTTTTCAATGCGACACCCATGGGTTTTGATGCATTCCCAGATTTCCAAGGAACTTTAAACCTGAGAATGCCTCAAAACTGTACGCCTTTCCAGGGGAGGCACAATGAGAAATATATTTTGCCTCATTTTTTCCTCTTCTTGTGTGGGCTGCTTTCTGCAGCACACATACAGACAGGAAATTGCCTCAATGGATTGTTTTTGTGCAGGATGGTGTCCCTTGCACAAAAACAATCCTGCCAACAATGCAGACACTCTTGCACCATGGTGCAAGGGTGTCTGCGTTGAGGCTAAGCACTAAATTGTGCACCGGCGCTGGCTGAAAGGACAGAAATGCACCATTATCTTGTACATACAGTGCATTCCTGCCCTTCCAATTGGTTTAGGGCAGTGCAGCAAAAAGATTTGTGGCGCTGCTGTACGCCAGTTCATTGTTAATATGTCCCTCAGTGCTTAATTGTGCCAGTGGTTGCCCTTGGTGGACACCGACCCTCATTTTTGCTGACTGGGACTTCAAGAGAGTATTTGCATAAAGACAGAGCGATAGAACTACAGAATAGGGAAATAGAAAGAGGAAGACAGTGAGGAAGACAGTTGGGAAGACAGTGATAAAAAAGGGAAAACAGTGTTGAATTAGTACCTGGAAGAGTGAGAAAAGAGAGAAAAAAGGGGGAGGGTGGTCGAAGAAAGAGGCACAAGGTGGAATCAGAATACGAAGCCTTGGTGTTGTACAATTCCATCATTTGACAGCACCGGTTGCAGGCTAATTATAAAAAAAATGACCTCGTACTTATTTTCGTTTTTATTTGCTCGAATTAAAACTGATGAAGAGTAGTTTTATTTATTGCGAACAAATTTATCTCATGTTTTTATCCTGAAAACTCATAATTTTAAGGCCTGAAAGAAATGTCCATTAGACAGGAATGATCTCATGTAATTCTGGTAATTTTCCGTTACGTTTGGGCACATGGCACTCCCAAAATTACGGTATTATGCCATGTGTTGTAATGATGTGCCATTCGCAACAAAAAATTAGCACAAGTGTATGGGAACGAGGCCGTTTGTGGCACTTTTGTTTTCGAGTTGTTCTTTTATTTGTAAGCAGTAAACGCCTTCTTGAAAACAAAATGGTCATGAGTATGTATTTTGCATTGGAATATAGCATCAAATGCTGGTTTTGCAATTCACACAATTCTGCATAAATCGTCTAATTTTCCCGGTTTCTTGCATAATTATACAAAAGCGAATTATTCCCCATGGTAATTTTGGTATTCCTATTGTATAATTTTGGCAATTAGTCCCGGCATGGGAAGTGATGCTAGCCATAAAGCCAGAACCAGACGAACCGAACGTGTTAAACTTGAGATGGGGTCACCTGACTGCTACACCTGTTGACATAAAAACTACTGGAAGGCAATGTAATGATGTTTCTCATACAACTGATTAAAAAACAGAGTAATTTATTTTACATTTTAAAACAAATATTGACCTAAACATATTTTAAAGCGGCTACCCCTCCATAAAAAAATCGGAAAAAACTATGCCATATTCAGAATGAATCGAAGCAAGGTTTCATCCAGTTCAAACCACAGTCAGTACCGATCGTATATTCGCTACATTAGCGTCATTTTTTTGACGCTAATGTGGCGTTAGAAGGGGAAAAACGCTGCGCCTAAGTATCCAGAACGAGGAGTTTCCCCTACAGGAAGGTGTACCTTTCATAGGGAGGTATACTTTCTAGTCCTACTGCGAGAAAGTGCCAGTGCGACAAAGGACTTATACAGTTTACCTGTGGTCTGTTTGCCTGAAGCCTAAGTGGCTGCCTGCATGAGGCCTAGAGGACTAGATATATATATTTTTTTAACAAAAAGGAGAAGCGAAAAAGAATGACAAACGATTTGTGTGGTTCGTTGTTCTTGGTGTTTTGTTGAGGTGTGGAAAGTAAAAGCCCCTGAATGTTTTACACACTGCTTCCTGCTTGCTGTTGATGGCAGGGCCCAAGTTTCATGGTGTTCTGTACTGAAGCATTTAGGAAATGCTCTGTATCCCGGTGTGGGGCCCAAAGCGCATTTTCTGAGGGGCAGCAATGTAGCACGTCAGACCACGAAGGAGTGAATGGTTGGTAGAGGGCTGTATTTGTGGTAATCGTACGTAGGAAGCAGTTTGGTGTCATGTGGGAGTGATCAAATAGGTGCTCTTCACTTGTCTTTAGGCTTAGTGCCAGAAGTGAGATTGTTTGGCACCCAAACATCAACAAACACCATCTTTATAAATAACTTAAACCACAGGGGTGTTAAACACTGAAATGATCATCCCAAGTCACCTGTCAACATGCATGATGGGCTGCAGTTCGTAGGCAACCACATATTTACTGCAAAGCCTATATAACTCATTTTGCAGTTTTGGTTTTTTACATAGACGTACCTAGCAGGATTTCTAGCACAGCCCTCATGTAATACGCAATCATATCCGTCAAGGCTTCAACATTAATCAGCCAGCGAGTCAATACAATGAATTCCTTTCAACTGTGACAGATCCTGTGTTATAGAATTTATCAATTAAACTCATTTCTTTCCGGAGGTGCAGTGCATAGCCAACTTTAATAAAACAAAAATATAGCAAAGAAAGCAATTTTGTTTACTATGGAGAAACGGAAAATTAAATGCTGGCTTTGACAATTTGGGGACTTGAGGAATCCTGTTGCAGTGGTACATTTTGTACACTTTGCAGTACCAACCTGCCATGCTTGCATCACAATTCTGTATTATATGTTGATATGTAATTCTATCCGAGGAAGGGCAGATGTACAGGATTTTTGTTAACAAGTATTTTTATTAGAGTTTTTAACAAAGTACAACATACATTGTGACTGGTCTGGTATTCCAGAATATCTGTAGGAGCAACGTCAGAACTTATCGTGTGTCAAAATGAAGTAATAAGGGTGGGAAGGAATTGCAGCTGGGGACCAGGGCTCCAATGGAAGTGAGACGATCAGTCGCAGAGGACATAATGTTGATAGGGCTGAACTGCTCAGACAGTGATAAAAGTAAGATAAAATGAAGTTGGGGCCCCACGGGGGGAGGGGGGTAGGTGGGGGGGTGAACCGCATCAGTGGATGCTCAACAGGGCTGAGGGGAGGGAAATAGTAGAGAGATATGGCCTGTGGCTTAAGTGGGCAGGGTGCCATCTTGGATGAGAGCGAGGAAATAGTAGAGGAGGGTATCCCACGCAGGGAAACTGGGTCTTTTGGGGATGTGATGAACTTTGTCAAAATGCAATGACTCATTCTTGGCTCTGCCCCATTGCTGTACAGCCCATTGCTGTTCCGATGGCAGCTCAGGAGGCTGGGGAGAGCGCCAGTTAAGGGTGATGGCACATTTGGCGGAAAACTTACGAGGTTTGCCCTAACTGCCACATGTTTTCCATGTTTAAAAATGCGGATGGTGCAGGCCTCCTAGTTTGCTATTTCTGAAAATTCCATCACCTCGCAAATATGGTGTGAATTGCCCGCCAGTAATAGGAGAGGGTGGGACTGGATGACACATATGTTGGAGGTCCACTGAGAACTCCCAGCAGCACAGGCATCCCAGATGTCCTGTGGGGAGAGAAACGATTACGCTGGTGTAGTGTGGCGTATGCCCTATGAAGTATATTGAATCAAAAGGTCTGAACCCTGGCACTGCAGGAGACCTTGTGCAGGTATTTGAGTGGTCTGTCCCATTCAGAGTCATGAAACCCGTAATCTATATCTGTGTCCCATATGTCCATGAGTGACACAAGTGGAGCCCCTATGTGATCCATCATAGCTCTATTAAGCCATGTAATAAGGCTACTTCCCAATCTCATGGTTAATAAAGTCTGTATAACGGAGTGTGCAATGGGCGCAGTGCCTACTATGGACCATTGAGTGCGGAGGGCTTGCCATATCTGATGATGCCATAGGAATTGATACTTGGGGGGGCAAAGTCAGCTATAAGGAGGTTGATGGTTAGAAGTTTGTCATTTATGAGCAGGTCGCCAACAGTGATAAGGGAGCAGGCATGCCAAGTCGTAAGGTGAGCGAGTGCCAGGAGCTGACAGGGGACCCTGCAGAAGAAAGGCTGGGACATACAGGACCACGTGGAGTGTAAGGGCCAATGTCCACCAAACGCATTTGTGTGCCATGGTGAGCAATTGAGGTGGGAGTCTGCGAAAGTGGGCCTCCTTAAGGGGCAGAAGGCTCTGGAAGTCTGTGAGGGTGAAAGTCCCCGAGCCTGTATGGGTCTCCTTCATATTATGCTGTGCCAGCCACCGTTAGTGCCACTGAAGTTGGGCTGCTAGATAATAAACCTCAAATGAAGGCATGCCTAGACCACCCTTCTTTACAGGTAGCTGCAGTTTGCGTAGAGTTATGCAGTGGCGCTTCTTGCTCCAGATGGGCGCGCAAAGTAGAGCGTCTGAATCATAAAAAACGGTTCGGGGAAGGACAACAGTAAGTTGGTGAAGGAGGCAGGGAGCATGATCATTTTGGAAATGCTATTCAGCTGGTAAAGACTGCCCTTCCTCAACTGCCCTGGGGAGAGTCCTCACTTGGCCACCCTTCCCCTCTCCACCAGAAAACCTGCTGTTTACACCCTACCCAGATTAGTGTAGTTGGCGAGCGCGTCTGAGGGCGTCACTGAGTGAAGAAAGACTTTTAGCTGGCTAGATGTACAGGATTTACCTGAAATTTGGTGAACGTATTAACACTTTCCTCACTTTGCTCACTTCACTTCTGAAAGGAGGGTGATGAAAATGTAGTTCAAAAGCGAGCAGAAATAAGTGCTGTAAACTAGGTTGGTAAAATTGAACCACCCTGCAATGATGTGCAATAATATTTGCTCCAGGAGTCGTGGTATGAAGTGACATGGTGGTGACGGTACTAGTACAAGCAGATATTGGCCCTTATTTTAAATTTGGCATACTGCCTGTCAAAATTCATAATTTGAATCTCCTCATTGTTATCTGATTTTCTTGCTGCTTCACTACTGTGCCCTTCCTACCACTTATATTTTTCCTTCATTACCATCAGTACTTACTGTTTCAATGCTACCCCAAACTTTGGAGGCTTGTTTGTTAAGGTCTGCAAGTAACTCACAAGTGGATTCATTGCAATGTCATGAAGGTTCACACTTTCCTGTTTTTTGACCCAAAGGAGAGTCCCAATAAAGTATTTATCTTGCCCATTGTACCCACATAACTCTTAAAATACACTCAGTTATTCATGGGGGGCAGTCATTTCAATTTAGGGTCCCAAAATGTTTCTACACTGAAAGAGGTCTTCCACTGTATCCACTAATTTGGCTCTAATGCCTGTAGAAAGTGAGGTAGCACCAAACGTCAATATTAACATCTAAAACAAAAGAGCATTATCTGTTCTCTGTGAATGGGAACCTCTTTGAGTCTTAAATCTGGCTCAGTGATAGCAAATTGAGACCTACATATTCAGTCTGCAATAAATGTAGAGCAGCTCAGGGACGTTCAATGCAAAAACCAATGGCAAGTGGATATCTATACCAAACCCTTAACCCAAGTTTGAATCAGAATACAATTAATAATTCCAATTGGCCTTTTATTAAACTTTTCTGAAAAGATTTGCACTGCTCATAAAGAATACATTGTTACCTAACACAAATTTGCCTTTTTGAGAACTTGTTTTGACTTGAATGACATGCAATGCAGATCATCCTCGACCTATGTTCATCCTGAGTAGGTTTACCTCTGTTTCTGTATGACCTCTTACTGAGAGGAGAGTTTGAAGGACAGCAACCTCCACCAGGAGACTGATTCTTCGGAGACAGGCTAGCAAGAGTGTGGAGCACTCATCTTGACCCATGGTGACAACAAAATTAGCTCACAGTGACTAATGAGCGACAAAGATTCATTACGATACCATGGTCCATTTTAGCACAGTCTTACTGACAAGTTGAGAACAAGGAATTTTGATGGAGAGTGGGATATTTCGCCAAACACATTTTCAGGCTTTACTACCCCAGAGAGAGGGTTGTCCAGTATAAGGGAATCTCTGATTGGATACACATGTGACAAATCAGAGGCAGTCTTTATCCATAAAATGCACATTCAATTGATTTACTGCAGATTCACGCTCTTCACTGTTTCACATTTTCCTGGACAGCACATCACGCACTTGCACATTACCAACTTTCCTGTCCCCTCAGCTCTTCATATTGCTATCAATATAAATGAAACCTTTAAACATATAGGGGCAGATTTAGGAACCACTAGTGCCTCCTTGTGCCACATTAGCGTAATCGTTTCAGGCTAACGTGGCCCCACGTGGCCAAAATTGGTGCACCAAATTTACTTTGCACTACATTATGTCTGTGCCATGCATAATGTATGCAAAGGGGGCGTTCCTCCGTTAGGGGTGCCGATAAAATGGCACAAAGAAATTTAAGAGATTTCTTTGCATCATTTTTTTCAGAGCAGGAGTTAAAAGGAGGCACACCATTAGTTACAATGGGCCTCAACTGGATTTGCAGGATTAGTGTCAACATTTTTGATGATACTCCTGAAAAGCTCCGAACTAGCGTTGAAAATTCTTATGCTTGTTCCCTAGCTACCGCCATGGCACACCATATCTTAAATACGGTGCACACATGGCTGCGTTAGGGGGCTCTAAGAGGCGCAAGAAAAGTGGCCCTCCATTGGGTGCACTGCCACTTTTCTTAAATCAGGCCCATAGATTTGTAATCATGCACACTGTTGTCGTCCTCACTACCCATCCCTAATCACACATTGTCTGAGTTTAGCCATCAAAATATTGTGAAAATTGCAGTGTCCCATTGTTGCCATTTGTTATGGAACACACGCACACTACATATAAACTCTATCGTCACGTGCACCACACTTGAAGGTAAGCAGGGAGATGCAGTTCTGAGGGACTGTATGAACCTTGAGAGGGGAGAGACAGTAGGAACATTCCTCAGGAGCTACAGGTAAGAAGTCCTGTCATCCTGAACTACATTCGCGAAGCCACACCACCAATCACCCCATGAGGGAACTGTAGGCTGTTATACAGTTTGGGGGAGGATTTTGGACGCTACTTTGTCAGCAGAGTTGAGCTCTGCTGACGGGCAGTTCAGCAAAAAAGGAAAACGCCTGTACATTTAAAAACCGTTGAGCTAACTGGAAAAAAAGTAGGACCCTTAAGGCCAGAAAACTAATAAAGCACAAACAAATCAGTTGATAGGTTCTAGAATTCTCGCAAACAAAAAAAGGGCACAAGATATACATTTCGGTATTGTCTCAAGTCTTCGAAATGAACTGTCTTTAAAGTGTATTTTTTGTCGTTTTATTAGAAATGTAAGTCTACTCACCACATCTTAGTACATTTTGAGGTGCAGCAAAATAATGCCACTTTAGCCCAAGTAATAAAGAAATGAGAACCCAGGCAATTAAATAGCACAGCTCATAATATAATTGCCTGGTTTCAAACTGAAGAAGACGAAAAGAAGGGTGGAATTTGAAGATGGATTGCTCATCATTTTACTGGATTATTTATAGTATCGTCATGAACCTGTGTGCACCGCACACTCTCCGGTTTTCTTTCTGATTCCAGAGAGAGCCCTGGATGAATTTTACATGCAGGGAATGTCACACGGGCAAGGCCTCTTCGATGATACTTCCATTATTGAAGCTCGCAAACATTTTTGTCCTGTTTCTGTGGCTAAAGTAAAGAGAGGAAAGAGCCCCCACGCATCGCAAAGCCTAAGCGGAGGTGATTTTGTTTCCTTCCTTCTCTCGGAAGGAGAAGGTAGGGACTGAGGGCTGGAGCTGCGATCTTGATACTGAAGATCCAAGTTCGAGTCCTGGTATCGGCTCAACATCTTGTGACACTGGGCCATCCCTCAATCTCCCCGTGCCTTAAAATACACTTTCTCAATGAATGTGACCCTGTGTAGTTTAGTTTGGTGCTTATATAAAGAGATCTAATGTCCTTGAGTCAATTCCATGCTATAAAAACTGCAAAAATACATTTAAAAAACGATCGAGCCTCATCTCAGCCGAGAGTGATTCACTGGTCGTTAACTTGTAAAGACAGCAGCAGTGAGTTATGAAGTGCCATCCAAGGAAAGCTATTATTATTATTATCATTGCATTCTTTTGTTTCCCCACTTCCTTCACTTCGGTAGCACTTTTTCCTTTTATTTCTTTTGCAAGTTTTTTTTTCCATCTGTGTCTTCTGTATTTTCTGGCTGTTATCGTCCTATGGTCTGGAAAGTGGCATTTTGTTGTTGTGAAATTTACATAATGCCCTGCAATTTCACGAAATAGCACTTCGCAAAATAAGGTCTGTCGGTATCTCAATTTTTTTTTATGTGGCCAAAATTGCATGAAACTATATAATTAAATATTTTGAGAAAATGTGTGTACTTACCGTAACCGAAAATTCAGAAATGTTCTAATGTTATCTGTATAGAAAACATATTGCCCAGGTCTACTTGTCACATATTTCAGACTGGCTACTTCGGCCTTGGTAGAGACCTGTCAGATAGTTGTATATTTAACACCTCTGCTGTTTCTGTACGTTCACAATAGCCTTCAGGATAAATCAGCATTCTATCGATGTCGATATCTGATTGCTACAGATAAGGTGTATGATGATTTTCACATTGTAGTTTCCACCAGACGCGTATCTACGAGCGGTGCAGCAGGTGTAGTGGTACCGGGGTCCCTGAACTCTGAGGGACCCATTGAAACTTAACTATTGCTGTATATGCTACTCCAACAGCAGTCAAATGAATCATTTTTTCATGATCGCACCAGGTATCACTGCCACGCTACTTGTTTCCACTATTCAAGATGTTTAGGTGTTGGACAACTTTTAGAGCCAGATGTATGAAATTATTTTGCACTCGCAAACGAGTGCAAAACCATGGTCTGCGATGCATGAAATGCATTCGCAGACCACAACTAAGAAATCGCTAAAATAGTGATTTTTTGCGTTGCGACCTGGAAATTGCGAGTCGCAATTTGTGATTCGCAATTTCCAGGTCGCAAGGCTATTCAGGAAAAAATCGCAAATTGCGATTTTTCCAAACATGGCATTTTGCACTTGCAAAATACCATGCTTTGCAACCTGGTGGTAACCTGGTGCAAAATTAAAAAATGCAGTTAAACTGCATTTTTAAATTAAACATGTAAAGCACACATGCCCTTTTGGCATGTGTGTACCTTACATGTTAAAAAAAAAAAAAATTGGGGTGCAGGAGAGGGGGCCTTAGGCCCCCAGCACCCTGGCCTTTTGCATTTCCAAAATTGCGATTTCTGGTTCAGAAATCGCAATTTTGGAAATGCAAAAAAATTTGCAGCTATGGGCCAACATTCCCATAGCTGCGAATGGGGCCGGTATTGCAATTTGTGATTCAGTAATAGCATTTGCTATTTTTAAGAAATCGCTATTACTGATTCGCAAATGTGATACATGGCCCTTTGCGAGTCGGTAATAGCGATTTCTTAAAAATCGCTATTACCGAATCGCAATGGGCCGTGATCATACATCTGGCCCTTAATCTTAGCTTACAACACGGGTCATTGCAGTGCATAGTGCTAGCCATTAGAACACGATACCTGCAAAGCAGTACTCATATACGTCATGACATCTTCAGTGTCATCCACATGGAGGCCTAATGCTAGCAGCAGAAAATTATTTCCTACTAGATTACTGGGTACCACGTCTAATTTGGCACAAAGTTTTGACACTGCAAGTTGTAGATAAGCGAATGGCATGTAGGTTAATAATTCCTGCTCAGTTACTTAAGTATTCTTCCAATGCTGACAAGATGAACTAGGCGGTAAGTCACTACCTACGGCAATCTGACCAATAGGGAATAGTTTAAATCCAGCTGTGTTTGATGCAGATTTCATGATTATAACCTTAGTGATTCACTTTCAGTAACTTGAGGCACCTGGAGTAGATCCAGACAATCAAGGCTGGAACATTAGGTGGCCACAATATTGTGACAAAAATATTGAGGTCTAAAATATGTGCAGGTAAGTATGTATAGATTTATTATACCTTACTCCTCATGTATGTACCTTGACACTATGGGCAGATTTACTATACTGTCACCCTACGCAGCGAAGCAGGCAAAAATGCTGCGCTGCATTACGTGACATGGAGAGAGTAGGAGAGAGCCATATCTGCAGAGATATGGCTCTCTATCCCCCTTTACCCAGAGGCATTGCAGACTTTAGCTGCTGTGCGCCACACACACACCTTTGTGCCATAGTGCAAGGGTGTGTGCATGAGTCTAGCATAGGTTTTGTACTGGAAAGGTACCGTTCCATTACAAATTACGATGCCTGGACAACTCATAAGACTTTTCCAACTTTGTTTGTGTGCTGCACAGTTCAGTATACATGCAAAGTGAGAAAGAAAGAAGAAATGAAAAACAATTCTCCTTTTAACACCTAGTTTCAAAAGGCAATATTTTGACACAAAACCATGTCTCACATTTCTAGCATAGAGGGTTTTACATCAAAAAGGATGGGCAGTTGTATGGGAATGCCTATGTAATGCCCCATCAACGCTAATTAATGCAAAGCAGTGCTTTGACCTACTTTGCGGCACTTTTAGTCAAAGTGAATATTTAAAAAAACATTTTGTGCTGGTTTGTGTCACTTTCATGATGCAGTCACAGTGCAATGTTAGTAAATAACGCCCTTTATATTTTCAAGGTGCACACATGTGGAGATAGGAATAGTAAATTTATACTTACCTACATGCACTTTTCTCGTGCATATGTCGGTTGTCAATATTTTTGTCACAATGGTGCAGGTATTCAAAATTCCATCCTTGATATTCGGGACTATAATTGAGAAGAAGATGTCCTTTTCGGGCATTAAAGAGCACTCGTCCTGTAGAATTATGCACTTTTTAAATGGTTAAAATTGCTATGATCATGGTCTATTTAGATTGTGAGTAGCAATAGTAATTATTATTTATTCCCAGGTTCATGAAATTTAACTATAAAATACAACTTGTCTTTACTGTTCTAATACTCTTTGTAGAATTCAAAAATTTCCATATGTTGCAAGGTTGTCCTGGTTTCACCTTTTCTATCCTGGTTCAAATAGGTTTTACCCATGCTTGGTATGTATTTGTGTTGGAAAATGGGTTATTGGTAAGGGCAGGTAGGTACCTACACTTAGCAATAGGCCACCAACCTCCACTAAGGTCCAGTTAGGTCTCAGTAAATTAACCCCAGCTCAACCCTTGGTAGCTTGGCAACAAGCGTCAAGGCTTAACTTAGGAGACAGAGTGTAAATCATTAAAATATCACAAAACAGTAATTAAATAAAACACAGGAAACAGTTTAAAAATCCAAAACCAATTTATAAGAAGAGATTATATTTTTATCTTTAAAATGACACCAAAGCGAATAAAATCGGATAAGGGGAACCGGAGATATGAATTTTTAAAGAATTATTATTTTTTAGCACCTAGAAACAAAAAGCGCCAAACGGGTCATCTGGTTGCACCTCGACCGGGGCAAAGTCAAAGTTTAAGGCCGACCGTGATGGAGCCCTGCTCGGCTACAGGCCGCGGGAGGCCTCGGTTAAAAGTTTACCTTCACACTTAGTCTTTTTTTCGAAGATTTTCTTCAGCAGGACGAACCTGCCAGTCCAATCCGACCTCCTGGAGCCCTTCTCCGGATACGCGATGCTGGAATCCTCGGTGGAGATTTTTTACCTTCGGACTTAGTTGTTTTTTCTAGGTGAAAATCCTTCGACCGGGCTAAACCTGGATCTTGATCCGACGTCCATGGAGCCCTCCTCGGATACGCTGGCTGGGAGGTCCCGGTCAACTTTTTACCTTCGGACTTAGGCCCGTATTTATACTTTTTTAGCGCCGCATTTGCGCCGCTTTTTGATGCAAAAACGGCGCAAACTTACAAAATACAATTGTATTTTGCAAGTTTGCGCCGCTTTTGCGTCAAAAAGTGACGCAAATGCGGCGCTAAAAAAGTATAAATACGGGCCTTAGTCTCTTTTTCTGAGTTTTTCTTCACCGGGACGAACCAGCAAATCAGGCCGGGTCACGGTTGAGGCAAGCCGGCTAGAGTTGCCGCGGCGGGTCGGTCCCTCTAGGGAGCTTTTTTACAAAAGTTGTCCAAACTTCTGGGGCTTCTCCCAGATGTCCTTTTAAGGTTATTTTGGGGTCCACAGCTCACCCCAAGGGTCCAGAAGTTCTGAGATGGTCCTTGGGGGGTGCGGACTACAACTCCCAGAATGCACCTGGCGCAAATCCTTTTTGGCCACTGGACAGTGGTCAGCTGGTCGCTTTCTTCAGGAGTTGGTGCAGGGGACTCTGGATAGCAATTTTTCACCTGTAGCAAACAGGGAGTCCCTCCTTGAACCAGTTGAAGCCAGGCAAAGTCCTTCTTGTGGTGAAGCCCAAGAGTGCAGCTGGTGCAGTCCTTCTGAGTGCAGGTTCCAGGTGCAGGCCAGGGGTCCAGCAGGGCAGTCCTTCTTCTTCTGTTGTTCTTCCTTGTTGGATGTGGTAGGGAACTGAGGTGTGGGTGCAGGTCTGCCAGTTTTATCCTTGCTCCTGGGTGAAAAGCAGGGGGGTCCTGGTTCTCCAATCAGGTGCAGGGCCCTTCCCCCTGTGATGACCACTTCCTGGGAAGTGTGGCAAAAATCAATCCCAGGAGGCAACATTCTCTAAAAATCCATCATGGCTGAATCTGATTTTTGGAGGTTACATCTGGCTGAGACCACCCACTGGTGTGGCTAAAAATCATAAACACACCCCTCTCCTGCCCTCTCCTAATCTAATCAAGGGGGCACCTAGTTGTCTGAGGTTGCAGGATATGGGGGTGTTGCTGGTTGCTCCAAATGTCCTTCTCTGCCTTTGAAGACCAGTTTGGCAGCCCTCCCCCTTCCTGCCTCACCATCTGCTGAGGGGAGATTCCTTCCCACAGGCACATTCCTTTGTGTGAAGCCAGGCCACTTCACACCTCATCAAGGCAGCTTGGCCAAGCTACTAGAGGCTGGCCAATCAGAGCACAGCAGCAAAAACAATGCAGGGCTGAAATGGGCAACTTTTCAGGTAAAGTTAAAAACTCTTTACCTGAACAAGTTATATTAAATCCAACAACTGGAAGTTGTGGGATTTATTACAACAATTAATTTGATACCAAATTCTTGGTATGCATCATTTAAGGAGACTTTAAAAATTAAAATAAAGTCTCCCCATTCTAGCCTTTGAAGGCCATTTACTACAATGAGGGAAAAACAAATTTGGCTCTTTTTACCTCACCAGGGCTTATAAAACTATTTTTATAAAGTCCCTGCTTATAGTTACATGGCACCCAGCCCTAGGGGTACATAGGGCACATTTTAGGGGTGACTTATATGTAAAAATAAGGTAGTTTGAGACTTTGGAACTACTTTTAATACCAAAGTCGAATTAGCATATAACTTTAATTTAAAAGCAGCCAGCAAGGCAGGCCTGCCTTTAAAATGACACTGGGCACCTCAGCAGTGCTCATAGGTAGGTTAACTTAGCCAATTATAATTAGCCTAATCTGCATATCCATTTTACACAGAGCACTGGCCCTGGGACTGGTAAGCAGTACCCAGGGCACAGCCAAGAGTCAGTAACCACCAGTACCTGTCCAAAAAGTGTGGGGGTGACCAGGGCAAAAAGAAGGACTTTCCTACACTTTGGAAGAAGGTACAGATAAACACCTCATGTATGGAAAATTAGTATGATAATGGAACAAAACCCCTCTTTGTACAAGTTCCAAGTTGTTCTTGTCCCAGCAGGGGAGTGCTCTGCAGAGTACTCAAAGAACTGCTGTGAGGCCAGACCTGGTGTCTACTGGACAGCCAATCTTCCATGAGTGAGGGTACATATCATTACTTCATGTAGCTCACCAAATGACCCACGCATGGAGGCTGGGGACCCCATTCATCCATGGTCGGACCGGAACAGAAAATAGGCCTGGAGACTAAAATAAAAGCAGCACCCATCAGTGAATAAGAAAGCTAAACATTAACCCATGTTTGAAAATTGGTGCAGCGTTGAACTTGTAAATGTGAGCAGAATACGTGTGTAAAAACAGGGATGCCAACCAAAGAGGAGGGGAAGTAGCTGCAACTATTTTCACCAAATTAATTGCTCCCTACTCAAAGTCAAACCTGTTGAAGGGGTAAACTTACTCATTTTAAAACTGAATTGAGAAACAATTCAGTAACCTGCCAGCTAATACCACGTAAGACAGGTATGCCCAGATGTGTGTCCTGGGCACACTGTGTCACTGGAACTAAGTTATACCTGATTGATCAGCCCTTTCTAGGGTAAAACTGGTCTTAGGTTGCTTGTGTTATGATTCAGGAAGGACTCGGCTTGGAAGTTCAGGCTGGACTGTTCCCATTGGAGTAGGGTCAAGACTGAACTGCAAATGGTTGCATTCAATCCAAGGTGACATAGTGTACAAAATAATGATGGACTGGGATGTGGCCCGAATAATTACTAGTGGCTGAGATTAATTCAAGCATTCCATCCATCACTTTTTTGAGTACTTTAGAGAGATAGTGCTCTGTGTGATACCAAACTTGGTGCCACCCCTACCTGTTGTTGGTGTGTTGGAAAAATGAAAGGGCGGGGAAAGATAAGGGTGATAAGAGAAAGGAGGGCCAAGATAAGAAAATGAGAAAAATGTAGACACAGGTGCCAGTGTGTAGCATACTTTCTTGGCAGGCAGTCAGAGGGAGACTGCTGCAGGTAGCTCATGTGGCCCTCTGATGGTTGGCACTCTGGGGCTCGGCTACAGGCTAGCCCTGAGTAGGACAGACAGGTATGAACGACCAGTAAAAGTCTGTAGGTTGATGATCGCATTCTATTCAGGTAGAAGGAGTGCTTACTTCCAGAATAAAATGTCACTGCATACTAATGTCCTATACAGCTTTGCTAAACTTGCATTACATAGTGAACGCCAAGCAGAAATTATTAAACTACCTACAGAAAGCTAAGATCACATCCTGGAATGCATGCATGTCCATTAAAATAGGTCCAGAGTAGAAGGAAGACTTTGGACTTGTAGAGTTAGAAACAGTGACAGAAAAACACAGGACTGGTTTGACAAACCAATTTACATTCACCCTAGACCTGATAATACTGTTTAATCATTTTGATGCAGTGACGTGCAGGGAACATTGCTTGGCTACTCCAATATTAGATCAAGGCTAGTACCTGCACCCCCCCCCCCCTTATGGTTAATTCTGGATGCAGCTGACTGTAGTATTGGGTTCGTGGGTGGTAATTTAAGCTTGGAAAGTCTGTTTTGGAGTGGAGGGCTAGTGCCAAGGACATCAGTCGCTGATACGACACATTCTCAGAAGCTCGCAAAAATGTGGAGATTAATCAAGAAAACACAGAGGGAGGTCTTACTGGCTTGTTCACAAGCAAAAGCATGTTTTTGCTACCAACACAACTTTCCATCGAAGGCACTTGGAAACGGCTGCTTTGTACTGCTCGGTCTGGTTTTTAAAAAACGGTATTTTTGAAAGTATGCCTTTTGAGAGGGTGCTAATCTGATGCTTATTTGAGACTACTGCTTCTTACAAAAATGCATCTGCACTTTGATACTTTGATTTACAGGGAGATTTATTTCTATTTCTCCCATGTGACTGTCGTTTTAAGGCAAATGACCTTGCAGCTGGGAGGGGCAATAAAAAACAAAGCAGGTTGCACGTTCGCACAGCGGACACATGCAGTGGACGCACCAATGCTGCGCCAAAGGTGCGCTAAATGCAAGCCCATCTACCCTCGTCCGCAGCCGCCCAGGAGCAAGGACCGGCCATTATGCTCAACATTTTGTATACTGGTCTCAGGAACTACTCTCTTAGAGGTATTCATTAAGCAACAGAACTGGGCCCCAGCTGAGCATAAAATAAAAATTTGAAATTTACTAGAGACGTCTGAACTTGATATATTGTTCCTCATTGTAAAATGGCTTGCTGAGGAACCTGTCCATGAGTTCCTTGAAGCAATACCTAACAAATACTATATCTTAAATAAAAATAGGGATGGCAACAAAAGAGAAGAAGGAGTAGTTGTAACTATTGGACATCAAATTCATTGCTTCCTACTCAAAGTCAATCGTGTTGAATGGTTAGACTTACTCTTTCAAAATTGAATTGAGAAACAATTCAATAACCTGTCTACTAACACTCTTGACAGCTTTATTATTTTTTCATACAGCGCAATGCAGCAAGCCACATTGCTGTGCAGCGCTATGTGAAAGGGAAAGGGCAGGAATGCCCTAAATTTACCACGATACAGCAACTTCCTATCCTTTTGTTGCGCTGAAACACATTGTGCTGCCAATGCAGGCTGCAAGGATGCCTGCAGTGCGGACATGATTGTTTATGTGCAGGAAGGAACACCTTCCTGCACAGAAACAATCTTCAGAGGCATTTTCCTCTTTCTATGTGAAACAACAAGGAGAAATCTCCTCACTGTGCCTCCTGTGGGAAGGTGTGGTATTTTGATGCATTCCCAGGCTTGCCAGTGTTGGTAAATCTGGGAATGTGCCAAAATCCATGAGTGGATACATGGGAACACCCACTCTCCACCCATTGAACACCTTCCTGGGACAGAGTAACGCAAAGCAGTGATTTGTGTTGCCTTGCTTTACTCCAGATTTATCAAGCCATTCAGGGCCACGAAAGGTGGTCTTGCTTGACTTGATAAATAAGACTTAGGTTTTGCGTTGCCCATGCACCCCTTGTGTGGCACAAGGGCGCAAAAATGTCTAAGTCTGAACTAAAACCATGGGGACATTTTGACAAAGCAACTATGAAGAGATGATGTCCACACTCTTTCCTTCTCACTATTCAGTGAAAATGTCAGAGATGACAGTGGAACAATTTAGATCATGACATTCACGCTATGCTAGTTAAACATAGGGCGATAAATCGTTCCACGTCAATACCCTGGTACTCTACAGAACTAAAGAGGCTACGCCCGCTAGACCAAATTGGAGGTCACGTTATGACGAAGAGAATGAATGAAAAATAGGACCATTAATATACAAAGTGAAGCTGCTGAAGGAAAAATTCTCATATTATGCGAAATAAATCCCATGGACAAATAATAAAGAAAAATAAATGTTCAATATTTTGAAAGAACTTCCTTCTTTACTTGTGACTAATTAAACATCTATTTTCTGGATACAATTAAGCTTATCAAAGAAAGCATAAACAGGCCCAGTAGATGCAATGAATAACCCTGTCACTCGAACATAATACCACGAATGAAGCATGCAAAGGATGCATGAGCTAATGATTTGTGGTCGAATCGGGCTCCCCGTCGGAACCCTAATGTCTTAAAATCCATGCCCTCTATAGTAAGCATTGTTCTGAAGAGGCTTGTAAGTAAGATTCTAGCACAGGTAACAGTTCCTGTGCCCTTTAAAAATGCTATAGTGCTACCTTGACTTACAAACCAAGACGATGACTCCGAAATTCTTAAGCACTAGAGGCCAGTTTCCCTATTTCCTTCCCTGCAAAAGCTGTCAAAACAAACATGTTGAAAACAACTATGTGATCGACTTTCTTCACCCTTTGCAAGTGAGCTTTCTCCAGTTGCATAGTACAATGTCAGTTTTCCTATCTTTAATTGATGATTTAAGATGTGATGACGATTAAGACCTGACTTCTACCTGTGCTGCTAGATCTATCAGCTTATTTGACATGGTCGACCTCCTTGTTAGATATTGAGCAGCCCACGTGATACATTAGTTCCAAGTTGCAGTGAGGCTGCGGTGCGAGCAGGGCCTGCTTTAGGGCAGTGCAACTGATGCGGCCACACTTGGTGCTGACATAGGGAGGAGTTCTGACCTCAGGGGGGCGTTGACTCGGGAGGTGAGCGGTGTGGGGGTGGTGGTTCAGTGTTTAGCAAAAACCTACGATTTAAAAACACCTGCTGCAGAATTTGTTGTCTGTTCAGCTTTAAGGCAGCAATAATGTTCCTGCTAGGGAGAGAGATCAGAGTTTTATCTAGTGGCAGTTTTGACTCACCATAAAGAAGTGCAGTTGGTTAATATGCCTGCTGCAACAAACGCATGCAGTGCAGATCTGTATTTTAAGTGGATAGCTCAGTGGATTACTGCTTTTTCACAGAGATTCTTTTGTTCTGGAAGTTCATACGATACAACCCTAATATAGAACAGTGACTGTTACGAACTGTCATCCAAGAGTTGCATGCAAACTACATAAAATAGATTAGAACGTTATGTTCCCTCCCCCAGTCTTTCAATAGCTATTCTTAATGTCGCTAAAAAGGGTTTGTTTGAGTGGATACACATTCTTATTAGTAAAACCAGCCTTTACCAGTGCCTTAAAACAAATGAAATGTATGTGAGAATTTTTGTCCAGTCGTAGTGAGGGCATCCGAGAAGGAGGTCATGGTGCGGAGGGGGGGTGGCACCAAACATGATTGTCACACTGGATGTCACCGGCACTAAAGCCAGTCCTGGATGCGAGGTGCTGTTGCTTGGACTTTGAGGATCCAATCAATGGGGCTTGCAATGCAAAGGCCGGTGTCAGGGATGCATTGTACAGCAGAGGGGATGTGTTGTTTCAGATGAGCAATGAAGCTGCTATGCGGATCTTTGGCATCTCCATTGAAGCTGATGTTGATGAGGGATGTGAGAACCTACTCTGGGGAAGCGCAATTCTGAAGGAAATGCATTGATCCCAGGATGTAGGATGCGGCGGCGATGCAAGTCTTCTGTGGTGGGTCCATTCCATGCAGCAGAGGTAATGTGTTGGTTCTGCATGAGGATATGCTGACAAGCTGAGGGGATGAATATGTTCTACTCAGGGATGTGCCACTCAGCAGGGAGGATGTGTCAGTTCTTCTGGGAAGCACCTTAGTCTCACTTCCAAGAGTTCAGGACTGGGCTGGCACCACCTGGCAGGGTAGGCTTACAGATGGCAGAGTCCTGGTACAGAAGCAGGGTGGTTGGAAGTCTTTTGTGTCCCTGAGACTTCAGATCAGGAGCCAACTAGCCCAGGAGTCACTCTGGGTTAAAGCGATGCAGGTCGAGTTCTTCATACTCCCAGGCAAGAGCGAAGCAGGCAATAGGTCAGCACAACAAAGTTAGAGTCTTGCAGAGTGCAGATCAGCAGAGTGGCAGTCCTTCAGCAGCACAGCAGCACAGCAGCACTTCTCCCTGGCAGAGTAACCACAGGTGCACAAGTGTATTAAATGGTGGTGTTTGAGGTTCAGGTTTATACCCAGTGGTGCCTTTGGTGTGGGAGAGACTTCAAGGACATGCCTTTGAAGTGCACAGTTGGCCTGTTCTCTACACCATGGCTTCAGACTAACTACAGGGGGCATGCAGCCATTTTTGTCGTGCAGGCACAGCCTAATCAGGTGTAGGTGAGGCTGTATCCAGCTCCTCCCTTCCTTCCTGCCCAGGATAGCCCATCAGGTCACGCCTAAGCTCCCATTGTGCGGGGCTCTCTAGGAGGAATACACAAAGCCCAGCTGCCAAATACACCCAGTCAGGTAACCAGAGGCAGGCTGCAAACATCAAATGGCTAATGTAAGAAAATGCCAACTTTCTAAAAGTGCCATTTTCAGAATTGCCATTTAAAGTCTGACTTCATCATGAATTAGGATCATAAATTTTGATTCCAGAGATACCGAGCCTGAAGGGGTTAACGCTTCCCATTTTTGGAAATTACACTTATAGGGTGGAATAAGGCAATTCCAATGTTAACCTATTGGAGAGATAGGCCTTGCAATGATGAAAAAATAATTTAAGAGTTTTTCACCACCAGGACATGTAAAACTAAAAAACAACATGTCCTACTTTTTAAATACAATGCACACTGCCCTCTGGGCTGTCAATGGGCTATCTCAGGGGTGGCTTATATGTATTAAAAAGAAAGGTTCAGGCCTGGCAAAATGTTTTATTTTGCCAGGTCGAAATGGCAGTTCAAGACTGTACACACAGTCTCGGCAATGTTGGGCCTGAGATATGTTTAAAGGGCTAATCAAGTGGGTGGTACAATGAGTGCTGGTGGCCCACTAGTAGCATTTAATTTACAGACAGTGCACTTTACTCAGTACTCGATAAATTTAATATGCCAGTTGGGTAAATGCCAATATTACCATGTTTTAGGGAAAGAGCACAAGCACTTCAGCACTGGTTAGCAGTGGTAAAGTGTGCAGGATCCTAAGGCCAACAAAAAACAAAATCAGCAAAAACAAGAGGTCTGAAGGAGAAAAGTTAGGGGGAGACCACACCAAGAATGCCAAACTAACAATCCTTTTTTATTAAAAAAATCTTTATTTAAGGTTTTATAGCTGCAAGAGAGTACCAACAAGTACATAGTGACCATATGATCCTTGTTGACCATGCAAAGGAGGGAGGGCAGTTGAGGGTCTTTCCTTAAATGGCTGAAATAATTTCTTGTCAACAGTATGCAGGTGAGACGACTAACAAGCTTCACTGCAACCGCAACAACTTTGGATTGTAGGGTTCCTCATGGTACATGCCTACCCCCACAAATATTTATTCAAAACAAACTTTTGATTACAGAATTACCATTGACAAGTTGCAGGCTGTAAAATTACACCAATGACTCTCAATTGTTAATTCAATTGATGGAACATCCAGCCCTGCTTTTGCAGTTTCAGAAAAGAGGTGCATTTTATAACCGGTTGGATGACCAAATAAAACTTGACACCAAATACAGGGAGGTAGTAATTCTGAAAAATAAAATCAACCTATGGAACCCAGACTACTTGTCTCCAGTTATGGATCCTCTTTCAACACCTGAACAGCCAGCTAAAAGTCCGGGAGTGATTATCAATAGCAATCTCACCCTGAATCAGAAGGTGGGAGCAGTAGTATCAAAATGTATTTTCACATTGAGAATCACGTTTCCTCTCCCTTTTCATGCCAGGAAAACCATTTTGATGACAATAGAAATATCCAGACTGAACTATGCCAATTCAGTTAATTTAGGACTTCCTAATAATACTATCCACAATTTATTCAAAATGAAGCTGTGCTGCCCAGATGGGCCCATGATACTCCACTATGAGGGACAAATTGTAGGATTTATGGGTTTCCCTTTAAGAATTGGATTCAATTAGACATTTAAAGGACTTGCCTCTCCTAATTAAATGCTGGAAAGAAGACACTCTACTCTCCTAAATGCAATTTGAGCTCACTTGGATCAAAATGCCTGACCGCTCTGCAGTTCCAAAAATGCAAATCTGGTGGAAGAAGTTTTGCATGGTGTGTATTTTTTTTAACGGGGAGCAGGGCCACATGGCCCCTGGTCCTGAGCCTCATTAGACCCCATACCGTAGAGCCATATTTTCTTTAAGTGGAGGGGGCTGCGTGGCCCCCATTCCTGAGCCTCATTAGGCCCTGGGGACCCTGACATCCACAGCTGTATCAATACTGAAAGGTAGGGTGGTGCAGCTCCCATCCCCCAGCCTCAATAGGCCCCAAGATCCCATCTCCCAGGGCAGTATGTATGTGACCCGCCCTATTCAAGCCTCATTAAACTCTTGAGACCCCATCCCCCAGGGATTTATCTATATTGAAAGGTGAGGGGTCAGTGCGGTCCCTCTCCTGGAACCTTTTGTGGACCTGGGTCCTCATCCCCCAAGTTTGGCATTATTTAAAGGCAGATACCCCCTTGCCTACCCAGGGCACCCACTATGCACACAGTAGAGGCCACGGGCTGGGGCCAGGGCCCCTGCAGCCTTAGCTGGCTCTCCACATCAGGGCAGGCAGGGAAACAGATCGCAAGTCTGCTCTTACAGATGGGAGGAATCACAAGTTTCCCTGCCCACACTGGTGCAGGCAGAGAAACTACTATGTCCTGCAGGTGGGCCCCCTGGGACACAGCAAGTGAGCCAGCCCCAGGGGAAGAGGTCCCCATTGCAAGTGATGGCTCAGGGATGTGTGGTGAGTGGCCCCCATCTCTTTTAAACAATTTATCGGCCCCAGGGTATGGTAGCTGTCCTTTGGTTCTTTGAAGGCTCGGGGGGGAGTGCTGCATTGGTCCCTCCCCTGTTGTGGACATTTTGGGACCAGGGGTGGTCTCCCCAGGGCCTATAAAAGCTTAGGGAGGGGGACATGGCAGCCCCCACCCCTTATTTACAGAAATCAGCCCTGGGGGAAGGGGTCCCTGGGGACTTTGAAGGCTCGGAGAAGGAGGCTGTATGCCCCCTCACATTTTCTGGGCTTTTTTGCCCAAGGTGGACTCCCTGGGGACTCTGATGGCCTGGGGAGCACGCATCCCCCATCCCCTATGGAATTAAACCCCACAGGTGAGCTCCCAGGCGATTATTATGGCCCAAGCAGGGGGCTCATGTGCCCCCCTCCTTTTAATTAAACAGTGTGTCTGGGCCTCAATTTCTTTTTTTTTTTATCCTTTGGGAGTCCTGTGGGATTGTGGCACAAATTGCCATTTTCTTTTCAACTTTTACCCGGGGGTCCCTCTGCACCCCGTAGCAAGAGTCCTTGAGGGACAGGGCATCTTTACCCTGCCCCCATATAACATTTTATTTTTTTAAAGTTCAGGAAAGGGGACTAAGGCTTTGAGTCCTGTAATGGCTGCCAGCATCATTTTTTCTGATGTTGTTGGCAGCTAATCAGAGCTCTTGCTCCTGCAGGAGTCTGACTTCCACAGGAGTAAATTGACCCAAAGGAAAAAGCTCCGTAGGCCAATCAGGATTCTCCATTTTTAAATTGACGCTCCTGTGAGACTCTCACAAGCCTCTTGTGAACCCAGCGGTCCAGATATACAAATATTTTTAACCTTAATTTCTCAACAACTATTGAAGGGGTTTACACCAAATCACAAAAAGCACACTCTGTGGACCAAGATCTAGCTTCTTGCCATATTTGGTGTAATTCTTTTCAGCAGTTTTAGCGGTAGTACTAAAGAAGTCCATGGAAAATGATTGGGGATTTGTTGTTTTTGGACCCCCCCTATTGTCTTAGCCCCTGCTTGATAGATCACCCCAAAACTTTCCATGCCCAAACTAGTAAAAATGTAGCACATTTTTGGAAAGTTTTGTGAAGTTTCATCAAACAATGGCAAAGTTATTAGCAGATCCAAAAACTCTTTTCCTATGGAAAGTAGGTTCAAACTATATATATATATATATATACACACATATATATTATATATATGGTTTTGTAGATTTTTTTAATAGCTTTTAATTTTTGCATAACATTATATTTTTGGCTCACATTTATATTTTTACATGTATTATGAATTTTGCAACATACATTTTTACTTTTTCATATTGCAGTATTTTGTATACATACATTTTTACAATCTTTTTATCACAATACACATTTTTAAACAAAAACTATTTTCATAATTCTTTTCATTTTTAAGTATTGATAAGTACTATAAATTAATACATTTATTTTTTATAGTACTCAATGACATATTGTTACATTGAATAAGTACATTTTTAGAAATGCAAAATAAGCTTTAGATTTTTCATATTTTTAATTATTAAACAAAATTAAACACAAAAAATACATTGTTGTTTTCCATTATTATAAATGAATGTTTATCTTTTTATGTTTATTTTGCACCCATACTGTTTACCACTTTTTTAGTTTATAGATTACCTTCTTAATTTTGGGTTGCTCAAGCTTCTGTGTGGCAGAGGTTCCTTGATCCAAATCTCAGAGTCAGGTAAGACAAGTTTTAAGTTACATTTTGGGGTTTTAGTATTTGGGGAGATGTATTTAGGATTACTTTGGTTAGTATAGGTCAGTGTTTGTTGGTTGTTCGTTAAGTAAATGTGAGGGTATTATTTTTAGTTCTGTTGGTCACCTGCTGTAAATCTCATTGCATTTTGTACATTTTATGACTCTATTTGTTTGCAATGTACGAAATATATGTGACTTGTGCGTGATTAGAATTTAAATTGTAATGTTTATGGGTTTTTTGTGTAGGTTGGTAATATGTGTTTGGTTCTTTTACAGGTTTTTTTGGGGTCCTGGACTTTTCCCTATTTTGGATACTTTCATTTTAAAGAAAATACATTTAGGCCCTCATTACAACCTTGGCAGTAAATGCCGTGCTGACAGCTGTCAACATACCGTGACCGCGGTGGTATACAGCTACGGGTATTATGACCCACATATAGAAATCCACCACTATACAGACACCCACACCGGTCCGCAAGACCAAAGGTCAGAGATAAACTGGCGGTACTGAAACCCACACTGTTACGCCAACAGGAATACGCCTAGAGTATCAGGACCCACGAATCACCGTGGCGGTCTTTCAACCACGGTAAACCATTGGCGGTACACACTGCGCACTCTAAATACACACACACAAACAAAACAACACCACATTGGACAATTCAAGCTACACAAACCTGACACCCATACACACACCACACCCACACCACTATAAAACAAGCACCCACATTACCCACAAGCCTTCCAATGAAAAAAAAGATTGCCAACAGAGAGAGACAAGCAAGGAACACCCACTCAATCTGAGCCACAGAACACAATCACCCATACACCATCCATGCACCTTCCAGCACACACCACAGCACATCACCCCACACATCCTCACACATACCACTCACACCACATCAATGGGACCCCAAAGACACCCCAGGTTTTCAGAGGAGGAGCTAAGGGTCATGGTTTAGGAAATCATTCGGGTAGAGCCACATCTAATTGGATCACAGGTGCAGCAGACGTCCATTGCAAGGAAGATGGAGCCATGGCGGAGAGTCGTGGACATGGTCAACACTGTGGAACAGCACCCCAGAACAAGGGAGGACATCAGGAAGAGGAGAAATGACCTACGGGTGAAGGTGCATTCCGTGGTTGCAAGACACCAGGTAGCTGTACAGAGGACGGACGGTGGACCCCCACCTCCTCCCCCACAACCAACAACATGGGAGGAGCAAGTCTTGGCAATCATGCATCCTGAGGGCCTTGCAGGAGTAGCAGGAGGACTGGACTCTGGTAAGTCAAATCTTTACTACTATATCCCCCCCCTACTTGCATGCCATCACAAACTCCTACCGTCAACCCCATCACCCCACCACCTCACAAATACCCCACTATCCAAACCCACCCATCCCAATACCAAGCCCTGCATGCAACACCAATGCATAGACACCCATCACAGACCTGTATGGACACCCATCACTAAAGCATGCCCATTAGAGAGAATCACCTAGCCCACAAAATCACAACTCACACAAGGCAAAGCTGACAGGGCAATCACAACCATACAGGGAGACACACCCATGGCCAAGATGACACACGCAGATACAATAACACTGCATTTTCATCCCCACAGGACCCCCACACAATGTCACCGGAAAAGAGGTGCCACCAACATCCAGTCCCCCCACAGAAGAGGCCCACAGTGATGACAGCAGGTCTGCACGCCTGGATCACGATAACCAACCTGGCCCATCAGGGACCTCTGGACAGTCGGTTACCCTGCCACAGTCCCATACCACCACAGAGCCTCCCCCCTCAGGAAACACCAGCACAGCACCCACCCAGTGGGCCCGTACCACTGTCCCCAGGACACGTCAATCAGCAGTGTGTCCACCACTACAGGGACCCCAGGCAACCCCACACACCCAAAACCTAAGGTCAGTGGTCACACGGTTCAGGGGACAGAGGCACAGGACAACATGGAAGCTGGGAGGACTGCTGTGCGTCTCTTCATTTACAGAACCAGTATGTGAATCCGAGAGCCAGTTGATGTGCCAATGTCTGCTGTGACACAGTTAGGTGCCATCGCCTGTGCCCTCCTGAAATGGTGGCATCCTGAACTGTGAGGAGAGACAAGTGGAAATGAGGTAATTCCACTGGCGTTGTGCACCATTGTAGTTGGCGGTCGACGACCGCGGCCCAACTTCGCATTGGTTATCATTGGGCCCTATGGGTTCCAGGAGCCAATGGTGATGTATGCCGGTGGCGACGGTACGCACCGCCGCGGACGTGACCGCCATTTTCAATCTGTTCACTCACTTGCTACCTGACCTTCAACAGGGGAGGACCTACACTGCAAGTGCTGCTGTGACCTGTGTCTGGAAGCGACAATGGCTCATGTGTCTGGGGATAGGGCCCCTGCCTTCACTTCGGAGGAGTTGGAGAGACTGGTGGATGGGGTCCTACCCCAGTACTGTTTACTTTATGGTCCTCCAGACCAACAGGTGAGTACACTGTGAGCACGATGCATGGGGCATGAATTCATGGAGTGCTCTGTGTGTAAGCCTCGTGTAAGGGGGGGTGGCTGAGGGGTCCTGGGCAGAGTGCTGCATGTCTGGTTGTCAGTGTCTGTGCGAAAGTGGATGGGAGGGATATGGTGGGCCCTGAGTGTAACAGGCCGGACGGTATGACTCATACTTTTTTCTATGCATCTTTTTCTGCAGGTCAGCGCCCATCAGAAAAAAGGTATTTGGCATGCCATCGCCAAGTAAGTGCGGACCCTGGGGGTCTTTGACAGGCGGAGTCCCCACTGTCGCAAACGGTGGGAGGACCTGCACTGCTGGGCAAGGAAGATGGTGGAGGCCCAGCTGGGGATGGCCTCCCAATGAGGAAGGGGTGCCCATCATACCTTGACCCCCCCTGATGTTCTGCATCCTGGTGGTGGTTTATCCGGAGCTGGATGGGTGCTTGAAGGCATCACAGCAGCCACAAGAGGGTGAGTACAGTTTCAGATTCAGCAAATTGCATGTGTTGAGGTGTTATCTGGGTGGGGGAGGTGGGTCTGTGGGTGCCCCTAGGCCAGGACGAACATGGCAGGGTAGGTTCCATGATGGGCAGGATCTGATGCACACCAACACCAAATATGCTAGTGGACATCTCCTATTGGGCAGGGTCCTGTGGGTTTCAGGTGTGCTGCTTTTGGCATTAGGCATTGTACTCCATGGCATGGGGACTAGCATTGTAACTGGTGGTGCATGGCCTAGTGCTCCTTCCAAGCAACAGTGGCCATGGCAGCAGGGATGTCACAGCCTATGTTCTCAAACGTGCTGACCAGAGTGTTGTCTGCCCTGATGAAACACATGCACAGCTACTCGTTTTCCCCCAGGTGGAGGATTTGGCCACAGTAAAGGCTGACTTCTATGCACTGGGACATATCCCCAACATCATTGGTACTATTGATGGTACCCATATTGCCTTTGTCCCCCCTGTCCCCAGAGAAATGAACAGGTGTTCAGAAATTGAAAAAGCTTTCACTCTATGAATGTGCAGATAGTGTGCCTGGCGGACCAGTACATCTCCCATGTCAATGCTAGGTATCCTGGGTCTGTGAATGATGCCTATATCCTGAGGAATAGCAGCATTCCATATGTGATGGCTCAACTCCAGAGGCACCGGGTGTGGCTAGTAGGTGAGCCCATGGTCCCCACCCAGTGGATGTTGGTATATGGGTGTGGGGTTGGCCCTAAGGGTGAGTATCTGGCTAAATGGTATCCCTCGGTATTTGCAGGTGACTCTGTTTACCCCAACCTCTCATCGCTACTGACCCCAGTGAGGAATGCCAGGACAAGGGCAGAGGAACGTTACAATGAGGCACATGGGCTAACAAGGAGGATCATTGAGCGAACCTTCGGCCTCCTGAAGGCCAGGTTCAGGTGCTTCCATCTGATAGATGGATCCCTGAGCTACTTGCCCAAGAAGGTCTGCAGATCATCGTTGCATGTTGCACAACCTGGCCTTGAGATGCCAGGTGCCTTTTCTGCAGGAGGATGAGGCAGAGATGGTCATGTAGCAGCGGTGGAGCTTGTGTACAGTGACGAAGAGGAGGCAGAGGAAGAGGATGTGGACAACAGAACAACTATAATACAACAGTATTACACAGGTATGACACTTCCATTGCTGTTTTGTGAAGTTATTTTTTTCTGCCTGGCTGCTGTTCCCACTACACAGCCCACTTATTGTACCCTTTAACATGCCTATTTGCAGATATTTGTGCCCTCCAGTGGCTCCTGGTGTATTGACTGGAGCACATTACAGGTCATAACTATATTTACATCACCAATTTCTACAGATTGTTAAACAACTACATCCTTAAATCATTTGACATACTCCATACGTGTTTATTCCAAGGGTGTTTATTTCAGTGCTGAGAAGTAAATGGGGATGTGCAATGGGTTTGTGTGATGGTGGAGGAGAGTCCATGATAGGGTACAGTCTATTGGTATCACGGGTGCATTGTCCAAGGGGGCATTGGAAGTGGAGCAATGGCAGTTCAAGGTGGACAGGGTGACAGTGTAGGACAGAAGGGTGACAATTAGGAGAGTCTTATTTCCTGGTGGGGTCTTGGCAATGTTCTCTGGCTTCTGACTGGATCACCGGGACCATTTGTGTGGTGGTTCTCCTTCTGCAGGGGGTGGGGTGCTGGTGGCCTGTTGTTCCTGTGGTGGGGCCTCCTGTCCACTAGCGTTGGCGGAGGTGGAGGGCTGTTCATCGGTGTGGCTAGTGTCAGGGGCCCGCTGGTGTGCCACTGCCTCCCTCATGGTGTTGGCCATGTCTGCCAGCACTGCTGCAATGGTGACCAGGGTGGTGTGGATGTCCTTCAGGTCCTCCCTGATTGCCAGATACTGTCCTTCCTGTAGCCACGGGGTCTCCTGTAACTTGGCCAGTATCTGGTCCATCGTCTCCTGGGAATGGTGGTATGCTCCCAGGATCCCTGCAAGTGCCTCATGGAGGGTTGGTTCCCTTGGCCTGTCCTCCCCCTGTTGCACAGCTGTCCTCCCAGCGTCCCTGTTGTCCTGTGCCTCTGTCCCCTGAACCGTGTGCCCACTGCCACTGACCCCAGGTCCCTGATCGTTCAGTGTTTGTGGGGTTGCCTGGGGTCCCTGTAGTGGTGGACACACTGCTGATTGATATGTCCTGGGGACAGTAGGATGGGCCCGCTGGGTGGGTGCTGTGCTGGTGTTTCCTGAGGGGGAGGCTCTGTGGTGGTATGGGACTGTGGCTGGGTAACCGACTTACAGAGATCCCAGCTGGGCCAGGTTGGTCATCCATATCTAGGCGTGCAGAGCTGCTGTCATCACTGTAGGCCTCTTCTGGGAGTGGACTGGATGTTGCTGGCACCTCCTCTCCGGTGACATTGTGTGGGGGTCCTGTGGGTATGTAAATGCAGTGGTATTGTTTCTGCATGTGACATATGGTGCATGGGTGTGTTTCCCTCTAGGGTTGTTATTACCAAGGCAGCTTTGGCTTGTGTGAGTTGTGATTTGGTTGACTAAGTGATTGTCACTACTGTGCATGCTATGGTGATGGGTGTCCATGCAGGTCTGTGATGGGTGTCCATGCATTGGTGTTGGATGCAGGGCTTGGTTGTGGGAGGTGTGGGTTGTGATGGTGGGGTGTGTGGGAGGTGGTAGAGTGAGGCTGAGGGTGGGGGTATGTGATAGCAGGCAGGTCGGTAGGTGAAAGTAGTATAGAGTTGACTTACCAGATTCCAGTCCTCCTGCTACTCCTGCCAGGCCCTCAGGATGCATTATTGCCAAGACTTGTTCCTCCCATGTTATTAGTTGTGGGGGAGGAGGTGGGGGGCCACCGCCAGTCCTCTGCACAGCTATCTGGTGTCTTGCAACCACGGAACGCACCTTCCCCGTAGGTCGTTCCACCTCTTCCTGTTGTCTTCCCTTGTTCTTGGGTGCTGTCCCACAGCATTGACCATGTCCACAACTCTCCACCATAGCTCCATCTTCCTTGCAATGGATGTCTCCTGAACCTGTGATCCGAGTAGCTGTGGCTCTTCCCGGATGATTTCAGGGTGATGGTGTTCTGTGGCTCTGGTTCTGTGGGTGCTCCTGGCGTGTCTCTCTCTCTGTTGTAATTTGTTAGTTGTGGTAAATGGTTGTGGGTAATGTGGGGGTGTGTTTTATAGCGGTGTGAGTGTGTGGGTGTGGTGTGCGTCTATGTGTGTCAGTTGTGTGTAGTTTGAATTGTCCAATGTGGTGTAGTTTTGTTAGTGTGTGTATTTTGAACATGGCGGTATGTACCGCCAATGGTTTACCGCGGTTGAATGTCAGCTGCGGTGATTTGTGGGTCATAATGTTGTGGGCGTATTTCTGTTGGCGTAACGGTGTGGCTTTTAGTGCCGCCATTTTGTTACTGACCTTTGGGCTTGCGGACATGTGTGTGTCTGTATAATGGAGGATTTCAATGCGTGGGTCATAATACGCATAGCGGTATACCGCCGCGGTCGCGTTATGTTACCGGCAGTCAGCATGGTGGTAAGCGGGACTTACCGCCAATGTCATAATGAGGGCCATAGTTTTAATTGCTTTGATTTGTAAGTTTTTCTGAAGCATTGTTCTATATTTTATTTTTCAAGTTTTGGATGGTACTCATGGGCGATTCATTTTTCATTGGATATTTTATTACATTGTTTACATTTTTGCATTTTTTCAGAATTTCTTTTTCTATATTTTGAGGATTTTTTTTTTTTTTTTTTTAGCTAATTGATTTCAGCTACCGAAATGTAAGTTATATTTTATTTTATTTTTTAATAAGTGGAAAATGTTTATGTGTTTTCAAATTGCTTCTATGATTGTAATGTTTGATATTGTGCTATGTACTGAATTTATCACTTTTTGGCATTATGTGTGGGATTTTTTAAAGTTGTTATTTAGTTTTTATTTATTCATTAGTATTTATTTAAACAATTTTTCACTTCAGTCTAAAAGGATTTTGTTTAGAGTTAAGCAGGTCTTCTAGACTGATATGTAACAACTGTTTTAATAATAATTATAAATTAATTAAATGTGAAATATGTTTATGTTGGTTTGGGTTATATTTTGTATTTGATTTGACTTTTTAGGGTAATGTGCTAGCTGTGGAGTCTAGGTATCGTAGGCCTTGGTTGTTAGCAAATAGACTTTACATTGTACGAGCTTGTGCATTTACCTGGTATGTTATGATATTGTAGGTTCTAGCTGGGTTATAGATTGTATAGCCTTAGTTGTTGATAACTTTGCTCTTTTAATATTTCTAAAAATTTGCAAATAGCAAGGTGGCTTCCTCCTAATGTTCCTTGGCAGTAATTGTAACACCATTAACTGTGCTGTATTATTTTGCCTGTTGTGTGATCGTGCTGCCATACATATTAAATCATGATATATGATAGTTGGTTTGCATCCATGACTGAAACTTTGCAGTCTGACAAACCAATATCTACCGATTAGTTCACTCAGGGAGTTAAATTGTGATATTGCTTTTAATTTTTTGTTTTTGCAATTTTTGCAATTCTATATAGTGTAAACTAGGCCCGAAGGTATTGGAGCACTTTACAGGAGCACCAGTTACATTACACGAGGACACATTCATTTTTGCGTGGGCACAGGGAAATCAAGAGCCTCATTACAAGTTTGGCGGTCTTTAACTTGCGGTGGCAGTCAGACTGCCGCACTCCTGGTGGTCCGATCACCACATTACGATTCTGCTGGTTGGACTGCCAGGAGACTGCTGCCATCACTGGTGTAGCATATCCCGATGGGGGTGCCGGTCAAAGTCATGGTCAGCCACGGCGGTGCCCATGGCAGCACCGGAACAGGGTCAAGACTGATTTGCATATGGCTGGGTCCAAACTGGAATGGCACGCAAAGCAAAAAAAATGATGGATTAACCCCAGATCAGTGACTGGGGGTGAATGTTTAATTTGCTCTGCATTCCGTCCATCATCTGATGTTTTCGCGTCTGTTACTCCAAGTGGGAAGGGTATGCCCAGACGTGGGTCCTGTGCTTGCCATGCCACCAGATTCAAGCTAGCCTGGCTGATGAAGGGTGATACCCTGAAACTGGTCCCAGGGTGCTTTTTTGTGGTACAGGGAGGACCTGGCCTGGCAATTCGGGAATGGCACGGCAAGCAAAATAACTGATGGATTAAACCCAGATCTGTGACTGGGGGTGAATGTTTGATTTGCTCTGCATTCCGTCCATCGTGTGTTGTTTTTGCGCATGGCAGCACCACCATGTTGATCATAACTTCACTTTCCGCCAGCCTTTCCATGGTGGATGCACCACCATGGAAAGGCTGGTGGAAAGGCAGTGCTGGGGGCCCCAGGGTGGCCCCTGCACTGCTCATGAAAATGTAATTGGCAGCACAGGGACCCCCTGCCAGCACCCCCAGAATGCACACTCTTTGCTATGCCATTGGTATGGCCTTACCATGCCTTACCGCTGACCTTCACCTAGTGGGGACCCTCACAGGTGAAGGTCAGCACTGAGACAGGTCATGATCAGGCTGGCGGTGGTAGATACGGGCCCACCTCAATGGGCAGCCTCTGGCTACCCCGGTGCACGCCACATGCTTTAGGATGTCGGCAGAGGCAGCGGTCTTGTGGCAGACTCCCTGCTCCCCTCGTAATTGGCTGTTGAGCCCACCATGTAGACAGGCAAGATGACCATCACAAATGCTATGGCAGGACTCTTCCCACAGTAGTCTAATCAGGCCCTTTATGTGTATTTTTAGGGGTGTCTCCAAATAATTCTGTTTTCAAGTGATCTAATAACAATGACCCTTTGAAAGATTTCATATTTGTGTCTCTTTCCAACACTACCCGTGGATTTAGAATAATGAAATCATTGTGTTAACTGTATTTATCTAGTAATATTTTGATCTAATATCTTTATTACAACACAATTACTTTTTTGCAAATTTAAACTTATGGATTAGATGTTTTGGTATTTTTACAGAGATATTTGTTGAGGTTTTTCATTTCTGTTTAAAATGTTTGGTTCAGGTGTTTGGTGTTTCTGTTAACAATTCCATGGGGCTTGAGCTACTGCTGCACATGTGATGATTTCTTTGTACCTTACTGAAGCTTCGGAAAAACATTTTCACTACACAAAAGTCAAAACAATTGACTTGCCAATTTTTTTTTTAAAAGACTAGGCCATGACAAAATCAAGCACCACCGTCGTTTTGAAATATTGGGATGTCGTCAAATGTGTTTAAAAACATTCAATATGCTCTATACTTGACTCTCTTCATATAGTAATCATCATTTAAGCATTATTCACACAGCTTTATTGAATCAAACTACGTTCTATATCAGAAATCAAAAGTAAGGATTAGCATGTGTGTTTTGGGAAGAACAAACACTTAGAAATAGGTATTTTCAATTACTGAATACCTTCGTTGCACGAAGAATCCATTTTGGAATTAAATTGCTGTAATCCTTGGAAAGAAGCACGCTGTAACTCCTGGCAAAGGAAGAGGTAGGTCATCTTCAAAAAGACTTAACTTTAAATCGTTATTTTAAGTTTTTCTCACGAACAACAAAACAGCTTACCGAAGGCCCACTCACCACTCCCTGGCCCCCGGGGCCTCACCGTACCGGAGCAGAAGATGCTCACTGCCTGAAAAGTGGTCCTGATTTTATCTTTATAAATTATGCACCAATTTACCTTTTCTGCGCTGGATAAAAACACGCTCCATACTAATGCACCATGTAATTGTATTCTAGTTTGTTTAAATACAAGATGTGATGTGTAAGGCATTTGCCTTGTTTACAATGAGAATAGCTTCCATGCTCTGAATATAAACCAGCTCCCTTAGGGGAGGATCAATAATGGAAAGTGTGAAGCGCTAAGGCTTTCTCATGTCCCCAGGGAACGAATTTAGCTGCTAAGAAGTGCAATTCGCAAGGAAAAACTGCAGGAATAAGCTGAAACGTAGAAAAGTGTGGCCCAACCTAAATGGCATCACATGGCCATGGCCATGGCCATGGAAGACACGTTCATTTGCAGCACAATATTTACACAGGGACGTGAAGTTCTTTTTATATATTAGGCCGGAAGCTATAATAATTTATATTGAGAGACGTTAACAAAGGAAATGTTTACAACTTTTGTATTTTAAATGCTAATTCAGAAGCATATTATGAACGAAAGGTAAGAAGGCTCCTTGATTGTCAGACTGGCTGAGGATGTCCGCAGCGACTTGAAGGTCACGAGTTCAAATCGTACCAAAGCTGAATCCACCGAAAGGGAGAAGAAAAGCACCTATGTAGATATCCCATTTCGCACGGGTGCCACACGATTGGTAATGGAGGCAAGGGACAATACAAACATCTCTTCCATCTGGTTTTAGCCCCCTCCTTCTCCACCTCCTAGTTGTTTTAATAGTTGTTTTTATAGTTGTTTGTATTATCATTTTGAATATACAACCATTAACATCTCCTTTAAGATCAGTATAACCATTGTGGATTCACACTTGTCCTATGTTGTCCTACAGGCAATTGTCCATTATCTAGGGGCATATTTCTCAAAGAGTTGCCTGGCTTGATGAATCTAGAGTAACGCAACGCAGCACAAATCGCTGCTTTGGGTTACTCTGTCCTGGAAAGGCTTTTCATGGGTGGAGCTAGGGTCTTCCATGGCATACACTCATGGATTTGGACGCATTTCCAGATTTACCATTACTGGTAGACCTGAGAATGTGTCAAAATCTTACGCCTCCCAGGACAGGCGTAATGAGGAGCAATATCTTTATTTCTCCTCCTTTTTTCCTCTTTCTACGTGTGCTGCATTCTGCACCACACATAGGAGGAAAATGCCTCTCAGGATTGTTTTGTGCAGGAAGGTGCCCCTTTCTGCACAAATATAGTCCTTCTCAGAACGCAGGCAAGCTTGCAAAATGGTGCAAGGGTGCCTCCATTGGCGTTAGGCAGCAAATTGTGCAACAGCAAAGGGAAAAACCTGATATGTGCCATAGAATGGTAAGTACGGGGCAATTCTGCCCTGTTCTTATCACACTGTGAAGCAAGGTGACTGCACTATGCTGCATGATTTGTGGATAGATATGCTCCCTAGTATTTGACATTAAACATTGACATGTTTTTTGAAACTATATAATGCCTGTCATGAGCCCATACCTACTCCTGTTAATGCTTATGTATCATTCCCATTAGACCTCTAGAACTTTTGAACAAAATAAATAATTTGACTTAATACTGACGAGGGTTGTTGCACAGTCAGTGTGAATATCTGAATTTGTGATTTGACTTCATTATGCCTATGCTGTGGCCATAATTTTACAGATATTACTTAAGGGGCATGCAAATTGTTGTGCATAATGCATATCCTGTGTTTTGATCCTTAATATGCATAGGGGCATTCATAACTTTGTGAGGGTGCAAGTCCATTATTGCCCCCCTGCACTGCCTTGAAACTACCAAGACAATGGCCATACATCTGCATATACTTTCTCCAACCTTATTCACACCATCTCTCACTGTTTCCCAGTTTCCCACTCTATTACATACATACACTGTTGTACTTGGCCCTTTTTTCAGGGTCATCCCCATTCCTTTTGCCTCCTTCCAACTATTTTTTCTGAACTGTTTTTGTTGGCTTTAGGACGCTGGGCACTTTACCACTGCTAACCAGTGCTAAAGTGCATATGTTCTCTGTGTAAATTGTATTGTTGATTGGCTTTTTGAGATTGGCATATTTGATTTACTAGTAAGTCCCTAGTAATATGCACCAGAGGTGCCCAGGGCCTGTAAATCAAATGCTAGTAGTGGGCCTGCAGCACTGGTTGTGCCACCCATATTAGTAGTCCTGTAAACATGGCTTAGACTTGCCACTACAGTGTCTGTGTATGCAGTTTTTAACTGCCAATTCTTCTTGGCAAGTGTACCTACTTGCCAGGTCTAAACCTTCCCTTTTTATACATGTAAGGCACCCAAAAGGTAGGCCCTAGGTAGCCCCATGAGTAGGGTGCAGTGTATGTTATAGGTGAGAAATGTACATATGTGTTTTACATGTCCTGACAATGAAATACTGCCAAATCCAGTTTTCACTGTTGCAAGGCCTATCTCTCTCACAGGTTAACATGGAGGCTGTCTTTAAATATTATTAAAGCATAGTGTCCCTTTGGGAGCAGAAAGACATGTGGAGTTTGGGGTCTCTGAACTCACAATTTAAAAATACATAATTTAGTGAAGTTGGTTTTTAGTTTGTGTGTTTGAAAATTACACTTTTAGAAAGTAGGCTTTTTCTTGTTTAAACCATTCTGTGACTCTGCTTGTTTGTTCATTCCCTGTGTAGGTCAGTTTTACAGTTGGGTTGTTTGCACTTCTCCTCTAGACAGTGACATAAAGGGAGCTGGGGTGTAGCCTGCATATCCTCATGGGCATTCTGGGCTGAGGGGAGGGGAGGAGTGGTCATTTACACCTGAAAGGGTTGTGCCTGCCCTCACACAATGGATTCTCTATCCCCCTGGTGTGTGTCTGGGACCTGGCATGGGCAAGGCAGGATCTTGAAAACAGCAGAGACTTCTCTTTGAAGTAGGCCTACTATAAAGCTAGAAAGGGGTATAAGAAGAGCACCCAAAACCCCTAAAATCAGATTACTTCTGGAACCAGGCGGAACCTCTGCCTGGGAGAAGAAATGGAGAAGCTGGAGGAGGAGTACTTCCCCTTTGCTTGTGACTGTGCTGTGTTTGGTTGGCCTGCAGGAGCTGCTTCTGCCTGGAAGAGGACAAAGACTGACTTTTGTGTGACTTCTCCCTGGTGAAGAATCTCCAAGGGCTTGAACTGAGCTTGCCTCCTGTTGCTGAAGTCTCAGTGACATCAAAGACTTCTCTCTGCCAAGACTTGGGCTTTCTGCTGAGAGACCTGCCTGCTAAGTGGTGCCCTAACCTGTCTTTGGGGCTTTGAAAGGTGTAGCTGGTGGAAAAGGACAAAAATCCACACAAAGACTTCCGTGCGGAAAAACGTTCGAAGCACCACCCGCTTTGCGGCTGTTAAACGACGCGCCGCGGCCTCGTGGCTAAAATCAAAGCTCCACCTGCATCGCGCCTGGGAAATCGACGCAATATGGCTGGCGAAACGACAGGCAACACCCACAGCGGCTGCTGTTAATGACACAAGCCCCATGCAGCGTGGTTTCTTGACACCCTGCAACCGGATTTCAACGCAACATCGTTGAGCGCGGAAAATCAACTCGAAGCCTGCCCGGACCCGAGGTGCCCGTCTGGGATCGACGCATCGCTCTCTTGCAGGAGAGAAGAAACTATGCATGTTGACCTGACTGGAGGAGGAACGACACACGGTCTTGCATCGCCTGCCTTTTTTAGATGCACACTCGCCCGTGCGGCTCTATTTTGATGCTACCCAGATATTTTTGTGCAATAACAGCATGCTCACTGCTTTCTAAGGATTAAGGCCCTCATTCCAACCCTGGCGGTCATAGACCGCCAGGGTGGAGGGACACGGAAGCACCGGCAACATGCTGGCGGTGCTTCCAGGGCCATTCTGACCGCGGCGGTAAAGCCGCCGTCAGAAAAGGGGATCCGGCGGTTTCCCCTGGCCCGGAGAATCCTCCATGGCGGCGCGATTTCGACCCCCTTCCCGCCAGCCTGTTTCTGGCGGTTTACACCGCCAGAAACAGGATGGCGGGAACGGGTGTCGTGGGGCCCCTGGGGGCCCCTGCACTGCCCATGCCACTGGCATGGGCAGTGCAGGGGCCCCCTAACAGGGCCCCATAAAGATTTTCACTGTCTGCTTTGCAGACAGTAAAAATCGCAAAGCGTCGCACCCCTGCAACTCCGCCGGCTCCATTCGGAGCCGGCTTCATTGTTGCAGGGTCTTTCCCGCTGGCCCAGCGGGCGCCCTTTTGGCGGTCGCCCGCCGGCCCAGCGGGAAAGTCGAAATGACCCCCGCGGTCTTTTGACCGCAGAGCGGTCTTTCGACGGGGTTACTTTGGCGGGCGGCGTCCGCCGCTCGCCAAAGTCAGAATGACCCCCTAAGACTCTTATTCTTTTTAAAATTCATAACTTGACTTATGTATGTCAGATTTTTATCGTTTTGGTCTTGTTTTGTTTAGATAAATACTTACTATTTTTCTAAACCTGTGTTGTGTCATTTTGTAGTGGGTTCACCAGGTTACAGTGTGTATTGGTACAAATACTTTACACATTGCTTCTTAAGTTAAGCGTGCCTGCTCGTGCCACGCTACCAAGGGGGTGAGCAGGGGTTAATTGAGGGTGATTCTCTTTTACCCTGACTAGACTGAGGGTCCTTGCTTGGAAGGGGGTGTAACCTGGCTGCCAATGAAAGACCCCATTTCTAACATTGGTGATCAGCGGATGGGATTGGACTTGTATTTGTACTTGACATACAGTGATTAAGTGTACACCACTGTTTTCAGTGCAGACCATTACATGACCACATACTACCTGTCTTTGTGATTTCGCTTTTTCTCTTTTTGGACTTTTCCCTGCTTCCATATATGGGTGATCGTCTTTATTGATTTTTGAACTTCTCATTGGGAACTCTCTGTTCTTTTTGGGACTTTGCATCTGTGATCAAACCTTACCAACATATCTCAATCCGGGGATGCACCAGCTGTTTCTGCAAAGGCTGTTTTTGAGTTGGAGAAGCAGGAGAGTTACACAGTTTCTCAACTAAAACGTTTTTTGTAAAGATCTTGCCTGCCATCAGGAGCTCCACCAGGAAGGAGGAGCTGCAAAAGGCATTGAGGCCCTGGGTTGCAGCCAAGGAGACTTGGGGCACACAGAGGAGGAGGATGAGGGTGAGGCGGTGCAGAGAGTTCATGATGGTGTACTGGATATACCTATTACGCCTGGGGGGAGGGTCTCCAGGATAGGTAGCCGTGTGTCATCCAGAAGTTTGACTCCTGAAGAGTTGCAGGACAGACAGGAGGAGAGAGCTCACCAGTTGGAGTTAGAGAAGCTGAGGATGGCCTTAGAAGAGAAAATTATGATCTTAGCTTTTGAGATAAGATTGTGGAAGCTGCAAGTCATGAGTGCTGAGTCCAGCTTAGATGGTGACAGCAACAATTTTATGTTCAGTACTGGTGAAGAAGTGCATATGTCCAGAGACGTGGTGCCCAACTTGAAGCAGGGGTTTTACACACACCAGGAGGTTCTGGGGTAGGAGGTAGCTCCAGTAGTGCGCAGGGGCCGTGAGGTGGATTGGGGATCTTGCATGGGGAGTCATATTCCTTGTAGTGGGAGAGACACTCTACTGGCTCTAGGTGAGAGTGACATGGAGAAGGGTTCACCCCAGGTAGAAGTCCTGGTTATGGAGTCTGGACATATCCCAGAAGAGTGTGGGTTGAGTGTCAGGGACAGTCAGGTACTGTTTCACCAGTCTCAGGAGAGTGATGTGGGGTACTTTTTCAAGTCTGAGGCACTGGATGGTTGGGTGAAGGATAGTTTGGTTAACTCATGTGAGGGGCTGTGTGATGTGATTGCTGGACAGCATATGTCCAGTTCTTGTTTTCCAGAGCTATGCCAACACCAAGTGGAGTGTGAGTTCTCTGACCCCAGGGAACTTGCATGGTAAATTGACTTCTGGGTGACTAGAAGAGAGTCTGAAGAGGCATTTGGGGGTGCTCCAGAAAGGAGTGGCTTAGGTATTTCCCAACCAGGTGAGGTGGGAAATGCTTGCAGTGTCCCAGGTGGGTCCCAGTGTAGTGGGATGGGTGAGGGATTCCATGCCCAGACTCAGAGGAGAGGGAATAGGGTTGGGCTGAGTCCCAGGGTGCCCGATATCCAGTCCCCGTTCCTGGAGGGTTCCATGAGTGATCACCAGGAGGGGAGCCTAGCCTGTACCATAGGGCCATGTGCTGAGGGAGACCCCAAAGTGCCAGGAGAACTTGGGGGGGGGGTGGCTGTAGGCAGCATCCCACCAGTTCTAGTGTCTGGCAGTACCACTCCTAGTGAGGAGGTACAGAAGTCCAGACAGAGGGTTGAGAGGGGTTTGCGGGCCCCAGTGGAGACCCTGGAGGGTCAGGGGTTAGCTCTGCTGTCAGAGCCCCTCAGGAATGACCTTGGTGATAGCATTTCTGGACTTGGGGGAACCAGGCTCTGCCAGGTGGGTAGAGGTAAGAGGACCAGCGCCAGCCAGACTCTCATGTGTCCCTTATGGAAGGTGTTTCCCTTGTGGGGGGGGGGTAGGTGTGCTCCCCTGAAAGCCCTGGCTTGCCAGGTAGTGGTCCAGTCTGAGGTTACCGACCCTAGACTGGAGGTTCAGCTGCAGAGGGTAGACTTGGATCTGAATGTGGGAGCAGTTGACCCAATCACCACCCCCCCGGTGTGACTTCTAGGGGTACTCTCTGTGGTGGGAGGTGCAGAGCCCTAGGAATAGGGGCAAGGGAGGGAGAGACTCACCCCTGACCCCAGTTAAATCTAAGGGTACAGACCCTAGATTGAAGGGCCAGGTTCAGGGTGCCCTCCTGACCTGGAGGGAGGGGCTACTGCTAACAGTGTCCCTACCAAGTTGGATTCTGAGGTGGCCACTCCTAGTTGGGGGGTGCAGGACCCCGGAAGGTGGGGTAGGGGGAGGGAAGTCTCACCACTGACCTCGGTCCAACCTGAGGGTACAGACCCCCATGTTGGCAGAACAGTTGCAGGTTACCATCCCTGCAATGGTGGGAGAATTGTGCAGGGCTGCTTCTTTAAGCAAACTGACAATAATGGATTCTAGGGGGGGTCACTTTTAGCGGGGTGCAGGACCCCAGAAGGAATGCAGAGGGAGGGAAGCCTCGTCCCTGGCCCAACCTGAAGGTACAGACCCCTGATTAGAGGACCAGTTGCAGGTTAACATCCCTGCATGGTGGGAGAATTGTATTGTTCAGGACTGCCTGGACTCTGGGGGTACCGCTCATAGGGGGAGGGCACAGAGATCCAGAGGGGAGGACCAGGGTCAGGCTGTCATCCCTTACCTGGTGGAAGGGAGAGCAGTCAAAGGGTGCCAGGCACCTGGGGCTACTGCCCCCCATTCTCCACAGTCACAGTGGTTGGAGAGCCCTGAAAGGCCTGGGGCCTATATCTCATCCCTGACAGCTATCAGTGGCCACTGTGACTTGCTGTCCTGGTGGACAGAGTTGCCCCATGAGGGGGGGTCAGGAGTGACACCAGGGGGTCGAGTTGGCCACACCACTGTGTTGGCCATGGTGGTACTGTCTGCCCCCCTGGGATACATCTGTGAGCAAGTTAAGGATAGGTGCGGCACAGATCGTATCTGCAGGTGAGGAGAAGGGTTCTGCATGGGTTAGCTTAGTGGGCCCTGAGAGTATGGACAGAGGGATCCAACTGGAGTCAGGGAGGCATAGAACTGGAACATAACCCTGCTGTTGTGGGCCTGGGTCCCTGTTCTAGCACCCTAATCAGGGAAGTCCATCATGGTATTGACTGATCTCCCCTGGCTTTAGGCTGGTAGGGGGTCGTGTTGGACTAGGCCCTTTTTGCAGGGTCATCCTCATTCTTTTTGCATCCTTCGTCATACGTTTTCTGACCTGTTTTTGTTAACTTTAGGACTCTGGGCACTTTACCACTGCTAATCAGTGCTAAACTGCATATGCTCTCTGTGTAATTTGTATTGTTGATTGGATTTACATGATTGGCATATTTGATTTACAAGTAAGTCCCTAGTAAAGTGCACCAGAGGTGCCCAGGGTCTGTTAACCAAATGCTACTAGTAGGTCTGCAGCACTGGTTGTGCCACCCACATTAGTAGCCAGTTCAACATGGCTTAGACCTGCCACTGCAGTGTCTGTGTGTGCAGTTTTAAACTGCCAACTCGACTTGGCAAGTGTATCCACTTGCCAGGCCTAAACCTTCCCTTTTTATACCTGTAAAATATCCCTAAGGGAGGCCCTAGGTATCCCCATGGGCAGGGTGCAGAGTACCCACAGTGGCTGCTGTTAACGATGCAAGCCCCCACGCAGCGCGGTTTCTTGATACCGTGCGACTTGATTTCGAAGCAACATCGTTGGGCGCAGAAAATCAACACAAAGCCTGCCTGGACCCGAGGTGCCCCTCTGGGATCGACGCATCACTCTCTTGCAGGAGAGAAGAAACAACGCACTCCGACCCGATCAGAGGAGGAACGACACATGGTCTTGCTTGCGAGTGAGAAATAAACGCATTGCTGGCCTTTTTCAAAGCACACTCACCTCTGCGGCTTTATTTTGAGGCTACCCAGCTACTTTTGTGCAATAACAGCATTCTCACAGTTTTTTAAGGATTAAGGGCCAGATGTATCATCATCCTGCTTTGCATTTCCTAAATAGCGATTTTTAAGAAATCGCTATTTAAGAAGTGTGTTGGACTTTTTTGCTTATGCAGGGTCATCCTCAATCTTTTTGCCTCCTGCCTCCTATTTTTTCTGACCTGTTGCTGTTGGCTTTGGAACTCTGAGCACTTTACCACTGCTAACCAGTGTAAAGTGCATATGCTCTCTCTGTAAAATGTGTATGTGATTGGTTTATCCGTGATTGGCATATTTGATTTACTAGTAAGTCCCTAGTAAAGTGCACTAGAGGTGCCAGGGCCTGTAAATCAAATGCTACTAGTGGGCCTGCAGCACTGGTTGTGCCACCCACATAAGTAGCTCTGTAATCATGTCTCAGACCTGCCACTGCAGTGTCTGTGTGTGTATTTTTACACTATAAATTCGACTTGGCAAGTGTACCCACTTGCCAGGCCCAAACCTTCCCTTTTCTTACATGTAAGGCACCCCTAAGGTAGGCCCTAGGTAACCCCAAAGACAGGGTGCAGTGTATGGATAAGGTAGGACATATAGTAATGTGGTTTATATGTCCTGACAGTGAAATACTGCCAACTTCGTTTTTCACTGTTGCAAGGCCTGTCTCTCTCATAGGATAACATGGGGGCTACCTTTAAATATGATTAAAGTGTAGATTCCCCTAGAGAGTAGATGGACATGTGGAGTTTGGGGTCCCTGAACTCACAATTTAAAAATACATCTTTTAGTAAAGTTGATTTTAAGATTGTGCGTTTGAAAATGCCACTTTTAGAAAGTGAGCATTTTCTTGCTTAAACCATTCTGTGACTCTGCCGTGTTTGTGGATTCCCTGTCTGGGTCAGGTTGACAGTTGGGTTGTTTTTCACCTCACACTAAACAGTGACACAAAGAGAGCTGGGGTGTAACCTGCATTTCCTGATTAGCCATCTCTGCTAGGAGGGAGGGGTGGAGTGGTCACTCTCCTCTGAAAGGACTGTGCCTGCCTCTGACAATGCAGGCTCCAACCCCCTGGTGTGTGTCTGAGGCCTTGCCTGGGCAAGGCAGGATTTCACAAGTAGGTGTGAGTCCCCTTTGAAGAAAGCTGACTTCAAAGACTAAAATGGGTATAAGAAGGGAACCCAAATCTACAGACTTGAGAAACACTTCTGGAACCAAGAGGAACCTCTGCCTGGAGAAGAGCTGATAGCTGAGGAAGAAGTGCTGCCCTGCCGGTGACTGTGCTTTGTGGAGCTTTCCTACAGTGCTGCTTCTGCCAGAGTAAGAGGGCAAAGACTGGACTTTGTGTGCCTTCCATCTTGTGAAGAAATCTCCAAGGGCTTGAGTTAGAGCTTGCCTCCTGTTGTTTGAAGTCTAAGGGACAGCAAAGACTTCTCTCTGCCATCACCTGGAGTCTCTGGGGAGACTCCTGCTCTGACAAGTGGTGCCCTATTCAGTCCCTGGGCCCTTGAAAGGAATGCTGGTGGAAATCCAAGGAAATCGACTTCGGACGACTCCGGACCGACGCCGCTGCTGAATCCGGCAATGCCGCCTGCAGCTGACGCCGTGACCTTCGCTGGAACGCTACGCTCTTCGCAGGCCCGACGCCTCAGCAGCCCCGCTGAAGTCCACGACTCTGTGGAAGTCGCCGCACCACGTCGTGACCGACGCCGCTCGAAGTGCACGGATTCAACGTTTCGCACAGACGCCGCGATTCCTGACTTCGCGCATCAACTTGTTTTCACTCTTCACCAAAGGTACTGTACTTGGGCGTCTACACGACTCTGTGTCCGGCGCCGCTGGTGTCGGCTTGTTGGGAACGACCCCGTCACGACGCCGTGTTAACATCTCATCGAAGCATTTTTGTTTCTAAGCGCTATTTTTGAGTTTAATCTTTAAAAATTCATAGCTTGACTTGTGTATGTTGGATTTTTGTCGTTTTGGTCTTGTTTTGTTTCGATAAATATTTTCTATTTTTCTAAACTGGTGTTGTGTCATTTTGTAGTGTTTTCATTGAGTTACTGTGTGTGTTGGTACAAATACTTTACACCTAGCGCTCTGAAGGTAAGCCTACTGCTCTGCCAAGCTACCAAGGGGGTAAGCAGGGGTTAACTGAGGGTGATTCTCTTTTACCCTGACTAGAGTGAGGGTCCTTGCTTGAACAGGGAGTAACCTGACTGTCAACCAAAGACCCCATTTCTAACATTGGTGATCAGCGGTTGGGATTGGACTTGTATTTGTACTTGACATACAGTGATTAAGTGTACACCACTGTTTTCAGTGCAGACCATTACATGACCACATACTACCTGTCTTTGTGATTTCGCTTTTTCTCTTTTTGGACTTTTCCCTGCTTCCATATATGGGTGATCGTCTTTATTGATTTTTGAACTTCTCATTGGGAACTCTCTGTTCTTTTTGGGACTTTGCATCTGTGATCAAACCTTATCAACATGTCTCAATCCGGGGATGCACCAGCTGTTTCTGCAAAGGCTGTTTTTGAGTTGGAGAAGCAGGAGAGTTACACAGTTTCTCAACTAAAACGTTTTTTGTAAAGATCTTGCCTGCCATCAGGAGCTCCACCAGGAAGGAGGAGCTGCAAAAGGCATTGAGGGCCTGGGTTTTCCACCAAGGAGACTTGGGGCACACAGAGGAGGAGGATGAGGGTGAGGCGGTGCAGAGAGTTCATGATGGTGTACTGGATATACCTATTACGCCTGGGGGGAGGGTCTCCAGGATAGGTAGCCGTGTGTCATCCAGAAGTTTGACTCCTGAAGAGTTGCAGGACAGACAGGAGGAGAGAGCTCACCAGTTGGAGTTAGAGAAGCTGAGGATGGCCTTAGAAGAGAAAATTATGATCTTAGCTTTTGAGATAAGATTGTGGAAGCTGGAAGTCATGAGTGCTGAGTCCAGCTTAGATGGTGACAGCAACAATTTTATGTTCAGTACTGGTGAAGAAGTGCATATGTCCAGAGACGTGGTGCCCAACTTGAAGCAGGGGTTTTACACACACCAGGAGGTTCTGGGGTAGGAGGTAGCTCCAGTAGTGCGCAGGGGCCGTGAGGTGGATTGGGGATCTTGCATGGGGAGTCATATTCCTTGTAGTGGGAGAGACACTCTACTGGCTCTAGGTGAGAGTGACATGGAGAGGGGTTCACCCCAGGTAGAAGTCCTGGTTATGGAGTCTGGACATATCCCAGAAGAGTGTGGGTTGAGTGTCATGGACAGTCAGGTACTGTTTCACCAGTCTCAGGAGAGTGATGTGGGGTACTTTTTCAAGGCTGAGGCACTGGATGGTTGGGTGAAGGATAGTTTGGTTAACTCATGTGAGGGGCTGTGTGATGTGATTGCTGGACAGCATATGTCCAGTTCTTGTTTTCCAGAGCTATGCCAACACCAAGTGGAGTGTGAGTTCTCTGACCCCAGGGAACTTGCATGGTAAATTGACTTCTGGGTGACTAGAAGAGAGTCTGAAGAGGCATTTGGGGGTGCTCCAGAAAGGAGTGGCTTAGGTATTTCCCAACCAGGTGAGGTGGGAAATGCTTGCAGTGTCCCAGGTGGGTCCCAGTGTAGTGGGATGGGTGAGGGATTCCTTGCCCAGACTCAGAGGAGAGGGAATAGGGTTGGGCTGAGTCCCAGGGTGCCCGATATCCAGTCCCCGTTCCTGGAGGGTTCCATGAGTGATCACCAGGAGGGGAGCCTAGCCTGTACCATAGGGCCATGTGCTGAGGGAGACCCCAAAGTGCCAGGAGAACTTGGGGGGGTGGCTGTAGGCAGCATCCCACCAGTTCTAGTGTCTGGCAGTACCACTCCTAGTGAGGAGGTACAGAAGTCCAGACAGAGGGTTGAGAGGGGTTTGCGGGCCCCAGTGGAGACCCTGGAGGGTCAGGGGTTAGCTCTGCTGTCAGAGCCCCTCAGGAATGACCTTGGTGATAGCATTTCTGGACTTGGAGGAACCAGGCTCTGCCAGGTGGGTAGAGGTAAGAGGACCAGCGCCAGCCAGACTCTCATGTGTCCCTTATGGAAGGTGTTTCCCTTGTGGGGGGGGGTAGGTGTGCTCCCCTGAAAGCCCTGGCTTGCCAGGTAGTGGTCCAGTCTGAGGTTACCGACCCTAGACTGGAGGTTCAGCTGCAGAGGGTAGACTTGGATCTGAATGTGGGAGCAGTTGTCCCAATCACCCCCCCCGGTGTGACTTCTAGGGGTACTCTCCGTGGTGGGAGGTGCAGAGCCCTAGGAATAGGGGCAAGGGAGGGAGAGACTCACCCCTGACCCCAGTTAAATCTAAGGGTACAGACCCTAGATTGAAGGGCCAGGTTCAGGGTGCCCTCCTGACCTGGAGGGAGGGGCTACTGCTAACAGTGTCCCTACCAAGTTGGATTCTGAGGTGGCCACTCCTAGTTGGGGGGTGCAGGACCCCGGAAGGTGGGGTAGGGGGAGGGAAGTCTCACCACTGACCTCGGTCCAACCTGAGGGTACAGACCCCCATGTTGGCAGAACAGTTGCAGGTTACCATCCCTGCAATGGTGGGAGAATTGTGCAGGGCTGCTTCTTTAAGCAAACTGACAATAATGGATTCTAGGGGGGGTCACTTTTAGCGGGGTGCAGGACCCCAGAAGGAATGCAGAGGGAGGGAAGCCTCGTCCCTGGCCCAACCTGAAGGTACAGACCCCAGGTTAGAGGACCAGTTGCAGGTTAACATCCCTGCATGGTGGGAGAATTGTATTGTTCAGGACTGCCTGGACTCTGGGGGTACCGCTCATAGGGGGAGGGCACAGAGATCCAGAGGGGAGGACCAGGGTCAGGCTGTCATCCCTTACCTGGTGGAAGGGAGAGCAGTCAAAGGGTGCCAGGCACCTGGGGCTACTGCCCCCCACTCTCCAGAGTCACAGTGGTTGGAGAGCCCTGAAAGGCCTGGGGCCTATATCTCATCCCTGACAGCTATCAGTGGCCACTGTGACTTGCTGTCCTGGTGGACAGAGTTGCCCCATGAGGGGGGGTCAGGAGTGACACCAGGGGGTCGAGTTGGCCACACCACTGTGTTGGCCATGGTGGTACTGTCTGCCCCCTGGGATACATCTGTGAGCAAGTTAAGGATAGGTGCGGCACAGATCGTATCTGCAGGTGAGGAGAAGGGTTCCGCATGGGTTAGCTTAGTGGGCCCTGAGAGTATGGACAGAGGGATCCAACTGGAGTCAGGGAGGCATTGAACTGGAACATGACCCTGCTGTTGTGGGCCTGGGTCCCTGTTCTAGCACCCTAATCAGGGAAGTCCATCATGGTATTGACTGATCTCCCCTGGCTTTAGGCTGGTAGGGGGTCGTGTTGGACTAGGCCCTTTTTGCAGGGTCATCCTCATTCTTTTTGCATCCTTCGTCATATGTTTTCTGACCTGTTTTTGATAACTTTAGGACTCTGGGCACTTTACCACTGCTAATCAGTGCTAAACTGCATATGCTCTCTGTGTAATTTGTATTGTTGATTGGATTTACATGATTGGCATATTTGATTTACAAGTAAGTCCCTAGTAAAGTGCACCAGAGGTGCCCAGGGTCTGTTAACCAAATGCTACTAGTAGGTCTGCAGCACTGGTTGTGCCACCCACATTAGTAGCCAGTTCAACATGGCTTAGACCTGCCACTGCAGTGTCTGTATGTGCAGTTTTAAACTGCCAACTCGACTTGGCAAGTGTACCCACTTGCCAGGCCTAAACCTTCACTTTTTATACCTGTAAAACATCCCTAAGGGAGGCCCTAGGTAGCCCCATGGGCAGGGTGCAGAGTACCCACAGTGGCTGCTGTTAAAGATGCAAGCCCCCACGCAGCGCGGTTTCTTGATACCGTGCGACTGGATTTCGAAGCAACATCGTTGGGCGCAGAAAATCAACACAAAGCCTGCCTGGACCCGAGGTGCCCATCTGGGATCGACGGATCGCTCTCTTGCAGGAGAGAAGAAACAACGCACTCCGACCGATCAGAGGCGGAACGACACATGGTCTTGCTTGCGAGTGAGAAATAAACGCATTGCTGGCCTTTTTCAAAGCACACTCACCTCTGCGGCTTTATTTTGAGGCTACCCAGCTACTTTTGTGCAATAACAGCATTCTCACAGTTTTTTAAGGATTAAGGGCCAGATGTATCATCATCCTGCTTTGCATTTCCTAAATAGCGATTTTTAAGAAATCGCTATTTAAGAAGTGTGTTGGACTTTTTTGCTTATGCAGGGTCATCCTCAATCTTTTTGCCTCCTGCCTCCTATTTTTTCTGACCTGTTGCTGTTGGCTTTGGAACTCTGAGCACTTTACCACTGCTAACCAGTGTAAAGTGCATATGCTCTCTCTGTAAAATGTGTATGTGATTGGTTTATCCGTGATTGGCATATTTGATTTACTAGTAAGTCCCTAGTAAAGTGCACTAGAGGTGCCAGGGCCTGTAAATCAAATGCTACTAGTGGGCCTGCAGCACTGGTTGTGCCACCCACATAAGTAGCTCTGTAATCATGTCTCAGACCTGCCACTGCAGTGTCTGTGTGTGTATTTTTACACTATAAATTCGACTTGGCAAGTGTACCCACTTGCCAGGCCTAAACCTTCCCTTTTCTTACATGTAAGGAACCCTAAGGTAGGCCCTAGGTAGCCCCAAGGACAGGGTGCAGTGTATGGATAAGGTAGGACATATAGTAATGTGGTTTATATGTCCTGACAGTGAAATACTGCCAACTTCGTTTTTCACTGTTGCAAGGCCTGTCTCTCTCATAGGATAACATGGGGCTACCTTTAAATATGATTAAAGTGTAGATTCCCCTAGAGAGTAGATGGACATGTGGAGTTTGTAGTCACTGAACTCACAATTTAAAAATACATATTTTAGTAAAGTTGATTTTAAGATTGTGCGTTTGAAAATGCCACTTTTAGAAAGTGAGCATTTTCTTGCTTAAACCATTCTGTGACTCTGCCGTGTTTGTGGATTCCCTGTCTGGGTTAGGTTGACAGTTGGGTTGTTTTTCACCTCACACTAAACAGTGACACAAAGAGAGCTGGGGTGTAACCTGCATTTCCTGATTAGCCATCTCTGCTAGGAGGGAGGGGTGGAGTGGTCACTCTCCTCTGAAAGGACTGTGCCTGCCTCTGACAATGCAGGCTCCAACTTTGCACTCACTTTTCAGGGTCTTGGGGTGGGTTATTTTGCTAACTCTCACTATTTTCTAATAGTCCCAGCGACCCTCTACAAGGTCACATAGGTTTGGGGTCCATTCGTGGTTCGCATTCCACTTCTGGAGTATATGGTTTGTGTTGCCCCTATCCCTATGTTTCCCCATTGCATCCTATTGTAACTATACATTGTTTGCACTGTTTTCTAAGACTATACTGCATATTTTTGCTATTGTGTATATATATCTTGTGTATATTTCCTATCCTCTCACTGAGGGTACACTCTAAGATACTTTGGCATATTGTCATAAAAATAAAGTACCTTTATTTTTAGTATAACTGTGTATTGTGTTTTCTTATGATATTGTGCATATGACACTAAGTGGTACTGTAGTAGCTTCACACGTCTCCTAGTTCAGCCTGAGCTGCTTTGCTAAGCTACCATTATCTATCAGCCTAAGCTGCTAGACACCCTATACACTAATAAGGGATAACTGGGCCTGGTGCAAGGTGCAAGTACCCCTTGGTACTCACTACAAGCCAGTCCAGCCTCCTACACCAACCCCCTGGTGTGTGTCTGAGGCCTTGCCTGGGCAAGGCAGGATTTCACAAGTAGGTGTGAGTCCCCTTTGAGGAAAGGTGACTTCAAAGGCTAAAATGGGTATAAGAAGGGCACCCAAATCTACAGACTTGAGAAACACTTCTGGAACCAAGAGACCCCTCTGCCTGGAGAAGAGCTGATAGCTGAGGAAGAAGTGCTGCCCTGCCGGTGACTGTGCTTTGTGGAGCTTTCCTGCAGTGCTGCTTCTGCCAGAGTAAGAGGGCAAAGACTGGACTTTGTGTGCCTTCCATCTTGTGAAGAAATCTCCAAGGGCTTGAGTTAGAGCTTGCCTCCTGTTGTTTGAAGTCTCAGGGACAGCAAAGACTTCTCTCTGCCAGCACCTGGAGTCTCTGGGGAGACTCCTGCTCTGACAAGTGGTGCCCTATCCAGTCCCTGGGCCCTTGAAAGGAAAGCTGGTGGAAATCCAAGGAAATCGACTTCGGACGACTCCGGACCGACTCCGCTGCTGAATCCGGTAACGCCGCCTGCACCTGACGCCGTGACCTTCGCTGGAACACGACGCTCTTCGCAGGCCCGACGCCGCAGCAGCCCCGCTGAAGTCCATGACTCCGTGGAAGTCACCGCACCCCGTCGTGACTGACGCCGCTCGAAGTGCACGGATTCAACATTTCGCACAGACGCCGCGATTCCCGACTTCGGGCATCGACTTGTTTTCACTCTTCACCAAAGGTACTGTACTTGGGGGTCTACACGACTCCGTGTCCGGCGCCGCTGGTGTCGGCTTGTTGGGAACGACCCCGTCACGACGCCGTGTTAACATCTCATCGAAGCATTTTTGTTTCTAAGCGCTATTTTTGAGTTTAATCTTTAAAAATTAATAACTTGACTTGTGGATGTTGGATTTTTGTCGTTTTGGTCTTGTTTTGTTTCGATAAATAGTTCCTATTTTTCTAAACTGGTGTTGTGTCATTTTGTAGTGTTTTCATTGAGTTACTGTGTGTGTTGGTACAAATACTTTACACCTAGCGCTCTGAAGTTCAGCCTACTGCTCTGCCAAGCTACCAAGGGGGTAAGCAGGGGTTAGCTGGGGGTGAATCTCTTTTACCCTGACTAGAGTGAGGGTCCTTGCTTGAACAGGGGGTAACCTGACTGTCAACCAAAGACCCCATTTCTAACAAAGTGCAAAATGGGATGTATGAAAATTGCGATTCGGTAATAGCAATTTCTTAAAAGTCACAATCCCTATTACCGAATCGCAATTAGGGAATGGGACTCTATTCATGTAGGCCCATAGGTGCGAATGGTTTTGCATTACCTAATTTGTGAGTTCCTGTTAAGGCCCCCTTGCATGCACCCCAAAAAGATATTTGTGGACATGTGAACATGTGGGCGCTACATGCCATTTTTAAAAATGCATTTGTAATGCATTTTTTTAAATTGCACGTGCTTACCACCAAATTGGAATTGGTGCTAATTGCATTTCCTAAATGCCCAATTAGCATTTAGGAAATGCATGGTACATGTGCTTTGGAAATCGCAAATAGGAATTCCCTATTTGCGATTTCCTATTTAGGAAATCGCAATTTGCAATTCCCTAAATGGAGTCGCAATTTCAGGGAATTGCTATTTTAGCGATTACTTAAAATTGCACTGCGAATGCCTTTCATAAATCTTGAAAGGCATTTTTGCATTCGCAAACGGTCGAATTTTGCGATTTGCACCGTTTGTGAATGCAAAATTGTTTGATACATCTGGCCCTAAGCATCTTATTCTTTGTTTAAAAAATTCATAACTTGACTTATGTATGTCAGATTTTTGTCGTTTTGGTCTTGTTTTGTTTAGATAAATATTTCCTATTTTTCTAAACCTGTGTTTTGTCATTTTGTAGTGGGTACAATGGGTTAGTGAGTGTTGGTACAAATACTTTACACATTGCTTCTGAAGTTGAGCCTACCTGGTCATGCAAAGCTACAAAGGGGGGCGAGACGGGGTTAACTGAGGGTGATTCTCCTTTACCCTGACTAGAATTACGGTCCTTGCTTGGACAGGGGGTAACCTGACTGCCAACCAAAGACCCCATTTCTAACACACAAATACCCATACATGCACACGCACACACATACACACATGCTCCCCACAGACCCAAACATACACAAAAATGTGTTGCTGTCAAAATTGGATACAGAGAGAATAAATAGGATAAAACATTGACTTCTGTTTAAAATTGTCTTTAGCAAACTTAAAATAATACTGTTAGGGGGTAAGAAAGCTAGAGGGCTCTAATTAGAGTTCACTAGTCATCAAGATGGCACCAAAGAGGAAGCTCTCCATAGAAGTATATACCTCACTCTGGCCAGGTAGCTCCCTCTTCCCCAGGATTACACATCATTATAGAGCAACATGAGGCTCTCTGTCACACCAAGGGCCATAGTTATTAATCTTTCATGCAAAGCATGCTGGAGAGCAACGTTGCTGTGCACAGTGTGCAGCCTAAAGTCAACGCAGGCACCTCTGCACCAGAGGAAGGGTTCCTACTTTTTGAGCAGAATTGATGCATAAAAACAATCCTTAGGGTATTTTTAAAGAGGAAGTAACAAGGACAAATTAAGATATTTCTCCTTGTTACACCTCACTGGGAAAGGCATAGCATTTTGATGCATTCCCAGGTTTACTAGCTTTAGTAAATCTGGGAATGTGCTAAAATCAATGGGTAACTGCATGGGAATGCCCATGTTCTACCCAAGTAACACCTCCTCTGTGCAGTGTAATGCAACTCCATACACAGGGCTGCATTGCCATACTCTACCCATGGAACACCTCCCAGGTGCTGTGTAATGCAATGCCATACACAGTGCTGCATTGCATTACTTTTTCTTTACAAAGCTATTCCAGGAAGCGCAAATCGCCCCTTGCCTGGCTAAGTAAATCTCATTTAAGGACTTGCGCTGTCTTCTGACAACTTGCATCACACAAGTCATTAGTAAATCTGGGCGTAAGTATAGGCGTAAGTATCTTGGCATAGGTGCTTCTCCCTTTTCCTCAGCTTCTTGGAGTAAGTGATTGTTGGTTATGGTGGTTTATTCAGGTAAATTAACCAATAGCATTGCACCAACCCAGCTGCTTACGGATGGAAAGTAACTGCTTCAACTATGACTTTGGCGGTCTTTACATAAAACCGCCGCAGTGGCAGACTCCAAAAGAGCACCATGTTGGCAGTAATCCGGCTGCCATATCACGACCCACACCGTGAAGTCCGCCAAAATACAGCCACAAATCTGACACCGCCAAGAGACAGGAGTGCGAGAAAGAAGCACTGTCAAATTACACAATTCCATCCACTAGATTACGAGCCACAAATCAGCACAGTGGTTCTTTCACGGCAGAAAACCATTGGTGGTGTGAACTGCTGTGCTCAGAACCCACCACTGTCAGAACACAACACCACATTGGATAGTTTGAATATCCCACACCTGACACACATGCACACACTAGACACACCTACTCACAGCACTATATAACACATCCTAACACAACCCACAATCCTTTGCTACAAAATTGATTTACACATACACAGAAAGCAGGCAAATACACACATATACCACCATTCCACCAAAGGCACAGATACACATCTCACCTAGCACACACAACACAACTGTACTACCAACACAAAACACACATAACGACCAGACACACACACACCACAAGCGTCCATCACCCACTACGCACACCCCTACACCCCATCAACCACCCTACAGTGCACCCTTACACATACAACACCCTACACCCACAACACAATCACTACCATGTCACCACAAAAGCACCCACCATTCACATACCGCGATCATGGTGGATGAAATTATCAGGGTAGAGCCACAGCAATTTGGAGCACAGGACCAGCAAACCTCGATTGCCAGGAAGATGAGGTTGTGACAGATAAATTCGACAGGGTCAGCTCTGTAGGCAGACATCCATGCAAAAGGAGGACATCAGGAAGAGGTGGAACAACCAGAGGGGGAAAGCACGTTCCATCACAACACTAGATCACTGTGCACAAGACTGGTGGTGCGACCTCACCTCCTCCCCCACACTTCACATCTTGGGAAGAGAAGGTCTTTGACATACTACATCCCGAGGGCCTGACTGGAATACCTGGTGGGCTGGAATCTGGTAAGTGCACACAACTTCCATGTCACACAATTGTCATGTACTGCTTGATTCCTCCCTACCCAAATCCTCCACAATGTATTGCATGTCTCACTACACATCCCACCTATCCATAAAATGCCCCTCTCCTGCATGCCACACCTCCATCCAGTCTAAATGCCCAAACAGCCCTTGTCAAAGGCATGCTTAGCATTGGCTAATACTAACACTGTGACTCCCACAGTGCAGAGGCCCATCTACATGAATACTTGGAATGTGCACTCACATCACATCCCTTGCATGTATGCCGATTAGACTAGGAATACCAACTAGATGGTATGACTGAGGACCACTACATGGCAATGACAGCAATGCAGTGGTACAACACAATGCCATACAAGGCTAAACTCAGCTACAGTACTGTGACTAATCCAATTGGCCACAAATCTGGATGGACAACCCAGATAATGACCAACCAAGGCATGGAATGTTAGATGGCAGACTCCATGCACATGCACAGCATGCACAGACAGGATAATTAAGCTTGCATACTTCCATACCGTCCTCCCACTGAGACACCATGCTGCTATGTCTAGCCATCTTCCACTCACAACTTCCAAGAAGGAATAGTCACTAGCTAACAGTGCAGAACAGTCGTGTGAACTATCAGTCTGTACCTGTACCCATCCACACAGCTAGAAGTACTAAACCTGAATGACACCAACCTAAATGGAGTAAATTACACGTCACAGACCATTATCTACCACCAATGGTATGCTGTGCAGTATCTACCATTGTCATTACTAGGAATCAAGTCAAGCCATGGTATGCATATGATAAAGAGATAACCACACACATCATCAATATGTAACTCCTTCTCTCACTCCATCAACAGGTGCCCCTGCCAGTGCCACCATGGAGAGGATACCAGATTCTGCCAGCTCACCTCAGGATGAAGGCCCCAGTGAGGACAACACGCCTGGAGGCCTGGACACTGATGACCCACCTGGCCCATCTGGGACACCTGGTCAGTCTACGACTCCCTGCCTCACCCTGCCCACATCAATCCCCCCAACCCTGTGGCTTCAACATCACAGCCAAACCTTTGTCCCAAGGACAGATCTAACTATTGTGTGCCGCACAGTAGAGGGGTCTGAGTCGACCCCTCACACTCCAGACAATGAAGGTCCTGCTAACTCTGGGAGTGGACACACCATTTCAGGGGCAAAGGCACATGGAGGCAGGGGAGAGGGAGAAAAATTGTGGGCAAGAGAATGGGGTCCCCATGGGACTCTACTTACCAGGAAACCATCTCCCAAGTCCTGGGAGCATGCCAACAATCCCAGGACAGGATGGGCCAGATCATAAACCCGTTGGGGAAAAACCAAAGGCTGCAGAGGGAATACCACCAGGAGGCCATGCAGCAGTGGCAGGCCCATAATGCCACCAGGGCCATCATTGCAGGGGTTCTGAGGGATATCACCACCACCCTGCATGTTTCCTCCACCCACCAGCAGGTCCCTTCCACTAGCAACATAACATCAGACCCATCCACATCAGAGGTAGCTAGTGGAATTGAGGCCCTGCCAAGGGAACCACAGCCCTCGGGCACCCCTGCCTCTGCAGCTGAAGACCTCCCACACAAACCTGGACGTCCATCCAGACAGCTGACTGGAGCAGGTGACAAGACCACACCCACTGCCAGGAAGTGACCGTCAACTGAATTGTCTCCCTTGCATGCCACTGGGACACCCTGTTGACTGTTTAATGCCATAACTTCATTTCCCCATAGGCAATTGAACACTGGACCTGTGCAACCAACAGCTGTACCACCTACTCTGATGATTCCATCTACTATGACCCCACTCATCACCTCTTGGACAATGTATGCACCAAATATGTTTGTCAGAAATTCAATATTTGCACAATAAACCCCAATGGAACACAGCTGTTGTATATGTGTCTTCATTACAACATCAACAAAAGTAATGATTACTAAATGTGATATGGCTATGCACTCCTAAATCTAACAGGCAGTGGAATGGACAGCAGAGGGAGGCATTCTCAGCAGGAGACCCAGTACAACAGATATGTCCCAGGACACATGTCAGGCAGTCCAAAATCCTGGCCCATGCAAGAGTATAGTCAGTATGCAAACCTGCAAAAAAGACAATGACAGAGAGTACCATCAGGATGAAAGGCATGGAGCCACACAAAGCACATATGCAGCACATAGAGGTTGTGCCCAGTGCAGATTACCTCCTAACCAGGGCCCCCAGAGATCACCTATACAACACCAGTCACAGACTATTCATCATAAATCACTGTAGCTGCTACCTGTCACTTCCAACCCTCAATTCTAAAATCATTCAGCAAAGGTTAGTGACTATTAATGCCTCAAGCCATAAGTAGCAGAGGCACATATTTCATTACCACAGTCAGTGGGTGGAATTACATGAGTACTGGAGAATGCAAGGAGAATGCAGCAAACATTGCTCAATACTGGTCTGTACATTGGAGATTTGATTCTTGGAAACTTCAGTGGGTACACTTGTTAGATTTGAGACACTTTTACTGTGCACCTTACATTCAATCGTTCTGCTCCTCCAACACACACTTTGGGATAGGGCCACATTAGACCCCCCACTGATGAGTCAACTCAGGGCGACTACTGTCAGCAAATCATGTGCATATACAACACTTGCAAACCCACAATTACCATACCTGTATACCTGTATGTCACTGGAAGTACTGGTTGATGAGCTCAGTTCTAGGGTCAGCTGCACCTCCCTTTCTGCCTCCTTATCACTTGCCATGTCAGAATTATCAGCCACTGGTCCAGCTGCCTCACCCACATCCACTAGCAATGGTATCTGACGTCTCAGGGCTAGATTGTGGAGCACGCAGCAGGCTACTATTATCTAGCATACCTTTTAGAGTGAATAGAGGAGGGTACCTCCAGATAGGCCCAGGCACTTGAATAATGCCTTTAGGAGGCCAAATGTCCTTTTGATTACACACCTCATCCTCCTGTGGGCCTCATTGAAATGGACTTCCCCTTCATTGGCAAGGTACCTCACTAATTTCAACAGCCAGGGAAGGTTAGTATATCTAGACATCATGACAAATGCCATAACAGTGAACCACATTTAAATGCATACATACCAAGGAGCCAGGCCCTCTCTGTGTGTAGTTGTGTCATCATGTGTGGGACATTGCTGTTCCTCAAAATGGAGGAGCATGGACAGATCCAGGAAACTTGGCTGTGACCTGTGAGAGGTATTGGTTTGCCAGACATACCAGCTGAAATTCATGGAGTGGTAGTTCTTCCTGTTCCTATACACCTGTGCATTGGCATTGGGAGGGACCAGGGCCATATGGGTGCCCTCAATGCCCCCTATCACATGAGGGAAGTGTCCTATATCATAAAAGTCTGCCTTCACATAGGGCAAATCTGCACATTGGGGAAACCTGATGTAGCTTTCCAGGTTTTTCAACAATGCACTCGTTACACCCTTCAACACAAGACTGAACATGGACTGTGACATCCCTGCTGCCAAGTCCATTGTATGCTGAAAGAAGCCTGTGGCAAGAAAGTGTAGCACTGACAGGACTTGTACTGTGGGAAGGATGCAATAGGGATTGCGTATAGCTGGTAACAGATCTGGATCCAACTGGGCACATAGATCCATGATGGTCTGACGATTCAGATGATAGGTCTGAATGATATGCCTGTCCTCCAGGGTTGCAAGGTCAACTAGTGGATGGTACACTGGTGGGTGTCTCAATCTCCTCATGGCAGGATATTTAGGTAGAGAGGAGAGAATGTACATTGAGAAATGCACTTGACTCATGTAAGCAGAACATGGCAAAATAGCATACAACTAACACTGTTGGACATGTATAGCACTGCTGACATATACTATAATGGGCATTCAGGAGCGCTTTGGGCACCAGCCATGCATCACAATGCTGAACCTGTAAGTTGTATAGGACACATATCACATGTGTGATGTACCATATGTGGCAGACAGGGCTGTCCTGCACTGATCATTACAAAAGTAATGTGAAATATCAATATCGTACCACCACCTATGTGCCACTGAGTATCTAAGCAAGCCCATCAACAGATACACTGGCACATCATGCCACTGTGTCATGCATGTCACTTGTGTGGGCACTACCATGATTGCACAACATAGGGTTACTCCACAGTTTGGCTTATTATATGTATGGCACACTTATATTGGCAGATCAATGCATGAGATGTGCACAAAATGGCAGCCGTCTGTCCTGCAGCACTAGACAGATGGAATTGACCTATATCCATCGGCATATGTCGTCATGGCGGAAGGCGGTCGCAATGGCCGTGCAAGTTGTCATTAGTTAACATTGCTGCCTATGGGAGATTGGGGCCAATAGTGATGACCACCAGTGGTGAGGGTCCTGTACATGCTGGCTGTGACTGCCATTTTCTGCAGCCTTGCTCACTTGACTTCTGACACTGTTGCTAGCAAGACCTCCATGAACTGAGCTGCTGTGTACTGTCTCTGGGAGCCATCATGCCATGTCCTGCATGTGATAGGACCCAAGCCTTCACCTATGAAGAGCTGTATGGACATCTACATGGGGCACCAGAGGACAGGTGAGCCCAATGCGACCCTTGACCCTAGGGTAGGTCGCTTCCCCCGCCGCTGCAGCTCCACCTGCCCAGGCACCTGACACCTCCCAGCAAGACCAGCTAAACCGTAAGTACTCCCCTCGCCCAGCCCCGCGCCACTCACCTCTCTTTCCCTGAACTTCTGTCTTCTGCCTTCCGCTCTCTCCTCCATCCTCTCTCCGCACCTCTGCTGTCCATTTCCTTTCGCTTTCTGCGCCTCCTTCCTGCTTCTGGTAGCCATCTGTCTCTGCTCCTCTTCTGCAGCCCACTTGCTGCGTACTCTGCTCTTCCTCTGTGCCCCGCTCCTCTTCCTCACCGCGTTCTCTTCCTGCTTTTCTCTTCCTCTGTGTTCTTCTTTTCTCATCTGCACCCCGTCCTGCGTGTTCTTTTCTTCTTTTTCTTCATCTGTGTTCTTCTGTGCACTTCTCCTCCTCTGCACCCCGTCCTGCGTGTTCTTTTCTTCTTTTTCTTCATCTGTGTTCTTCTGTGCTCTTCTCCTCCTCTGCACCCCGTCCTGCGTGTTCTTTTCTTCTTTTTCTTCATCTGTGTTCTTCTGTGCTCTTCTCCTCCTCTGCACCCCGTCCTGCGTGTTCTTTCTTCATCTGTGTTCTTCTGTGCTCTTCTCCTCCTCTGCACCCCGTCCTGCGTGTTCTTTTCTTCTTTTTCTTCATCTGTGTTCTTCTGTGCTCTTCTCCTCCTCTGCACCCCGTCCAGCGTGTTCTTTTCTTCTTTTTCTTCATCTGTGTTCTTCTGTGCTCTTCTCCTCCTCTGCACCCCATCCTGCGTGTTCTTTCTTCATCTGTGTTCTTCTGTGCTCTTCTCCTCCTCTGCACCCAGTCCTGCGTGTTCTTTTCTTCTTTTTCTTCATCTGTGTTCTTCTGTGCTCTTCTCCTCCTCTGCACCTCGTCCTGCGTGTTCTTTTCTTCTTTTTCTTCATCTGTGTTCTTCTGTGCTCTTCTCCTCCTCTGCACCCCGTCCTGCGTGTTCTTTCTTCATCTGTGTTCTTCTGTGCTCTTCTCCTCCTCTGCACCCCGTCCTGCGTGTTCTTTTCTTCTTTTTCTTCATCTGTGTTCTTCTGTGCTCTTCTCCTCCTCTGCACCCCCTCCAACTCCATCACGCCCTCACAAGACCTCTGCAACTCCCTCGCTACCTTCTTCCATCGTAAGATCACCGACCTACAAGACAGCTTCAGACACCAGACCCAGCCAACCACCACAGAACCTACTACCCTAGCCACCACCCTCAACGCCTGGACTCACATCAGCGTGGAGGAGACCAAAGCTACCATGAACTCCATCCACTCCGGTGCCCCCTACCCACACTTCATCTTCAACAAAGCTGACAACATCATCGCCCGCATCTCCAGACCATCATCAACAGCTCGTTTGCTTCTGCCGCCTTCCCCGAGAGCTGGAAACACGCGGAAGTCAACGCCCTCCTGAAGAAACCTACGGGGGACCCCAGCAACCTGAAGAACTTCCGCCCCATCTTGCTCCTCCTTTTCCCTGCCAAAGTCATAGAGAAGATCGTCAACAAACAACTGACCAATTTCCTTGAAGACAACCACCTACTCGACCCCTCTCAGTCCGGGTTCCGAGCCAATCACAGCACAGAAACCGCCCTCATCTCAGTCACAGACGACATCAGAACTCTGATGGACAACGGAGAAACAGTCGCCCTTATCCTCCTCGACCTCTCGGCTGCCTTCGACACCGTCTGCCACCGAACCATAACATCCCGCCTGCGCTCCACCGGTATCCAAGGACTGGCCCTGGACTGGATAACCTCTTTCCTCTCTAACCGCTCCCAAAGAGTCTACCTCCCTCCGTTCCGCTCAGACCCCACGAGATCATCAACATGAACATCACCTCCTACGGCGACGACACTCAGCTGATACTCTCCCTCACCAAAGACCCCACTGGCGCCAAGACCAACCTGCAAGATGGAATGAAAGACGTCGCAGAATGGATGAAAGTCAGCCGTCTGAAACTGAACTCAGAAAAAACTGAAGTCCTCATCCTCGGAAACACCCCGTCCGCCTGGGACGACTCTTGGTGGCCCACGGCCCTTGGCACCGCACCAATCCCCTCAGACCACGCACGCAACCTCGGATTCATCCTGGACCCGCTTCTCACCATGACCAAACAAGTCAACGCCGTATCATCTTCCTGCTTCCTCACTCTCCGCATGCTCCGAAAGATCTTCCGCTGGATCCCCGCCGACACCAGAAAAACTGTGACCCACGCCCTAGTCACAAGCCGCCTGGACTACGGAAACACCATATACGCAGGAACCACAGCTAAACTCCAGAAACGTCTGCAGCGAATACAAAATGCCACCGCCCGCCTCGTCCTCGACATACCCCACAACAGCCACATCTCCGCCCGCCTGAGACACCTGCACTGGCTTCCCGTCAGCAAAAGGATCACCTTCCGGCTCCTTACCCACGCACACAAAGCCCTCCACAACAAGGGACCCGAATACCTCAACCGTCGCCTCAGTTCCTACACGCCCACCCGTCAACTTCGTTCCGCCAACCTCGCACTCGCCGCCGTCCCTCGCCTCCGCCAAGAGTTGGAACTCCCTCCCCGCCAACCTCAGGACCACCCTGCATTCCGGAGGCAGCTCAAAACCTGGCTCTTCGAGCAGCAGTAACCCCCCTTCCCCTAGCGCCTTGAGACCCTCTCGGGTGAGTAGCGCGCTTTATAAATGTTTTTGATTTGATTTGATTTGATGCATAGTCATGTGTGAAAAGGGTGCGTCTGACAGTGAATGGGGCAAGTGTACCGGTGGAGGAGCATAGATGCATGCAGAGGGCATCAAGTGAACGAGTGTGGGCAGAGAAGATGGGTATGTGTAGGCATTTGGTGAGTCAGATGTGCGTAGGCCATTCCTGTTAGTATGGTGTGTACATGACTGTCTCCATATATTTGCCTCATTCATGCAGGTGAACGCCCATCAGAAGAAAGGGATCTGGTGAGCCATCGCCAAGGAAGTGCAGACCGTGGGGGTCCACAGCCAGCGGAGCACCCATTGTCACAAGTGGTGGGAGGACCTAAGATGCTGGACTCGGAAGACCGCAGAGGCCCAGCTGGGGATGTCCTCTAAACGAGGGAGGGGTGCCTGTCAGACCCTGATCCCCCTAAAGGCTCGCATTTTGGCAGTGGCCTACCTTGAGGTGGCTGGGCGTTTGAGGGCAGCACAGCAGCCACAAGTGGGTGATTACTAACTGTATCCTGGGGCTTGCATGGGGTTGAATGGGATTAGCTTCCTCACTGTAGCTTATGTAAAAATGTAGTCAATGCAACATGTATGTAGTGTTGGGGGGTTTGGGTGGTAACCATCCGGCCTGAGTATTAGTCGTAGATGTGTTTTGATGGTGTGCTGTCAGTGGATGTACATCTGCTTTGTGGGAGATGGTCTAATCACATTGGCACATGTGTGACTTCATCCTGCCTATACTATGGATGTGAGCTTGTGTATCACCCTACCCATTGAGTATGACCTGTTCCATCTATCTGCATTTGGGCATGTGTGCCTTTAAGGTGTCAGTCCACTCCCATGTGAATAGCACACCTGTATATGCAGCTGCGTGAATCAGGTCATATTATTGGGACTAAATAGTTCAGGTACTGATTATGGTGTTGACTCCATGTGAGGCAGCCATTACATTTCCACCACAAATATGGCTTATATAGGCCTGGACTAATCGCTTGACAGTTAAATCCCCGTATATTGTTAATCTGCAATCTATTAGGTATGTGAAGGTAGGGTCAATTGGAATATACTTTTGATTTGGTCTGATTACAATCATCATGCATTTGTAAGTACTAGACTTGTGGGGATGAAATCTTGAACACAATGGGATAGTACTAGAGGTAGTTAGTGCCTAGGCAAACCTCGTGATTGACAATATGTAATAATAATGCCATGTATGCCAATGCGCTAGCAATTACATTGCAACATAACATATTAGCTGCCTATATCATGTTTCAATGGTTACTTGGGGGCACATCTGATGGAGTGGGAAAATGTCTGGTACCCTTGGCCTAGCTGAAGTGGATGATTAGGACAGGATTTGCTATTGCAGGACTAATGAGATCTTGATGTGAAGTGAATGTTGTATTTTCTCTTTTGAGGCTGCCCTATGTAGTGGTGTGATGTGTTGTCAGTGCAAAAGCAGTGATGTTGGTCCCTGTATGCATCATCCTTACATGTATTTACCATCTGAGATGTGTGTTGTCTTGACTGGTACAGGTATTCACAAATCTGGAATAGTGTGAGTGAGGGTGGTGTTATCATAGTGTGAAGTCCTACTGGTGACATTGCATGTGTGGTGGACCATGATGTCATGTGTGTTCCTGATGTTCATCAGTTGTGACTCTGCACTCAGTGATTGAGTATGGATGTGTAACATGTGCAATAGGGGCCATTGTAGATGCACTTAGATGTATGATTAGTTGTGATACATAAATAGTTGGTGTCTGCAATTCTTCCTCTCTGATTGGGTCAGACTAATGACATGCCTGTACCCATAACCTGTATTGTACACATCAGATGTCACCTGTATAGGTATATAACTTGTAGTGGATTAATCATTTCTTAGATCTAAATTGGCATTACTGTACAGAGTGTCACTTCAGCCATGTAATGTAAGAGACAGATGCTGTGTGGTGTGTGAGTGGAGTAGTATTGACTGTTATGGATATTTAACAGAGGGCATGGACTGATCGGCTGTTGTGACTGCACAGGTCTGATGTGTTTGGTTCATTCAGCAGCACTTCCAACGGGAGATAGGAGTATGGAGAGGTATAACGTCAATTCTGGGAGACTTCCCAGGGCATGATGTCCATGCAGACAGGGCAATGGTGGTGATAATGTGGATGAATCCAGTCGTGCAGATTTATTTGAATGTAGGTGTAGGTGTGAGGGTTGGCATGCAGGGATGGGTAGTGGTGACATGTTGTGACATGATGTAGGAAATGCGTACTGGCACCTAAGATAGCCTAGCCAGGATGTGTATTCTCACAGATGTGCATGTTTACATGCCTGTATGTGAGGTATATGTTAACCCTCTCTCTCCCTATCTCTCTTTCTCCGTCCCTCTCTCTCTCTATTTGTGTGCATCAAAATCAGCATGTGAAGGAGAAGAGGCACATGTGAGTGGGGATGCTGCAGGCCACGGGACCCGGAGTGATAACGAAGGGGCCCAGTGACACGGAGAGTGAGGGGAGTGCCACGGGGAGAACGGATCATCCATGTCATCTTCAGAATCCTCCTCCAATGGACACTCCCTAGTGGTGGCGGACTCTTCTAGGACCATCCCAGCACCATCATTGTCTGCCAATACACTTACTACCACCGCCCTCCCTGTAGCTCCGCACCCAGTTTCACTTGCCCGCTCACCCAGGAGGGCGGGCATCTCCTTCACCACAGGCACCTCTGCCCCTGTCCCAGTCAGCCCTGCTGCCCTCAGTGAGGAGGTTATTGACCTCCTGAGGTCGATCTCTGTGGGCCAGTCGACCAATGTGAATGGCAGCCAGGGACTGGCAGCTCAAGTTCAGCAGAGCAATGCATTCCTGGAGGGTATTAAAGGTGCACTGGCTGGCCTATAGAGATCCTTCAGGCTTGGGCCTCCTCACTGATGACAGTCAGTCACCCTTTGTCTACCCTCCCCCTTCACCTACCTCTTCCCAATCCCAAAACCCTCTTCCCAAACCTAGCCAAAGCACACAGACATTCAAGCATGTATCCACCTCAACAGCCAAAGGTACTACTGACAAACACAAGCACCGCAAGACCCACCACCGGTATGCACACAAACAACACCCACCTGCAGACACACCAACATCCAATACCTGCACTGACTTCCCCACTACCCCTCCTTCACAAACACTACACCAGACACACCTTCAGCCACCACAGCAACGTTGACTGATCTAACCACAACTCCTATCTTACCCACACTCAGCACAACTGCAGACCTGCAGACATTCACCCCAGTCACCACAGCCACCTCAACCACTGATACACCCACAAGCAGCACATCTACTATGCCCACAGACACTACCCCATCCAGCATGGCATCGCCAAGCACTTCCTCCCCCTTCCTCCCAAGTCACATAAACGCCTGCACTCACCCACCCAACAGACACCCAGCACCCACAAGCATTAATCGCATGCACTTGCACCCAAGACATCCACACCAACACCTCCTACAACCACTCCCTTAACCTCCACTCCCAAACCTTTTTGCCATGACTACTTTGTGTGTCTAAGAAGCATTTCTTCTCAGTCCAGCCCTTCCACATCCAAGTCCTCCCCTATCCCCTGCTAGTACCCATGCCCCCCACCAAGAAGTCAACCCCTCCCAAGCCAAAAGACCCATCTCCCAAACTCAAGCCCAGCCCTCGCGCCCTCCCAACCCCTGAGGTGCCTGCCTACACCCTTGATGCCCCAACCCTATTGAGATCATATAGCAGTCAGGAGTCAAGCAGGGGCACACCGAGGTGCCATTTGTGCCTTTGGCACTTTGGACTGGCCAATGGCCTTCTCATTGTATATACTTATTTTTTTTTCCACATATTTAAGATTTTAATACATCTGCCCCAACCTGTTGTTGGATTCGGTGGTAACAAACTTGTCTTGCCTTTCTTTCCACATGGCTGTTTTGTATTTGGCACCTTTGGTTTGTTTGTGTGTGACATTCGTGTCTGTGTTGGTTGTGCTAGCTGTAGTGTCAGGCCTGCTTGTGTTTGTGTGACCCTGTCATTTGTCCTGCTGTGATGGCTGTGTATTGTGTGTAGCATATGTTTGTGTTTGGTACATGCATGTATGTAGATCAATTGTGTACTGTTTGTGTTGACATGTGTAACGGTGGTGTTGTGCGCCCTTGTGTGGTTGGTGTGTGTGCATCCATGTTAGAAATGGGGACTTTAGTTGGCAGTCAGGTTACCCCCTGTCCAAGCAGGACCCTCACACTAGTCAGGATAAAGGAGAATCACACTGAGTTAATCCCCGCTCACCCCCTTAGTAGCTTGGCACAAGCAGGCAGGCTTAACTTCAGAAGCAATGTGTAAAGTATTTGTACCAACACACACAGTAACTTAGTGGAAACACTACGAAATGACACAACACAGGTTTAGAAACATAGATAATATTTATCTAAACAAAACAAGACCAAAACAACAAAAATCCAACATACACAAGTCAAGATATGAATTTTTAAAAGAATAAGGGGGTCATTACAACCCTGGCGGATGGTGTTAAAGCTGCGGAAATACCGCAAACAGGCTGGCGGAAAAAAAAATGGAATTACGACCCTGGCGGTAACCGCCAACAAAGACAGCCACTTTAACACACCGCCCGCCACGGCGGTACAGACAAACAGCCTGGCGGTCACCGCCAACAGACAGGCGGAAGACAATGTACCGCCCACAGTATCATAACCTACCAATCCGCCACCTTTTCCGGGGCGGATTCTCCGTGGATAAAAACACGGCAAAAACAGCTTTTGCTATGGGAAAACGCTCACCTTAACACACTCCACGAGGAACGACGACTCCATGGAGCCGGAACTCCAAATCCTACCTGCCCTTGTCTTTCTGCTCCTCTACGAACAACAGCGACGTAGGCGCAGAACATACCGGTGAGTACTGCATCTACGACACGGGGAGGGGGGAGGCAAAAGTTAGGGGGACACCCACTAAACACCCCCACCCTCACATATCACAACATACACACCAATGCAGTCAAAAATATCACATGAACAACCCACAATTCCCCCGGAAGAATGCAAAGACAAAGTGAATTGCGGGCAAACATTGTAATGTGCCAATATACATGTCATATAAAAATATACAGAATAATATCTCGAAATCTGTCATAATTATATACACAATACAAGAAGTAGTGCAGATATGTACACAACAATGTCCGTGCACCAACAGTCCAAAAATGCATGGGCGAGGCCCACAATAGATACCTGACCAAAATCCGAGAGAACACTGCCGGGGCATCAGATAGAAACACTACAGGCACCTCAGGGGGAAAGGAAGGGGGGGCACCTCAGCCGGGTGAATGCAAAGCCAGATCCACGATGGGGCTCCATGACCATTCATGTATCCTGGGGAGTGCAAAGCCACAGTCTCACAAGTCTTTGCAGTGAGTGGTTTGCCCACTGTACCATCCTGGGGAGTGCAAAGCCACAGTCTCAAAAGTCTTTGCAGTGGGTGGGTTGCCCACTGTACCATCCTGGGGAGTGCAAAGCCACAGTCTCAAAAGTCTTTACAGTGGGTGGGCTGCCCACTGTACCATCCTGGGGAGTGCAAAGCCACAGTCTCAAAAGTCTTTACAGTGGGTGGGTTACCCACTGTACCATCCTCGGGAGTGCAAAGCCACAGTCTCAAAAGTCTCTACAATGGGTGGGTTGCCCGCTGTACCATCCTGGGGAGTGCAATGCCACAGTCTCAAAAGTCTCTACAGTGGGTGGGTTGCCCGCTGTACCATCCTGGGGAGTGCAAAGCCACAGTCTCAAAAGTCTTTACAGTGGGTGGTTTGCCCACTGTACCATCCTGGGGAGTGCAAAGCCACAGTCTCAAAAGTCTTTACAGTGGGTGGTTTGCCCACTGTACCATCCTGGGGAGTGCAAAGCCACATTATCGCAAGTAGATGCAGTTCTCAACTGGTACTGGGTGGGACTGGTGCCCAGACTGGATGAGTCTCCCCGTGAAAGTTCCTGTCCTGTCACTGTCCCAGCTGCACATGGGATAAGGATGCCTGATGTGGCGGCCTATTCATACCCACACGGTGTTTGCCCTGTTCAGCGGTCTTCACCATGGTGGTCTTTGCCCTGTTCAGCGGTGTTCACCATTGCGGTCTTTGCCCTGTTCAGCGGTCTTCACCATGGCGGTCTTTGCCCTGTTCAGCGGTCTTCACCATGGCGGTCTTTACCCTGTTCAGCGGTCTTCACCATGGCGGTCTTGGCCTTATTCAGCGGTGCTTAGCCATGGCAGTCTTTGCCCTGTTCAGCGGTGTTCACCATGGCGGTCTTTGCCCTGTTCAGCGGTCTTCACCATGGCGGTCTTTGCCCTGTTCAGCGGTCTTCACCATGGCGGTCTTGGCCTTGTTCAGCGGTGCTTAGCCATGGCAGTCTTTGCCCTGTTCAGCGGTCTTCACCATGGCGGTCTTGGCCTTGTTCATCGGTGCTTTGACATGGCGGTCTATGGACTGTTCAGCGGTGCTCTGACATGGCGGTTCGGATACTGACATTGGTGTGTGGCATGACGAACTCCAGACTGGACATTGGTGTGTGGCATGACGAACTCCACACCGGACATTGGTGTGTGGCATGACGAACTCCACACTGGACATTGGTGTGTGGCATGACGTTCCATCATCGCCCAGCGGGGCTGTGGGATCCTGGTCCCTCCTGGGCACTGACTCCGGCGGTGGTCTCCTGACCAGTAACGATACTTGGGCCCTCCTGGGCAATGACTCTGGCGGTGGTCTCCTGACCAGTAACAATACTTGGGCCCTCCTGGGCAATGACTCTGGCGGTGGTCTCCTGACCAGTAACGATACTTGGGCCCTCCTGGGCAATGACTCTGGCGGTGGTCTCCTGACCAGTAACGATACTTGGGCCCTCCTGGGCACTGACTCTGGCGGTGGTCTCCTGACCAGTAACGATACTCGGGCCCTCCTGGGCAAAGACTCTGGCGGTGGTCTCCTGACCAGTAACGATACTTGGGCCCTCCTGGGCACTGACTCTGGCGGTGGTCTCCTGACCAGTAACAATACTTGGGCCCTCCTGGGAAATGACTCCGGCGGTGGTCTCCTGACCAGTAACGACAGTGCTGGCGGTTGTGTCTGGACCGCCGGAAATGATGGCGCACTTCTCCGCCGTGACACTCACAACAGGCTGGGCAGACTTCCTCGGGACCGTCCCCACCTTCTTTGGAGTTACAGCTGAATCACCAATCGCCTTCAATCCCATTTCACTTGTTGTCCCACCAGGAGTCTTAACACGGTCCCGTCGTCCACTCTCCAATTTCAGAGCCTTTACAGGGGGTGGGCTGCCAGTGTCTTGGCTCCGGGTCCTACTGCCTGCCCTGGTGGAGGGTACACTCCAAAAACCTGGAACACGCACCACTGGCACTGGAGGCTTTTTGGCTGAGGCGCTATGACAGGACTGATGAACTGGAGGGGGGGGGGGGTGGGGGCAAACAGGTCAATTTGACAGAGGGACAGTTTCTGACGGACACTGGGATGGGTAGCTGGAGGGGGTCTGGGAGTGGAGGAAGAGGAGGTGGTTGTAGGAGGTGTCACTTTAGCTGTTTTGGGTGCAGGTGCAGGTACTCGAGGCTGTCGTGAGGTGGATGGATGTTGGTCGAGTGATTGCCGGCGTTTGGGTACTTTGGGAGGGGGCGTCACAGACACACTGGGAGAGGACACAGGGGACGTGTAAATGGCAGTGGAGGTGGTGAGTGCAGGTGAGCGGCTTGTGGTGCTGGGTGTCCTGGTGCGAGTCTTAGTGCCTGTAGATGTGGTGCATGCAGGTGTGTGTGTAGACGACACTGGGAGTGAGGAGGGAGAAGAGGAGGAGGGGGACACAGTGGAGGCAGTGGATGTTGCTGTGTCTGTATGGGTGTGATGCTTGTGTGAGTGCCTGTGGTGTGTGTGGTGCCTATGTTTGCTTGAGCTACTTTTGGGTGTTGACTTGTGTTCCTGCTGGTCTGTAGGTGTGCTTGGGATGGGCTGGGGTACAGGGGATTGGGTCTGGGTGGAGGAAGTTGGAGGGGGGAGGCTGGACACAGGGACAATGGCTGCCATCAGTGCTGAGGCCAGAGATTGCAGGGTTTGCTGAAGGACAGCCTGACCAGAATGAATGCCTTCCAGGAATGCATTACCATGTTGCAACGCCCTTTCTACACCCTGGATGGCATTCACAATGGTAGACTGCCCAACAGTGAGTGACCTGAGGAGGTCAATGGCCTCCTCACTGAGGGCAGCAGGGGTGACTGGGGCAGGGCCTGAGGTGCCTGGGGCGAAGGTGATGCCCACCCTCCGGGGTGAGCGGGCACGGGGCGAACGCTGAGGGGCTGCTGGGAGGGCGGTGCTGGTAGAGGAGGTGGCGGCTGTACCTGTAGAAGTGGGGCGCACAGATGGTGCCGCCACCACAGGGGAGCTCCCATCGGCGGACGAGTCCGTGTCGCTGGTTGGTGATCCTGTGGCCGACGTGAAGCTCCCCTCGCCCTCCGTCCCACTGGTGCATTCAGAGTCTGTGGTGTGGCCCTCCATGGCCATGTGGGATGCAGTTCCCTCGTGCTCCGGTGCCACTGTACCTCCGCCTGATGATGCTGATGTACAAAAGGACAGGGAGAGCAGGAAAAGGGGGGGAGACAGAAGAAAGAGAGTTTTAGTGCATGGCATACCGCTACCGTTGGCGGACAAGACAGACGCAGCAGCCCCATGCATTACGCCGTGCTCCTGCCCTCTGCACATGCAATTTCTGGGATATGGCCTACATGGCAATGGTCGAAATCTGTGCACATGGATGGCAAAGGCGCAACTATACATCAACTTGCCTCTGTTCTGAGCTGGGGTAGAGTCCCACATGGCCTACATTACGGAGGGGCCTTGCCTACCTAACTCGCCCTGGCCTAGGGACACCCACAGCCCACCTCCCCCACCCAGACACCTCCACTGCACGCAAAGTCCACAGAATGAGGTTGTACTCACCCCCTTGTGTCTGCTGTGATGTCCTTAAGCGCCCATCCAACTCAGGGTAGGCCACGGCCAGGATCCGGAACATCAGGGTGGTCATGGTGCGAGAGGCACCCCTCCCACGTTGGGAGGCCATCCCCAGCTGAGCCTCCGCCGTCTTCTTGCTGCAACGGCGAATGTCCTCCCATCTCCTACGGCAGTGGGTGCCCCGTCTCTGGTGGGCCCCCAGGGTCCGGACTTCCTTGGCGATGGCACACCAAATGTCCCTCTTCTGGTGGGCGCTGACCTACATGACATGCACAAGGAAAGAGGAACAGTCATTACCTACTGCGCCGTCAATGTGAGTGGCCCCCTCCCAACTCTGTCCATGTGACCCATTCATCCCCATGCATAACTGTTCTATGTACTCTGCCCCTTCCCTCTTCCACCCAGCCCTCTCCACCCAGGCTAGCCCATACAACGTGCTCCCTGTGTACTAACCTGTTGGTCTGGAGGACCGTAGAGTAGCGTGTACTGGGGGAGGACCCCATCCACAAGTTTCTCCAACTCCTGTGCAGTGAAGGTAGGGGCCCTTTCCCCAGACGCAACAGCCATCGTCGCTTCCAGACCCTGGTAAGTCTGTGTGGCGTATGGTCTCAGGACGACGCTACCTTCATTTGTTTTACTACAGACCATACGCCACACAGACTTACCAGGGTCTATTTCATTCGTATGCTATCATTGGTACACTTTGATGTACTATTCTTGAAATTTTTGGAGTTCTATCAAGTTCAACTCTATAGTTTATATTGAATAAGCCTTGAAAAAGTCAAGGATGACGAAACACGTGTCGGCTGTTGTTATGCAAACTTGAAGAAATTACTGTGCTTACACACCACGTATCTGGTGTTTCTCATGACACCAGAGGACTTCGGCGCCGATTTGTCACCAAGCAATAAAGTACTTTCATCTTGACTCTGTGATGTGCCGTGGTTTTCTTCTTTTCCTACATGGACTGTGACCTTTGTGGTCAACAGCGTACTACACCCTGTGGCTGCGTGTATCACCACTGGAGCACTCTACTCTGTCATATTTGGACACATTACCATGAACTTTTGATATCAAGGACAATAGTAAACTTGGATGTGCGCACCGTTTTTACACAGCCACAATTTGTCTAACAGATAGAAAATGGTGGTGACGTCCGCGGCGGTGACGTCCGCGGCGGGGCGCATCATCACCGCCAGTGCACCTGTTCATTGGCTCCTGGGACCCATAGGGTCCAATGTTAACCAATGCAGCATTGCGGCGCGCTCTACGACCGCCTACCGCAACGGTGTCCAACGCCAGCGCAGTTACCCCACAATTCCATTGTCCCAGTTTAGAGGTCAGGCAGCTGCCATTTCAGGGGCCCACATGGCTTCATTTACTACTGCGTCACACATACCGAGGCCTACACTCCAAACAGTTCCCGGATGGGTTAATTGTCTGTTGTAGTCTTGTGTGTGACTGTGGGTACATACCTGGAGGAATGCTGACAGTTTCTTCGCTGTTGTCCTTCTTAGGCACCGACAGTTGGGACATATTGGAAGATGGCAGAATCCGCCGGTGTACCGACCGCTGGTGGACCTGTTGACAATGGAAGAGAGACATTTGATCGTGACCTACCGGTTCAACCGTGCCACAATCCAGGAACTATGTACCCAGTTGGAGCCAGTCACCAATCCGCCATCCGACTGGAATCCCCCCTGACGTGCAGGTGCTGTCAGTGCTCCATTTCCTTGCAAGTGGGTCATTTCAAACAACAGTGGCCATGGCATCAGGGATGTCCCAGCCTATGTTTTCCAACGTGTTGTCCAGAGTGTTGTCTGCCCTGCTGAAACACGTAAGGAGATACATCATATTCCCTCAGGTGGAGGATTTGCCTACAGTGAAAGGTGACTTCTATGCCATTGGACATATCCCCAACGTCATAGGTGCCATTGATGGGACCCATGTAGCTCTGGTCCCCCCGCAGGAGTGAACAGGTGTACAGGAACAGGAAGAGTTATCATTCCATGAATGTCCAGATGGTCTGTTTGGCAGACCAGTACATCTTGCAGGTAAATGCCATGTTCCCTGGCTCAGTGCATGACGCCTACATCCTGCGGAATAGCAGCATCCCTGATATGATGGGTCAACTCCAGAGGCACTGTGTATGGCTATTGGGGGACTCTGGTTACCCCAACCTGTCCAGGCTATTGACCCCAGTGAGGAATCCCAGGACCAGGGCAGAGGAACGGTACAATGAGGCCCATGGGCGGACTAGGAGGGTGATCGAACGCACCTTCGGCCTCCTGAAGGCCAGGTTCAGGTGCCTCCATATGACAGGTGGGTCCCTGTTCTACTCACGAAGAAGGTGTGCGACATCATCATCGCCTGCTCCATGCTCCATAATTTGGCATTGCGACGGCAGGTGCCTTTTCTGCAGGAGGATGATCCAGATGATGGTGTTGTAGCAGCTGTGGAGCCTGTGGAGCCTGTGGACAGTGATGAGGATGAAGCTGATGAAGAAAAAAACGACAACAGGGAGTCAGTCATACAGCAATATTTCCAGTGAGACACAGCGGAGTACATTTTCATTTTTAACATAATATTAACTTTCACACGTCTACCTCTATCCTGTACCTACATTTCACTCACTATTTGTTAACTGAGTTGTCCCCTTCCATTTCAGTTTCACTAATGTAGTAACCTACGTGTCAACAGCTTGCACCCTTGAAAGGCTTGTGATGTGTGACATTGGTATGTTGGCCTTCCAATGGGTAACCATTTTTGACACTGTAATTGACAATACAAACTTCAAAATCATTCACTGACTCAAGTTTTATTAGTGTTTTAAGGGTGTTTATTTAAGTGCATAACAATGAAGGGGGGTTGTGAAATGTGGATGGGTTATGGTGGAAGAATGTCCATGGCAGAGTCCAGTCTATTAGTCTCACAGGTACATTGCACATCTGCCCATTGGAAGTGGAGCTGGGGCAGTTCAAGTATGGACAGGGTAACAAAGTGGTACAGTGGGGGGACAATCAGGATGGTCTTATTTCCTGGCGGTGGTCTTGCCATCTTGCTCTGTCCTGTTCCTGGATCTCAGGGCCCGCTTGCTTGGTGGTTGTCCGTCTGCAGGGGGTGGGGTGCTGGTGTGTTGGTCCTGTGGCGGGGCGTCCTGTCCACTAGCACCGGCGGAGGTGGTGGGCATTTCATCGTCCTGGCTAGTGTCAGGGGCGCCTTGGAGTACCACGGTGTCCCTCAAGGTCTTTTGAATGTCCGTCAGCACCACTACAATGGTGCCCAGGGCGGAGCCGATGGTCCTGAGCTCCTCCCTGAACCCCAAATACTGCTCCTCCTGCAGACGCAGGGTCTCCTGCAACTTGCCCAGTACCGTTGCCATCGTCTCCTGGGAGTGGTGGTATGCTCCCATGATGGAGGAGAGGGCCTCGTGGAGAGTAGGTTCCCTTGGCCTGTCCTCCCCCTGTCGCACAGCAGCCCTCCCAGTTGCCCTGTGTTCCTGTGCCTCCGTCCCCTGGACCGTGTGCCCACTACCACTGCCCCCAGGTCCCTGTTGTTGTTGGGGTGTTGGGTTAGCCTGGGTTCCCTGTAGTGGTGGACACACCGCTGATTGACCTGTCCTGGGTAGGGAGGTATGGGGCCCGCTGGGTGGGTGTTGTGCTGGTGTTCCCAGAGGGTGGAAGTTCGGTGTTGGGCTGTGGCTGGGCAAGGGGAACCGACTGTCCTGAGGCCCACGATGGTCCGGGCTGGTCATCAAGATCCAGTGGGGCAGAGCTGCTGTCGTCACTGTGGGCCTCTTCTGGGGGTGGAGTGGTGTTGTCTGGACCCTCTGGTGTGGTGACGTTCCTTCGGGTTCCTGCGGGGGTATGAGTACATTATTATTGCATGTGTGTGTTTCATGGTGTGCAATGGTTGGGTGTGCGTGTACACCAGTGCAGGCATTCCTGTGTGGGTGCTTGTGTGCTGTTGTTTGCGGGGTGTTGTGGGTCTGTGCAGTGGGCATGCTTTAGTGATGGGTATCCATGCTTAGTTATGTCATGCAGGTCTTGGGGTTGGGATGGGTGGTTGGTGTCATGGGTAGATTAGTGACGATATGGGGTGATAGGTGAGGGTGTGAGGGTGGGGGTGTGTGATAGCATGCAGGTAAGGTGGGGGATATGATTGTTAAGATTTGACTTACCAGTGTCCGTTCCTCCAACGACTCCTGCGAGGCCCTCAGGATGCAAGATGGACAAGACTTGCTCCTCCCATATTGTTAGTTGTGGGGGAGGAGGTGGGGGTCCGCCGCCAGTCCGCTGTACCGCGATGTGGTGCCTGGATACCGTGGAACGCACCTTCCCCCGTAGGTCGTTCCACCTCTTCCTGATGTCCTCCCTATTTCTTGGGTGCTGTCCCACTGCGTTGACCCTGTCGACTATTCTTTGCCATAGCTCCATCTTCCTGGCTATGGATGTGTGCTGTACCTGTGAGCCAAATAGCTGTGGCTCTACCCAGATGATTTCCTCCACCATGACCCTGAGCTCCTCCTCGGAGAAGCGGGGTGTCTTTGGCGTGCCATGGGGTGGTGTGTGTGAGGTGTTGGGTGGTGTATGTGTTGATGAGTGTGGTGAGTGTAGTGGTATGTGGTGTTTTGTGCGTGGATGTTGTGTGGGTAATGGTGTAGTGTGCCTCTGTGTGATGGGGTTCTCTATTCTGTGCTGTCTCTCTCTGGCCTTCTCTCAGAAATTCTGGTCGTAGGGGTTTGTGGGTGATGTGGGTGTGTGTTTTATAATGTGTTGGGTGTGTGGGAGTGTTGTTTGTATGTGTATCAGGTGTGTGTATTTGGAAGTGTCCAATGTGGCGGTGTTTTGGAGGTGTGTGTGTATTTTGAGCGCGGCGGTGTGTACCGCCAATGGAATACCGCGTTTGAAAGACCGCCGCGTGGATTCGTGGGTCGTAATAGCATGGGCGTGTTTCTGTTGGCGTGGAGGTAGAGGATTTGTTTCCACATGTTTATCGCTGACATTTGGTGTGGCGGAGTTGTGTGGGTGTCTGAATTTCGGCGGATTCCGTGATGTGGGTCATAATAGCTGTGGCGGAATTCCGCTGCCGCGGCGGTGTGTTGGCGGTCTTCTGCACGGCGGTAAGCGCCTTATACCGCCAATGTTGTAATGACCCCCTAAGAGTCTTAATCATTCGAAATTAGTGAGAATGCGGTTGTTACACAAAGAACCTGGTTAGCGTAAATAAAAAAGTCACAAGGGCGAGCATGTTTCTGAAAAATCAGCGATGCATCGATTCCTTACTTGCAAGTGAGGCCGTGTGTCGTTTCCTTCTCCGGTAAGATCGGCGATGCGTTGTTTTTCTCCCTCGCAAGAGAGCAATGTGTTGATTTCCGGACGGGGCACCTCGGATCCAGACAATTGGGTTGACTTTGATGCCGAGGGACAATACGTGAAAAATCCGGTCGCACAGTATCAGAAAACCGCACTGCGTGGGGTTTGCGTTGTTATCAGCCTCATTTAGCGGGTGTTGTGCGTTGTTTCTCCAGCCGCATTGCGGAGATCTTCCAGCCGGGATGCAGGTGGAGCATTGATGTCCGCCACGTAACAAGCAGCGCGTCATTTATCAGCCGCGTCATGAAAGGTGCGTCGAAAATTTCCCTGCACGGCGGTCTGTACGTCGATTTTCAGTTCTTGTCTGCCAACTTCACTTTTTAAGGGCCCAGGAACTGGATAGGGCACCCCTTGGCAGGGGTGGAGTCGCAGCAGAGAGTCCAGGTGCTGGCAGAGGAAGTCTTTGATGGCCCAGAGACTTCAACAACAGGAGGCAAGCTCAGTTCAAGCCCTTGGAGATTCTTCTCAAGCAGGAATGCACAACAAAGTCCAATAATGGCCCCTTTCACAGGCAGAAGCAGCAACTGCAGGATAGCCCAACAAAACACAGTTACAGGTAGGGGCAGCACTTCTCCTCAACTCTTCAGCTCAGCTCTGCTCCTTGGAAGAGGTTCCTCTTGATTCCAGACGTGATCTAATTTTCAGGAGTTTTGGGGGCACTTCTTATACCCCTTTCTGCCTTTGAAGTAAATTCTCTCTGGTTTGTAAGATCCTGCCTTTGCCCAGGCCAGGCACCAGACACACACCAGGGGGTCAGAGATTGCATTGTGTGAGGGCAGGCCCTCCCTCCAAGCACAGATAGCTCATCAGGATATGCAGGCTACACCCCAGCTCCCTTTGTGTCACTGTCTAGAGAGAGGGGCAAACAGCCCAACTGTCAAACTGACCCAGACAGGGAATCCACAAACAGGCAGAGTCACAAAAATGTGTTTTTAAATTGTGAGTTCAGAGATCCCAAACTCCACATGTCTATCTGCTCCCAGAGGGAATCTAATAGCATTTAAAGACAGCCCCCAAGTTAACCTATGAGAGAGATAGGCCTTGCAACAGTGAAAACTAAATTTAGCAGTATTTCACTGTCAGGACATGCAAAACAGATAAGTACACGTCCCACCTTTAATCTACACTGCACCCTGCTCATGGGGCTACCTAGGGCCTACCTTAGGGGTGCCTTACATGTATAAAAAGGGAAGGTTTAGGCCTGGCAAGTGGGTACCCTTGCCAAATCGATTTGGCAGTTTAAAACCTCACACACAGACACTGCAGTGGGATGTCTGAGTCATGTTTATAGGGCTACTAATGTGGGTGGCACAACCAGTGCTGCAGGCCCACTAGTAGCATATGGTTTACAGGCCCCGGGCACCTCTAGTGCACTGTACTAGGGACTTACTAGTAAATCAAATATGCAAATCATGGAAAGCCAATTACACATACATTTTACAGAGGAGCACTTTCACTTTAGTACTGGATAGCAGTGGTAAAGTGCCCAGAGCATCAAAAAACCGCAAAAACAGAGTCCAGTACACATCAACAACTTGGGAAACAGAGTTAAAAAGTTAGGGGAGACCACGCCAAGGATGCCAAGGATGCCAAGTCTAACAGTCTGTGTGTGTGGTCATGGATATGGCAGATGCGTTGTGTGTTGTGTTAAAGTGTTATGACAAATGTTTTGTTGTATGGCTGTGTGATTGTGTATATTGTTTGTCAGGTGTTGTTACATGTTGTTACATGTATGTGGTGTCTTGTGGAGGTTTGTAATGAAAGTGTTCGCCGAAGCATTTGTGTAGTTGCGATTGTGGTGTCATTGTGTGAATCGTGCTGTTGTGCATTGTTGTGTTAGACTGTGCCGGTGCTGTGTATCTGCGGGTTGTACTGGGTATTGCGCACATGTGTTGGCTGTGGTGTGTGTAGTATCGGTGTGCGTGTGTGTATGTAGGTGTGTGTGTGTGTGTGCATATGGGTGTGTGGTTACGTGTGTGTGTCATCATCGCAAGCTGCTCCGGATGTGTATGTTGTGTGTTCATGTGTACTTTGGGTTTTCTCTATAGTGTCAGGTAGGTGTGAGTACTCATGGTTGTTGTCTTTGTCACCAGTTCTGGAGTCACTGTGCGAGCGGGAGAAGTGGGAGGACTTTCAGTTTGGATAGCATGACGGCTCCAGACAGGTATGTGTTCCAGAAAGAAAGTGTTTTCTTTTATGGATTTGGTTTCTGCCAGGGTTTTCGTGGTGGTGTGACCACAGCGGAAACCTGGGCACTGTGCAGCCTCGTAATATGTCTGGTGGGAACATGGTGTCTGCCAGCCTAAAGGAGGCTACCGCTGTCTGTGGCGGCATGACCGCACTGGTGGTACCGGCAGTAGTTTGGCTGTATTCTGTTGGGAAGACCACCATGGTCATAATTTGGCTGCCTTCTCCGCAAACCCGTTGGCGGTACAACCGCCAATGACGACATGGCGCTCCTGGTACCGCCAAACTCGTAATGATCCCCATAGTCTAACTTACACCTTAGGAATACTAATCATAAAAAACATACAACATGCCAGTCTACCTGTATTCATTACCGGGTTCTGAGGTTCATGGTAAACAAACATAGAAATCTACAATAGAGAAGAAAATGGCCAGTTAAAGCTCTCGCTATTAAGTTTTCAAAAACATTGACATGGTAAGAAAACTCATTTTTCATCTTCATCTTATTCTGCCCATATTTCAAGCATTCAGGGCCTCATTATGAGCTTGGCGGTCTATTGGCAATCAATCAATCAATCAATTAAGGATTTATAGAGTGCATTAATCACCCGTTAGGGTCTCAAGGCGCAGGGGGGGGGAGCTACTGGTCGTAGAGCCATGTCTTGAGGCGTTTCCTGAATGTCAAGAGGTCCTGGGTCTGGCGAAGGTGGAGCGGTAGGAAGTTCCAGGTCTTGGCAGCTAGGTGAGAGAATGATCTTCCTCCGGCAGTTGTGCGGCGGATGCGGGGGATGGAGGCGAGGGCGAGGCTGGCGGAGCGAAGATTGCGGGTGGGGGTGTGGAAGGTGAGTCTGTCGTTGAGGTAGGCTGGGCCTGTGTTGTGGAGGGCCTTGTGTGCGTGGATGAGGAGTTTGAAGGTGATCCTCTTTGACACTGGTAGCCAGTGAAGGTCTCTGAGGTGGGGGTAAATGTGGTCACGGCGTGGGATGTCCAGAATGAGGCGGGCGGATGCGTTCTGGATTCTTTGCAGTTTTGTTAGGAGTTAGGTTGTTATTCCTTGCTATAGGGCGTTTACGTAGTCCAATCGGCTGCTGACCAGGGCGTGGGTGACAGTTTTCCTGGTTTCGATGGGAATCCACTTGAAGATTTTGCAGAGCATGCGGAGAGTGTTGTAGCAGGAAGAGGAGATGGCATTGACCTGCTGAGTCATGCTGAGTGTGGAGTCCAAGAGGAAAGCCTAGATTGCGTGCGTGGGTGGTGGGTGAGGGCGCTGTTCCTAAGGAGGTGGGCCACCAGGAGTCATTCCAAGTTGAGGGGTTGGTGCCAAAGATGAGGATTTCTGTCTTGTCTGTGTTTAACTTGAGGTGGCTTGATTCCATTCAGCTGGCGATGGCGTGAAGTCCATTGTGGAGGCTGTTCTTTGCAGTTGTAGGGTCTTTCTTGAGGGAGAGGATGAGCTGAGTGTCGTCTGCGTGGGAAACTATGTTGATGTGGTGGGTTTGTGCGATGTTGGCAAGGGGGGCCATGTAAATGTTGAAGAGCGTGGGGCTGAGCGAAGATCCTTGGGGAACGCCACAGATGATTCTGGAAGCTTCTGACAGGAACGGTGGGAGGCGGACTCTCTGGGTTCTGCCTGAGAGAAATGACGAGATCCAGTCGAGTGCCTTGTTGCGGATTCCAGCGTTGTGTAGGGGTGTGCGGAGAGTGTGATGACATACTGTGTCAAAAGCTGCGGAGAGGTCCAGGAGGATGAGTGCTGCTGTTTCTCCTTCATCGAGCATGGTCCTAATGTCGTCTGTGGCAGCAATGAGTGCAGTCTCAGTGCTGTGGTTTCTGCGGAATCCGGATTGGGAGGTGTTGAGTACCTTGCTGTCTTCCAGGAACCAGGATAGGTGGCTGTTTACAATTTTTTCGATGACCTTGGCTAGGAAGGGGAGGAGGGAGATCGGCTGGTAGTTCTTGGGGTCGTCTGGGTCTGCCTTTGGTTTCTTTAGCAGGGCGTTGATTTCTGCGTGCTTCCATCTTTCTGGGAAGGTGGCTGACTCAAAGGAGCTGTTGATGGTTTTGCAGAGGTGGGAGGCGATGATGATGTTTGCCTTATTGAAGATATGGTGTGGGCAGGGGTCTGATGGCGATCCGGAGTGGATGGAGGTCATGGTGGTGGCGGTGTCCTCTATGCTGACGGGGGTCCAGGTGTCGATGAGGTGGGTGTTGCTTGGAGCTTTGGGTTCTGGGGTGTTTGTAGTCAGCTGGTGGGTCTGGGGTTTGAAGCTATTGTGGATTTCTTCTATCTTTCTACAGAAGTGGGTTGCCAGTGAGTTGCAGAACTCCTGTGATGGCAGGGGTTCGTTGGAGCAGGTCCCGGGGGTGGAGAGCTCATTGACGATGCCGAAGAGCTCTTTACTGTTGTGAGCGTTGGCGTTGATGCGGTTTTTGAAGTGGGTCCTTTTGGTGGTGCGGATCAGTTGGTGATGTTTGCGTAGGGCATCCTTGAAAGCAATGTGGTTGGAGTTGGTAGGGTCAAGGTGCCAGGTTTTTTCCATTCTGCAACATAGCCATTTGGATTCCTGTAGTTCTGGGGTGAACCAGCTGGCCTTGATTCTGTGGGAGGTGTTTTTTTTTTTTTTTGAGCGGTGCGAGGGTGTTGGCGCAATCTTCTATCCAGCGATGCAGGTTGGTGGTGGCTATGTTGGGGTCCGGGGTCCCAGGAGGTGGGGCCCGGGCGAGAGTGGAGATCAGCTGATCTGTTGATATTTTGCTCCAGTTGCGTGGGGGGGGGTTATGTGGGGTGGTGCTGAGTGACTGGTTTTTGGTATGAGAAGTGGATGCAGCGGTGGTCTGTCCAACTGAGTTCGGTGGTGTGGCTGAAAGAGACGTGGTTGCTGGCTGAGAAGATGGGGTCGAGTGTGTGGCCTGCGGAGTGGGTGGGTGTAGTGACGAGTTGCTTGAGGCCGAAGTTGGCGAGGTTGTCGATTAGGTTGGTGGTGTTGATATCGTTGTTGTTTTCTCGGTGGAAGTTTAGGTCACCAAGGAGGATGTAGTCTGTTGAGGCGAGGGCTTGGGAGCTGATGACATCAGCGATGTCATCACAGAACTGCGGTCTGGTTCCAGGGGGTCTGTAGACCAGTGTTCCTCTGAGTGTGTTGTTGGCGTTGATGTGGATTTTGAAGTGGAGGTGCTCGGCAGAGTTGATGGTGTTGTGGGAGTTGGTGGAGACTCTTATGGTGTTTTTGTGGACTAAGGCGATTCCTCCTCCTGGTCTGTTGATTCGGTCTCTTCTGGTGATCTTGTAGTTTTCTGGTATGGCTATGGCTACGTCTGGTTCTGAGGCCGAATTCATCCAGGTTTCGGTGAGGAATGCGACGTCGGGCGAGTATGTGGTCAGGAGGTCCCAGAGTTCAATTGCATGTTTGTGGACGGAGCGGGTGTTAAGTAGGATGCATCTTAGGCGGTTGTCTGTTTTGATTTGGAGTTTGGAGCTTAGGTTGCAGGTGAAATTGCAGGCTTTGCAGGAGAAGGGTCCTTTGGTGCATGTCGGTGTGGACTGGAAGCAGATGGAGGAGCGTCCTGGATTAAGGGCGTGGAGTTCGTTGGCAGTGTAAAGGTGTTTGGTGGCACGGGAGGCGTGTTGGCCAGGGGTCTGGCGCTGGGCGCGGTCTTGCGCGGACGGACGCAGACGGGCTTCCCTATGGTGCGCCTTCGGTGCGCCAGCGGCGCTTCCGTGCTGCGGCCGGCATAAGAGGGGAGGTAGGAGGGAGTGGCAGCTGGGAGGAGGGAGGGAAACCTCCAATGGGAGTGCAGGGGGTGGGGGCAGCAGGAGTCAGGAGCGGGAAGAGCTCCGAGAAGGAGGGAGGGGGGTGGGGCCTTTCGGGAGAGGAGAAGCCACGGCCACGGCGGCGACCAAAAGACCACCCTGTTGGCAGTAATCCGACAGCCGTATTAAGAGTCACACAACTAAGTCTGCCAAAATCCAGCCAAATATCCAACACTTCCAGGATACTGGAGGGCGGAAAAAAGGTTGTCCCACTACCAACACCGCCAGCCAGCCAAAAAACCTCAGATCATATTAAGATCCACAAATCATAATAGGAGTTCTTCCATGGTGGAAAACCAATGACGGTGCGAACTGCTTTGGTCAGCGGTCACATCAGCAATACACCACACCACATTGGATAGTTTGAAAACCCCACATCTGACACACATCCACACACCTAACAAACGTACACACCGCACTATAAAACATGCGCCTTCACACCCCACAGCCAGATAGAAGCCACTTAAAAAAATATCACAAAGCATACAATAGGCACTCCTACACATTTCAATTAGCACTCCTCCCACACCTGCACAACACACATATTAGTACCCCACACAATAGACACCAACCATCACCCACTCACATTACAGCATCCACACCTCATCACAAATTTATTTTCCTTTCCATTTCTTCTACCTCAACATCTCGTCCACCACTACCAAGTCCCCACAAAAACATCCACGGTTCACTGATGATGAGTAGAGGGACATGGTGGATGGAATTATCAGAGTAGAGGCACACCTATTTGCAGCACAAGTCCAGCAAACATCTATTGCCACGATAATGGAGTTGTGGCAAAGGAGAGTCAATAGGGTAATTTCTGTAGGCAGCCATCCACGCACAAGGGAGGACATGAGGAAGAGGTGGAAGGACCTCTGGGGGAAGGTACATTCCATGGTTGCCAGTCACCAGCTGGCAGTCCTCAAGACTGATGGTGGGCCCCTACTTCCTCCCACAACGTTCATATCCTGGAAGCAGAAGGTCTTGGACATCCTGCATGGAATACCTGGGGGAGTGGAGTCTGCTAAGTCACAACACCATTAATGTCACCAAAGAGTTTTGTCTTGCATGCGCACTGATCACCTTTGGCCACCTTAACAACCAACCCACCCATCAACCCTTTGTCTAAATGTCCAAATACCCCTCTCTGGCATGCCTCATGTCAACTAAACTCACCTGTGTATGGCATGGGATGTACAGGGACTAACAGCACTACAACTCCCAGGAGGCACTGTTCCACCTTTAAGAAAACCAGAACAATGTAATACAAGCAAAATAACTTTACATGTGAAACTAACAATCAATTCAACACACCTGCATACACCACTATTGTACAGTCTATGACAATGACACCTATGCTATGGCCTACTACCAATACTATTAGAAGCAGCACACTGCTACAACTGTGTTCTCTACTAAACTGGCCCTTGAAATTATCATCCAAACAATGTCATGTACTCACCTGGTGAGGAAAACTATTTGGGAGGCTGGAAGTACTTGCAGTGCACCTCTACAGAGGCACAGGTCAAATGTTAACTCCCATACTGCTGCCCAGATCTGTCACAATAGTATATTTTGTAACTGGTAGTTGACTCAATCATGCTATACACCTTACTAGGAGATATCTTTATATTGTCATGTCTTTACTCGGACAAGATATGTGTCAATAACCAGTCACCTAACTACCAAGATACTGTAGGATCTTGGAGCATGGTGTATGCAATTGGAAATCTCTGTGTTCCACGTAGCTCTAACCCAGATTTGGAAGCAGTTGTCATTGTCATATCAGGGGATTATGTCAATGATTTGTGTGCATGTCACATAGCATGTCTAAAAGTCAAACTTTGATATCACCTGTTGCATTACTTTAAAAAAAAAACTGTGTGTTTCATTTCTACCTACAGGTAATATTGCCATTGCCACTACTGAGAGGACACTAAAGACTGCCACTACCCCTCTGGATGAAGGTCCCAGTGAGGAAAACACCCCTGGATGTGTGGACATTGAGGACGAAGCTGACCCATCTGGGACACCTGGTCAGACAAAAACTGTGAGACTCACCTTGCCCACATTGACTCATCCCAGCCCTATTGCATCAAATTCACAGCAGCCATTTGACCCCAACCTGTGCCCCAAGGTCAGTGCCTTCCATCATGTGCCCCGCAGTACAGGTACCTGAGTCTCCTGTTGTGAAACCAGACATTGATAGACCTGCCACCAGTGAGAGTGGGCAAACTGTGCCAGGGGCACAGGCATGTGGGGGTAAGGTACGTGGGTGTGATGGTGTGGGCCAGAGGATGGAGGCTCCTAGGGACACAACAGGCCAGGACACCATCTCCCAAGTCCTGAGAGCTTACCAAGAATCCCAAGGCGTGATGGGTCAGGTACTTACAATGATGGGAGAGTTCAGACAGCTACAGAGGGTCACCCACCAGGAGGTAATGCAGCAGTGGCAGGCCAAAATGCGCACCTGGCTACCATTGATGGGGTGCTGAGAGACATGAATACCACCCTGAGTAGGTTTTGTACTCAACATCTGGCCTCTTCCACTAGCAATGAAACATCAGGCCCTTCTACATATGTGGCAGCTGGTGGAATGGAGGCCCTGCCAGGGGAAGGGTTTGCCCAGCCTCTGTAGCTGAAGAACCCCCGAGCAAACTTGGGCGTCCCTCCAAACAGCTAGGAGTAGCAGGTGCCAAGACCAAAACCACTGCTGGAAAGTGAACCTCTACTGATTGGTTCCCCTTGTTGGCACATATACTCCCTGTTGACTAGTCTGAGACCTATCTCCATTTTCCTAAGGTACAAGGACACTGGACTTGTGTTGACAAATGTTGTAGCAGCTACCCTGATGATTTTATCCACCATGACTGAACCTTTCACTGTTTACTTTGTGTTCTGTTTTGTTACAATTCAGTCATTTTACTGTGCGCTCCCCAATAAATACCACTTAACCACAGATCCTGTGTTAGAGTCATTTATGAACTATTTACAACTTTCAAGTATAACACCTCTTGCACAAAAACGTTTCTCTCAAATGTAAAACCTTTGTAATGTTCCACCCGCATGTACTGTATACCCAGGCTAGATTTAGCATTGCACAGTGAAGTACTGCTGCTAACTTAAGAGTTACAGTATAGGTGTCATGCACTACCCAACACACAGAGTTCTCAAGTTAGGGACATGTCAGTCTTACACTATCCAAGGAGGCAAACATATTGTTTCAATGTATCATCAGCTAAAGCCTTATCACATACCCATACCATACCTCCCAAATGACCATAGCCCATGAAACAGAATGAGGTCAGTACAAATGTCCCCAGTCATGGAACCTTCCAACTTATCATGGTCAGTTATCTGTAGGCTTGCCACTCACCTTTGTCACTCTTCAGACACATACACATTGGTCTGCAATGAGGAAACACACTGACAGCTACATACAGGTTTGTTTTTACCAACACAATCCATTATGATGTTAGAGGGTATGAATAGCACATGATGGCATGTTTATGAAACAAAAAAACAATGCCAAATAGGTCTTTAGTGTGGAATAGGACACTATCATTCCACTTTCCTGACAGTTTGGGCATAGACCTCACACATAATACATCTTATGCCTGATAGTACCTGGTTCAATACATGACCATCTTATTTGTCAGTCTGCAAATCCCATCTGACTGTGACACTGTCTTATATTGCCAAATGAGGATGAGCCTGTTCACTTAGGGCCAGATGTAGCAAGATACGATTTTGTGAATCGGAAAATGCGAGTCGGTGTGACTCGCAATTTCCGATTCGCAAAATCGTGTGCAGAATGGTGTCTAAAACATCTTCTGCAAATCGCAAGGGGGTCGCAAAGACCCACCTCATTAATATTAGTGAGGTGGGTCGCAATTTGCGACTCCCTTGCGATTCCCTGTACTCACAGGGATGGTGGCCTGCTGGAGACTGCAGACCTCCATGTCTGTGACTGCTTTTTTAATGAAGCAGGTTTTTTTTTTGTATTGCAGCCCGTTTTCCTTAAAGGAAAACGAGTTGCATTACAAAAGAAAAAATGAAACCATTTGGTTTAGTTTTTTCAGAGTAGGTAGTGGTCCATTGGACCATGGGGACCCCTTCCCTTTTGCGAATGAGTTAGCACCCACTTGACATGGGTGCTAACTGCGAATTGCTTTGCGACCGCGGTCAAAAAGCAATTCTGCATTGCGGTGCGAACCGCAAATAGGAAGGGAACACCCCTTCCTATTTGCGAGTCGCATTCCCATTGGGAATGTGCATCGCGTTGCGCGTTTTCCATGGCGCAAACTGTGAATTTGGCAGTTTGTGCCATGCAAAACACTTTCTACATCTGGCCCTTAATCTGTAATTTGTAAATGTCAAACATAAGGTATAGGCCACATTGATACATAAACATCACACAACAAATTCATACATACATATGTGACTCTGATAGTGCATAGTGAAAAACGTAGACCATGTTGATCAAATGACTGACATTACACCATGTAACAATCTGCATGCAAAACAGAGTCATGTGCTTTGGAGCTACTGATGACTTGTCCTTATCAAGAATTCCTAACCTCACCAAATTCTCCACTTATAAACTGTAACATCACATAACTAAAGTCATGTAAAGTACTGATTGATTAGATTGACCTTGAAGTTTCCAGCTTCATCCTCATCATACTCACCCTCACATGGCAAATATGCATTCTCACCCGCTGGAACTGTTGGCTCCCTCATCTGGTATCAATGGGATTTGACGTCTGAGGGCAAGGTTGTGAAGCATGCAGGAGGCAACAATAATTTGACATACTTTGGTAGGTGAGTAGAGAAGGGCACCTCCAGACTTATCAATGCTGCGGAATCTTGCCTTCAGGGTCCAAAGATTCACTCCACAACATGCTTTGTTCTTCCGTTGGCATCATTAAAGCTGACTTGCCCTGGCATGGGTCGGTACCTCACTGGTGTCAACAACCAAGGATGGTTTGGATAGCCAGAGTACCCTGTAAGAAATAGTTACAACAAGCCAAACATAAATCTTGGACATCCACATATCCAGTAGAGGATATAAGTTATAGACACACATGACATATGTAACTTACTAACCAGCCAGGCCCTCTCTGTGTATTGTCATGTTATCAGCAGTAGGACATTGGTGTTCCGCATGATAAAGGAATCATGGACTGACCCAGGGTACCTTGCACAAACTTGTGAAATGTAGAGGTCATCCAAGCAGACCACTTGGACAATAATGGAATGGAAGATTTTCCTGTTCCTTTACACCGGTTCATTGGCATTGGGGGGAGCCAAGGCTATATGGGTGCCAACTATGGCTCCAACCACATGTGGAATGTGCCCCATAGCATAGAAATCAGCCATTACGTGGGCCAAATCTTCACGTTGTAGAAATCGGATGTAGCTGTCCAGGTGTTTCAACAATGCAGACAGTACAGCCTTCAAGACCAGACTGAACATAGGCGGAGACAACCCCGTTGTTAGGGCCACAGGATTTTGAAAGGTGCCTGTGACCAGGAAGTGCAGCACTGACATTACTTGTGCAATGGGAGGTATGCTATAGGGATTACGAATGGCAGGCATCAGATCTGGCTCCACCTGACAACAGAGATCCATGATTCCATACCTATCCAGGCAATAGATCTGAATCACTTGTCGCTCCTCATTGGTCTGCAGGTCTGCTAGTGGATCGTAAACTGGAGATTATCTCGCTTTTCTCATTCCTGGGTAACTATGTTGGAGAAATCCAGTATGCATGTGTATTACTCAATCTGTACAGCAGTACGGTCATATATGATGGTAAATATTTAATCATTAAACTATACATACGTTGTAAACAGCACATACCTAGTAACATAATGGCGTATAACTGAATTCACATCCCCTAAACCCTATCATGTTTTTGAAACAGAGAAACATGTCACTGGCAGACTAGATGACATTAACTTTCTTTACATGTTACACATATTTGGTACACCTATATCATTTTCAGATTGCCATCACTCTGCTTACATTACTATTACATGTGCATACCTCAGGATACATCACATTTACACCTGTACATGATACATGGACATTTCAACATGTTCACTTAAAGCCAGCAGTGAAAACAATGTTGTAGATATGTTTCACAGCTTGTGACGCAACTTTAAAAACTTTTTCATTCAGATATGAGTCTTAAAATGGCAGCTGCCTAACCTACTGTACTGGACATTAGGAAGTGGCCTAACGCTGCTGATGTCGTCATGGCAGTGGGTGGATACAACTGCAGTGGACATTGTCATTGGAACACATTGCTCCCTCTGGTGGTCTTAAGCAAATGGCGATGTCTGCCAGCGGTGACGGTCTTGTATGCTGGGGACGTGACCGACATCTCACACTTCATCTCTTATTCGACTCCTGACACTGCTGCCAGCAAGACCTCCCCGATCTGTGCTGCTGTGTACTGCCTCTGGGAGCAATCATGCCACGTCCTGCAGGTGACAGGACCCCTGCCTTCTCTGTGGAAAAGCTGGACAAACTTGTGGAGGAGGTCCTACCCCTGTATGAACAGCTCTGTGGTGCACAAGAGGAGCAGGTAAGTACAATGCAATACCAATGTTAGAAATGTTGAGTGTATGATGATGTTCAGGAAGTGTGATTGAATGATTGAGGTAATATGTGTGGGTAGATTTTGAGTTCTAAGACATAGTAGAGAGTGTGTGATGTATGTACCCTGACCCAACTACATACAGTATTACATGATTATTGACAGTAGTGTTAAAAATATTTAGACAGATATCCTATGTTTAGAGATATGCTTGTGGTCTGGTCATATGTTTCAAGCTGACATCTAGTGCTGGATGTGCATGTTGTATGTCTGTCTCAATGTCACATATGACTGTTATTCCTCATTGAAGGGGATGTTGTAGGCAGTCTGCATGTGGCCTACTTGCACTAACTTGTATTTTCTCCCTACTTGTTTTTGTATAGTGCATGTGAACATAATAATCTCTTCTTGTCTTTGTCATCCATGCAGGTCAATGCCCATCAATAAAAAGGGGATTTGGTGTGCCATTGCCAAGAAAGAGTGGACCATGAGGGTTCACAGCCGGCAGAGCACCCATTGTTGGAAGTGGTGGGAGTACCTGAGACGCTGGGACTGGAAGACCGCAGAAGCCCTGCTGGGGATGTCCTCCCAAGAAGGAAGGGGTGCCCGTCAGGCCTTGACCCCCTTAATGGCCCACATATTTGCGGTGGCCTACTCAGAGTTGGAAGGGTGTTTGAGGGCAGCACAGCAGCCACAAGGGAGTAAGTACAGACTTAATACATTTCCATCCCTTTATGATGTGAAAGATTCTAAGCTCTGACAAAGTAGTAAGTGCAAAAGGTCAGATGTTTCCTAGGGACACATAGATGTACAGTCCTCAAAATTGGTACACAGGTGTGCATATTCTATTGTGTATAGGGAGATATTACTCACCTATGTTGTCCCCTCTGTACAGAAGCCTATGATGATGCACATGTGACTGTGTCATATGTGTGCCACTATACAGCTTTTCTTAACTTGCTGGCTGTACCTTCCCACCAGCAGACCAATACTCCAAGTTGCATGATGGTAAGTTGTCTGGGTCTTTTCCCTCTGGCCATTCCAATGTCCCTTAATCCATGTCAACGAGCAACATAGAGTCTGACAACTTAAATTAATTCCTACTTTTCATTAGGTTTCTGATGAATGACAACATTGTGTGAGGCTGTGATGCCCATCTGACATTTCACATTCCATACTTCCAAAACCTATTCAGACCTGTTATAAGGTGTACCCCCTTGGTAAGTGAGGGATGTACATAGGCCTCTGTAATGTGTCATCTGAGTGGACATCGTACATGTGGATAACCATGGAGGTATTGCTAACTCCAATTTGGTCACATACATTGGTGTCCGAGCTATTAATGTTAGTACCATGTTAATGTTCTATAGGTGTGAAATGGCTGCACAACTATTTCCTTAGCCACTGTGTTGTCAACATGATAAATAGGCTGATACATCCTGTACAATTACACTCTTAACTGGCTATTGCCAACATCATATGCACATTGTAAGTTTCAGTCAGCAATCCACACTGTATTTAGTCTAAAACATAATTTTTAGTGCTATTTTGGATATATTTTGAGTTCTTGTTTTATGGAAACCTATTGTTTGCACTGAGTACATTCTGGTGCAGCTGTGGAAGTTCACATAAACTTGTGAGTGGGATGGTATGTGTAGTCGGCATCTGGCTTGCATCAAGGTGTATGTCCTCATTGTAGCCTCAGATGTGGTTTGCGTCTCTCAGGTTTTTTCCATGAACAGTTGTGGGGCCAGTCATGCCTGATGTGTGGATAGTGATGTTGCCACTAAGTCACTGGGCTATTGATGAAATAATAGCATGATACGTTGCACTATATGTCACCTTCGTGCACATGACAGGACCATTGTATTGAAAGAGTAGTTATAGAATCCGTGAATTTATGTGTGTGAATTCTCTGAGATAATTAGGCCCTTATAATTGTGCTATATTTTGTTTTCAAGAGGACAGTGACTTGAATGCCTTGGTCCACAAAGTATGTGACATCCTTTCCTACATCACTATTGGTACATGTGTAGGTGACATGTGTTCTGATTCTATCATATTCATAAATTGGATATGCCAAACAGAGTAGTTGCATGTTTGCAAATTTCCTTTTTGAAGGTTGTGTACTCAGGGACATGAAGGGGGTATAGCTTGTATGCAACATGCTGTCTTGTGTTTACTATACAATGAGGTCCCTTGCCTGGTACATGACATCAGGCAAAATGTCATTATGTGTTTATTTTGTAGATGTGATATGTGGAAATGTATGCTACCTATATTTTCAGTAGCTTGGTTGTTGGTTGACTATGTTGTCTTGGATAGGGACCAAGTATCATGTGGCCAAGTCACCTTGTCACAAACTGGTTGGTGTGATATGGTATTGTAGGTGTGATATAGGTAGCTTAGCTGGTGAGTGATTAGGTTTTATTGAGGGTTGTACATTGTATCTTGTTGTGACATGATGTTGACATTAAACTGGTACTACCTGGGGGTGTTGCACAACTAGATGTGATGTTGAGGTATAGAGTGTGATGTGAGTGGTATGTAAAGAATGTGATGACCCTACCTCACTTTCTGTTTTTCAGCATCAGCATCGGCAGACGCAGGCAACGGGGCACAGCTGAGTGGAGAAGCTGCTGGCCATGGGACCTCCAGCCATGAGAGCACCAACAGTGAGGGACTCAGTAGCCTAGAGTGCCACGGGGAGACAGGATCCAGTTCTTCATCTTCAGAATCCTCCCCCAATGGACACTCCTTGGAGGTGGCGGACCCATCTGTGAGCACCCCAGTACCATCTCTGTCTGCCGTCCCCCTCCCTGTAGCTCCTCACCCAGTTGGCCGTGCCCGCTCACCCAAGAGGGTGAGTTTTTCCTTTGTCACAGGCACCTCTGCCCCAACTCCTGTCAGCCCTGCTACCCTCAGCCACTGTCAGCCCTGCTGAGAAAGCTATTGACCTCCTGAGGTCAATCTCGGTGGGTCAGTCGATCATTGTAAATGTCATCCAGGGACTGGCAACTGAGATACAACAGAGTAATGCGTTCCTGGAGGGCATTCACAGTGCACTGGCTGGCCTACAGAGGTCATTTCAGGCTCTGGGCTCCAAATTGATGGCAGCCAGTCACCCTTTGTTTACTGTCCCCCCTCCGCCTTCTTCTTCCCAATCCCAGTCCCCACTTCCCCATTCCTGCCAAAGCATACAGACAAGCATGTATCCCCCTCAATAGCAAAGGGTACCGCTGACAAACCAAAGCACCACAAGACACACCACTGGTGTACACAAAAGCAAAATACACATGCATACACAGCAACAGTCAAAACCTGCCCTGACACCCCCACCACCCCTAGCATCACTGGCACCACACCTGACACACCTGAAGACACCACACCAACAGTCACAGATACAACCACCACACCCATCCTACCCACACAAAGCACCCCAGCAGACCTGCAGACATCAACCCCAGTCACCACACCCATAGACACCACAGCCACTGACATGCCTACAGGCAGCACATCCACCACACCTGCAGTCATCACCTGTAGGTGGCTGGCCTGGTTTGTAGTGGGTACCTTGGGTACTTACACCTTACACCAGGTCCAGTTATCCCTTATTAGTGAAATGTAGTAGTGTTCTAGTAGCTTAGGCTGATAGAGGTAGCTATAGCAGAGCAGCTTAGGCTGAACTAAGAGACATGCAAAGCTCCTGCAATATCACTTATAGTTACACAGTACTTATACACAAGTAAAGACAATACTCAGTGTTACCAAAAATAAAGGTAGCTTATTTGGGTGCACAAGGCCAAAAATATCTTGAGGCAATACTCCTTCTGGAGGTAAGTACTATACACAACATATACACTAGACACCAAAATAAGGTAAGTAGTTAGACATAGGATAGTGCAAACAATAGGAAATGCTATAGAATGCAATGGGAGAAAATAGGTCTAGGGGCAACACAAACCATATACTAAGAAAGTGGAAGGTGAATCAAGAATTCCCACCTAGACAAGTGTAGTGTGTAGAGAATCACTGGGAGAGTAAGACTACAGTAAAGGGAAGTAAATTACCCCACCCCAGAGCGCAGGAAAGTAGGAGTAAAGTACTGCAAGTTTCCTTAGGACGCACTACAAGTCATGATTAGAGTTATTGCAAGAACCAAGCAAGACTGCAAACAACAAATGGTGGATTCCTGGACCTGAAGACCTGCAAGGGAAGGAGACCAAGTCCAGAAGTCAGAAGAAGTTCTAGGAAAGACACGAGCCCCTGCCAACACAGAAGAGGGTGCAAAAGAAGAGTCCCCGGCTGGATGAAGACTACAGAAATGCACCCAAGGAAGATGTCAGCGGGTTCCTGCATGATGCACTGGATGTCCCATGAAGAAAAGTTGGACGCAGGTGAGTTTTGGCACTGGATTCGTCCAGCTTTGGTTCTGGCAAAGTCATGTTTTGCATCAAAGTGGCGCTGTCTGGACCCAGGAGGGACCTGGGGGCCTCAACTCTGTGTGAGGAAGAAGAGGGGCCTCTCGGCACTTCAGAGAGCCTTCAGACGATCAGACAGCACCCACGGGAGTCCCAAGACACAGGGACAAAGGAGGTGCAAAATGTGGTTGGTGCAGCACTAAAAAGGAAGGTCCACGCTGCCGGAGAACAACTCAGAGAGTTGCGCGTTGCAGGATAGAATGCTGGGGACCTGGGTCAGGCTGTGCATGAAGGAATTTTGCAAATAGTGCACAGAGGCCGCAGGATGTGAAGAAGACGTGGTTCAGAGGGATGTTGTCGTACTCGGGGAAGGCAAGGTCTTACCTCCTCCATATTGGGACTACAGGACCGCGGGAAAGTCTGTGTCGAAGGGGTCCACCACCTGTGTTCCAAGGAGCACGCTCGTCGCCAGGAGAGGAGTCCAAGAGAACCAGTCGTCGACTTAGAAGGTGCCTGCTTGAGCAGGGAAGTGACTCTGTCACTCCACTGGAGATTTCTTCGGTACTTCTGGTGCAGGGTGAAGACAGGGAGTCCCCAGAGCGTACACACCATGGAAACTGATGCAGTTGCTGGCTGGAGCAGAAGTTGCAGAGGAAAAGTAGCCCTTCTGGATACTTTGTTGCTGTTACAGCAGTTCCTGGTGCAGTCTGCGGTCGATCCGAGGTCAGAGGATGAAGTAGTTGTTGTATTGGATTCCTGCTGGAAACTTGCAAGTAGAATCTGAAAAGAAACCCACAGGAGAGACCCTAAACAGTCCTGAAAGGGGGATTGGCTACCTTATCAGGTATGGACCGATCAGGAGGGGTCTCTGACGTCACCTGCTGGCACTGGCCACTCAGAGGCCTCCAGAGTGTCCGCACACCTTGGAAAACAAGATGACTGGAGTCTGGGACACACTGGAGGAGCTCTGGGCACCACCCCTCGGGCAGTAATGGACAGAGGAGGTGTCTATCCCCTTTCCTTTGTCCAGTTTTGCACCAGAGCAGGGACTGGGGGTCCCTGAACCGGTGTAGACTGGCTTATACAGGGAGGGCACCATCTGTGCCCTTCAAATCATTTCCAGAGGCTAGGGAATGTACCCAGGACTGAGAAGTAGACTACAAGGGGTAGCTGTCTGAACTTCTGTGTAGCTACACAGACACAAAAATCTGCAAGTCGCCTTTTCCTGTAGTGACCAGGTGACCAGTAGAACCTGAACCTGGACTGGACCCAGCTGGTGGTCTCTGGTGGGTTCTGTCTCCTCAGTTCTGAAACAGTAGGACCCTTAGAATATGCTCCAAAAGGGATGAAAAGTTTGGATTTTAAAAGTTTTTGTACTTCCAAGACCTCCAGAGCTTTACAGGGACCTCGCTGCAAAGGTGTCTGATTTTGAGAGGACCTTACCAGATGCAGGATCAGGCTTGCACAGCTGGAGGATTTTGAACTCCTTAAAAAATGCTGACTTAGAAATTGTTGGACAGGTACTCCATCATAAAGATGTTGAACCAAAAAGCACTTGTAATATGGGTCATAGAGGTGTGTTTATTCAGAGCAAGGGAATTTTAGGGAGACAAGAGCAGACAAAAGGCATGATTCAACTTCGTTCCCTATTCTGGTTGCTATCATAATTAAGTTAAATTGTTATGTTGTAAATAATAGGTGTTACAAAAAGCCGACTGAATGGGACTCAGTATGTCAACTTTGAAAGGATAAAAGGTTAGCTGGGCCCCACTGTGAATAAGACAAGACTAGCTTTTTTCCTAACGTTCTCAACTTTCTCCAAACTTCTGGATCTTCTTCCAGAAGGTCTTTGAAGGTCCTTTAGGAGTCCACAACTCACCCCAAGGTTCCAGAAGCTCTGAGTTGCTCCTTGAGGGTTAGGACTCCAACTCCCAGAATGCACCTTGTTCAAATCCAAAAATGACCACTAGCCACTGGTCAGCTGGTCAGATTCTTCAGGGATTGATGCAGGGGACTCTTTTCAGCTATTTTCTACCTGTAGCAAAAAGGGAGTCTCTTCTTGAAGCAGTTGAAGACAGGCAAAGATCTTTTAGTGGTGACACCCAAGTGTGCAGCTAGTGCAGTACTTCAGAGTGGAGGATCCAGGTGCAGGTCAGAGGTCCAGCAGGGCAGTCCTTCTTCTTTTTTGTCTTGTTCCTTGTAGGGATATGAAGTGTGGGTGCAACTCTGCCATGTTTATCCTTGCTCCTCGGGTGGAACGCAGGGGGGAAACTGTCCAATCAAAGGGAGGCCACCACCCTCTTGGATGACCACTTACTGGGAAATATGGCAAAAATCAATCCCAGGTAGCAGATTTTCCTCAAAAATCCAAAATTGCAGGAATTCTGTCGCAGAGGTTAGGTCTGGCTACGCTTTCTTTAGCACACCCCTTTCCAGCCCTCTCCTAATCTAATCAGGGGGCCCATGGCTGTCTGGTTCTGCAGGAAATGGGGAAGGTCCACACGCCTGACCAAATGTCCTTCCCTCCTTTGAAGTACAGTTTGGCTGCTCTCCCTCCATCCTGTTTCACCATCTGCTGAGGCAGTTCTCCTCCCCCAGGGACTTCCTTTGTCCTTAGCCCAGGTCACTTCACACCTCATCAAGACAGCCTGGCCAGCCTGCTAGAGGCTGGCCAATCAGGGAAGGCCACTACAGGGCTGAAGTTGACAACTTTCTGAGAGAGTGCTAAAACTCTTTCTGTGAGTTAGTTATATTAAATTCAACAATGGCAAGTTGTTGGATTTATTATAACAATAAGTTTGATACCAAACTTGAAATATTTAGCTCCTGCTGAGACTTTATTAATTAAAAGTAAAGTCTCCCTATGTTAGCCCATGGACTCCATTCACTACAGGCAGGGAAAAACGAAGTGGGCTATTTGTCCATCACCAGGGCTTATAAAACATATTTTATAAAATCCATGCTTATAGTTACAAAGCACCCAGCCTAGGGGCACTTAGGACACATTAGGGGTGACTTATATGTAAAAATAAGGTAGTTTATGACTTTGAAAGTACTTTCAATTTCAAAGTTGAATTGGAGGTTAACTTTAATGTAAAAGCAGCTAGCAAGGCAGGACTGCTTTTAAAATGACACTGGGCACCGCAGCAGTATACCTATGGGTGCACTACCTATGCTGGGGTCCCTAAACCTACATTCCCTACCATATAGTAGGGACTTATAGGTTGATTGATACAGCCCATTATAAATGCCTAATTCACATAATCCATTTGACACAGAGCACTGGCCCTGGGGCTGGTTAGCAGTACCCAGGGCACATTCAATAGTCAATAACCACCAGTATCTGTCCAAAACGGTTCGGGGTGACCACCACAAAAAGGAGGACTTTCTTTCACTTCCCCCAGATGAAAGGTGATGGGTACTAACCTACACCCTGCTAAGCAGAAAGGCAGTCACAAAGTGCAAGATAAGGAAAGGGAACAAGAGAACAAGAGAAAGAGAGGAAGAGAGAGATTAAAAACAAGGATTTATGTGAGGAAGGTCCTGTCAGTGCACAGCAACAGCAGCACTTAAACACATAAATTAAAATGGGTCACTACAGGGCCCATATTTTTGTTCTTAGATTTACAATAAAAATACTAATCTTTTGCTTGACAATACGCGTGAGAACCTTTATGGTAATTCAACTGAACAATGAAGTCCCTGTTACAATTAACAGGTTTAACTTCATGTTGCATGGTGCATGTGTCCCTATTACTTAGGAGTATTTCCTTTTCCCAGCTGTTTTTCTGTAGTTTGTTTTGCATGCAACATATGTTTTTTGCATAGCACATACTAAGAACCAAACAGTAATAGACATGGTTTGCATAAAAAAAAAATACCTTCCCTTTAAGGCAGACATGAAAAGAATAAATATTTGTATTTCTTTTACCTTTTCGACTTTGCATGTGTGCGGCACTATTCAGCACACATCCAAAGTGGGAAAAGTTTTAAAGTTTGCTCAGGCATGGTATTTTGTACTGGAAATTAATCCTTCCAGTGAAAACCTTTGCTACAAAAGGGGCAGACATTTTCACTATGGTGTAAAGGACTATGGCCCTCCTTATGACATTGGCAGTAAATCCCACTTACCACCATGCTACCTGTGGCAAACATAACGCCGTGGCGGATATCTGCTTACCATATTATGACACACACACATACCAATCCAGCACTATATAGCCACACACACAAGCCCGCCAGCCCAAGGTCAGTGATAAAATGGCAGTAGCAAAACCGACACTGTTACGCCAACAGAACAACACCCACAACATTATGACCCACGAATCACCACAGCCGACAAAACAGCACCACATTGGACAATTCAAACTACATACACCTGACACACATACACTCACCACACACACACCACTATAAAACACACACACATTACCCAAAACCCTTCAAGACTACAAACAATTGCCAACAGAGAGAGACAGCAAGAGCACCTGCACAACCAGAGCCACATACCACCATCACCTATACACCACCAATGCACCTTACATCACACACCCCAACACATCACCCTACACACCCTCACCCACACCACTCACACAACACCCATGGCACCACAACGACACCCCAGATTCTCTGAGGAGGAGCTACGGGTCATGGTGGAGGAAATCATCCGGGTAGAGCCACAGCTTTTTGGATCACAGGTGCAGCAGATATCTATTGCTAGGAAGATGGAGCTATGACCGAGGATCGTGGACAGGGTCAACGCTGTGGGACAGCACCCCAGAACAAGGGATGACATCAGGAAGAGGTGGAACGACCTACGGGGGAAGATGAGTTCCATTGCAGCAAGACACTAACTCGCTGCACAGAGGGCTGGCGGTGGAACCCCACCTCCTCCCCCACAACTAACAACATGGGAGGGGCAAGTCTTGGCAATCATGCATCCCGAGGGCCTGGCAGGAGTAGGAGGAGGACTGGACTCTGGTAAGTCAACTCTATACTGTTACTACCCCCTACCTGCATGCCATCACATACCCCCACCTTCACCCTCACTCCCATCACTCCACCACCTCCCACACACCCCACCATCACAACCCACTCATTCCAATGCCAAGCCCTGCATGCACCACCAATGCATGGACACCACTCACAGACCTGCATGGACACCTATCACTAAAGCATGCTCACTAGAGGGAAACAGCTAGCCCACCAAATAACAACTCACACAATGCAAAGCTGCCAGGGCAATAACAACCATAGAGGCCAACCCACCCATGCACAATATGTCACACACAGTAACAATGACACAGCATTTACATCCCCACAGGTATCCCAGCCAATGTCACCGGAGAATAGGTGCCTGCAACATCCAGTCCCCCACAGAAGAAGCCCACATTAATGACAGCAGCTCTGGTCACCTGGATCTGGATGACAAACCTGGCCCATCAGGGACCTCCGGACAGTCGGTTACCCAGGAAACACCACCACAGCACCCACCCAGCGTGCTAATACCTCTGTCCCCAGGACACGTAAATCAGCAGTGTGTCCACCACTGCAGGGACCCCAGGCCAACCCACAAACCCAGGACAATCAGGGACTTGGGGTCAGTGGCAGTGAGCACACGGTTCAGGGGACAGAGGCATAGGACAACAGGGAAGCTGGGAGGACTGCTGTGCGCCAGGGGGAGGACAGGCCCAGGGAACCGACTCTCCATGAGGCACTCACCACGATCCTGGGAGCATACCAACATTCCCAGGATATGCTGGGCCAGATCCTGGAGAAGTTGCAGGAGAACATGCGGCTGCAGGAGGGGCAGTACCTGGGGATCAGGGAGGACTGCTATGCGCCAGGGGGAGGACAGGCCCAGGGAACTGACTCTCCATGAGGCACTAACCGCGATCCTGGGAGCATACCAACATTCCCAGGATACGCTGGGCCAGATCCTGGAGAAGTTGCAGGAGGACATGCGGCTGCAGGAGGGACAGTACCTGGGGATCAGGGAGAACTTGAAGTCCAATAACACCACCCTGGTCTCCATTGCAGGGGTGCTGGCAGACATGGCCAACAGTATGAGGGAGGCAGTGTCACACCAGTGGACCCCTGCCACTAGCCAGACTACTGAACAGCCCTCCACCTCCGCTGCTGCTAGTGGACAGGAGGCCCCACGACAGGACCAGCAGGCCACTAGCACCCCTGCAGAAGGAGAACCACCCTGCAAACGTTCCCTGCGATCCAGGCAGAAGCCAGAGACTATTGCTAAGACCCCCACCAGGAAATGAGGCTCTCCTGATTGTCACCCTTGTGTCCCACTCTGTCACCCTGTCCACCTTGAACTGCCATTGCACCGCTTCCTATGCCCCCTTGGTCAATGCACCTGTGCTACCAATAGACTGGATTCTACCCTGGACTTTCCCCTATCATTCCTCGAGCCCATTCCACTTCCCCCTTTTCGTCAGAGCACTGCAATAAACACACTTTGAAAAAATACAAGTATGGAGTATGTCAAATGATTGAAGTATGTATTTGTGTAACAAGGTTTAAACATTGCAATTCAACTGTACAGTAATGTTTACATAGGAAAGTCCTGTAGTTGGCTGCAGTGAACACACCAGGAGCGATAGTGGGGCACCAACATCTGCAAAAAGAGATACCAAAGGGTACAGTGAGTGGCCATAGAAGTAGGAATTCACAGCCTGTCAGTGACAAAGCCAAACATTAAACTGTCAATGAAATGTGAAGTTACACTGTCTTAACTGTGTGTCATTGGAAGTACTGATGAATCACTGCAGTTCTGTTGTCCTCATCCTCATCCTCTGCCTTGTCATCTTCACTGTCCACAGGGTCCACTGCTGCCACGCGACCATCTCGAGCCTCCTTCTCCTGCAGAAAAGGCACATGGCGGCTCAAGGCAAGGTTGTGCAACATACCGTATGCCACGATGATCTAGCAGACCTTCTTGGGTGAGTAGCACAGGGATCCACCTGTTAGATGAAGGCACCGAAACCTTGCCTTCAGGAGGCCAAATGTACGTTCAATTGTCCTTCTTGTTCGCCCATGTGGCTCATTATAACATTCCTCTGTCCTTGTCCTGGGATTCCTCACAGGGGTCAGTAGCAATGAGAGGTTGGGGTAACCAGAGTCACCTGCAAATATTGAGGGACAACATTTAGCCACACACTTTCCCATATGGCCCACACCATACCCATACACCAACATCCACTGGGTGGGAACCAGGGCTCGCCAATTAGCCACATCATGTGCCTCTGGAGTTGGGCCATCACATTTGGGATGCTGCTTTTCCTCAGGATAAAAGCATCATGCACAGACCCAGGATGCTTAGCATTGACATGGGAGATGTACTGGTCCGCCAAACACACCATCTGCACATTCATCGAGTGAAAATGTGTTCGATTTCTGAAGACCTGTTCATTTTGCCGGGGGGGGGGGCGGGACAAATGCTATATGTGTTCCATCAATAGCACCAATTATGTTGGGGATATGTCCCATTGCATGGACGTCAGCCTTCACTGTGGCCAAATCCTCCACCTGGGGGAAAACGATGTAGCTGCACATGTGTTTAATCAGGGCAGACAACACTCTTGTCAGCACTGTTGAAAACATTGGCTGTGACATCCCTGCTGCCACGCCCACTGTCACTTGGAAAGAACCAGTTGCCAAGAAATGGAGCACAGATAGGACTTGCACAAGAGGAGGGATCCCAGTGGGGTGACGGATAGCAGATATCAGGTCAGGCTCCAATTGGGCACACAGCTCTGTGATAGTGGCCCTGTCAAGTCTGTAGGTGAGGATGATGTGCCTGTCCTCCATTGTTGCCAAGTCCACAAGGGGTCTGCAGAGTGAGGAGCTGGTCATAATCTGTACATTGTAACCACTACAGTTCAATGCTTGATGTGAATTTTATCATTTATTAGTGGCATATGTCCTGAATGTACAATTGTGAACAGTGACGCAGTTAGGATCCATGGCCTGCCCCCCTCCCAGAAATGGCGTCTGCCTGTCATATATGGAGGGACAGGTGGAAGTGAGGTAATTTCGCTGAAGTTGTGCGCCGTTGCGGGAGGCGGTTGGGAGCCGCAGGGCAACTCCTCATTGGTTATCATTGGGCCCTATGGAGTACAGTGGCCAATGGTGATGCACTGCCGTGGATGTCACCACCATTTTCTATCTGTTCACTCACTTGCTACCTGACCTTCAACAGGAGAGGACCTACACTGCATGTGCTGCTGTGACCTGTGTCTGGAACCTACCATGGCTTGTGTGCCTGGGGAAAGGGCTCCTGCCTTCACCTCAGCGAAGTTGGAGAGACTGGTGGATGGGGTCCTACCCCAGGACCGACTGCTGTGTGGGCCTCCAGACCAACAGGTGAGTACACTGTGAGCACGATGCATGGTGCATGAATGCATAAAGTGGTGTGGGTGAAGGCCTTGTGTAGAGGGTGATGGGCCCTGGGCAGCATGCAGCATGTATGCTGGGCCATGTCTGTGCGTAAGGGGATGGGAAGGGATATGGTGGGCCATGAGTGTAACAGAAAGGACTAACACCTTTCCCTGTGTAAAATTCCTGTACAGGTCAGTGCCCATCAAAAGAAGGGTATATGGCGTTCCATTGCCAAGGACGTGCAGACCCTGTGGGTATATGGCAGGCGGAGCACCCACTGTCGGAAACGGTGGGAGGACCTGAGACACTGGGCATGGAAGACGGTGGAGGACCAGCTGGAGAAGGCCTCCCAACGAGGAAGGGGTGGCCGTCGAACCCTGACCCCCCTGATGAAGATCACAGGGCATGTTGCCCCCTCCAGAGCCAGTGGGCAAGTCACCCACTTGAGAGACTGTGGCCTTGCACTCCCCAGAACTCAGTAATGGGCATGTTGCCCCCTCCAGGACCAGTGGATTTGTTCCATCTGCTGGCTGAGGTGCCCCCCGTTTCCCGTCCCCCTGAGGTGCCTGCCTATTTGCTAACTGATGCCCCTGCAGTGTTCTCTCTGTGTTGTTGCAGGAGTCAAGTGGGGCCTTGGACTTTTTAAAGTGGCCCTGTGGCCCACAAACATTGAGGACTGGGCAGTGCCCCTTCATTTGTAAATATGTATATACTTATAGAGTTGGATGCAAGTATTACTACTATATTTATCTTATTACACTCACTTTCATCTATTGGTGTTGACCTTGCATTATTCCTGAGGGGTACAGGGTCAATATGTTATGTTACTGCATTTTCTTGAGTGTATGTTGTTGGGGGTGGGGGTGTTGCGTGTTGTGTGTGTGTGTCACTCTCTTTTTCCTCCCTCCCTCCCCTGTGTGCTAGGCGGCAGTACTCACCGTGGTCGTCTTTGCCGGCATTGGTGTTCGTGGTGGAACAGGACGTAGAACAGCATTGGGAATATATGCAGTTTGGGCTCCATGGTGGCGTGGTTCGTCCCTGAGTCTCCACAGATGAGTCGATTCCCTTCTGTGCATTGTTTCCGCCAAGCTTTTGATGTCGTTGGTACCGCCACGGAAAAGGTGGCGGTCTCCTGTCTCATAATATGGTGGGCGGAACATTGACTTCTGCCTGTCTGCAGGTGGTTACCGCTGTGGTGCCTGTTGTTTCCGCCCTGGCGGCCGGTGTGGTAAAGTGGCTGCCTGTCTGAGCTGTTTCCACCATGTTTTTAGTTTGGCTGTATTTACCGCCAGCCTGTTGGCGGTATTACCGCCGCTTTATCACCAACTGCCAGGGTTGGAATGAGGGCCTATGTTTGGTGCTCGGCAGCCTATGCACCAGTGCTAGGGAGAGAGCAGGACAGTGACATATTTTAGTAGATATGTAGTGCAGCGAAGAGCAGAATAGCAACTTTGGATGCTGCACTTTGTTGCATGACAAGTGTGTACAACTCGACCTACATAACCTTCCAATACTTGTTGTTAGAAATGGGGTCTTTGGTTGACAGTCAGGTTACCCTCTGTTCAAGCAAGGACCCCCACTCTAGTCAGGGTAAAAGAGAATCACCCTCAGCTGACCCCTGCTTACCGCCTTGGTAGCTTGGCAGAGCAGTAGGCTTAACATCAGAGTGCTAGGTGTAAATTATTTGTACCAACACACACAGTAACTTAATGAAAGCACTAGAAAATGACACGACACCAGTTTAGAAAAATAGGAAATATTAATCTAAACAAAACAAGACCAAAATGACAAAAGTCCACAATACACAAGTCAAGTTATCAATTAAAAATCAAAAAGAGTCTTTAAGTAGTTTCAAACACACAATAACGCTGTCAGCGTGAAAAAAAAAGTACCTTGGGCACGTCAAAAATAACCCCGCACGGGTGTTGATTCCACTCATGTGCGGGACCATCCGTCATTTCTCCTTTCGCAGGTCGGGGCACGTTGTTTCTTCTTTCCACAGGAGAGTGATGCATCGATCCGGTCAGCACTCTCAGGTCCGGGGAGGCCTTGCGTTGTTTTTCCACGCACAGCAGTACTTGAGTCGGAAATCCAGCCGTGCGAGGATCTGTGATCTCCCTGCCTCCGTCAGCGATGCTGCGTGTCGTTTCTCCTGCTCCGTGTGTCGATTCTTCGGTCACGTTTCCTGCAAGCGTCGATTCTCAGCTGCAGATAGAGTTGTGTCGATCTTTCCCTGCACGGCGCTCTGTGCGTGTACTCCCTTTTCTTTAGGCTGCCAGCATCTCCTTTCAGGGTCCCAAGAACTGGATGGGCACCACAGGGCAGAGTAGGAGCCTTTCCAGTGACTGCAGTTGCTAGCAGAAAGAAGTCTTTGCTGTCCCTGAGACTTCAAACAACAGGACGCAAGCTCTAGATCAAGCCCTTGGAGATTTATTTTCAAGATAGAAGGCACACAAAGTCCAGTTTTTGCCCTCTTATTCTGGCAGAAGCAGCAACTGCAGGATAGCTCCACAAAGCACAGTCACAGGCAGGGCAGCTCTTCTTCCTCAGCTCTTCAACTCTTCTCCAGGCAGAGGTTCCTCTTGTTTCCAGAAGAGTTTCTAAAGTGTGTGGTTTTGGGTGCCCTTCTTATACCCAATTTCTCCTTTGAAGTAGGCCTACTTCAAAGTAAAGTCTATTTTGAATGTGAAATCCTGCCTTGCCCAGGCCCCAGACACTCACCAGGGGGTTGGAAATGTAAGAAAAGGGAAGGTTTAGGCCTGGCAGGTGGGCACACTTGCCAAGTCGAATTTACAGTTAAAACTGCACACACAGACACTGCAGTGACAGGTCTGAGACATGATTACAGAGCTACTTCTGTGGGTGGCACAACCAGTGCTGCCAGGCCCACCAGTAGCATTTGATTTACAGACCCTGGCACCTCCAGAGCACTTTACTAGGGACTTACTAGTAAATCAAATATGCCAATCATGGATAAGCCAATCACATACACATTTTGTAAAGGAGCACTTGCACTTTAGCACTGTTTAGCAGTGGTAAAGTGCCCAGAATAACAAAAACAGTAAAATCAGAGTCCAGCACACATCAACAACCTGGGGAACAGAGGCAAAAGGTTAAGGGAGACCATGCCTAGGATGAAAAGTCTAACACTTGTGCTCTCTTGAAAGCACATAAGTGCCAATTGCAGTGCTTAATTTGGGAAAGCAAAAACACTGGTTCTTGAAACTCTGCTCAGACGCTGGTGGCTGGTGCAATTAAACGTTGGTGTGCTGAGTACATTAACTGGTACTGGGTTTTGCCATCTTTGTGATCAGTGTGTTTTTTCATCTCATGCTCTGTCCGCTCAAATCAAGCACTAGCCAATTGTAATTATGATTCTGTGGCAAAGTTCGTGGAACAAATACACAACTGTAAACATATTAAGAAAGTCAAAGGAAAAAAATGCAGAGGAAGTAGAAAATGAAGCAGATGCCACATTCCTTTCTTACTTCTGAAAAATGTTTTTCACTGTGCAGAATTAGTTTGAAAAATTGAAATGCATGTAGACAGAAGAACTGGGGTCTGATGTATCAAAGGACTTTCCCTATTCTGTTTTTGTGTGGAAATGTTTAGATATGTAAGGGCCAAAGTGAAATGTGAACTTTGATATGAATTGGAATATCGTGAATTCCATTACCAATGTTTCATAATTTGCCAGGAGGGTGGTAAATGACTTTGCCGATTTCGTTCTAGTGTCAGGTCATGCAAATAGTTTTGGAAGCATGATATAATAAATGAAGCAGTCTGCGCCTTTGTTCATCTGTCATGTTTGGCTTGGGTTCGGAGCCTTTATAGCTGACATTGGAGTTGCAGCCTGCACGTGCTGTGAACTAGCAGGGATCATTAGGCACCTGGAAAACCGGCGCACGTGTATGCCGCCATGTCGAGATTAAAGAGAAGACGAGACCTGGTACATGCAGTATGCAACAAGGAATTCTATTTCAGGACCGGAGGCTTCGGATTATACTTATCTCTATCTTTACTGCAACACACAGCAGCCAATAGAAACAATAAAAACAACAGAAACTACATTTCCCATTAATAGGAGCCTCGTAATGACCCTCCAATCAGGCTCCATTATCTCTTATATAGCACAAAGCACGCAAAGTCCGTCCTCTTTTGTTGCTGCTTCACACAGAGATAAGTGCCTCGTTCATTATATTTGAACTGTTTTTCTAACTTAGTATTGTGTTTATTCTGTGTTTAAATAAACTTATTCAGGCGTGGCAATTTGCCTTCAGGCGCCGGTGTGTTTTCCTTTTGCTAGGGGCTTTGCCACATCACCGTGGAAAAGGTCCTTCAGACTGTTTCGGATTAAGCCGTTGGAAGGCCTTGAAGGAGCACGGCCTCTGCTCATCAGTCCACTTTCTTTGGCTGCGATCGCACTTGCGCAAAGCTCGTTTCTTTCGAGTTTGCCAGAGCACAATCGACAGACCTTGAGGTGATAGTCCTGCTGAATCCAAGCTCCTCAATTTACGCCCGGTGGGGGCTGTGATAATACATCTAGAGCTTTGCTCGAGGGGATAGTGCCAGGCCCCCCTCCCACCATTCCAAAGTATTTTTCAATATTTAAGCTCAGTTTTTTGGTCTATTAAAATACCTGCAAAGGTCTCTTGACCTTTTTTGGCACCAGGGTTTTTTTCCCCCCTTGCTGGCCTTTTTCGCAGCACATTTCCTGGGACCTCTAATTAATATTTACATTTTGCCATCATGACAAATCAAGATGACTACTATGGGGAATATTCAGAGGGCCAACACATTGAGGAACGCCTGGTTGAGGCTCTTGATTATTATGTGCAGGACTCTGTAAATAAGGCCCTGCGCCCTTTTGCTTAGCCTCTATTTAATTTTGGCCACAGGCGTTTTGGCCCAGGCTCGGGGAACCCCACCCCACATGAGGTCAAAATGAATGAGCCTGACCGGTTGGATGTGGACCCCTTTGAACACACCATTAATTCAGTGTTAAATGATCACGAATATGGCGCATTTCTTGACCAGGGCTCTGACCCAAAATCACAATCAGGGCATCATTTCTCAGACGCCTCTCCCACATCTGATTATGACGATACGTCCTCATCTGACAAGCGCAAAGGTAAGTACAAATGCAAAAAACGCCATTATGAGAACCTGGACCTTTCTCCCCCTCCGGCGAAGAACCTGCTTTTTGATCCAGACAATATCATTCATCCCAAATCATCGGAGTGTCCAGAGGTGGCTACTTATGTACAATCCAGACTCAGAAAGAGATTTGAAAAATACATTCGTAGTACTCTTCATTCAGAGTGCCCTCTGCCAGCTCTCGAGGGAAAGTGGCAGAGACTCCTGAATTAGACCCGCATATGATGACGTTTCTTAAAGTTTTTCCAAAGACCTGAAGAAGGGTATTGACAGGGCCTTGCGCGGATGCTAGGATAAACTTCCAGATATTGCTGGTCCTCTAACCAAGATCCTGGACCTTGCAGTCCAAGCCAAAGAATCCCAGGAACCCATTGATCCAGACATTTTGTTGCAGTGGTCACAAAGAGCCATTTGCTTACTGTGCAATGCTAATTGTTCAATGTCAACGGAACGCAGGAATTCGTTTTTGTTACGCATTGACCCCAAGCTTGCTGAACTGGCGTCAGCTGATGCTTGGCCGGCCGCTAAAGGCCTTTTGTTCAGCGACAAGTTTGTGAAAGATCTTGCCAAATACGTGGCTACGATTTCAGCTCTAGACAAGGCCCAGACTTCAATTAAAAAAGGGTTTAACAGTGGCCTTTTTCAAAGGGCCGGACATTTCAAAGGTCGTTCGTCAGGCCGTTTCTCCTCCCAGACCTTTTGTCCCTACCAAAGAAACCATGGAGATTCCAACTACCAAGCCTCCTCCAACTTCTATCTAAACAGAAGTCATGGTTACAGGGGTCGCAACCCCAGAGGACCTCACAGGAGAGGATACTACAACCAGGATTCCTCTCAAACAGGTAAATCTAATCTCTTTCAAAGATGTTGTCTTGGGGGGGAAGAGTAAGTCTATTTGTTCAAAATTGGCTGTTGATCACACAAGACGCTTGGGTGTTAGACACAATTTCAGGCTATCGTCTAGAGTTACTCACAACTCCAACAGTCAGAGATCCCGCCTCCTCTCCCTTTTTCCCAACAAGAGATGCTTTTCATAGATCGGGAGTTAGAGACTCTTCTCCAAAAAGGGGTGATTGTTGAATCATGTCCTCATGCAAGAGGTTTTATGAGTACGATATTTCTGGTTCAGAAGAAGGGAGGGGGTCTTGTTTAGTCCTCAACCTGTAACTTTTCAATTCTTGGATAGTCTATCGACATTTCAAGATGGAGGGTATCCATCTTCTCAGGGATCTCCTACGGGAAGGAGACTGGATGGTCCGTCTGGATCTCAAAGATGTATATTTGACCATTCCAATTTTTTCCCCACAAAGCAGATTCCTTCAGTTTCTTTGGAAGAACCGATGTTATGAGTTTTCTGCCCTTCCCTTCGGCCTTTCCTCTGCCCCTTGGTGCTTCACAAAAGTCATGCGACCTGTGATGCAGTGGTTATGAGAGAAAGGAGTTTGCTTGATAATCTATCTAGACGACATTCTCATTAGGGTCCAAGAGGAGCGGCTGGCCCGTATCCATCTTTCATGGACCATGCATCTCCTGCAGGATCTAGGGTTCATAATCAACACAGAAAAATCTCAGCTTCAACCTGTACAGAACATAGAATTCTTAGGGTTCAGGATAGACTCCATAGCCACTGTTGAAGTTACCGCTAACCAAAAGACTGACTATCAAGAAAGAGTTGAGGAAAGCTTTGGCTGCTCATTCGATTTCCTTGAAGGTTCTTGCCTGCCTGGTGGGCCTCCTAGCATCATCTATTCAAGCCATTTTTATGGGACCCCTGCACTATTGTGCTCTTCAAAGGTTGAAGATATTACACCTTCGCAAAGGTCTGATGTATTCCGAAGTGATTGCCCTGTCTCACGAAACCCAGAAAGGAACACGTGGATAAAAACACGTCGGAAACAGCCATTTCAATGGGAAAACGCTCACCTCTACACACTCCACGAGGAACGACCACACCATGGAGCCGGAACTCCAAATACTCCCTGCGATAGTCTGCTTCATCCTGTTAAGGACAGACGGAGTGGATGCTGTTCTCCACTGGTTCTGGAGGGGGACTGGTGCCCAGAGTGCTTCATCCTGTTAAGGACAGACGGAGTGGATGCTGTTCTCCACTGGTTCTGGAGGGGGACTGGTGCCGAGAGTGCATCACTCTCCCCGTGACGGTCCCAGTTCCGTCACTGCCCCTGCCGCACATGGGCTAGCGGTGCTTGAGTTGGCGGTGCTTACCCTGTTCAGCAGTGCTTGCCATGGCGTTCTTTGCCCTATTCAGCGGTGCTTGCCATGGCGGTCTTTGCCCTGTTCAGCGGTGCTTGACTTTGCTGTCTCTGACCTGTTCAGCGGTGCATGCCATGGCAGTCTTTGCCCTGTTCAGCGGTGCTTGACTTTGCTGTCTCTGACCTGTTCAGCGGTGCATGCCATGGTGGTCTTTGCCCTGTTCAGCGGTCTTTGCCCTGTTCAGCGGTGCTTGCCCTGTTCAGCGGTGCTTGCCATGGCGGTGTTTGCCCTGTTCAACGGTCTTTGCCCTGTTCAGCGGTGCTTGACTTTGCTGTCTCTGACCTGTGCAGCGGTGTTTGCCATGGCGGTCCCTCATTGCCCAGCGGGGCTGTGGCTGCTGGGGCCCTCCTGGGCACTGACTCTGGCGGTGGCGTCCTTGCCACTGACGATGGGAATGCCCTCCTGGGCACTGACTCTGGCGGTGGCCTCCTGGCCACTGATGATGGGACTGCCCTCCTGGGTACTGACTCTGGCGGTGGCCTCCTGGCCAGTGACGATGGGGCTGGCGGTGGCCTCCTGGGCAGCGGGGATGATGGCGGGCTTCTCCGCCGTGCTGCTCTTCCCAGACTTTGGCGCTTTCTTCTGCCCCTTCCCCACCTTGGGAGGAGTCACAGCTGAGTGGACTGTCCCCCCGGGACCCTTGTGAGCAGCTTTGCCGGCTGGAGTCTTCCCCCTATCCCGTCGGTCACTGTCCAACTTTGGTGCTTCACAGGGGGGGGAACTGGCTGTGCTGTGGCTCCGTGTCACACTGGCTGCCCTGGTGCCCGGTGCACTCCACATACCTCTAACAGGCACCACTGGTACCGGAGATTTTTTGGCTGAGGTGCTAGTACGGGACCTATGAATTGGAGGGGGGGTGGTGGGAAAGAGGTCAAGGTTGCTCAGGAAAAGTTTCTGACGAACACTGGGACGGGTAGCTGGAGGGGGTCTGGGAGTGGAGGAAGAGGAGGTGGTTGTAGGAGGTGTAACTTTTGTTGATTTGGGTGCAGGTGCATGTGCTGGAGGCTGTCGTGAGGTGGATGGATGTTGGGTGGGTGTGTGCCCGCGTTTGTGTACTTTGGGAGGGGGTGTCACAGACACACTGGGAGAGGACACAGGGGATGAGTAAATGGTAGTGGGGGTGGTGAGTGCAGGTGAGCGGGGTGTGGTGGTGGGTGTGCTGGTGCGGGACTGAGTGGATGTAGTGGTAGTGCATGCAGGTGAGAGTGTAGATGACACTGGGAGGGAGGAGGGAGACGACGAGGAGGGGGACACAGTGGAGGCAGTGAATGTTGCTGTGTCTGTATGTGTGTGATGCTTGCGTGAGTGCCTGTGGGATGTGTGGTGCTTATGTTTGCCTGAGCTTCCCTTGTGTGTTGACGTGTGTGCAGGCTGGTCTGATGGTGTGCTTGGGATAGGCTGGGGTACAGAGGATTGGGTCTGGGTGGAGGAAGTTGGAGGGGGGAGGCTAGAGACAGGGACAATGGCTGCCATCAGTGCTGAGGTCAGAGATTGCAGGGTTTGATGAAGGGCAGCCTGACCAGAATGAATGCCCTCCAGGAATGCATTACTGTGTTGCAACTCCCTTTCTACACCCTGGATGGCATTCACAATGGTAGACTGCCCAACAGTGAGTGACCTGAGGTGAGCGGGCACGGGGCGAAGGCTGAGGGTCTGCTGGGAGGGCGGTGTTGGTAGGGGGGTGGCGGCTGTACCTGTAGAAGTGGGGGGCACAGATTTTGCCGCCACCACAAGGGAGCTCCCATCGGAGGACGAGTCCGTGTCGCTGGTTGCTGATCCTGTCCCTGCCGTGAAGCTCCCCTCGCCCTCTGTCCCACTGGTGTATTCAGTGTCCGTGGTGTGGCCCTTCATGGCCATGTGGGATGCAGCTCCCTCGTGCTCCGGTGCCACTGTACCTCCACCTGATGATGCTGAAAAAGGGGGGTGGGACGACAGAAGAAAGACAGGTTGAGTGCATGGCTTACCGCTACTGTTGGCGGACAATACAGACACAGCAGCCCCCTGCACTACGCCGCGCTGTTGGGCTCTACTGATGCAGTTCCTGGGATAGGTCCTACATGGCTATGGTGGACATCAACACACATAGATGACACAGGGGCATGTATACCTGTACTTGGCACTCTACAGAGGTTGGGTGGAGTGCCACATGGCCTGCATTACGGAGGGGCCTAGCCTACGGAACTCGCCCTGGCCTAGGGAAACCCACAGCCCTCCTCCCCCACCCAGACACCTTCACTGCGCGCAAAGTACGCTGAATGATGTTGTACTCACCCCCTTGTGTCTGGTGGGATTCCCTCAAGCGCCCATCCAACTCAGGGTAGGCCACCGCCAAGGTCCGGAATATCAGGGGGGTCATGATGCGACGGGCACACCTCCCACGTTGGGAGCCCATCCCCAGCTGAGCCTCCGCCGTGTTCTTGCTCCAGCGGCGAATGTCCTCCCATCTTTTACGGCAGTGGGTGCTCCGTCTCTAGTGGACCCCTAGGGTCCGGACTTCCTTGGCGATGGCATGCCAAATATCCTTCTGGTGGGCGCTGACCTACATGACATGTATGGGGGAGAAGAGAAGCCATTAGCAACTGCACTGTCGAAGTGAGTGGCCCACATCCCTACCCTTGCCATGTGGCACATGCATTCACAGTCCTTCATGCTCGCAGAACTCTGCCCCCTTCCTTCTTACAACCAGCCCTCTCCACCCAGGCATAGCCCATACAACTTGCTCCCTGTGTACTCACCTGTTGGTCTGGAGGACCGTAGAGTAGTGTGTACTGGGGGAGGACCCCGTCTACGAGCTTCTCCAACTCCTGTGCAGTGAAGGCAGGGGCCCTTTCCCCAGATGCACGAGCCATTGTCCTTCCAGACTGAGGTCACAGCAGCACTTGCAGTGTAGGTCCTCTCCTGTCGAAGATCAGGTATTGAGTGATTCAACAGATAGAAAATGGCGGTGACGTCCGCTGCGGTGCGTATCATCACCGCCGGCGCACTTCGTCATTGGCTCCTGTGACCCATAGGGTCCCATGTTAACCAATGCAGCATTGCGCAGCGGTCTTCGACCTCCTACCGCGACGGTGTACAACGCCAGTGCAGTTACCTCACATCCCATTGTCCCACTTTAGAGGTTAGGCAGCCGCCATTTTAGGGGCCCACATGGCTTCATTTTCAACTGCGTCACACATACCTAGGCCTGGACTCAACACACATACAGACAACCTTTTGGATTATGTTTCGTGTTCTGTGTAGCTGTGGGTACATTACTCTGAGTTGCTTGACTCTGTGGTTGCTGTTGTCCTTCCTAGGCACCATCAGCTGGGACATGTGAGGAGATGGCGGAATCCTCCGGTGTACCGACCGCTGGTGGACCTGTTGACAATGGAGGAGTGCAATTTAATCATCACCTACAGGTTTGACCGTGCCACAATCCAGGAACTGTGTTCAGTTGGAGCCTGACCTGATGTCAGCTATCCGCCATCCCACAGGGATCCCCCCTCAAGTGCAGGTGCTATCAGTGCTCCATTTCCTAGCAAGTGGGTCTTTTCAAACAACAGTGGCCATGGCATCAGGGATGTCCCAGCCTATGTTTTCCAACGTGTTGTCCCGAGTGTTGTCTGCCCTGCTGAAACACATGAGGAGCTACATCATTTTCCCTCAGGTGGAGGATTTGGCTACTGTTAAAAGTGACTTCTATGCCCTTGGACATATCCCTAACATCATAGGTGCCATTGATGGGACCCATGTGGCTTTGGTCCCCCCCCCCCACAGGAGTGAACAGGTGTACAGGAACAGGAAGAGTTATCATTCCATGAATGTACAGATGGTATGTTTGGCAGACCAGTACATCTCCCAGGTAAATGCTATGTTCCCTGGCTCAGTGCATGACGCCTACATCCTGCAGAATAGCAGCATCCCTTATGTGATGGGTCAACTCCAGAGGCACCGCATGCGGCTATTAGGGGATTCTGGCTACCCGAACCTGTCATGGCTACTGACCCCAGTGAGGAATCCCAGGACCAGGGCAGAGGAACGCTACAATGAGGCCCATGGGCGGACTAGGAGGGTGATCGAACGCACCTTCGGCCTTCTGAAGGCCAGGTTCTGGTGCCTCCATATGACAGGTGGCTCCCTATTCTACTCACCAAGGAAGGTGTGCCAGATCATCATCGCCTGCTGTATGCTTCACAATCTTGCTTTGCGACGCCAGGTGCCTTTTCTGCATGAGGATGGTCCAGATGACGGTGTTGTGGCAGCTGTGGAGCCTTTGGACAGTGATGAGGAGGAAGCAGAGGAAGAAGACATTGACAACAGAGACTCAGTCATCCAGCAATATTTCCAGTGACACACAGGTGAGAACACTTTCTTGCCTACTAAGAGTACTTTCACACTTCTACCTCTATCCTGTCTGTCAATTTCAAGCAGTATTTGGTAACTGAGTTGTACATTTCCATTACGGTTTCACAGGTGTGGTTACCAACGTGTGTCATCTGCTTGCATTCTTCATGGACTTGTGATGTGTGACATAGGTATGTTGACATTACATTTGAGAACGGATTTTGTCACTGTCATAGCTAATACACATTTTCAAAATCACAGACTGACTCCAGATTGTTTTGTGCTTCAAGGGTGTTTATTGAAGTGCTAAATATTGGAGGGGGTGGTAAAATGGTGAGGGGTGATGGTGGAGGAATGTCCATGGCAGAGTCCAGTCTATTAGTCTCACAGGTGCACTGCCCATATGGGCATAGGAAGTGGAGCTGGGGCAGTTCCAATATGGACAGGGTTACAAAGTGGGACAGTGGGATGACAATCAGGGTGGTTTCATTTCTTGGCGGGGATCTTGCCATCTTGCTCTGTCCTGTTCCTGGATCTCAGGGACCGCTTGCGGGGTGGTTCTCCATCTGCAGGGGGTGGGGTGCTGGTGTGGTGGTCCTGTGGCGGGCGTCCTGTCCACTAGCGCCGGCAGAGGTGGTGGGCAGTTCATTGTCCATGCTAGTGTCAGGGGCCCCTTGGAGTGCCACGGTGTCCCTCATGGTGTTCTGTATGTCCTTCAGCACCCCTACGATGGTGCCCAGGGCGGAGCTGATGGTTCTGAGTTCCTCCCTGAAGCCGCTGGGTCTCCTGAAACTTGGCCAGGACCGTAGCCATCGTCTCCTGGGAGTGGTGGTATGCTCCCATGATGGAGGAGAGGGCCTCGTGGAGAGTGGGTTCCCTTGGCCTGTCCGCTCCCTGTCGCACAGCAGCCCTCCCAGTTCCCCTGTGTTCCTGGGCCTCTGTCCCCTGGACCGTGTGCCCACTACCACTGCCCCCAGGTCCCTGTTGTTGTTGGGGTGGTGGGTTATCCTGGGTTCCCTGTAGTGGTGGACACACAGCTGATTGACGTGTCCTGGGTACGGAGGTATGGGCCCGCTGGGTGGGTGCTGTGCTGGTGTTTCCAGAGGGTGGAAGGTCTGTGTTGGGCTGTGCCTGTGCGAGGGGAACCGACTGCCCCGAGGCCCACGATGGTCCGGGCTGGTCATCTGGATCCAGTTGGCCAGAGCTGCTGTCATCACTGTGGGCCTCTTCTGGCGGTGGGGTAGAGATGTCTGACCCTCCTGTCTGGTGACGTTGGGTAGTGGTCCTGCAGGGGTGTAAAAGCATGATTATTGCATCTGTGTGTGTCATGGTGTGCAATGGGTGGGTGAGCGTGTACCCCAGTGCTAGCATTCCTGTGTGGGGGCTTGTGTGATGATGGTTGGGGGGGTGTTATGGGTATGTGCAGTGGGCATGCTTTAGTGATGGGTGTCCATGCTTTGTTGTGTCATGCAGGGCTTGGTGTTGGGATGTGTGGTTTGTGTTATTAGTACATTAGTGAGGAGTTGGAGTGATAGGGGAGGGGGTGAGGGTGGGGGTCTGTGATAGCATGCAGGTAGGGTGGGGGATATGATAGTTAAGATTTGACTTACCAGAGTCCATTCCTCCACCAACTCCTCCGAAGCCCTCAGGATGCATAATGGTCAAGACCTGCTCCTCCCATGTTGTTATTTGTGGGGGAGGAGCCAGTCTGCTGCACCGCGATGTTGTGTCTTGAGACCATGGAACGCACCTTCCCCCGTAGGTCGTTCCACCTCTTCCTGATGTCCTCACGATTTCTTGGGTGCTGTCCCACTGCGTTGACCCTGTCGACTATTCTTCACCATAGCTCCATCTTCCTAGCTATGGAGGTGTGCTGCACCTGTGCTCCAAATAGCTGTGGCTCTACCCGTACGATTTCCTCCACCATGACCCTGAGGTGTATTGGCGGTCTTCTACACGGTGGTAAGCGGCTTTTACCACCAATGTTGTAATGACCCCCTAAATTCTTCCTTTCACAATCCTTGGCACCTAGTACGCATAAACGATATGCCTCCACTTGGAGGAGATGGTTGGATTGGTGCAGTCAAAAGAGTGTGGATCCCTTGGGGGCCTCAGTGCAAATGATAGCCAATTTCTTGTCCCATGTGGCAGCGCAGGGACTAGCATGCAGGACAGTTAATAATTTTAGATCTGCCATCTCAGCTAAACATCCTCACATTGAGGGTAAACCTATGGGTGAGCGCCCATTGATTTGTAAGCTTTTGCGCAGAGTTCGTATGCTTCGTCCTCCTCTCCCAAAATATTCATCTCTCTGGGATGTCAACGTTATATTAAAATTCTTGGTGGCTTGGCCGGCCAATGAAGGTCTTTCAAGCAAGCAGTTATCAGCAAAATTAACCATGTTACATTGTTTAGTTTCTTGCAGAAGAGTTTCTAATGTCATAGCCTTGGACATTACAGGTAGAGTTTTTACTCCTACGGGTGTATCTTTTCGTATCTCTAAACGTACGAAGTCTAATTCTAAATGTATTAGCTATCCGGCTTTCAGAGATAACTCCAAATTATGTGTGGTAAATTGTCTAAAGAATTACGAAGATGTAACAAGAGAATTGCAAAGAGATGTAAATGGACAACTGTTAATTTCCTTGCAGAAACCTTTTGGCGCACTTTCCTGTGCAACTCTTGCGAGATGGGTCAGATGGTTGTTGAAAGAAGCAGGGATAGATATCTCTGTATTTGGAGCTCATTCTGTTTGTGGAGTTATGGCTTCTAAAGCTTTCCAGTCAGTGGAAGATATAATGAGAGCAGCTGACAGGTCATCAGACTCTACTTTTAAATTGTTCTATCATAAACCAGTTGTTGATGTTGCTTCTAATGTGATCGCTCAGTGTTAAAATAGCATAATCGGAAGTCTCTGGTCCTGACATAGAATAAAACATTTCTAGCTGTCGCAACAAGAATTTTCAATTCTATTAAGGACACGGAGGCGAGGATGGATAACCCTCACCAAAAATGACAAAGAGGCAATCATGCGCACCATCAACTTAGGGGCCCCAATGAACCCATACCCTCACTACATCTACAACCTGGAAACATCCCCAATCAGCACCACCCTGACCCACATCGTCAAGACCTCAATCATGTCTGGTACCTATGGATGTGTAATAATCAATCCTCTTTAAGGGTAAAGTTGGATTTATGATTATAACTTAAAAAATGCCTCTTTTAGAAAGTTAGCATTTTTACGCTTCTAAGCCCTGTGTGCCCTTTGCCTGCCTCTAATCTAGTCTAGGTTGGGAGACAGCTGGGCTTTGTGCATTTCCTCTAGGCAGTCACCCACAAAGGTAGCTGAGGTGTGCCATTCATAGCCTGATAGCCCATCACCAGGCTGATGGGTCTCCCTGAGCTGGATAGAAGGGAGAAGCTGACACCTGTACCTGAATAGGGCTGTGCCTGTCCCCACACAAAGAGCTGCATACCCCCCTGTGGTGTGTTTGGAGCCAGGACAGGAAAGGGAGCCCCTCTTTGAAGTCACCCCTGCTTCAAAGGCACCACTGGGTATACCATTTAGACTTCTGACCCTACCAAGACAGTACACTTCTGGACCTGAGGATTCTCTGCCAGGAAGAAGGACTGCTGTGTTGAAGGGACTGCCACTCTGCTGGAACTTTGCCGGACATTTCTGGATTCCTGCTTTGCTGTAAGCAGGACAAATTTCACTCTCCTAATGGTTCAGTAATTCGACTTCATATCAATGACACATCATGATTGACATTGAAAAAGAACACATTTTTTAAAAATTAATCACAACCAAAATATATGTATATATGTACAATAATCATCAAAACCCAAAATGTTTCTAAAATATAAATCAACCACCCTTACAAAAGCAACCCTCACCAATCGACAAAACAGATACCCAAAAAAACTAGTTGTGCTGCAACTCTCAACATCGATGCATTACCTCTGTTGCGCTGATCAGAACTGCTGCTTCGCCTCCCAGTGCCAATGAATCACAGCTGTCACCGAGGACAAAGACTTTGTGTCACAAACTGTGTGGCTCAGAACCAGCACATTTCCTGTGACCTCAATTCCTTACATTTACATCACTTGGTTGCGCAGCTCAACATCCATGGCTTGCCTCCACAAGGGATTCTGACACGGCACCACTGCTCAAGGATTACCAACTGGGTGGCTCGACCATGACGCATCCCCTGACTGCGCTGTTCAATTCATTGTCTTTGCACCATCTCCTCTACTCCTCACATCAGTTCTTCAACATTGACACAACCTTCCACACAAGGTACTGTTTCAGTGCACAAGGTTGGTCTCTGTAGCAAGCCTGTGCTCCATTATGGTCGGTGTTGGACTTTTTTGCTTATGCAGGGTCATCCCCAATCTTTTTGCCTCCTGTCTCCTATTTTTTCTGACCTGTTGCTGTTGTTTTTTTAACTCCGAGCACTTTACCACTGCTATCCCGTGCTAAAGTGCCTATGCTCTCTGTGTAAATGATATTGTTGATTGGTCTATCCATGATTGGCATATCTGATTTACTAGTAAGTCCCTAGTAAAGTGCACTAGAGGTGCCAGGGCCTGTAAATCAAATGCTACTAGTGAGCCTGCAGCACTGGTTGTGCCACCCACATACGTAGCTCTGTAATCATGTCTCAGACCTGCCTTTGCAGTGTCTGTGTGTGCAGTTTTAACTGTAAACTCAACTTGACAAGTGTACCCACTTGCCAGGCCTAAACCTTCCCTTTTCTTACATGTCAGACACCCCTAATGTAGGCCCTAGGTAGCCCCAAGGGTAGGGTGCAGTGTATGGTTATGGTAGGGCATATAGGGGGTCATTCTGACCTCGGCGGTAAAAGTCGCTTACCGCCGGCAAGAAGGCCGCCATAACACCGCCGCAGCCGCGGTAAACCGCCACGGTCATTCTGACCCGCAACTGGCAAACCGCCAAAAACCCGACATCCACAAAAATCCGCCACACCAAAGGTCAGCGAAAAAATGGCGCTGACCAAACCTCCACCGTCACGCCAACAGAAAAACGCCCATACCATTCCGACCCACAAATCCACGCAGCGGTCTTTCAAACGCGGTATTCCATTGGCGGTACACACCGCCGCTGCCAAAATACACACACACATAGAAAACTCAGCAACATTGGTCAGTTCGAAATACGCACACCTGATACACATACTAACACCACTCCCACACACCCAACACAATATAAAGCACACACCCACATCACCCACAAGCCCCTACGACCCGAAATCATTGATGAAGGCGAGAGTCAGAGCACAGAATAGAGAATCCCACAACACAGAGGCACACAACACCATCACCCACACAGAATCCACGCACCAAACACCACACACCACCACACGCACCACACTCATCACCACAAACGCCACCCCACACCTCAACCACACCACCCCATGGCACCCCGAAAGACACCCCAGGTTCAGTGACGCCGAACTCAGGGTCATGTTGGAGGAAATAGTCCGTGTAGAGCCCCAGCTCTTCGGGGCACAGGTGCAGCACACCACAATTGCCAGGAAGATGGAGCTATGGCAAAGGATAGTGGACAGGGTTAACGCGGTGGGACAGCATCCACGCAATCGGGAGGACATCAGGAAGAGATGGAACGACCTACGGGGGAAGGTGCGTTCCATGGTATCAAGGCACAACATTGCGGTGCAGAAGACTGGCGGCAGACCCCCACCTACTCCCCCAGAATTTACCGCGTGGGAGGAGCAAGTCTTGCACATCCTGCATCCTGAGGGTCTCGCAGGAGTAGGCGGAGGAATGGACTCTGGTAAGGCAAATCTTCACTACTGCTTCCCACCCCCACCCCACCTGCATGCCAAATCATACCCCCACCCTCACCCCCTCCCCCATCACACCAACCCCTAGCAAAAGGCTCACCATCACAACCCACCCATCCCAACACCAAGCCCTGCATGCGACCACAAAGCATGGACACCCATCACCAAAGCATGCCCACTGCTCACACACATCACCCCCACAAGCCACCCTCACAAAAGCCCCCACAAGGAAATGCCTGCACATGGGTACACGGACACCCACCCATCACACGAAATGCCACACACAGAAGCAATAACCATACCTTTATACCCCTGCAGGACCCGAACGCCACCACACCGCCACGGAGGGTCCAGAGATGTCCATCCCACCCCTAGAAGAGGCCCCCAGCGATGACAGCAGCTCTGTCTCCCTGGAGCCAGACGACCAGCCCGGCCCATCGGGGACCTCTGGACAGTCGGTTCCCCACAGACAGCCACAGGCTACACCAGACCCAACCCCCTCTGGGAACACCAGCACAGCTCCCACCCAGCGGGCCCATGCCTCTGTCTCCAGGACACGTAAATCAGCGGTGTGTCCACCACTACAGGGCACCCAGGTTGACCCACCACCCCAACAACAACAGGGACCTGGGGGCAGTGGTAGTGGGCACACCGTCCAGGGGACAGAGGCCCAGGAACACAGGGGAACTGGGAGGGCTGCTCTGCGACAGGGGGGGGGACAGGCCCGGGGAACCGACTCTCCAAGAGGCCCTCTCCACCATCATGGGAGCATACCACCGCTCCCAGGAGACGATGGCGACGGTACTGGCCCGGTTCCAGGAGATCCAGGAACTGCAGGAGGAACGGTACATGGGGTTCAGGGAGGAACTGAGGAACATCGGTTCTGCAATGGGGACCATCGTCCTGGCCCTTACCCAGATCGTCACCACATTGCGGGACCATGTGGCACCCCAAAGGGCCCCTGTCACTAGCCCAGGCCAGGAACAGCCTACCACCTCCGCCGGCGCTAGTGGACAGGAGGCCCCCACACAACGACAGGCCACCAGAACCCCACCTCCTTCAGAAGAAGAACCACCCCACAAGCGGAACCTGAGATCTCACAAGAAGACAGAGTAGGATTGCAAGACCCCCGCCAGCCTAAGATACCCCCTGATGTCATCCCACTGTCCCACATTGTCACCCTGTCCAACCTTGAACTGCCCTTGCTCCATCCTTCCACAGGCATATGGACAATGCACCTGTGCGACTGAGAACTGGACTCTGCCATGGACATTACTCCACCCCCACCCATCCCCGCTTCCCAATCATTTACCTATATGTAGCACTTAAAATAAATCACTTATTCCACTTAAAAAAACAGGAGTCTGCTTGTATTCTTAACAAATGTATTACACATAACGGTGCAATAATGGCCAGTTACTTTTTGATGACAACATACCAATTTCAATAAGCTTTAGTCCATGGGCAAACAAAGCTGAAGTCAGGCAGTGGGTCATACAGCTCTGAAAAGGGAAGGGAAAGTCACAAATCAGTTAACAGGAACTGGGGGGAAACACAGACAGTGGAGACGCATGAGGCCTCAAGTAAATGTAAATTGGGGTGGCTGTTTCTTACCTGTGTGCTACTGAAAGTATTGTTGTATGACTGTATCCCTGTTGTCCGTGTCGTCCCCGTCGTCTTCCTCCTCTTCACTCTCCACAGGCTCCACAGCTGCAACAACACCACCATCTGGACCATCCTCCTGCAGAAAAGGCACCTGGCGTCGCAATGCAAGATTGTGAAGCATACAGCAGGCCACGATGATCTGGCACACCTTCTTTGGTGAGTACATGAGGGATCCCCCTGTCATATGCAGGCACCTAAACCTGGCCTTCAGGACCCCGAAAGTCCTTTCTATGATCCTCCTAGATCGCCCATGGGCCTCATTGTACCGTTCCTCTGCCCTGGTCCGGGGATTCCTCACTGGGGTCAGTAGCCACGACAGGTTGGGGTAACCAGAGTCACCAATTAGCCACACACGGTGTCTCTGTAGCTGTTCCATCACATAAGGGATGCTGCTATTTCGCATGACATACGCGTCATGCACTGACCCAGGGAACTTGGCATTTACATGGGAGATGTACTGGTCAGCCAAACAGACCACCTGGACATTCATCGAATGATAACTTTTTCTGTTTCTGTACACCTGCTCACTGTCTTTGGGGGGAACCAAAGCCACATGGGTCCCATCAATGGCACCAATGATGTTGGGGATATGTCCAAGGGCATAGAAATCACCCTTCACTGTAGCCAATTCGCCCACCTCAGGAAAAATAATGTAGCTCCGCATGTATTTCATCAGGGCAGACAACACTCTGGACAAAAGCTTAGAAAACATAGGCTGAGACATCCCAGATGACATGGCCACTGTTGTCTGAAAAGACCCACTTGCCAAAAAATGGAGTACTGACAGAACCTGCACCAGAGGGGGAATCCCCGTGGGTTGGCGGATGGGGGACATCAGGTCTGGCTCCAGCTGGGCACATAGTTCATGTATAGTTGTTCTGTGAAGCCGGTATGTAAGTATGATATGTCGTTCTTCCATTGTCAATAGGTCCACCAGCGGTCGGTACACGGGAGGATTCATCCTTCTCCTCGCAAGTCCCAGCGGACGGTGCCTAGGAAGGACAACATGGAGCACAGAGTCAAGCAACCCACAGGTTAATTCACACAGCTTGCACAGTACACGAATCGCTATGCATGGAACGGCTTGTATGAGTGGCTATGCAAGGCCTAGGCCTGTGTGACGCAGTAGAAATCATGCCATGTAGGCCCTTGAAATGGCAGCTGCTTGACCTGTGAAGTGTGACAGTGGGATGTGAGGTCACTGCGCTGGCGTGGCACACCGTGGCGGTAGGCGGTCGAAGACCGCGGCGCAAAGCAGCATTGGTTAACATTGAACCCTATGGGTCTCAGGAGCCAATGACGATGTGCGCCGGCGGTCGCGGTACGCACCGCTGCAGGCGTGACCGCCATTTTCTATCTGATTAATCACTCGAGACCTGATCATCCACAGGAGAGAACCTATACTGCAAGTGCTGCTGTGACCTCGGTCTGGGAGATACAATGGCTGCTGCGACTGGGGAAAGGGCCCCTGCCTTCACTGCTGAAGAATTGGAGGAACTTGTTGATGGGGTCCTCCCCCAGTATGCGCTACTCTACGGTCCTCCAGACCAACAGCTTAGTACACAGGGTGCACGTTGAATGGGCTATGCCTGTGTTGAGTGGGGTGTATGTAAGATGGTGGGGAGGGGAGCGAATGAGGAGTGCAACGCACGAAAGATGAGAGCATGTGCCACATGGCAAGGTTGGGGAGGGGGGGCCACTCACATTGACCAGGCAGAAAACTGATGCGATTTCTTTTACCACCCTGTACATGTCACATAGGTCAGCGCCCATCAGAAGATCGACATTTGGCGTGCCATCGCCAAGGACGTCCGGGCCCTGGGGGTCAACAACAGACGGGGCACCCACTGCTGAAAGAGGTGGGAGGACATCCGCCGCGGGACCAGAAAGACCGCCGAGTCTCTGCTGGGGATGGCCTCCCAACGTAGGAGGGGTGCCAGCCGCCAATTGACCCCCCTGATGTCCCGGATCCTGGCGGTGGCCTACCCCGATTTGGATGGGCGCGTGAGGACATCACAGCAGACACAAGGGGGTGAGTATCAGCACATTCTGCTATCTTTGCGCGCAGTGAAGGTGTCTGGGTGGGGGAGGAGGGCTGTGGCTATCTCCAGGCCAGGGCGCATTCTGTAGGCTAGGCCCCTCCGTTAGACACGGCCCTGTGCCCCCGCCCCCCACCTCTGTAGGGTGCCAAGTACAGCTATCCATGGTCCGGCCTCACCCATGTGTGCATTTGTCGTCCATAGACCCGTAGGACTAGTCACAATAACTGAGTAGTGTACCCCCATTGCGCGGCCTAGTTCAGGGGGCTTCTGTGTCTGTCCTCTCCGACAACGGTGTTGCCAATGCATGCACTCAACCTGTCTTCATTTCTCCACCCCCCCCCCATTTTCTTTGTCTTCCTGTTCATGTGTGCATTAGCATCATCTGGCGGAGGAGAAGTGGCATTGAAGCACGAGGGAGCTGCATCTCACATGGCCCCGGAGGGCCATACAACAGACTACGAGTACACCAGTGAGACAGAGGGCGAGTGGAGCTCCACAACGGGGACCCGTGGAGACGTCAGCGACACCGACACGTCCTCGGAAGGGAGCTCCCTAGCGGTGGCGGCAACATCCGTGCCCACCGCCACAACAGGTACAGCCGCCACCCAGCGCACCAGCCACGCCCTCCCAGCAGCCCCTCAGCCTTCGCTCTGTGCCCGCTCACCCAGGAAGGCGGGCATCTCCTTCGCCCCAGGCACCTCAGGTCCTGCCCCAGTTACCCCTGCTGCCCTCAGTGAGGAGGTCATTGACCTCCTCAGGACACTCATTGTTGGGCAGTCTACCCTTTTGAATGCCATCCAGGGTGTAGAAAGGGAGGTGCATCGGAGCAATGCATACCTGGAGGGCATTCATTCGGGTCAGGCTGCCCATCAGCGATCGTTCAACGCTCTGACCTCAGCACTGACGGCAGCCATTGTCCCTGTCTCCAGCCTCCCTCTTCTGACTCCCTCAACCCAGTCCCAGTCTCCTGTTCCTCTGCCTATCCCATCCACACCATCAGACCAGCCTGCACACACCTCTACACCCAAGGCCAGCTCATCCAGACATAAGCACCACAGATCCCACAAGCATTCACCCAAGCAACAACCAGATGCAGACATGCCAACAGTCACTACCACCTCTGTGTCCCCCACCTCCTCATCTCCCTCCTCCCTCCCTGTGACGTCTCCACTCACACCTGCATGCACACCACCATCAGCCAGTACTTCCATCACCAGCACACCCTCCATTACAGTCCGCACACGTGCAGTCACCACCCCCACTGCCATTTACACGTTCCCTGTGTCCTCTCCCAGTGTGTCTGTCACCCCCTCTTCCAAAGCACACAAACGCAGGCAGCCACCCACCCAACAGCCATCCACCTCACGACAGCCTCCGTCACAAGCACCTGCACCCAAAGACAGCACACTTGACTCTCCTACAACCACATCCTCTTCCTCCACTCCCAAACCCACTACACCTACCCGTCCCTGTCCTCCCCAAGTCCTTTTCCTTTCCAACCTTGAGCTCGTTCCAATCACTGACCCACCCCCTCCATCTGGTAAGACCAAAAAAAGCACCTCAGCCACCACCAGCCCTGCATCTACTGTGACCATAGCGCAGGCCTATTGGAGTCCACCAGATCCTAGGGCAGGAACATCGGCCAGCAGTAAGGGGACAGCCAGCCCCCCCCCCTGGGAAGAGGACAAAAAAGAAAAAGGCCCGGCGCGACAAGCCTGAGACGGCTGCCACCAAGGACAGTAGCCTTGCCCCGTCACCTGCCACATCATCCAAGGGAGGCAAGGGCCACAGAGCTCCAGCGAAGGAGGGCATGGGCAGCAGGGCGGAGAAGTCAGGCAGCAGGCGAGCTGCCCAGGAGGGCCCCACCAGCCCCATTCCGGGTGTGACGGACGACACCCACGGGCCCAGGACTCCATCACAGGAGGGCGCCGCGACCGCAAGTTCGGATGGTGAATGAGCAGGAAGTCTTGCCCAGGTCTGGCTCCCTAGACACACAGGACAAGCACCGCTGAACGGGCCCCGCCGGGACAAGAACCGCTGAACGGGCTCCGCCGGGACAAGAACCTCTGAACGGGCCCCGCCGGGAGGAGCACCGCTGAACAGGGCCCCGCCGGGAGGAGCACCGCAGAACAGGGCCCCGCCGGGACAAGAACCGCTGAACAGGGCCCCGCCGGGACAAGAACCGCTGAACGGGCCCGGCCGGCAGGAGCACCGCAGAACAGGGCCCCGCCAGGACAAGAACCACTGAACGGGCCCCGCCGGGAGGAGCACCGCTGAACAGGGCCCCGCCGGGAGGAGCACCGCTAGACAGGGCCCCGCCGGGAGGAGCACCGCAGAACAGGGCCCCGCCGGGACAAGAACCGCTGAACAGGGCCCTGCCGGGACAAGAACCGCTGAACGGGCCCCGCCGGGAGGAGCACCGCTGAACAGGGCCCCGCCGGGAGGAGCACCGCAGAACAGGGCCCCGCCGGGACAAGAACCGCTGAACAGGCCCCGCCGGGACAAGAACCGCTGAACAGGGCCCCTCCATCTCAAGCACCGCTCCGCTGGGCCCTTCCTGTCAAGCACCGCTACGCTGGGCCCTTCCTGTCAAGCACCGCTCCGCTGGGCCCTTCCTGTCAAGCACCGCTCCGCTGGGCCCTTCATCTCAAGCACCGCTCCGCTGGGCCCTTCCTGTCAAGCACCGCTCCGCTGGGCCCTTCATCTCAAGCACCGCTCCGCTGGACCCTTCATCTCAAGCACCGCTCCGCTGGGCCCCGCCGTCTCAAGCACAGCTCCGCTGGGCCCTTCATCTCAAGCACCGCTCCGCTGGACCCTTCATCTCAAGCACCGCTCCGCTGGGCCCCGCCGTCTCAAGCACCGCTCCGCTGGGCCTTTCCTGTCAAGCACCGCTACGCTGGGCCCCGCCGTCTCAAGCACCGCTCCGCTGGGCCCTTCCTGTTAAGCACCGCTCCGCTGGGCCCTTCATCTCAAGCACCGCTCCGCTGGGCCCTTCATCTCAAGCACCGCTCCGCTGGGCCCTTCAACTCAAGCACCGCTCCGCTGGGCCCCGCCGTCTCAAGCACCGCTCCGCTGGGCCCTTCATCTCAAGCACCGCTCCGCTGGGCCCTTCATCTCAAGCACCGCTGGCCCATTGACAGTGCCGGTTCTGTGTCGAGCAGGGCTTCAGGAAGCACTCGGGGCACCATGCCTCCTCCAATAACAGTGGAGTCGGTAATCCATCTGATGGACTGTGGCTTTGCACCCCCCAGGATGGGACAGTGGGCATGGAGGCCCCTCGTGGATCTGGCGTCGTGGACTCATGTGGCTGAGGTGCCCCCCCTTCCCTTCCCCCTGAGGTGCCTGTAGTTTTATCATCTGATGCCCCTGCAGTGTTCTCTCCAATGGTATCTGGTCTCCTGTGTGGGCTTTGCCCATGTGTTGTGCACATTGGCCCACAGACTATGGAACTTTGACGGAATGTGCAGGACTTTTTGCCTATGGATATCTTGTTGACTATGTTCATTCCTTATTTTTGTATCTTTTATATGGCATATTTGCCATTCCTTCAATGGAGCTATTTATACATATATTTTATCGAAAATTTAATTTGTGTCTTTGCATTATTCCGGGGGGTTTGTGTGGTGTCACTCTGACTTGTTGCTCGGCATTGGGGTGTAGGTATTTGTGGTGGGGGGGTGGGTGTATGGCGCATGTGTGTGCCCGCAAGCTTTACTCCTCCCCCCTCCCCTGTGTCGTAGGTGCAGTACTCACCGTTGTCGTCTGCTCCGGCGTTCGTACTCCTGGTAGATGAGCAGGTAGACAATAGCTGGTAGGATGTGTAATTCGGGCTCCATGCTGTCCTCCGTCCTCGTGGAGTGTGTATAGGTGAGCGTTTTCCCGTTCGTAGTCTGTTTCTGGCGTGTTTTTATTGGCGGGGCTCCCGCCCCGGAAAAGGTGGCGGATTGGTGAGTTGTGATAGGGTGGGCGGTACATTGTCTGCCGCCTGCCTGTTGGCGGTGACCGCCGCGCTGTTTGTCGGTCCCGCCGTGGCGGTCGGAGTGTTAATGTGGCGGCCTGTGTTGGCGGTTCCCGCCAGTGTTAGAATACCATTTTTTTGACCGCCGGCCTGTTTGCGGGTTGGCTGCCGCTTTATCACCGACCGCCAGGGTCAGAATGACCGCCATAGTAATGTGTTTTATATGTCCTGACAGTGAAATATTTCTAAATTTGTTTTTCACTGTTGCAAGGCCTGTCCATCTCATAGGTTAACATGGGGGCTACCTTTCAAATCTGATTAAAGTGTAGATTCCCTTTGGGAGCGGATGGACATGTGGAGTTTGGGTTCTCTGACCTCACAATTTAAAAATACATCTTTTAGTAAAGGTGATTTTAAGATTGTGTGTTTGAAAATGCCACTTATAGAAAGTGCTCTTGCTTATACCATTTCTGTGACTCTGCCTGTTTGTGGATTCCCTGTCTGGGTCAGTTTGACAGTTGGGCTGGTTGCACATCACACTAGACAGTGACACAAAGGGAGCTGGGGTGTAGTCTGCATTTTCTGATAAGCCATCTGTGCTAGGAGGGAGGCGAGGAGTGGTCACTTATACCTGAAAGGGCTGTGCCTGTCCTCACACAATGCAGTCTCAAACCCCCTGGTGAGTGTCTGGGGCCTGGGCAAGGCAGGATTTCACATTCAAGAGAAACTTTGCTTTGAAGTAGGCCTACTTCAAAGGAGAAATTGGGTATAAGGAGGGAACCCAAAATCACAGACTTAAGCACACTTCTGGAAACAAGAGGAACCTCTGCCTGGAGAAGAGCTGAGGAAGAAGAGCTGCCCTGCCTGTGACTGTGCTTTGTGGAGCTATCCTGCAGTTGCTGCTTCTGCCAGAGTAAGAGGGCAAAGACTGGACTTTGTGTGCCTCCCATCTTGAGAAGAACTCTCCAAGGGCTTGATTTAGAGCTTGCCTCTTGTTGTTTGAAGTCTCAGGGGCAGTCTCTGGAGAGACTCCTACTCTGCCCTGTGGTGCCCATCCAGTTCCAGGGACCCTGAAAGGAGAAGCTGGCAGCCTAAGAGGAGGAAATTCACGCACAGAGCACCGTGCGGGGAAAAGATCGATGCGACTCTCATCTGTGGCTGAAGAAACGGTTCAGCTCCACGGCTGAAAATCAATGCTTGCCAGAAACACGCCTGAAGAATCGACGCACGGAGCTGGAGAAATGACGCGCAGCATCGCAAGCTGGGAGATCGCAACCCGGGCTGCGTAGTTTTCGGATCATTGTGCGGCTGGATTTCCGATGCAAATATTGCTGGGTGTGTAAAAACAACGCAAGGCCTGCCCAGACCTGAAAGTGCTGACCGGATCGACGCATCGCTCTCCTGCAGAGAGAAGAAACGACGCGCCCCAACCCAGCGAAAGGAGAAATGACGCAAGGTCTCGCTCGTGGTTGGAATCAATGCATCGCAAGCCCTTTTTGACACGCAGTCACCCGTGCGGTGTTATTATTGACGCACCCAAGGTACATTTTCATGCTAACAGTGTTAGTGGGTGTTTAAAATTACTTAAAGACTCTTTTTGCATTTTTATTGATAACTTGACTTGTGTATTGTTGTCGTTTTGGTCTTCTTTTGTTTAATTAAATATTTCCTGTTTTTCTAAACCTGTTTTGTGTCATTTTGTAGTGTTTTCAATAAGTTGGTTAATGTTGGTACAAATACTTTACACCTAGCACTTTGAAGTTAAGCCTACTGCTCGTGCCAACCTACCAAGGGGGTAAGCAGGTGTTAGCTGATGGTGATTCTCTTTTACCCTGACTAGAGTGAGGGTCCTTGATTGAACAGGGGGTAACCTGACTGTCAACCAAAGACCCCATTTCTAACAGTCAGCCTGAACTTTGGTTTACCCCGGTCCAGATAGCCCGGGTAGGCACTTTAAGTTTCTAAGCACTAGTATTGCAGAAATTCTTTAAAAATTCATAATCCGGCTTCTACTGATTGGATTTTTGTTGTTTTGGTCTTTTTTGATTATTAAACTAAGATCTATTTTTCTACCTTGCAGTGGAATAGTTTTGTGTGGTGGTTTCACTGTTTTACTGTCTTAAGTGTTGCTGAAACACTTTACACATTGCCTTTTAAGTGAAGCCTGACTGCTCTATACCAAGCAACCAGAGGGCGAGCCCAGGTTAATTTAGGGTGTGAATTTGACTTACCCTGACTAGAATTGTGGAGCCTACTTGGACAGGATGCATAGTGCTGCCAACTAGACACCCAATTTCTAGGAAGGTGTCCCCTAGGGAACGTCTTCCCCCCACCACTCTTTTTAACACTCACATGACACTGCTTGCCAACATCATCCAATCATAAGATATCGTCTTCATCTCCTACGCCGATGACACCCAACTCATTCTCTCCCTGACAGACAAGACAAACACCAGCATAACCAGCTTCACCAACTGCTTGACCATGGTAGCAGACTGGATGCAAACCAACTTCATCAAGCTCAACTGGGATAACACGGATGTACTGGTCTTTGGCAACAAGATCTCCCCATGGGACTCCACCTGATGTGCTTCGATGCTAGGACCAAAACCCTTAACTACATACCATGCAATAAATCTAGATCTCATCCTAGATAACAAGCTCTACATGGCAGCTCAAGCCGAAGAAGTGTACACCTCCTGCTTCCACATCCTACGCATGCTGCAAAATCTTTTCAAATGTTGCCTCATAACACCAGATAAACTGTTACACAAGCATGCATCACCAGTAGTTTCGACTAAGGCAACACTGTCTATGCCAGAATCTCCAAACAACTCCTAGACAGACTCCAGAACATCCAGAATGCAGCCACAAGACTCATACTCAACCTCTTATGCCACACCCATATCACACCACACCTCAGGAAGCTTCACTGGCTCCCCATTCACAAGCACAGCCAATTGAAACTTCTCACTCGCACATACAGAGCCCTACACAACACAGGCCCAGAATACCTGAACAGCCACATAAACTTTCCCCAACCCACCAGACATCTATACTCTGCTTTACTCTGACTCGCACACACTTATTGCATCAACTAAAGCAAAACTGGAGGTCGCTAATTCTACCATATCACACCCAAGACATGAAACAACCTCCCACAACTCATCAGAGACTCCTCCTCACTTTTTGAATTTTGTAAGAAGCTGAACACCTGGCTTTTCATATAAGCACATTGGGTACCACACACCTACACACCTTGCCAAAGTGCCTTAATACCCTCTCAGGTGATTAGTGTGCTATACAAATCAATGTAACATAACATAACAAGAAGGACACTGTTTACTGCACCTGGTAATTACTGGGTGCTATAAAGTCCACTGCCCTTTGTGAAGTTAAGCAGGTTAAACGTGCTCCAATTGTATGTGGGGAAAAAGGCTCATAAACATTGAGGTGGAGTTTGGTGCAGAAAACAACCAAATCCAAATAGTATCCTCCTTTTGAAAGGGAGTTTCATACTTTAGGTAATTAAATAATTCAAAAATTTTATCAGGTGAGACATTTATTGCTGAACCCTCTGAGGCACTAGTTATCAGCACCATATACGGATGGAGGAATGTAATTATTATGTTTTGTCCTTCAATTGTTTTGCACCTGCTGCTGTTATTCCTGAGAAACATATCTGCAGCAGACGTGCGGTAAGAATACTGCAGTTCAAGAAGCTACCTCAGCCACAGGAACACGAGTTAATGAACGAAACCACCCCTTTTCCACCTGGTGTGATCTGCGGGGCATGAGTTCAAATCATGGTCGTGCCAACACAGCTCAGAGCACTGCTAAATGGAGCATAATTTCTAACACCTGTTTTATATAGCAGGTGGAATTTGGAGTACCAGAGTGTCTTGACTATGCAAATACTGTCTGATAAAAGTTAATAGCAGGGAATTAATGCTCAAATATTCTAAACAATACACTGAAGTGGCACTTATCTCTGTCTTGGATGACACTAAAAATTTGGTAAACCAGAGCAGGGTTGATGCCCTTCTTCGTTTGGACCTTTCAGCTGACTTTGACACAGTGGCTCATGCCACACTAATCCAACTACTTGAAGAAGCTGGAATAGAGAGCACAACTCTTGTTTGTATCACATTGTACCTACACAATTGAGCAAACATTATACAAACTCCTAAACTGTACAGCTTTAAATCAGGAATCCCTGAACACTCAGTCATCTCACCCATACGTTTCAACATCTATATGAAGTTATTAGCAAGTCTGATCAATGGTGTTGACTTTACCTGTTATTACTATGCAAATGACACACAGAAACGTCTGAAATAGGAAAACCCAAAGGACACTGGAACATCAAAAACCTACGATTGCCTCTGGGCCATTGACTGATGGATGACATGGAACCACCTCAAATCAAATGCCTCCAAAGCTGAAATACTCACCTGTGGTCACAGGTAAAACCTATGACCCTCTATGCACCTTGCCTGACAATGTAGGACCACCTCCAAATATAGCTAATGATGTAAAAAACCTTGGTTTTACCATGGGCAGCAACCTCTACGACATCGTAAATTAAGCACTGACTTCTCAACTATTGGAGGGACAAGTGACTAAAGGGAATGATTTGATTATCCAGTTGGAGTCCAGTATTAGTGCCAAATAACGTGGTAAATAACGTTGTATCCCTTCCTGTCACCAGTGGCTATCCCTGGACCCTAACAATATGCCTCACACATTGACAGCAGAAGTGTATGCTTTCCTAACATGTTTCAGGTACAGAACATGTGACAGTAGGGTATGTTTCCTCCAGTGTGCACACAACAGGTAATGTGTAGACGTTGTGCAAGGGTGTGTGGGGTACAAGCTATCTGCTAAGTATCAATGTGCTAGTGGTTTTGTATATTACAAAAGCTTGTGAGCGTTTTTTCGTTATACAAATGCCAAAATGGTTGGCATTAGCAATCCGTATTTACAAAGTTATAATGGGATCTCTGATGGCATCATTTATGATTATGCGCCAGTGCTAGGGAGAGAGCAGGACAGTGACATATATTACTAGATATGGAGCAGTACAGCTGTCTTTCTCTCATGCAGTGCAGCGAAGAGCAGAATAGCAACTTTGGTTGCTGCACTTTGTTGCATGACAAGTGTGTACATCTGGACCTACATAACCTTCCAATACTTGTGCTCTCTTGAAAGCGCATAAGTGGCAATTGTAGTGCTTAATTTAAGAAAGCAAAAACGCTGGTTCCTGAAGCTCTACTCAGACGCTGGTGGCTGGTGCAATTAAACGTTGGTGCGTCTTTGTAATCTGTGTGTTTTTCCATCACATGCTCTGGAAATAGCTGATGTAGAAAAAATGGGTGCCACTTCCCAAAAATACTGGCAACTGTCCGCTCAAATCAAGCACTAGCCAATTTTAATTATGATTCTGTGGCAAAGTTCGTGAAACAAATACACAGCTGTAAACATATTAAAAAAGTCAAAGGAAAAAAATACAGAGGAAGTAAAAAATGAAGCACATGCCACATTCCTTTCTTACTTCCGAAAAATGTTTTTCACTGTGCAGAATTAGTTTGAGAATTTGAAATGCATGTAGACAGAAGAACTATGGGTCTGATGTATCAAAGGACTTTCCCTATTCTGTTTCTATGTGGAAATGTTTAGATATGTAAGGGCCAAAGTGAAGTGTGAACTTTGATATGAATTGGAATATCGTGAATTCCATTCCCAATGTTTCATAATGTGCCAGGAGGGAGGTAAATGAATTTGCCGATTTCGTTCTAGTATCAGGTCATGCAAATAGTTATGGAAACATGATATAATAAATAAAGCTGCCTGCGTCTTTGTTCATCTGTCATGTTTGGCTTGGGTTCGGAGCCTTTATAGCGGGCGTTGGAGTTGCAGCCTGCACGTCTGTGAACAAGCAGGGATCATTAGGCACCTGGAAAACCGGTGCGCGTGTAGGCCTCCATGTCGAGATTAAAGTGAAATCGAGGCCTGGTACATGCACTTAGCAACAAGGAATTAAGCTGCGCCGACGGTGCTTTGTACGAATGATATGGCGCCCTTCAGTATATTACACCTCAGTTGTGCATTTACATATGTCCTCAGTGCGTGCATTAATCTAGGTCGGAACGGCTCCTTTAGTCTCACAATTCTTATTTATACATTTACTGTTTTTCTGTTTTACTCATCTGTATTATGAGACTGCGAAGAACGTCAACTAGGGCTAGTCATCTGAAGTGAAGATTTGCATAGGCTGTATGTTCCTGCTATATAAAAAGCATGTATTGTTTTACTTGCCATTTTATTTGAGGGATCTGAGCATCATATTGGCATTGATTACGATCCCTGTCTACCCACCTGTATGTGGAGTGGTCGCCTTTACATGAGATAACTTAAAAAAAGACATCAACTACTGGATCAAGAACTAAGTAGACTCTCTAGCACCCATCAAACCCAACAAGCACAACAGATCAAACAAGTAGGCCAGTACGTACACAGAAGACTTCTGAGACACCAAACAACCCTGTAAACCTCTTGGAAAGAAATGGAGAGCCAGCCGTGATACCACTGATAGAAGTACCTACAAGGCTGCACTCAGACACTGTAGAAGCCTAATTATTCAGCACCCATCCAGGATACAAACGACCGTTAGCCAGCTCTTCTAGGTAAACATAAAGAATTTATTAGAGATAGAAAGACATGTACATGGAGGATGCTCGGTACTAGTTGTACACAAACAGCCTGATTAAAGGAAGTAATACACGATCTTTTATAGCATTAAACCACAAACATAATTTGACGTTCTATTGGTTCTTAGACATTGACGTATGATTATTTCTACATTATGGCGGAAGGTGGTTCTTCCTATCACACCATATATAGTAATGTAAAGCATAGACAAGGATTTTACACAGGCCTACGTGCCTAATATCACATGGTCCATCTTGTGACAGAACTTGAGAACATCACGTACTCAGACTGGTACTTTCCAGAAGGGAGATTGCTTCAGCTAGCATGCAATGACGATGATATTTCATGATGGCTATTCAGAGAGCAAGCCTTGCAACATAATGCGTTCCTAGCAATAACAAATTACATTTGTAGGCCTCTTTACTTAATGATAGGCCTGTGCAGAGATTGTCATTGTGTATCACAGGGGCCACTAGGTCTAGCATACCTAAGAACTGTAAAATGCGATTCCACATTACACCCTCTGATACTCAATGACAAATCTAAGGGTCATGGTGTATTGCTCTCATTTCTACCTCTTGCTCGTCCCTGTTGTCATCCTTATATCTTTTTCTTTGATAATGTGTGTGTTTCTGGTCACAGGTTTTTTTCAAGGGTAGGGCCAGGAAGGATGGACAAACTGGTATGAGCACACATAGCGTTATCAGTGCCACGATCCCTATCACTAGTACCTCTACCAACCAGGTTCCCCAACCCCGAACCATGCTGCTATTCCATTCAGCATTCCTCCAAGGTCTGTCCCATCTGCCACTTTCCCAGCTCCTTCTTCTACCTTTTTTATGTCCTCTATTTCCTCTCTTATATTCCCATTGTTATCCGGTGTATACACGCAGCATTCCTGATAGATCACTGCACAGACCCCTCCATCTTTTGCCAGGATGGTGTCTAGCGCAAGCCTATTCTGGATTACAACTGCCCTCATGTCTGTGAGTTCCTCAGTGATGTTCCCTAAGGCTGCTGCGGTGTTGCTGGCTAGCCCTTCCACTAATTCGGCCAATCTGTGAATTTCATATTGTGAGTGTGCTATCCCTAATGGCATCACTATGATCCCCTCTACTGCTATTACCTCATCCACCCACGTTGGTGTCCTCTTCCTGCGCACCCCGCCAAGTGTTCTCTTTTCCCCCTTCTGTAATTCTGTTCTATGCGCCATTTTTGGTAGCACAAATGCTAGGTAGCATGTACCTTGCCATCCTGCTGGCAATTTAAAAAATGCCGATGTCCCACATATAATAAATATTCCTTTGGGAGGTGTCAGGCCTATGGACAAGCCTGTTGTGTCATTTCTTTTGTAGTCCAGGCTCAATGTTGTATTGCAAATACTATGTCCCACATCAATTCAATTTTTGCTAGTGTCTGCGTTACCTCTTGAGTATTTGAAACACCATGGTGCCTTTATTTCTGTATCCATGGCCAAGCATGGTATTCGTTGTTCTGAGCCATGATCCCTTTCAGTGTAACCCTTCCCTCTTTTTGTTGTAAATGCATTCAATAAATTCGCTTAACCTTTTTTTGGATCTAATCTCCTACACTTCTTTCTTCTCCTTCTATCTTCTTCCTTCAATTTATTTGACACTCTTTCTACCAATTTTTCTTCCATATCTCCTACATAAGGTTCGTCGTCCAAACCATAGTCATCCCTTTTTCTCCTCATCACCCATGTTTTTATTTCTCCTATGTTTATTTTTTTCTCTTATTCACTCCTTTTCCTTGCTCTCATTTCTTTTAAATTTCCCCCTAACATATTATCTAATATGTTACATGCCACGAATTCTGTGAGGGGCATCTGAGTGTAATTTATTTTCTCCTGGCTAGTGGTCGGTAGGTGGGTACAGATATAACAATCAGACACATTTGCTAGTTCTTTGTACATTGATACCATTTGCACAAATGTATTGTCCTTATAATCTTCTCCATCTTCTTTCCATTTTGTATATTTCACCCAGTTTGTTTTATCCTCCACCCTCTCATGTTGTTTTGAGTTATTGTTGTTCTCACCACCGGTTGCTCCTTCACCCTGGCCACTTTTGGGGATGTAGTGTTCCTGGTCGATCCATGGAATATGTATGTTGTTTTTATATACTATCAGGAACGTTGTTATTATTATAGCTTCTACCGGGGTGAGTAATGCTGTGACCACCACGGCCCACTTCTTCTGCTCCTTTTTCTTATGTTGTAATCTGAAATCCATGCCGCCTTATAGGGTGTGGTCGGATGTGGCTAGCACTTGAAACCAGTTGTATTGGTATGTAACCTTTGGTACCTCCTTATTCCTGTAGGAGTGCCACACAAGTAGTCTATTCCTTCGGTATATTTTTGGGGCGACGTTGAATGCTATTTGACACTTGTAGTTATGCAGAGTATAAAGGGATGAATCTCAATGTCCAGTTCTAAGGGAGTTGGGTGCGATTGTTCACTGACCCGAGGGATGGCCCTTTTGTCCTATTTTTGCTGTATTCCTAATTGGAAGAGGCACCTCCCAATGGTGCTACAAGCCGCACCGATCCTAGTGACTGGCCGCTTCCGTAGGACTACTGGGATCTGTACCTCTCTGTGCAAACTTTTCTTGTGGACTTTTAGAATTCTGTTCATTTATATCCTGATGTCTTTAATACTTAAGTGGGCTCACTTGACTCTCCGACTCCTGTGGAGAGTAGCACGAGCAGTTCTGAAAGAGTATCCTTGTGTCTTGAGGGACCCGCTTGCACCCTCCGACTCCTGTGGGGTTGCAGCACGAGCAGTCCATAAACAATGTTCCTGTGTACTGGAGAACCCGCTTACACTCTCCGACTCCTGTGGGAGTGGAGCACGAGCAGTTCCGTCAGTGTTGGCTGGTGGCGCTTGTTGAACGAAGGTTGTACCGCTGTGGTGAAGGTGGCATTACTCTCATCGGCATCTTTGTTGGCGGCTGGTCGTCCTTTGGTCCAGGGGCTTTCTTGGTGTGTGAGGTATGGACACAGGATGTGATGCCCTCACACTTGACTGCTGTGGCTGTTGTCAACAGTACTTGGTATGGTCCCTTCCACCGTGGTTGAATGCAGTGACGTCTGGTGTGGCCTTTACCCACACCCAGTCTCCAGGATGCAGTCCGTGTTCCGGTGTTGTACCTTCGTGGTGTAATAGCTGTGGATCCAGGAGGTCAGTTCCTCATACTTTTCAGGTGACCCAAGCCCAATCTCCCTGTTGGAGATCATGTCCAGGTAGTGTTGTCCAGCCAGGAAGGGCCTGCGGCACCTAATGCTGAAGGCAATGCAAACTGCTGTCAAAATGTCTTATCAGATAATAACTTCTCAGCACCAGACATGTTCATAGGCCAGTCAAACAGTATTTCAGTCGGTGCTCAGTTTGACACCTTTGTCAAGGGTGCCTCTCTTGACCAATGAAGCAAGCGGTAGTGCATCAATCTAGAACCGCTCAGCAGATGCACAAAATCTTATAAAGGGACATATCTGACTGGTTTATGGGGTAACTAGTACACTCTTAAACGGAAATCAACACTCAAAAAATAAATAACAATTACACTCAGTAACAGTGGAATATTCACCCAAACTATTTCACCAAACGAATGGTGATCCAAAGGTCAGGAGAAAACACATGTTACACTGGTATACAGCCAGTATTTTTGGAACACAGCATTGTATCCTATTATTCTATTTCAACACACAGAATATCTGCATCAATGCTGGAAGGGTTGGGACTTTGCAGGCATCACCGCCATCAGAAGTCACTTCCCCTTTCTTGTACAAGTGTGATGTTCTGAAATCCAGATGTTCCTTTAAGATATTATATTTATTTTATTTATTTATATTTGGCACCCTCATCCTTAGAAGTATATTACTAATAGCCGTATTGCAGTACTACATAGCACATCCTAAGGTAGTAATAACTCTATCCTAATATAGGGATGTTCAATACCCAAAACCAGTTTGGAGAATATTTAGTTGCAATCTACCAACACATGAAGGCAATCCATGTCACTGTGCACATTAAGATGTACCACAGAAGACTCCCATTAATTATGAAAACATAAAACGTAACATAGACAGACGGATACAGAAACCACTTCTTCTCGTCCATGTTCTGAAACCTAGGAAAAAACATGGATAGAAAAATGCTCCTCCTGCCGCCAATTATATGCACATATATATATACGTAGATACATACATCCTGCGTCCAGGGTGTATAAAAAAAATCCTATAAACTTTAAAATTAACTGTAACATTCAGCTGTACATTTAATCTTTATTCCGCACTTCAAAGAATCATGCGAAATCCAGCACACTATCCCATCATCGTGTGCACCACACTTCTACTTTGTCCGTCATGGTAACATATCGCAACAATCCGTGGCTTTGCCCTTGGAGCCATGCCCAGAGTCTGTGGTTTTCAAAAATGGGGAAGGTAATCTTAACTGCCACAATTAATACAGGGACCTCACAGATAAATGGTAAATTTGTGCCCAGAGCTTATCAGTTAATGCCACAGATAAAATTACAGTAAAAACATTGGATCGATACCATCCAGTCAGTGGATACATGTGGGATAAAAAATAAATAAAAAAAAAACGCAGTCTTCTTTTACCTGTGGAGGAGACATAACCTGTAACATTGCATAACTGCACCCAGATTTCTTTTTCCTTCAATAAATTAATTTCCCTTCATATTCATATTTTTTTTAACTATGAGTGCAGAATTCACCCTGTGTTTCTCTTAAGATCTGTGTAACCAGAATGTTTTTCCCTAAAACATCACATTCACTTTTTTTTTTTTTTAAATACATATTCCTATAGCTAGAGACATTGTACAAAGTGCAATGCACATTAATTAGCTGGATCCATTAAAGAATCTGTTAATATTTACACAAGATCTACTGTCCTGATACAATATAAGCAGTATTGCCGTTACTGCTATAAAATAAAATACATTTGTGACAAATGTGTTGCATTTTTATTTATTCATTGCCCTTTTGATACTTTGGTTGCACTTACATGACTTCAACATACTACATGTACTGCAGATGTTTAAACATCCACTTGTGTTATTTTCTTGTATCCTTTTATTAAGTGAAATTGATCAGTCACTAACACGTCATGTGTCATTATTATTACTGCACTAATATTTTTATTTTAAATATCAATACACCTTAGTACAATTTTGTAATCACATAACTAACTCACTCTACATCCCACCAAGAACCCAAATTTGTATATGTCTATTATTTCCTTATTTTATTTACAATTCAGCACATAGTAACTCTTCTCTTAATTTCTATATCTCTTCCATCATTGAACATTACTTAATTATTTGTATGTACTCTATAGAGCTATGAATAAATACACAACCAGGGGTATGGAATTACCGTAAACAAATGCCCAGCACAATTCCTCCAGAATGCTCTGTCATCAGATGCAAATATTTGCAGAAGCTTGAATTCAAATAACAAAAGGACTGTGATAACCAGTCTGTGGCAGAATTCTTAAAGAAAATCAAAAAGTGCGCCCATGGTATCTGTTCCTGCATTAGTGCATATTTACAGCTTTTATGCATGAGCTAGCATTTAACGAGGCAGACCAGGAAATCGGACTCCTAGACAATATTTGTAAACATCATTTTAGCAGGAGAAAATATGTATGTGTTTTTACAGGACAAGAAGACTGATGACACAAACTGTCCCATGGACAAGTAGACATTTTATAAAATTCCACACTCCTGACAACATATTGTTAACTGCTGCAAAGGAATCCTCTGTTCCCTAAAGACTAAATTTGTTCACTGTAAGAATTTTGGCAACCTTTGCACGGGTCAAATGTTTTTAAATGTAATCCCTACATAAGAAAGTTCTTATTTGTTGTACACCTGTGGTTCCTAACCTTTTTACTCCTGGGGACCACCAGTGAAACATTACTGGAAGCCAGCGACCCCCAAGCAATTTGCACAATTTTAATTTCAAACATGAAATAATTCTTTTATATTGAAAAAATATGCAAAAATCTAAAAATTTTATTGGGAATGTTGGTGCTGCATCTCAGCGACTAACTTTTCAATCTTTAGTCTCATTTAGGAAAGGTGAATCCTTCGGGCAATTTCTTCAATTATTTCCGGGGCTATTTCTGTTATTATTTTTAGGTTCATAAGATCTAAGAAAGCCCTTACACATAAATATGTGGTGGGGAAAGGAAGCAAACCATAAGTGCCTCTCATCTCTCCCTATCCTCTTTGTCACATGTAATACATTTTTATTATAGCATCTCTCATACCAGTGTAGGTGTTGGAGCACTTCACAGGGGAGTACAAGGTGTAGGATTCACATGGTATCCACACTGGTAGGCATTTTGCTAAGAGTGCTTGGTCTGGAGAAGCACAAACTCAGCATTCAGAACACTACACAGTCGTTAGCGTTGTCTTTAATAATAAGAATGTATTTCTACACAGGCAAACTTTTTTTTTTTTTTTTCTTTTGAGCAGCATAAGGAAAATGAAAGACTGGGAAAAAACAGCTTTCTAATGTGTGCTATGCAGTTGGCATGCAGCTCCTTAATTGCAGTTCATAGCTCACTGTGCTAGATTACTATTATGAACTGTACAGTAACTAAAGAATCTCTGTACCAAAAGCAGTAACCCACTGTGTCATGCACATAAAATACTGTTCTTTGCATGATACACATCCTTTGCAGCCGGCATATTAACCATCTGCACTACCTTTCAGTCAAAACTGCCACTGTCCAAAACTCTCATTCCTCCCCAGCAGGTACATTAATCACTAGAGTTATCTTGACACTTTTGTTTTCGCTGTACAAGGACCTTTGCGGTGCTTTTAAACCTGCTGAAGAAAGGAAGTAATAAATACAAAAACATGCACACATGTTTCTGTAGCGGCACCAGCTGGAGAAGTGACTTCCACCCACCCTGGCCTGCGGACCCCATGGGAATGTGTCACGGACCCCAGTCGGTCCACGGACTATAGGTTGGTTAACCACTGTTGTACACTATCCAGAGCTGTACAGTGAAATGCTACCCTGAGGATCTTAACTGAAGTAAAAAGTCAGAAGCTTGTGTCTTATTACGTGTGATAACTTAACAATTGAACTTAAATTTTCTACAGTGTGTAAGCATGCTACAGCCATCCCTTGTTCACTTGCAAACCTTTCCCATACTTAGTCTAGTGCCAAATGATAGTGTAGTAATTGGAGTAGTGGTCACATATTTCAGGCCAGTGTATCGCTTTCTTACAATCCTCCCACAAATCTCATGGCACAATAATGCTAAACAATGTATCCAGATCCTTCCAAAGCAGCCCTTCCCATGGCTATTATTCTGTTTAACTCTGTACATTTTTATGTACGTCGAGAGACTGTGTCTTGTGATCTCCAGCTGTGTGTTTGTATTGCTGAGCACCTCCTTCCACATCTTGATGTTATGGATTGTGTGATGTGCATGGTGGACATATCCCATAGTAAATTGTGTGATCCCTCACGCCCCTTGCCAATACACCTTTTCATTTCATTTGATATCTGTTCGTACTTCTGATCATGTTTTCTAATGGCATTAGCCACTTCCTCTTTACCCTGGCTATTGAATAACTGTCTAATTCTTTCACAAGGTCTCTTACGTTTTGCTTTTATTTTTCACTTCCTCATCCATCAAACGCCATGCCAGGGTGCGGCTTTCACGTTCCGTCTCTGCCTGGTGTTGTAGAGGCAGCTCAGAGTGTTTGGTCTCTGTTGTGGTGCCCTCAGGCTGTAGTGTATTTCCCAAATGCCCTCAAGCAAAATCGATGTTTTGTTCCCGTGACTGTGCACTCGCCACAGGAAGAGAGCTTGACAAGCCCCTATTATCTCTATTTTTTTCGTCCTCCAATCTTCCCTGCCCTTGTCAGCCCCCCCACCATGTGGAGGAAACCATTCTTCAGTTCAGGCATTTTTTATTTTTAGATTATCCTCCACATACAGGAGAGCCCCACATTCAACATGCAAAACACAGGTACTATAAAACTATCTAAATACCCCTCCCACCACCCACCTCTTGTACCCAGGGCAAAAAAAAAAAATCCCTGGGGACAATCCGGAGGCCCCCCCCCCCCCGGGCACCAGGCATCCGGAAGAGTGGTTCACAGAAGAACCAAACCGAGGAGGTGACAGGCAAATAAGCAGCGCATTCCCTGCCTGCTGTACTGGGGCAGACCACTACTGCCCCCTGGGAAGGTTTCCCCCACAGCCCCTCCGGCTGGGTATATAACAGTCACAACCCCTCTGGCCGTGACCAGAGACCACCCCACTGGGCGTCCCGGAAAACACGCGCCTCAGCCCCACCGGCTGACCGTTCCACTGTTACATCCCCTCAGGCTGTGACCCTGGACAAGCCCTCGAGCTGTCCAGAAAACCACACTGCAGCCCCACCGGCTACACACATTCATGAAAACATGACACCTGCTCGCATCCTCGGAGTACAGGAAACAAACACCAGTATTAGCCCAGAAAGAAAGGGGTAAGGAATTGACAAGTGAAGAGAGAAAGTCCTTAGGGGGTTAGGTTGATGTGACTCTAGTCTGCCTTTACTGAGAGGGTTCCCCACGGCTTTCTTACCCTTTTTCTGACTGGTGACGCAATACAAATACAATTACAACCTTCTCTTGTAACACTAGGGTGTCGGTGTGTTCTTTACACCACTCATACCCTTTTCACACAGAGGGGAAAACAGTGGGAGCATTAATGCACGCAGCTTCTCACTGCCAACAGCAATCAGTTATTAGTAAAAGCATAAAGCCGGTCTGCAATTATACCACAAAACTCAGCCAGCCCTGTCCATCTTAAGCGCACACAATATTTGAAAACAGACAGTTCCCCAGGTGCTAGTGACGGCGTCCACACTGGCGTCCTGTGGGGCGAACAAGAGATGACAGAACAACAGTCAGGAGGGAAAGATAAGAATATCACACCCTTGCTTTCCTGCCCTGGGGCAGGGTGCGGCTGTATGATATTGGAAACTGGACCAGATCCGTGGCCAGTGACACACAGATAATGCAATAGCGATGAACAACTCAGGCATCCACATGTAATGGTACAACCATAGACAAGGGTCACAGTACAACTTGCCCTGTGGGGTGATCCTACTCCCACCCCTTGTATCAAATATGTAGTGAGTGCAGGGTGGTGTTTGTACTGTGTGATGTTTGCAGATTAAATCAGTCAATTGTCATGAAAATCAGTATTATGTCACCCAGGAGTCCACCCACCTAGTCTTAAATTTTCTAAAACTTCTTATCCTACAGCGCAAATGCATGCAGTCAAAATAAATCACAGTACACCACCTTGTGGTGAACCCTTCACTCAGGAATCAAAACCACTTTCACACACACACGCAATCAGCATCTTTATTTCACGCTCTTTTATAGTATTTGTACAGGAAAATCAGATAGTTCTATATGTAATAGGCATAGTTCACATAGCTGCAATATCACCGGAAACAGATAACATGACAATCAAATAACATGACAAACGGATAATATGACAACAGAGCGTGGCACCACCTGCCTTGATCCACTGGAGTGAACCACTATCATTCCGATACTGGAATGAACCACTATCATTCCTATACACACGGACGCTGACAACACCTGCCAGTTCCTCTTAAATGGAGCACTACCATTCTCATACACATAGACACATAGACTCTGGCACCACCTGCCAGTTGTTCTGGAATGGACCACTACCATTCCACATCTGGGCAACGCCCTTTTAACCTGGGGTTCGCTTGGCGCCTACAACACCCTCTCTGTCCAGAGTTATCCGCCCCAGCCCCTCCGGCTGGGGACTGCAAACAGCGACTCGCGCTGTGTTCTGAAGCAACTCCGCTAGTTGCCTCTATTCCTCGGACTTTGTTTTTAACAGTAACAAGCTACATGAAATACAGGAAGCTAATCTAGGTATACAACTGCAGCACAGGGAGGAAGGAAATGGTGTAATACAATGGAAGGACTGAATTAACACAGAATGCTAGCAGCCGACGAATGGTTATAGGTAACCATCTGAATGTTTTCAAGAGGTGCATTAGCGGAGCCCGCAACAGAGGACAACAGAGGGAGAAATGCCCTTGGCATGCCACCGGAGACAGAGAAAAAAAATCCATTATAAAGAAGAGCAGGCTAAGGGGTACGGCAAATAGAAATATTAACCATAAATGCATAACCACTCTATGCAGGAAACATATTAACGAAACACCCCAGTTACCTCCCCGTTTCGCAATTTTTACACCGAAAATACAGTAGAGCAAACAGCGAGAGCAGGACCACGAAGCAATAGATACTCACAACAGCTCCAGCCTCCGTCGCAGGAGGGGCCCTGTCTAATGGGTCAGCTGTCGCCCCAACCGAAACAGGAGCCGGGCTGAAGGGAGCTATCCACTGAACGAGACCGCAATTCTCCACCAAATGTAGAAGCCTAATTATTCAGCACCCATCCAGGATACAAACGACCGTTAGCCAGCTCTTCTAGGTAAACATAAAGAATTTATTAGAGATAGAAAGACATGTACATGGAGGATGCTCGGTACTAGTTGTACACGAACAGCCTGATTAAAGGAAGTAATACACAATCTTTTATAGCATTAAACCACAAACATAATTTGACGTTCTATTGGTTCTTAGACATTGACGTATGATTATTTCTACATTATGGCGGAAGGTGGTTCTTCCTATCACACCATATATAGTAATGTAAAGCATAGACAAGGATTTTACACAAGGTGGCCTACGTGCCTAATATCACATGGTCCATCTTGTGACAGAACTTGAGAACATCACGTACTCAGACTGGTACTTTCCAGAAGGGAGATTGCTTCAGCTAGCATGCAATGACGATGATATTTCATGATGGCTGTTCAGAGAGCTAGCCTTGCAACATAATGCGTTCCTAGCAGTAGCGAATTACATTTGTAGGCCTCTTTACTTAATGATAGGCCTGTGAAGAGATTGTCATTGTGTATCACAGGGGCCACTAGGCCTAGCATACCTAAGAACTGTAAAATGCGATTCCACACACTATCACCAGCCAATTAGAGATTTGATTATCCAGTTGGAGTGCAGTATTCGTGCTCCACTGGTACACCAGCGGTAAATAACGTTGTATTCCTTCCTGTCACCAGTGGGTATCCCTGGACCCTAACAATATGCCTCACACATTGACAGGAAAAATGTATGCTTTCCTAACATATGTTTCAGGTACAGAACATGTGACAGCAGGGTATGTTTCCTCCAGTGTGCACACAAAAGTTAATGTGCAGACGTTGTGCAAGACGTGTGTGGGGTATAAGCACCTGCTAATTATCAATGTGCTGGTGGTTTTGTATATTACAAAAGCTGATGAGCGTTTTTTCGTTTTACAAATGCCAAAATGGTTGGCATTAGCAATCCGTATTTACAAAATTATAATGGGATCTCTGAGGGCATCATTTATTATTGTGCATCATGTTGGATTGCCAGCATCAGGCGTTTAACATCTTCACTCCTTAGACATTATTGTTGTGCCAATTTTCGTTTCAGTTTCCTTTTTTAGTTGTCAGTACTCACGAAATACTCACGAAAATGTATGATTTTTTTAAGTTGCCTTTTCCAAATATGTTCTCAGGAACGACCTCCCAGTTTTCTTCATGTACATTGGTACATGCCCAAGCAGGCCCTGGGAGAAATCTGGGGCCAGATGTAGCAAACTTTTGAGAGTCGCAAATGGCCCGAATCGCAATTTGCAACCCCGTAAAATCGGAAATGGGATGCAAAAATCCAATTTCCGAATCTCAAATTGCGACGCGAGCCATTACCGACTCGCAAAAATAGCGACCCCATTTTGCGACCCACAAATAGGAAGTCGCAATTTGTGAGTCGCAAACCATATGAAATAGCCACTCGCAAATTGCGACGAGTCGCAAAAAGCCCTTTTTGCACTTCCAATTTACCACTAACTCAGAGCAGGTGGTAACCATAACCAAAGTATAAAAGGGGACCCAGAAGGCACCTGGGCCACTCAAGATGGCGGAGATATATGTGATAGCAAGGAGGAGGAGAGCCCATGCCGCACAGCAGATGAGGAGGAGGAGCCAGAGACAGGAGAAGATATACAGAACCAGACAGACACTTTTCCAACAAACTGAGGAGGAGATATATGAGAAATACAGACTTAGCAGTGCCGCAATACTAGATTTAATAGATCTACTCAATCCGCAGCTTCAACGCCAGACTGTGCACGGCAGCGCCATCTCCACACATGTGCAAGTGCTATGCTCACTGCACCTCTTGGCCTCGGGTGCCTATCAGGGGGTCCTTGCAGTGGTAGGTGGGGTATCTCAAAGTGCACTCTCACGGTTCTTCAGATCATTCCTAGATGCCATACTCACACACACACATGTCCAGATACATATACCTACCCAGGAATGAGGCAGAAATCAACAGCACCAAGTTGGAATTCTACAGGATTGCCAACTTCCGGCATGTAATAGTGTGTGTAGACGGGACACATATACAAATATGCCCTCCTGCAAATCTGGAACATCTGTTCCGCAACCGTAAGTGTACCCACTCACTGAACATCCAGGTGGTATGTGACACCCATTATGTTATAACTGAGATGGTTGCCAAATTCCCAGGGAGTACACATGACTCCTACATTTTCAGGCACAGTGGGATACACCAATGCCTAGAACGTGGGGAGTTTGGAGACGGATACCTCCTAGGTATAGCTGAATACACCTTGCAGACATACACACAGGTCAATGTGGAACCCATCTATGCCCAGCTAACATTGTTCATTTTGTGCCAAACAGGTGACAGTGCATATGCACTATGACCATGGATACTTACCCCATACTTAACACCCAGCAATGAGACAGAGAGGCGATACAACAGTGCACATAGGAGGACCTGAAATATTGTAGAGAGGACCTTTGGACTGTTGAAGGCAAGATTCAGATGCCTCCACAGAAGTGGAGGTGCCCTCCAGTATGCTCCATTAACAGCATTCAAGATCGTTGGCGCATGCGCTATACTGCACAACATTGCCACCAGACGTGGGCTACATCTCACCCCAGAAGAGCTACCACATCGCCATCATGGGGATAGAAGCATTGCAAATCAAGGCAGACAGAGACAGGACCACATTGCAAACCAATACTTTGGAAGGTACGTGCTAACTGTCACCACACACACGAATGTCACACACAAAGAGCCCAGGTGTGAAGTGGAACAAACAAGAGCTTTAATGATGTGAACCAATAAACTATTTACAGAAACTACTGATCAGGGGCTGTAAAAGTCCACCTGCTATGAGGACACATTAACCTCATGTGCCTCCATTGTATGTCAGTGCATAGCTCACACCCTACGCCGTGCTCGCCCAGCATGGCTGGTTCCTGGAGCGTCTGCAGTGCCCTGCCGTGCACTTCCACTACGCAACACCCTGGTGTCTGTGGCAGATGCACTACTTCTCGTAGAGCCCTCCTCACTGTCTTGCGGCGTGTCTGCCGTGCCCCTGGCCACCTGTCGTGCCTCCATCATATCGACTGCGTGGCTAATGCGTCCCAGCCCACGAGCCACATCGCTGGCAAAGTGGCCCATGTCCACCTGTAGGCTGACTGTGCGGTGTGACAGCCCTGTAGTGTTTACAGCCACACGGACGATGGAGGCAGCCATGCGGTCTAGGCGGTGGATGAGCTGCCGGTCACGGCGCCTTGCACCCTCTCTCTCTCCTTGACAAGTTCAGCCACCAGTTGTCTGAGTGAGAGCGCAAGGTCACCTACATTGCTGTTTAGATGTTGTAGCTCTGTGTGGACCTGTTGCAGGCCTGTTGTTTGGTTTCTTTCCATGCGCCGCATGGCCCCTGAAATAATTCTCATTTCCCTTGTCTGCAGGCGCTGACCAAGGATGAGTGCAGCCTCGGCGGCGGAAATAGAGGCGTCCCCTACTGCTCCCTGTGACACTGTAGGCACATTGACACGTCGCCTGCGACGCAGTGGTGGTTCTGTGTCCTGTACACTGGCACTGTGGCTGGGCCCGGGTGCTGCCTCAATCTCCAGTATGGGCACTGGTGCATCTGGAGGGGACTGTGGTTGGGTGGTGCAGGTCCCTGTGGTGGCTGCTTCTGGGTCCTGTGCTGCCTGGTGGCTGGACTGTGGCCCCTGGACGGTGTGGCTGGAGGTGGCGTCTTGTGGGAGACCTGTGGGACATAGGGAACACACTGTCAGTATCTACCATCTGTTATATGCTTCCTAATAAACTGTTGCCTATCAGCTGCCTACTTGACTACATTGCCCATAATGCACCATTCAGGTGGTTGGTACTCTGAAATTGAGCTATTTTGGTTGTGCATGCTGCTGTGTACTAGGTGGGTGGGGGTAAGGCAGATATGGGTGTACATGCATGTCTCATGGTACTCACTGGTTGATGGTCCTGGCGCTGACGTGTCCAGCTCTCCTATTCCGGACACTGCCTCTGGCTCCAGGGTCTCCTCCACTCTTTCCTCCAAGGGTGTGGCTGGTGGTATTGTAGATGGTCCTCCTCCAGTGCTCCTCATCTCCCGGAGGCGCTCTGCCACCCTCTCCTTGGTCCGGGAGCGCAGGTCATACCACCTTTTTTTAAGTTCCTCAATACTCCTGTGGCTCACACCCATTGAATTTACTTTGTCTTGGATTTCACTCCAAATCCTCCTTTTTTCCTGCTCTGGCACACTGAGGGCTGCTCTCCCAAAGAGTTGATCATGGTGATGTCAGCATTCGTCCGTCAGCACCTCCAGTTCTTTTTCAGCAAATTTTATCTTTCTCTTCCTGGCTGTTTCTTCCATTGTAGCTGCTGTTCCTCCTGTTGGCTGTTCAGCAGTTGGAAATGGGTGTGGTCCTCCCTCCTCCCAGGTGTATTAGTAAACTTCCTGGTTGTGATGTCATCATCAAGAGCCAGGAAGTGTTTTCCAGAGTGTTCTGCTGCACCTGCATTCAATTTGAGGCACAGTCGCAATTTGCATCACCCACTCGCAATTTGCGTGTCCGTTTTTAGCGTGGTCGCAAAATGCGACCTCGCAAACAGCGGACTCGCAATCTGCAGTGCGACTTCATTTGCGAGTCGCAAAATGGAGTCGCTTTTTCTTGTTGGATACCATAATGCGAGTCGGAAATTGCGAGTCGCAACGACTCGCAATTTCCGACTCGCAATTTTTTCGCTACCTACATCTGGCCCCTGTTTCCTATAGGGATCTGGGTTATTAGGCTCATAAATCACAGACAAGACATACAACATGTAATATATAATGTACTTCTAAGACACATTTTGCCTTTGAGTTGTGCATGGTTTTCCACTTTGGTTACCTCAAAGAAGAAAAATGACAAAATCAGGTATTTTTGGAGTACTGGAGTGCCTTGCTTATGCAAATAAGACTGAAAATTATAATACAAGCATAAGTGTTAATTCATTATAAATCATGTGTGCTGCATTTCAAAGTCATGTGATAATTATGTACCTAAGGGCCTCATTTACGAGGAAATAGAGCGGGCAGTGCCTCAAGCTATTTTGCGGCACTGAGCTGCATCATTTCCAAAAGGCAGGGATGCGCCGCATTTACCAGAAAATGGCACATCCCTGTCTTTTCCCCTGTGCCAGCGTTAAATCAGCTGCCTGGCACCAAAGCAGTCACCTTTGCGCCATGGTGCAAAAATGCCTGTGTTGCAGGAGTGATTGTTCATGTAAGCAGATACAGCACACACAGAAAGAGCAAAAAACAAGAATAAATAAATGTATTTCTTCTCGTTGCGCCACTCTAACGCCACCCCTGGAAAGGCATTAATTGTTGGCACTGCCTCAGGTTTATGTTTTCTTGTAAATTTGGGACAGTATCAAAAAGCAATGGGTGTTGAGTGGTATGCCCACAGCAACACCTATTGCATGCCCATTTGCTGCAGAAAACTGCGTTAAAGGGTCTGTATATAAAAGGCCGCATTAGGCCACAAAAAGTGTCTTAACATCGCCTTGTAAATATAGACGAGAGCAAAGCGCCACCGGAATGTCGCAAAAAGTGACACTCCAGTGGCGCAAGAGGCTTGTAAATAAGCCCCTAAGTGGCAACCCTGAATCTTACCCTTTCCATGGTTCCTGCAAAAAAGTAGTAGAAGAATCTAAGACATTGAATTTAAACACACACATACATTCTGAGGTAGGTGTATTTCCTCTGATTTAGTGGTCAGAGCTAGGTGGGGCCTTTAGATTCCACAGGGGCTCATTTCTGATTTCCACAACGATTCAGGAATTGATTACGAGTATCATAAAATGTAATGAGGAGATTCCAGATGGGTGGAATTGCCAGTACTGTTCAGAATCTCCACATTAAATTCTTACACTTAAGAGCTAAACCTACCTTAATAGAGAATAACTGTGTGGGCAGGGTACTGCACAATTTCCTTTTTCTATGTGGTTTAATGAAGACATATACCAACTACCTTGAGCAGGTGGTAAATTTCTGCAAGTGGGCTGGAGTGGGTCAAGAAAATGTTGCAGGGAGTATTCCACCTTGCTGTGGCTGAGGGCAGATGGGGTGCAGGGCAGCTGTTCCTCAAAGTGATTTTGCTGGCCATGTTTAAAACATTGTAAAATTGACTCTAGTATATCTGCACTTAGAAAATATGGGCTTGGGAACACCAAGCAACTGACAATTGCACCCGGGAATTCTGCTCCACATAACTTGTAATCAGAACCTTTGTGCATTTGTGGAACTCACATTATTTTCTAATTATACTTGTAATTCTTGTTGTTATAGATATTGGCTTATTCTATTGTGTTGTTCATGTGGCAAGCCTGTGAGGTCATTGCTATATTAGCACAAAAATCAAGCTCTTTCCACCAGGACAAATATGAAGCCATTTCTCAGGTGAAGACTATGCCTGGAACTTGTATGGTTGAACAATATCTCTGTTGCATGAGTGTGCGCAATTTCATAAAAGAAAGAGCTATTATAAGGGAAATAATTTATTGTTTATTTTATTGGGTTATGGAGAAAATAATAATAAAGAATAAAACCACTAAAAATACAGTCTACTTGTAACCAATGACACAAATTGAGTTTCCTATAAATAATTTCATTAACTCAACATCCAATATCCATTTTTTTTTTAAGTCTCTTTTTTAAATTACACTGAAAAAACTGCTAGAAGAATTTCAAGACAAAAGATTTCTAGCCCATACGTCAGCATTTGTTGAGACCAATATCAATCACATTTATCAAATGTAAAGTTGCCTGGGTCACATTGATGAGACCCAGCTTCTTGCAATCGAACATACTTATTCACAAAAAAAAGGCTTCAACATTGTCCAAATGGATAGTTGCCCTTAAATCAAAACTTGAAGAGCTTAGCAGTCACTCTTGGAGGTCTAATCCTCACATTAAAGGTGTTCCTGACTGTAAAGAGTAGCAGCAAAATAAATTAGTCACCAATTTGATTAAATGTTCTATGACTGACAATGGTCCTACTAAACTTTCCATTTCTAGAGCCCACGTGTCCCATTTAATAAGCCCAACTGGGCTCATGTCCACTCACTATTCTGGGTAATTTTAGGTTATGTTATAGGTATTTGTAAAGCGTACAATCCCCTGTTAGGATATCCTTGTGCTCTGCAGGTATGAAAGCCTAGCCTGAAAAGGGGGTAGGCAAAACATCTGATGTGTAGTGGGTGGTCATTCCATGCTTTAGGCATGATGTAAGAGGAGGCTCAATCTCTGGTTCTGTTCCTGTGTATATGTGAATGTGTGCAAAGAAAAGTCTGTTTGAGCTGGAGTACCTGGATGGTTGATGGAGGAGATTTGACTGTTCATGTAGGCAGGGTCCAAGGAGTGAAGTGCTTGGAATGTGTGGATGAGGAGTTTGAAATGTGAGTGCTTGTGTACCAGGAGACAGTGGAGCTCCCACAGGTGTGGGATGATATATGCCTTGCATGAGAGATTCAGGATGAGTCTAGCCACTACATTTTGGATGGTTGGAAGTCTTCTGGTGATCTGTTTGTTGGAGAGAGTTGGAGAGAGTTCCCATAGTCTAGACTGCTGCTGATCAGAGCATGATGACTGTTCTTCTACAGTTCTTCGAGAGCCTTTTGAAGATCTTCTTCAGGATTCTCAGGGTGCAAAGCAGTATGTGGTTATGGTATTGACCTGAGAAGTCATATCCAGCTTGTTGTCAATGACAATCTTGAGATTCCTTGCATGCACGCCTGAGGTGGGAGTAGGTCTGAGGTCAGTTAGCCCTCGGGTGCAGTCCCATGGTGAGGTGTGTTTTTCCTAGGATCACTACTTCTGTCTTGTAAGTGTTGAGTTTGAGACAGTAGGGGCCTGATTAATTGTTAGTCCTGACACCCTTAGGGTGGTCTTCCTCCAACTCATTTGCCTGCTTGCCTCAAATTTTGCTAAATTCTTTTTTGTTGGCCTTAGGATTTTATGCCCTTAACCACTGCTAACCAGTGCTAAAGTGCTTGTACTCTCTCCCTAAAACATAGTTTAATAGGTTTATACCTAATTGGCATATTTAATTTACTTATAAGTCCTTAGTAAAGTGCACTACCTCTGCACAGGTCCTGTAAATTAAATGTTACTATGTGGCGTGCAGCACAGCTTGTGCAACCAACTTAAGTAGCACTTTAAAGGAGTACTGGGCACCTATGACTACTTACTTCATGACACTGCCTAATGAGAGGTAGTTGGATCGTAGTTTATGAAAAATTGAAATGTAGACCGAAGGACACTGCTGTGTTAGATTACCAGGCCTGATGTTTTTTGTAACTGGCTATAATTTGATGACATTTGTAACAATATCTGCACTAAGGGCGATGGTTTGCATGTTGTCTTCTGCAGCTGTAACACTGAAAATGCTTACAAAATAAAAAATAAATAAAAAAGTAGCACTTTAAAACATGTCCCAGGCCTGCTATTGCAGCCTGAATGCACTGTTACACTGCCCTGTTGACTTGGCAGATAAAATGCCTTTGTAAGCCCTAAACTTCCCATTTGTTTCATATACGTCACCCCTAAAGAAGGACCTAGGTAGCCCATAGGGCAGGGTGCTGTGTAAATAAAAGGCCAGACATATACTTTTAAATTTTACATGTCCTGGTAGTGAAAAACTCTCAAATGTGGTTTTCACTACTGTGAGGCCTATTCCTCTCATACAATGACATTGGGGCTTCCTTATTACAGTTAATTAGCTGTAATTCCTGTCAGGAAGGAGGTAGATCTGTTGTGTTCAGTACTTATCAAATTGTCACGATAAATCCTCTTTAATGGTAAAGTCAGATTTATTGTAAATGCCACTTTTAGAAAGTTGGCATTTTCCTGCTGTTAGCCCAGTGTCCATGTAACCTGTCTCTAATACATGCCTGTGGTGGGTGACAGCTGGGGTTTGTGCATTCCCCTAAGACAGCCACACACAAAGAGTGCCTAGGTGAGATTTTATGGGCCATCCACATCCTGATGGGCCACCCTGGACAGCAGGATGATAGGGAGGAGCTGGCCATAGCCTCACACTTACACCTGAGTAGGCTGTGTCCTGACCCCACACAAAGGACTGCTTAACCCCCTGTAGTGAGTCTGCAGCCAGGACAGGAACAGAGGACCTCTGTGCACTTCAACGCCCTTCTTTGAAGTCTCCCCTACTTCAAAGGCACACCGGCTATAAGAGATAGACCTCTGACTCTACCAACTCAGTACACTTTTGGACCTGTCTATAAACTGCCAGGAAGAAGCACTGTTGTACTGCTGAATGACTGCCACTCTGCTGGGATGCTGCTCTGGAAGAACTGTGTTCTTGCTGTGCTGACCTGCTGGTTGCTGCCTTCCTTGCGTGGGTGAGAATGACTGGACCCACAACACTCCAACCCAACACCCAGAGTGCCTCCAAGGGCCAGCTGGCTAGTCTCCTGTTTTCTGAAGTATCAGAGACACAAAAGACTTCCAACTCACCTACTACAGCTCCTGGACATCTGCAAGTCTTGCCCTGCCAAGTGGTGCAAATCCAGTCCTGTTCTCTTAGATGTTGGTATAAAGTGCTCTGCTCCGAACCTGCGCCTCTCCATCAATGCCAATGCATCGCCTCTGCTGCAAGGAGCAAGCACATCACATCGTCGACGGTGCATCACATCGTCTCCATCTCCTAAGCATCTTTGACTTTGCACACCTTGGAACTGACGCATCACCTCCATCCTAAGAATTGACAATGAAGCATTACCTCCCCTGCTCCACACATCTCCCTCAACATCAATACAAACAAGGTACTTTCCAGAGGGTCAAGGCTGGTCTCTGTATCTGACCCGTGATCCATCATGGTTGGCCTGAACTTTCAGGTTTGACCAGGTCTAGTGCAGCCAGATAGCCCCAGTTGGCATTTTGGCGGTCATTCTGACTCTGGCGGGTGGCGGTTGCCACCCGCCAGGCGGGAACCGCCATTTGGCCGCTGCTCGGTCAAAAGATCACTGCCGGCATTCCAACCTTCCCGCTGGGCCGGCCGGCGCTAGCCATGTTAGCGCCGGCCGGCCCAGCGGGAAGGAGGCCTGCAACACAGAAGCCGGCTCCGAATGCGGGCTGCTAGGCAGACAGTGAAAAGCTTCATGGGGCCCTGTTAGGGGGCCCCTGCACTGCCCATGCCAGTGGCATAGGCAGTGCAGGGGCCCCGAGGGGCCCCAAGACACCCGTTCCCGCCAGCCTCTTCCTGGCGGTGACAACCGCCAGAAACAGGCTGGCGGGAAGGGGGTCAGAATTCCCATGACAGCGCTGCTTGCAGCGCTGCCATGGCGGATTCGCCCAGCCGGGGGAAAACCGGCGGGAAACCGCCGGTCCCTGTTTTCTGACCGCGGCTTTACCGCCGCGGTCAGAATGGGCTTGGAAGCACCGCCAGCCTGTTGGCGGTGCTTCTGTCATTCGCGACCCTGGCGGTCAAAGACCGCCAGGGTCAGAATGACCCCCTTTATGCTTTAAAGCACTACATTTCAATGTATTCTTTAAAAATTCATAACTCTGTTACTACTTATTGGATTTTTGTCATTTTAGTATTGTGTTGGTCATTTAATGAAGCTCTATTGTTCTAACCAGCTGTGATATTTTTTTGTGTGGTGTTTTTACTGTTTTACTGTTTGAAGTGTTGCACAATTACTTTACACATTGCCTCTTAAGATAGGCTTGACTGCTCTGTGCCAAGCTACCAGGGGGTGAGTAAGGATCAATTTAGGGTGTGTTTACCCTGACTAGGATTGTTCTTTCTGCTTAGACAGGGTGTATACCTCTGCCAACCAGAAACCCAATTTTCAGCATTCATAAGCTTCCCTTTTGAGTAAGTTTAAACTTGCGAATGAGTTTACTACTTTGTGGTATTCACAAACTTCACTTTTGTAGTAAATCCAGCTGTAAACATGGCGAACCACTAGTACTCCTACCTCCTTTATTTTTTATGGCAGTGCATTACAATATAAGCGGATGGCCATGTGTAGACCTGCCCTTATCACTGTTTTTTATATTATCTTACGCTCAGAGATTGTGAATACAGAAAGGTAGTAAACTTACTCAAAAGTGTAAACTTACTCAAAAGTGTAAGTTACCTTTGTGAATCAGGCCCATAGACCTCATCCAAGCAGTTACTTCAGACATGCAGGTAATTAACTTGTTCCTTGTGTTGGGAGTTTTGCTTGAGAGGGACAGTATTAGTTATATGTCATTGGCATATGTGATGATGTTGATGCAGATGAGGTTGGTCACTGGGGTCATGTGGGTACTGAAGAAGGGTGGGGCTGAGTGATGAGCCTTGGGGTACTCATCAGATTAAATCTCAGGGCTCTGAGTATTGGGGGGCGAGTCACTTTGGTTCTCTTCTAGTCATCTTACGAGGATAGGGTGTGAATCTGTGTCAAATGAAGCCGATAAGTTCAGCAGGATGAGGGCTGTGGTTTCTCCTCTGTTTAGGATCATGCAGATGTCATCTGTCACTGTGATGAGGGCTGTTTCTGTGCTGTGCTTTGGTCTGAATTCGGACTGCGTGGTTTCAAGGTGTTGGTGGTTGACAAAGTGATCAGTGAGGTGTTTGTTGGTGGCTTTCTTGCCACATAAGGTAATAAGGAGATTGGTGAATAGTTTGTGAGCTTGGATCGGTCTGCTGAGTGTATCTTTAATAGGCCAGAGATCTGACATGTTTCCAGTCTTCTGGGAAGGTGGATGCATCGATGGAGGCATAGAGGAAAAGGGGGAAAACTTTAAAGATTCATGTGAGTCCCTTGTTGTAGGCGTAGTGGTGGCAAGGGCCTTAGGGGCCCAGAGTGGATGGAATTCATGGTTGCAGTGGTCTACTCAGTGGTGATGATGGTCCACATGGTCAGGGTCCATTCCTTAGCCACGACTGGAAGGCTTGCTGTGAGGATGATTGAGTGCTGTTGAATGTAGAAATTTAGTATATGTAGTTGTGATAAAAACAGAGATATGATTGCAGATCTTAGGAGGGGGTGACAATGGAATCTGTGACTGTGTGTACAGACAAGACCCTATTGATAGAGAAGATTTTGTTGCCACTGTTGGCCAGTGTTGATGCCATCTATAAGGGCTGATCACTTGGATTTCTAGATTTACTGGCCGTAGTGCTCAGGGGCTGGCCTAAAGACATCTTTTCCCTTGTTATCTTGTCTTCTTCTCCAATTGCATTCCAGAAGTTTGCAGTGCCATTTCATCATTCTCTATTCTTCTGTGTACCATCCAGCCTGTTTTCATGTTTTATATCTTTCGCCATGCTTCTGGGGAGCCAAGGTGGCAGTGCAGGTCTTGTAGTTGTCTGTTTGTTTGCGTTAAGCTTGGGTAGTGCTCAGAGGGGGAGGAAGTCCAGTCCTTCTCTGAGACTTTCCAACAAAGACAGACAGATTCCAATGTGGTGGGTTTTGTATGCTCTGGGATGGTGATTTGTGTAAGTTTGTGGACCGTGATGTTGCTGATGGGGGAACCAGAGGGGTCTAAACCCAGGTAAGAACTGGGTGTTAGGGCAATCATCTGCTTAATTATGGAGTTTTGCACTTGACATTGTTTCACAACTCTTTTGAGTAGCCTGGAAAATAATACATACAAAATATTGGAGAGGGTAGAGGTTCACCAGCACCCTGGAAAATATCACATACAAAATATTGGTGAGGGTAGAGGTTCGCCAGCACCCCCACATATGTTCAATTTAAACATAGTGGAATATTGGACAAATAGCTGTGCCATACTTTTGATAAATAGATCAACTTTTCCTTTCGGGCTAAATCTGTGGAAAAATTGAGTATCGCACAGTACACAACCATATTAAGTTTACTTTAGATTACATATAGAAACCATTGGATTTTTGGATGTTACAATCAGCAACAAGGATTTTAAATGGATGATAGATCTTTTTTTTTTAAATAACAGAAACTTACACAGTTCACAAGAATACTCTCAGAAATCATCTTTCTTTGACCTAGTTGATGAGGTTATAACCAACATTTTCTAATAAGCAATATATTAGTAAGCAGAAAAAATTAATATTAAGTTTGAAAACTCTGCATGTAACAAAGAATCATTCAACAAAATATTCGAAAAGGCTTGTGAAGCTGAAGGACAAATACTGGCCTTTATAACCAAATTTGAAATGTGATTACATTTGTTGTTTTTCAGATTTATTTGTAGGTAACAGTCAACATAAAGAGTGCTTATAGCCTTATGAATTATTGCTTGAAACAATGAAAATAATACCATTGTTTACTTTCTCTGACAATGATCGATGGTTTGCATGGCAAAACATAAAGAGATCCCAAAGGTTTTTAAGCATTCAATTTCGAGCTGCCATGTTGGACTGACTTTTTAAATGTTCCCAGTTATATATGGATGTTGTCTTTTTAATTGTGGTTGTGATGACACCTCTGGCTTTGGTCATTTTTGAACCTCACTAACACTATACATTGGTGATTTAGCTCATCTGGGTGCCCCTGTATATTTGTGTTGGCCATGAGCTCATGATCCAAAGAGATCAATGGAATCTTCCTTTCTCTTAGGGAGAGGGGCATTGTGGGCCTTCGACTCCGTATAAATTAATGCAATTAGCAGAAGTGTCTACTTGTTCTGCCTAGATATCAACTTCCTAGAAATGTCTGTCAGGCAATAACACATGAAAGGTGCCATTCAGAGATCTTTGGTGGGTGATTGTAGAAAGTGTGTATTTGTGTATGCATTATTTTGGACATTTACATATATATATATATATATATATATATCTATAGTTTCAGTGTGATCAGTCAAGTGAGGGACGAGGAAAATAGGGGATTAAAAAAAAGTGTATATTCCATGTTAATTCCCGTAGAGATTTTAGACACGGCTACAACCCAAACCGCTGGACAGAATTACACCAAATTTGTCAGAAAGGTTGCTATTGGTCCTGAAAGCATTGTTTTTGTTATTTGGTATAAATCAGTTCATAGTTTTTGAGTTATAAAGGAAAACCAAATTTGTATATTTAGCTGCGTGAATACTTCACAACTATTTTGCCATGAATCACGAATGCTCACGCCAACAGGAACGTCATGATTGGCTGGCCGCAACCTGAGCATAAAGTTACAGCCGCCATTTTAAGTAAAGGAACACAGACCCCGGGGCTGAAACTAAACATCAAAAGTGGTATATGCAGTCAGGGTAGAGGTACTCTGACCCCATGGGTTGTATATAGGGGTGTTTGTGGGACACCTTAGGAATACAACATGTTGAAAAATGTTTTTTTCCACATGCAATATTCGTGAGTGTGTTGCGACGCTCAGCTCGCCCCGTGTAACTTTGTGGTGTATTCATGATTATCAGTAAAAAAACAAAAACATTCACACACTCATTCAGACACTAATGCACTCACTCAGAGATGCACTCACACTCTCTTACACCCACTCACAGACCCATTCAGAGGTTCATGCAATTACTTCCAGACTCACTCAGAGTCTGACACACCCACTTACAGGCCAACTTTGAGACTCATACACCCACTTGCAGACCCACTCAGACACTCATGCACGCACTCGCAGACTTTCTTAGGCACTCACACACAGACTCACAGACTTTCTCATACACTCATGCACCCACTCACAGACCCACTCATGCACCCACTTCACAGACCCACTTAGAGATGCACACACCTACTCACTCACACACTCAGACACTGACACACCCAGTAAGAGACCCACTCAAACACTCATGCACCCACTCAGAGATCCACACAGACATTCACGCACCCATTTCAGAGACCCACTCACATTCTTAGACCCACTCACACACACACTCCCTTACAGACCCACTCAAAGACTCGCACACCCACTCACAGGTCCACTCAGGAACTCACACCCACTCACAGACCCTTTCAGACACTCAACTCAATCACAGACCCATTCAGAGACCTACGCACCGCTGCAGCCAACTTCCGCCGTGCATGGCACAGGGATGGATGCTTATAGGGTAAGCCACAGGGCCTGGCCATGGGCCAATTCCCGCCACGCACAGCTGAAGGCCCTAAGGCCATAAGTCGTGCCCTTACCATGCACTGCTAAATACCCCACAAATTACATCACTCATAACATCATAATAACATAATTCATAACATCAATGTAATATATGCAATACAATTATCTCTGCTTGGTGGGGTGCTAGTTATAGTTACCTTAGGGCATGTGTTATAGTTACTTGAGCTAAACATAACTAAAGCTGCTGAATTTCTATAGTTTTGTGTGAGTAAAAAGTGAAACTAACTATAACGTCCCTATAACCTTTGTTTTTTCAGTGAAAATAAATATATATATATATATACTGTATTTATTTTTAACGCATATTTATTACAGAGTGGTGGTAATCATTTTTAGGCACAAAAATGTGGTGGTGATTCTTATTGTACATGGGAAGTTTCAGGGTAATTTGTCAAGTGACGCCAGAGAAAAGCTTCAGCCGAGTCCCTGAAAAGAAAAGTGACACCCTGACACCCAGGGCAAAACAGGGTTGTGAATCCATGGAAAGAATTAAAAGAAAAACAAGCGAGGTCCCCAACGCTTGTTTTAGTAAAGCCCCTGCTGGGCCAGGTCCCAGGAGCATACAAAAAACATAAAGGAGGGGCACACGGGCTCCCGTCCTGGGCTTATTCATGACCTGGGGACCACCACCTCCATGGGGCTTTAATTCAATGATATGCGGAGGGCCATGTGGCCCCTGGACCCTGGTAAACAACACCTCCCTGGAGCAATTCATTGCAGGTAACGGGGTGCTGCCAACTTCCCCCACACATCCCCAGGGACAGCCACCTCAGCAGAGCTGAATATTACATTTATGTGGGAGGGCTGCGTGGCCCCCCTGCAGCCCCAGGACAGAGAGGGAATTATGAAGGGGAACTATTGCGGATCCCCGGCTCTGGGGAGCACCACCCCCCTGGGTAATTTATTGCAAGCAAGGGGGGCCCCTGCGGCCTCCCCTGCAGCCCTTGGTACTTCCACTTCTCCGGGGCTGATATAAAATGATGAAGGCGCTCCGTTGCAGCTCCCCTGGGCCCTCCACCTTCCCAGGGCTAGTCATTTAAATTAAGGGGGGTCCACATGGCCCCTCCGCAGCCCCGGGGACTGCCACCTCCCTGGGGTTAAACAATTAATTAATGAGGGGGGACGAGCACGGTCCACATGCAACCCTGGGGAACCGCTATCTCCCTGGGGCTTATCATTTTAATTAAGGGGGGCATGCAGCCCAACCACAGCCTGGGGACCGCCACCTCCCCTGGGCTGAATTGAAATAATGAAGGATGTCACCTTCACAGGGCAAAATGAAATGTTTGAGGGGGTCCGCATGGCTCCCCTCATGGAGCCAATAATGGCCCTGTGGACCGCCCCCCCCAAAAGACCAGCTCCTGCTATGTCCAGGGGTGCTCACTCCTGGGATATGACTGTTTGCTCTAATTTGGTGGTAGCTTTAACAGATGCTGCAAATTAAGAGCAAACACTCTGCTCCCAGCACGCAAGAGCTGTCAAACAGGGAGAGGTTTCAACTGTTGTCCTGCCTTCAGACATGCAAAAACAGAGGAAACTATTGCTTTCACAGGCAGGGAGCTGCATGTTTAGCAGCTCATTGTCTGTGACAGCAATGCAGGCTCCCACAGGAGGTGGGGAGCTGCTGGAACCACAGGGGCCTTCAGACTCCCCCAGAGGTGCCACTGCACAGTGGGTGCCCTGCGAGGAACCCAGGACAGATGGCAATACCCCGGGGATTTTCCTAGGGAGAGGGGGCCGCATGGCCTCCTCCCCCACAGTGGCCATTCGCTCAATGAGGTAGCACTTACTAACTAACTAGTAGAAAGTGCTCCAGTTGGATAGACATTTTAGCAAAAATGTGGACTCTTGTTGGATAAACAAGTAGGTAAGCTTCCGTTCTGAACTTGATTCCCATTTCATAGAAATTAAACCTCAACAGGAAGTACTTAGAAATATAAATGCAACTGGTACCCCAGTGAAAGCAAGGGAAAATGATCCTAACTCCTGGGCTTGATGAAGGCAGAGCAAGTGTGTTTACTCATCAATTTCATATTGAAAAACGATCTGAAATACTCTGTGGAGGTTAATGCATCTTTCATCTAATGGAGCACAATCAGACACTCTCACACCCACATAGACCCTCTCACACCCATTCTCAAACCAAGACAGACACTCTCACCGTTAGTTCTCATACCTAGCGACACCATCTCACACCTATTCTCACCCCCAGAGAGACAGGCCCTGCGGCCAACTCCTGGTGGTTAGAGGGTCTGGCCACAGGGCTTGCCGCAGGCCAGGCCCTGCCGGCAACCCCATCAGACGTTACTCTTTTGTCCCAGGGAGGTTGTTGTCCTTGTGGCTGTGGGGAGTCAATGCAGCAACCCCACATGAATTTCATTTTTAGCCCCAGGGAGGTAGCAGTCCATAGAGAGCTGCACGGGCCTAATCCATTAGATAATATTGTTTTGCCCTGGGGAGTTGGTGGTCTCTGTGGCATGGGTGGGGCCACGCAGCCCACCCACATTTCTGAGGTGGTGGTCCCTGGAGATAATACAAGCCATAGGAGGGGACCCCATGTACCCCCTCCTTTTTTAAGCCCCCAATGCTACCCAGACATGGCCCACCCAGGGGAAAAAAAAGAAAAGGGTGAGAGACCACCCTTTAAAAAAAATAAGTCTGAAAAATCATTAGATCCACAGATTTTTCCAAGATTTTTTTTTTTTTTAACTTGCTTTTTTAGCTTTAGCGAGCTCTGTGAGGGACCCCTAGAGCAAGGCTAGGGGCTCAGAGTGACCCTACCCTGACCCCTTTTCTTTTTTTAAAAACGTTTTTGTGGGACTCAGCTAGTCCCAAAATGGCTGCCAACACTTCCTTATTGAAGTGTTGGAAGCCAAACAGATAACAGTTGGATACGCCGAGAATCTGTGTCTCTAGAGATCTATAGTTTTTAAATTCTAATACCTCTAAAGCTACTGAACGGATTTACACCAAATCACACAAAGCATTTATTTTTATTTATATATTCCAACAAGAAAGGTGCCAATGCCCAGTTCTCGGTAAACCACAGCATTTTCTTCACAAGTAACAGTGGCTGCACGCAAGCAGTATTCTACCCTGACACGTTTCGCCATAACTGCCTAGATCACAGGTGAGGCACAACTGCTTATATATATGTGGGTGTATATATATATATATAAATATATATATATATATATATGCACTTGCTTAAAATGTTTAAATATGACTTTGCAAATATGTTTGAGTATGTTTGTGTATTTCTGCTACCTATGCACACATATATATGTAGGTTCATGTAGTGTCTCAGGTAGTGCCTCAAACAAATTGCTGCTTTGCAGTGAAAAGTAGGTGGGCATATTAAGATGTGTCGTAAGGTCCAGTGCTCAACAGCAGAGGAGTTGGGATGTAAAGGGGGTCAGAACAATTGAAGCTAAGCCCCAGCTGCCTCCATCCTCCCATTAAAGATGTCAGTTCCTGTAGCAACTAACAGACAAGTTATAATGAAGCCTAGTTTTTCTCAACACACAATCTCTTCCAGTGGCAGTATCTGCTGTACTAGGCCATTATATATGTTTACACAAATATCACTGGCACTCTGATTTAAACAAACTGTAATTGTACCCAAGGACAGCTGGCTGGGCAGAATACATTTTGAAGATTTGCAAAACTGTGACCTAAGAGTGTAATTTAAATGGAACAGGAGGATTTGTTTTATTTCACAGTCAGCCTCCTTGAATTAAACATGCATAAGAGTGAAACATCCTTCATTATAATTGGGCTACCACACTGACAGCTGCCAACCATGTAAGGATGTGCTCTTTAAAATGATAAGAAATTAAAATCTCTTTGCAGCACTGCTTCCAAAGCGTTGACTTTGAGTAGGAAGCAAGTTGTGTCTAAAAGATATTGTAGCAATGAACCGTACTACTAAACTTCTACGCAGTATTACAGTTTAGTGCTTTTTGTTTTTACACATGTTCTTTTTGAAGCTGCTTATGATTATCAAAATGGATCTATATCAATACATACATGAAACATCAAAAGGCAATGTAATAATATAGGTAAAAAAGTTGATATATGGAAATGTTGTTTTCACTATACAACAAGCTGGCTTGTTGCAATTTATTATCAGGTAATATTTTTCATATTCAACAACCTTAAAATGTAAAATTCAAAATTAAGTTAACCAATTGTTAATCATGAGTTCAAAAAAAAGCAAGACTAGTTCATTCTTTTATTGTTTTGAGGTCAACACAATTAGCAAAACTAAGGGCCTGTTTTAGAACTCGGCAGATGGAATACTCAGTCACAAACGTGACAGATATTCCATCCGCCATATTACGATCCCCATAGGACATAATGGGATCATAATACAGCAGATGGGATATCAGTCACATTTGTGACAGAGTATTCCCCTCCGCCAAGTTCTAAATCAGGACCTAAGACATATAGGTCCTGATTCACAATGGCAACGTACCCTTTTTAGTAAGATTAAAATTTTAATAAAGTTCACTACTTTTCAGTATTCTCAAACTGCACTTTTGTAGTAACTTACAATTTTGTAGTAACTTGCGCTTTTGTAGTAAGTCCAAGACTGCACTTGGCCAACCACTCATACTGCAACACCATTCCATAGAAAATAATGGTGTTAGAGACTTACTACAAAACTGTAGGTTGCCACAAAAGTGTTACCTACTATAAAAGTGCAGTTTGTCAATACCGAAAAGTAGTACTCTTGTTCAAAAGAGCAGTTTGTGAACAGCACTTTTAGTATGTTTTGTATTACTGCTGTAATAGTACAAAACATACTATTAAGTGCAGTTTGTTTTAACTCGGTAGCCACATTACATTAACCATAACTCATCGTGCTAGCATGCACTGTATTCTCACAAAATATATATTTTATGTCATAAATGTTATTGTAAATGCTATTTTTTAAATGTTATATGTGATTTAACATAAAAGGGTGTAGGCAATGCATGGAGAAGCTGAAAGTTATAGTTAAAGTAGTGTGGCTATCAAGTTGAATAAACTGTGTGCACAAGTTATAATGATTTGAAGGTGTTGCATAAGTTATACATTTTAAGGTATAAATAGAAGTTTTCAATTTTTAATTTTTATGTAGTTTAAGTTTGGTTTGTTGGTAAAAAATAAATGAAGTTACATTAATATAAAGGCAGTGTATAATATAGAAATTGAAGGTTTAACAACAACTTTAGACATTGTAATGTTTGTGTATTTTAAGTTTGGCTTGTATAGCAGGAGTAAGTAAAGTTTCCCTAACTATTCAAAAAGTTTAACCTTTGTTTTTTCTTTGAATGGCAATGTTGTTTTTATTTCTTATTAAAAATATGTTCCAACCCGTATAGTTTACTATCATCAATTGGAGTGTCATTAAGTGAAATGTGGTACAGTAGAGTGGAGGAAAGTGTTATACAGTCTACAGTTGTAGAGTCTGTTGTCGCAGAGTGAGGTAGAGTGGAATGTGTTACTGTGGAGAAGCGTAGAGTGGAATAGGGTACAGAAGAGTGTTGTAGAATGGAGTGGCGTAGAGTGGAATATTGCAACAGAGAGTTGGGGAGAGAGAGTGGAGTGGAGTATAGTAGAATGGTGTAGCATACAGAGGTGTAAATTGTTATATAATGCAGTGGCATGTTGTATAGTGCAGTGGCATAGGGTGCACTAGAGTGGACGGGGTGGTGTAGAGTTGAGTGTAGTGTTATAAATTGGAGTGCCATCTTGTACATTACAGTGGAGCAGTGTCTTGTAGAGTGTTGGAAAATATCAAAGAGTGGCGAAGAGTGTTGTAGATTGGGGTTTAGGGACATAGAGTGGAAGAGAGAGTTGTTCAGTATAGTGTAGGGGCACAGAGCAGAGTACAGTGTTGTATCCTAGCGCAGAGTGTATAGGAATCTTGTAGTGTGGACTTGCAGAGAGGATAATAGAATTTGTTACAGTGGGGTGGTGTAGAGTGAAGTGTTGTTCAGTGCCATAGAATGCTGTAGTTCCATGCAGTGGTGTTTGGTGGAGTGCAGTCCAGTGGAGCAGCGTATCATAGACTGAAGTAGCATGTTTTATATAGAGTGGTATGGAGTTGATTAGAATGGAACTGCATAGTATACAGTGGAGGAAAGTGTTGTAGAGTGGAGTGGTGTGTGGTGGAGGGGAGTGGAGTGGTGTGTTGTAGAGCGTCAGAAAGTATTGTAGAGTGGAGTAGAGCAGAGTATCACAGAGTAGATTAAAGTGTTGTACAGTAGAGTGGCATGGAGTGCAGTAGTGTGTGGGACAGTATGCTACAGTAGAGTGGGATAAACAGTCAAACAACTGAGTGGCATACAGTGAAGTACAGTAGATTACAGTAGTGGAGTACAGTGGAGTAGTGTCTCATACAGTAGAGTGTACTAACTAAGTTTGAGTGGTGAGGAGCATCATAGATTGGAGTACAGTGTTGTAAAGTGCTATAGAGTAAAGCAAAGTGTTGTACACTGATATTGATGGGAGTACATTGTTGTAGAGTCTGGTGATATACAGTGGAGTATAGTGTGGTACAGTGGTGGGGTAGACTGTTTTTGAATGGAGTATAGTTTTGTTGAGCAAAGCACATTGGAGTGGTGTGGAGTGGTGTAGAATGGATTGGTGTAGAGTGGAGTGAGGTACAGTGTAGTGATGCACAGTTGAATAGCGTCAAGTTGAGTGGCGTAGAATGGAGTGGCGTAAAGTGGAGTGGCAAACAGCAGAACAGCATACACTGGAGTGGGGCAGAGCAGAGTGGTGTAGAGTGAAGTAGTGCACAGTGTTGTGGTGTAGAGTGGAGTGAGGTACAGTGTAATGTCATACAGTGGAATGGAGTAAACTTGAGTGGAGTGGCATACAGCAGAGTGGTGTTGGGTGTTGTAGAGTAGAATACTGTAGAGTGGAGTAATGTAGAGTGGTGCATGGTTGAGTGGATTGGGGTAGACTGAATGGACATACTGTGTGTAAGTGTGCTTTAGAATGGCATAGAGAGGCTGTATTGTAGAGTGGAGTAGGGTACAGTGGAATAGTTTAGAGTATTGTGGCGTAGAGAGGAGTAGAGTGGTGGAAAGTGGAGTGGCATACAGCAGAATAGCATACACTGGAGTGGAGTAGAGTGAAGTGGCATAGAGTGGAGTGATGATGAGTGGAATAGCATAGATTGGAGTGGCATAGAGTGGAGTAGTGCACAGTGGAGTGGCATTGAGTGGAGTGAGGTACATTATAATGGCATACAGTGGAACAGAGTAGGCTTGGGTGGAAAGGCATAATGTGCAGTGGCATGGAGTAGAGAGTTGTAGGGTAGAATACTGTAGAGTGGAGTGTTGTAGAGTGGAGAGGGGTAGAGTGGAGTGAGGTAGATTGTAGTGGAATTCAGTGTGATAGTGTACTGTGTAACGGCATAGAGAGGAGTGTTGAAGAGTGGAGTGTTGTACAGTGGAATAGCTTAGAGCGCAATGGCATAGGGAGGAGTGGCATACAATAAAGTGGTGTAGAGTCAAATAATATTGTGTTTACTGGCATGCAGTATAGTGACATAAAGTGGAGTAGCATATCTTGGAATAGTGTAGAGTACAGTGACGTAGATGAATAGCGTACAGTGGAATAGTGTAGAGTGTAGTCGGTTACCATGTAGTGACGTACAGTGGAGTGGCATAGAGTGAAGTGGCATAGAATGTAGTGGAGTACGGTGTAATAGCATACAGTAGATTGTCATAGAGTGGAGTGGCATACAGAAGTGGGACATACAGTGGAGTGGGGTATAGTGGAGTGGCGTATAGTGAAATATCATACACTGCAATGATGTATACTGAAGTAGCATGCAGTGGAGAGGCATATAGTAGAATTCTGTAGAGTGCAGTGTCACAAAGTGGAATTGCATAAAGTGGAATAGCATACAGTGCAGTAGTGTAGTGTGGAGAGACATACAGTGGAGTGGCATAGACTAGAGTGGCCTAGAATGGAGTAGTGTGTAGAGTGTAACAGCATACAGTGGAGTGGTGTAGAGTGGAGTGTCATAGAGTAGAGTTGAGTGAAACGGATGTGGCCTAGAGCAGTGATTTTTAACCCGTGGTCCAGCAACTCCTGGGGGTCCACCATGCCTATGCACGGGGTCCCCGGCAGTTTAGAAAATAAAATATTATCAGATTAAAAGGTATACATAATATAACAAATTGAAAATGTTAAAACGTTGTGTAAAAGTGAAGACATTTGAAATTGGATGTTACAAATTAATATCCTTATTTTGATTTGTGTGAGCTTTGCAAGTACAGCAAAGTAATATAGGGCCTCATTATGAGGTTGGCAGTCCCTGGACTGCCAGCCTTGCAGTGACGATCGGATTGCTGCAACTGTAGCAGTCCGACCGCTACTTTACAACCCTGGTGGGCGGACCTACCAGGGGACGGCAGTCCCTGCCGGGAACATTCTTCCCGACGTGGTGACAGCGGCGGAGTTGTAACCAACCACAGCGGTGTGGAACTCAGCACCACCTCCCTGATTACAACCCCACTTTCTGCCAGCCTTTCCATGGCAGAGACCCTGCCTTGGAAAAGCTGGCGGAAAGCCAGTGTTGGGGGTTACAGGCTGCCCCTGCACTGCCCATGGCATGGGGACCGTCTGCTCAACACCATCGGAACGAGCACTGTCTGGGTGCTGGAGTGCTCCATACTGGCCTTGGCTCCCTCAAGGGAGCTAAGACACAATATTGTAGCACTGTTCATGCCGGTCACACGGAACGCGTAATACAATATTCCTGCTTGTCAGCCCGGTGGGAACATTGTAATACACTTGGGGCTATTGTCACCGCCATGGTGGTGGCATCCTTCCAGCGGCTTTGGTGATCCCATGTTGGGACCGCCAAAGTCATAATCAGGCTCGTAGTAAGGACGACTGGTGACCTCAAATGAAACATTGGTATAGGCCCACGGAAACAGCATGCATTTGAGCAAAAAAGACAAAATGATATGCTGACAAATAGCATATTGCTCCCTCTTTTAGAAATTACATTTTCAAGTGGTGATTCAGTTGGGGTCAACAGAAGAGAAAAGGTTGAGAACCACTGGCTTAGGTGTAATAGCGTAGAGTGGAGTGGACTGTGGTAATTGAAGCAACTTAGCATGAAAGTGTGTAAACGGATGTAGCTGTAATGTGTCAGGATTACACATCATGAGGGGTAAATGGTTTATGACAGTATGTGTGAATAGTAGTAGTTTAATAGTTATACATTTTATAATACTTAGGGCATTATTATGGCTTTGGCGGTAAAAGCCCGAGTGAGGAGGCTGCTGTCATACTGGCGGCGTCACCCCAGTTGTGTTACAATGTTTCCACTGGGCTGACCGGCAGAAATATCATATTATGAGGTTTCCGCTGGTCAGACTGGCCGAAACAGTGCCACGGCATTGGCCTCTGCTCCCTTAAAGAAGCCGAGACCAGTGATGTGGCACAACAGCACCCTTCGAATGCGCACTGTCTGCAGAGCAAACAGTGCGCATTCCAAGGGTGCTGGCAGTGGTGGCCCGAGCATTGGCATTCTGCCAGCCTTTTAATGGCGGGGACCACACCATGAAAAGGCTGGTGGGAACAGGACTCCTGAACTCAGTGCCGCTGTGGCTGACTATAACTCAGACCGCAGTCACCCCACCGGGATCCATGATGCTGGCAGTGGTGGCAGTCCCCTGGCAGTCTGACCTCCAGGGTTGTAATCTGGCAGTCAGACCTCCAGGAGTGCGACAGTCTGACCGCCACCATAGGTTTGGTGGTTCTCGGACCGCCAAATTCATAATGGGGGCCTTAGTTATATATTGTGCCACATTGTACTGCAGTGAGTTTATGGTATACTACGGTACATGTGAATGAGAAGGCAGTATGTGATTGGCTAATGGTTGTGTTTACCGAAGGGAAAGGGCAGCCATGTAGTTTTCAGCACAATGTAACAGTTCTGCGTTTTGCTGCTCTCTCAGTTAGTGTCTTCGATATTGGTAACCAGTAGGTTCTATTGTTGTTATGAACGTGTTAATATGTTGACACATGTATTTATAATTTTCTATATATTTTTACAGCAGTGTAAGGAGAACTGCACATATTTAAAAACATTTTTGAAGTTCTTTGGTAATTTGTAGGTATTACTGTGCTACTCTGTTGACTCTTCTGTGCATATTTGAACATGTAAAAATTGAACCTACACTGAAGTACACTATGGGCCTCATTACGAGTTTGGCGGTCCGTCGACCGCCATGGGAGGGGTGTCAGTTCAACCACAGCAACTTTGTTGGTAAGCCCTCTGGATTACGAGTTTGGTGCTCGGACCATCAGAACATGCCAGTGGACTGCCGGCACTGCCATAGTCAATGCAGCGGGGACCGCAGTGGTCCTTACCACGGCAGCCAATGTTGGAGATCCCGGCATTGGGACCGCCATGGCCATTATGACATGCATGACCGCCAATTCTTCAATGGCGATCCCATCTCCATGGAAAGCTTGCCGGTCAGGCAGGTGAGGGTCTCAAATGGGGGGTCGCTGGGAGTATGGCCCCATGAAGGGTGAGGGGGAAGCCCATATGGCCCTCCCCAAACATTTGGAGTTCAGGGGCGCACTGTGTCCTGTGCTTGATGAGGTGCATGGGCACAGTATGCCTGCCGTGCCTACCGGTAGGAAAGCATGGCTGGCCGTAGCTCTATTGCGCTGCCCTCTGCCTCTCCTCACCAGTCACGCCAGCCCCGTGGGGAACTCATAATCCGGTGGTCTTGGGACCATTGGCCTGATGCCATTCGAAAGACTGCCACCATGGCAGTCAACTTTTTAGAAAAAGCTCCATAGAGGGACCGACCCGTCGTGGCAACTCTAGCAGACTTGCCTCAACCACCTGATTTGCAGGTTCATCCCGCTGGAGAAAATCCCTGAAAAGGTGACTAAGTCTGAACGTAGAAAGTTGACCAGAACCTTCCGAGCATTGTACCCGAAGAGGGCTCAAGGGACGTCAGATCAAGATTCAGGTTCGACTCGGGTTGAGGGATTTTCATTTCGAAAAATCATCTAAGTCCGTACATAGAAATCTTCACTGAGGGATCCCGCGACGCGATTCCGAGGAGGGGCTCTAGGGAGGTCGGATCAGACTGGCAGCTTTGTCCCGCTGAAGAAAATCTTCAAGAAAATGACTAAGTCCAAAGGTAAACTTTTGACCAAGGCCTCACGTTTGCTGTAGCCATGCAGGGCTCCATCGCAGTCGGCATTAATCTTTGACTTTGCCCCGGTCGAGGTGCGATCAGAGGACCAGATTGGCGCTATTCGTTTCTATGCGCTAAAAAGCATAAATTCTTTAAAAATTCATATTTCCCATTCCCCTTTTCCAATTCTATTCGTTTTGGGGTCATTTTAAAGATAGAAATATGCTCTATTTTTATGAATTGGTGTTGGATTTTTATTGTGTTTTGTGTTTTACTCATTTACTGTTTTGTGATTATAAATGCTTTACACATGTCTCCTAATTTAAGCCTTGTCACTCGTTGCCAAGCTATCAAGGGTTGAGATAGGTTTAATTTATTGAGACCTAACTGTGCCTAAGTGGATGTTAGTGTCCTATTGCTAAGAGTAGGTACTTACCTGCCCTTACCAATAATCCACTTTCCAACAAATGGCATGTGAAGTACTGGGAACTGATAGCACTGCAACTCCCACAAGGCAATATCCTACCATTACAAAAGAACCTGAAAAGTGAGTAGTCATGCATGTGGAACTAATTACCAATCTAACCCATCATGGATATCCAACTGTAAAACAGTTTATGGCAATGACAGTAATGCAAAGGCCCTCTCCCACTGTCTTTACAGACAAAACACACCTAGCTGAGTGCCCCATCAAACTGCCTTTAGAACAAACATACCTAAGATTGAAATATACTCACCTGGACTGAAAATCTAGATGCCAAAGTGGATGCACATGCAGTACACCCAGATGGAGGTCAATGTATTTTGCTGACTCCCATACTGTGTCCCTACTCTGACACTATTGTGCAGTGTCCAGCTATTTTTGTGCATTGCATCATACCAGACACTTCACTAGGCAACAAAGGTGAACACCCATGTCAATAGTCAGACAACATAAGATAGTATCAGCAGTCTAATGACTACCAATATAGTTTAACATCTGTTAGCATGGTGTTTTGTATGCACTAAGTAGGAATTTGCAGCACCTGTCATTATCATTTCTGGGGATCATGTTAAGGCACTGTGTGCATCTCATATAACATCACTAATACTTCAAATAAAACATTGCTTGCATCACTTACTGCAATCCTGTGATCCACTTCTCCCACAGGTACCCTTGCCATTGCCACCATGGAGAGCATACCAGAGACTGCCACTATGCCTCTGCATGAAGGCCCCAGTGAGGACAACATCCCTGGATGTGTAGACAAGGAGGACAAAGCTGGCCCATCAGGGACCCCTGGTCAGTCAACAACTGTAAGCCTCACCCTGCCCACAGCGACTCCTCCCAGCCCTGTTGCATCAACATCACAGGCAACCATTCGCCCCTAAACTTGTGTCCCAAGAACTGTTTCATCCATTCTGTGCCCCCTAGTACAGGTACCTGAGTCTCACCCTGTCACACCTGACAAAGACGGTTCTGTCACCACTGGGAGTGGGCACACTGTGCCAAGGGTGCAGGCACATGGGGGAAGGGTGCGTGGGAGGGATGGTGTGGGCCAGAGGATGGGGTTTCCATGTGAGAATATTGACTAGGAAACTATCTCCCAAGTCTCGGGAGCCTACCAAACTTCCCAAGGCATGATGGGCCAGGTAGTCACCATGATGGGGGAAATCCAACAGCTGTGGAGGGATAACCATCAGGAAGTTATGCAGCAGTGGTAGGCACAAAATACCATCCTGGCTTCCATTGCTGAGGGACAAAAACACTACCCTGAGATCAGGCCTCTTTCGCTAGTGATGACTCTTCAGGCCCTTCAACATCTGTGACTGTTAGTGGAATGGAGGCCCTGCTGGGCGAAGGATATGTCTCGGACACCCCACCCTCTGTAGCAAAGGAACCCCCCGCAATTGTGGACATCCACATAGACATCCAGGAAAAGCTGGTGCCGAGACCAACTCACTGCCAAGAAGTAAACCTCTCCTGACAGGTTCCCCTTGTGTGCCACAGATACACCCTGTTTTCTGTTTTGAAATGCAACCCTATTTTCTCGTAGTGCAAGGACACTGGACTTGTGTTTCCTAATGGTGTAGCAACTACCCTGATGATTTCAACCACAGTGGCTGAACCCTTCACTGTTTACTTTGTGTTTTTTTGGTTACTTTTCACACATGTTGTGTACTCCCCAATAAATAACACTTTAACACAGGTCATGTGTAAGTGTCATTCATCAACCATGTACAACTGTTATGTATGCCAACTATAGTATCAATATATCCCTCTGAATTGTTCAACCTTTGTTTTGGATATCACAAGTATACTCTATCACCAAGAGACTCATTACAATGGGATTGTAACTTAGAAGTCAATACAGCTGTATTCTACATCTCCACACATTTATTCCTAGATTTCAAAACACCAGATAGAATAGTATTGCTAGTGACTCATAATTGTCAGCTTAGGTGTCTTACACTACTAACCAACAGGATGAAGAAGTTAGGGACATATCAGTCTTCCTACAAGCCAGGAGGCATACAGAAGGGTCCTTTGTAACACCATGTAAAGCCTTATCACATACTCATACCTTTGCTTCCTAATAATCATACCCCATGATACAGACAGACATCATTACTGATGGCCCCAGTCCAGGGACCTTTCACTTACATTGTCACGTACCTGTAGGCTTACCACTCACCTATGTCAGTCCACAGAGACATGCACATGCGGTTGTGTGGTGGTTGTGACGTGTTGTGGGTTTCTGTGTGAGTGTGGGCCTGTGCAGTGTTTCCGTGAGTACCTTTGTGTGTTTGTGACGTGTGTGTGTTGGCCATAGCGTGGTTGTTGTGTATATGTGAGTGTGTGCGTGGTTGTATGTGAGTGTGCTGTTACGTGTGAGTGTAGTTCTCCCATCCCCTTCCCAAATGTATGATGTGTGAGTGTACAAAATTGACAATCTACAACAGTACCAGGTAAGGGTGTATGCTTATGGTTGCTGTTGTCAAGTCGTCGCAGACTCCGGAGTATTTGGACAAGCAGGAGCAGTGGGAAGACATCTAGTTCAGGCTCCATGGCGGCTCAGGACAAGTATGGCTTCCTGAAGGTGAGTGTCTCCTTTTATGCAGTTGGTTTCCCCCTGGGTTTCCGTGGTGGTGCAACCGTGGTGGAAACCTTGGCGGTGTAACTCCGTAATCTGTCTGACAGAATTATGGTATCTACCGGCCTGCAAGTAGCTACCGTCGACTGTGGCTGCCAGACCACAGTGGCGGTGCCGGCAGTGCTTTGGCTATGTTCTGTACTGAATGCGGCCAATGTCATAATTTGGCGGTCTTCTTTGCCAGCCTGTTGGATGGTACAACCGCCACCGCCAACATGGTGGTCGTGAGACCGCCAAACTCATAATGAGGCACTAAGTGTTCCCCCTCTAATGAAAGCTACATTGGGCAAAGTGTTGGACTTTAATGGGGTCACATTCATTATCCTCACTACTATCTCAGTGACATTAGGAAAAGTGTTGGAAATTAAAGGTTTTAATTTTACTATTTCCACTCAAATTAAAAGTACATTTATTAAAAAATAAAAGTTTTACATTTGTATACTACATAAACTAAATTTTGTTTAAATAAAAAAAACATTCAATTATATGCAAAAATAAAAAATACTTTCATTAATATCTAAAACTGTTAAAATAAACAATATAAATTAGAAAAACGCACAATTTTCTTTTTAGCATATATTTAACTAACAAATATTATTAAAATTATGAATTGAATAATAAAAAAAAACGAATTTAACAAAACACCTATTAATACGTTTACTTTACTAAAAAAACTGAAAATATATATTTTAAAAAAATGTTGCCATTTGATGAATTTGCACAAAACTTTCTGAAAAAAGTCATCCACCTCAGGTTCTTCCTGGGACGTTTTGGGATGATTCATCATGCAGCGGACAAGAAGAAGGGGAGGTCCCATAATGCATTTCACCATACTGCAAAAATTGCTAAACAGAAGTACACCAGCTGTGCCAGAGATCTAGATCTTGATCCTGAAACTATGCTTTTTTTGATTTGGTGTAAATCAGTTCAGTCGTTTTTTAAACTTAAGGCTCAGAATTTATGTTTATGTCATGCCATGGAGGATCAGCGGATTAAACAGATCAAAAGATAAGATCTTATTGGATGGCACAAGATCGACAAAGATGTTGTGCCAGCCAATATAGAACTCAGAGACTCAGGGCCTGATTTAGAGTTTGGCGGAGGGGTTACTCTGTCACAACGGTGGTGGATAACTTGTCTGCCTAAATCTAAATCCCATTATGTCCTATGGGATTTAGATTTTGGCGGATGGGATATCCATCACCGTTGTGACAGAGTAACCCCTCTGCCAATCTCTAAATCTGACCCTAAGTCTTTTACCCTGAAAAAAAGATAAAAACAAAACATACAAGGGGCAGGAAAGGGATACCTTGTTCCCCATGGCCTCATGTGGTGGTCCCAAAAGGACCCCAATGTGGCCAAAAACAGATTTTGAATGGGGCCACTGTGGTCAGGCTCCTGCCTTTTTCATTTTTAATCTCCCCTTTGTGGGCCAAGGCCTGCGGGATGCCTTTTTAAGCAGCCCCCTCCCGAAGGCTGTACAAGGCCCTGAGAACCCCATCCCATAGGACTGCTTCATATTTTTAAGTGGAGAGGGGCAAGCAGCCGCTCTCCCTTAGCCATTTGATTGCCCCAGGGACCCCACTGTGCAGCTCCCACTCCATGAGGAATCTTTTAGCCCCTGGGACTCCATCCCCTGAGGCTTAAACAAATAAAAAATTGCCATGGGTATACTGGATACCCACAGCAGTTAGAGGGCTTGGGGCCAGGAGAGGAGCAGCAGGGCTCCCCACTGTTCTGCAGGGTCCCTGATCACACCCATCTAGGGTACATGGATACCGGCTACATTGGTTCTCCAAGCTTCCTCTGGACATTAGAAAATCAATGTTCCCTGCCTGGGAGCATATGGATAGAGAGTTTGCATTCTCTCCCTGCCTGCATTTTCCCAGGCAAGGAATGACTCAATGTCCCAAGGGACAGGGCTCTCGAACACTGTTGCCATCACACCCTTGGGGATGGGGTCCAGGAGACCATGTTATGGCCAGAGAGGTAGCCCTATGCCCCATGCACTACATACAAAATACACTGACTTTGTGAGATGGGCTATCTGGGGCATTCTAAAGGCTCATTCCATGAAAATAATATTGGCCCTGGGGAATGGAAGGGAGCCCAAGACCCATCACTGTCTACAAAATGGATCATGCCCCCAGGGATGTGGTCCCTAGGGCATTTAAATGGCTAGGGGACTGGGTCACATACCACCCTCCCCAAATTAAAAAAATATTATAAAGTAGGAATGTGAAACAAGTGGCTGATCTAATCTGGGAATGCCCCATAATAACCTACAAGGGCATTTTTTTAAATATTTTCCTTTGCTCATGGTGTCCATAGAAGAGGTGGGGGCATCATCAAACCTTTTTTATATGTTTTGGGGGGCTGCAGGGTGTGCAGAAGACCTCCTAGAAACATTTAAAAAAAGTAGCAGTAAGTCTTCTGAGTCATGTTTTTATGACCCCAGGAAGGCTTAACATACTTCTTCAAGCACTCCAGCCTGGGCCTTTATACTCCTTGATGAAGCTTGGTGACTACTTTGGTTAGTTCTATGGCTGCATTTTGTAGCTTGAAGAAAGTTAAAAAAGACTCAGCAAATGTTTTAAGCAGTTTTGTAGAAAAATTGTTTATTTAAAATAGTTATTTGACAGAGACAGTCATTAATCATTACAATGGATATACATTTGATTATAGTTAATGATAAATTATTGTGTTGACTTGTTTACAAAGCCAGTTAGTCAGTTTTATATATGTAGGTGCACTGACCCCTGTTAAAGCGATTATGTCTGCATTTTATATTTTGGTGTTCTGACCCTTTGGCAAATCAAGTAGTCCTACCTTACTTAAAATAACACCTTTTACATTGTTACCTGACATGGTCGGCTTTCCAAGGGTTGGCCGTGCACAGGAGGGGGACAATTGGCTGACCATGTAGGGTTGGGCGCAGGGCCTGACAGCTAGCCAGGTGCTGCACCCAGACCCAAGCAGTGCACTGCCAAAGGCCATGCGTGGCAGTGTGATGGGTGCCTGTGGGGGGGGGGGTGCTGATATCAAAACACACACTGTGTTCAGCCAAAGGACATGGACAGAGGGGGTTAGTGGTCTGTAGGGGCTGGAAACCTGTGGGGGCATGAAATCAGCCACTATCTGCAGGTCAGGCCCTGCAACCAACCCCATGCTGAGCATGGCCGAAGGGTTTGCTGTCTGCTGGGGAACTGGCCACCCATGGGGGATTGGGAGCAGGCCCTAGCCACAGGTCAGACACTACACCCAACCCATTTCACACACGGCTGAAGACAGTGCGTGGTGAGGTGTTGGGCATTCATTCCCACACCATGCATGGTGATGGACATCTTACTTTACAATTAAGAAACATAAAGAGTAAGTGAAAAAATTGAAAACAAAAGTAAAAGTGATGTTATAGCTAATTGAAGCTGTCAGTTACAATATAATATCTTAATCTAACAAAACCACTGAAGTTCACTAGTCATAGGTATCACAAGTCACTATTTCTCAGGCCCCTAAACTAACTATAACTCCCTTCCTCATAATGCACTGCTTGCACTCTAACATACTACCTTCCCTAACATCATTTGAAATGAAATCATTGATCACAACACTGTCAGAACACTGTGCATAAAATAAAAAGCCAGGCTTTAAATTTAAGTCTGGCTCAAGCTTTTATTGTGTCACCCACCTCTACCCACTCCATTCATCTTTACTGTCAAGGTCCCCTACCATGGGGCTATCTAGGGGTACTGAGCTTGCCTGCAATAGACCACCTTCTTTTCTGGGTGATGACCTGGGGCTCTGCTTTTGCTGCTTGATGCTGCTTCTTTATCCTGTGATGCTCCCTGGCAGTGCTTAATTTGAGTTGGTGGTTTCTGGTGTTCAGCTCCCACACTTAATTGTCAACTCTAATGCTTGTGGCAGCCAGACACATGGTGGTGCTATTTGGAGATGCGCAAAACAAGAGTTGTTTATTAATTCAATATACATTGAAAATGGCAATTATCTGATGCCCAAGACGTTCTTATAGCATAACGGATGTGTAATTTATAGTTACCACTTTTTGGCTGACAGTAAATCTATTTGTTGTGTAGTAGGTCATTAAGACAAAAGGGCACTTACCCTAGGAGGTTATGAAAAATTAATTTTGAAATAGTGGTAGTCTGACCGAGATGCACTAAGATTTGAATCCCTGATGAAGTTCTGTTATAGAGCAAGAAACACGGCTGGGCTGAAAAAAATATGTTGGAAGATGAAAGAATAAAGACTAACATATAAGTTACCAGTCTCCTTGAATGAATGGACAGAATGAGAAAAGAACTATACATTTTGACTTTGAAAAAATAGCACCTAATTAGATATTAACAATTGGACTTTACCCTTGATTACTTTTTGAACTGCTCCCTTCTTTTGTTGTATGGTATGTACTCAATCTGCTACGCAATGATAACATCATCCCCAATGCCATCTAAAATGACATAATTGATGACAATACTGTGTTCTGATTGGTTGCAACACTTCAAACCCAGAAGCGTTGGCAGTCATCCTGGGACTCAGCTTCAGCCGAGTCCCTCAAAAAAGTAAAAAAACAAAAAGACAAGTGGCCAGGGTACAGTCACCCTGACCCCTTCCCTCTGGTCCTGGGGTCCCTGAAGGACACTCCCAGGGCTAAGAACACTTTTGTAAAAAACTGTTTTGCTGCGATTTCGTGACGACGTTGCAAATTTTCAGAAAAATGTAAAAAAACAAACAAGGCCGAGCTACTGCGCTTGTTTTTTTCAATCCCCAGGGAGGGCCATGTCTGATGGTGGGCACCCGGCTGGGGGCCACTGGGCCCCCCGCAACCCTCATGATTCTCCTCTTCTCCGAGGCTTTAATGTAAAATGGATGCGGGGACCTCCTAGCAACCCCAGCCTTGGGACCACCACCTCCCCGGGGCACTTTTAAACTACAATGGGGGGGCGCGGCTCGCCGAGCCCCAAGGACCATCTCCCCAGGTCACATACATTAAAAGTGAAGCAAGGGTGCGCGACCCCCTAGGAGCCCCAGAGACCACCACCTCCCTGGGACACTAAGATTAAAATTGATGTGGGGAGGCCATGCGCCCCCCCCGCAGCCCCGGGGATCACCTCCTCTCAGGGCACATTGTAAATAGAATGCAGGGGGGTGCACACCACCTCACAGCCCTGGGGATCACTACCTGTCCAGGCCCCCCCCAAGGAGCCAATGATGGCCCAGGGGTCCCTGGAGCCATGATCGGCCTGGGGAGGGGGTGGCCAAAAAATTCATAATTAGGATGGGCCCCAGGAGATGGGGTCCCTAGGCCCAAGACTGGCCTAGGGAGGGGGGCTGCGAGACCCCTTCCCCCCAAAAATAAATATTTAGGCTGGGCCCTGGGGCCGAGATCAGCCTGGGCTGGGGGCCAGGCAGCCCCCCTCCACAAAAATGTATTGTTTAGGCTGTGCCCCGGGGGATGGGCCCCCAGGCCCAAGATTAGTCTGGCCTGGGCTCGAGATTAGCAGCATGGATGCCCTCTAAAAAAAAAAAATTATTGCGCCCCCCCCTGGGAGATGGGGTGCCCTGGAATGAGGTCGGCCTGTGGAGGGGCACCACGGGGCCCCTACCCCAAACTAAAATAATTTTAGAAGGGTGGGCCCCAGGGGATGAGGTCCCTGAAGCTGAAATCAGCCGGGGAGAGGGGCATGCGGACCTGCGATCCTCCCCCACTGTGCACGGCCAAAGGCCATGCACAGTGTAGGATTGGGTGATTATAAGGGATGGCCACAGGGCCTGGTTGCAGGCTAGGTCCTGTGGCCAACCCCAGCCACGCACGGCCGAAGGCCTTGCGCTGTGGTCTGAGGCAGTTCCTCTTTTAGGGCTGTGGGTCTGCATACACATTCATTAAAAAAAAATTAAATAGATCAATTTATTTGTAGGAATACAGTTATGTCTCTAAACAAATAGATGCATTTAAGTCTGGGCTGTCTGTCCCAGGCTGCCTGCCCTGTCTCGCTTTGAGGCACAAGGCAGAAGCCAGGCAGTAAATCAACTTTCTACACTGTGATGCACGACGCAGGGCTGGCCGCTCTAAAGCCCTTCATTTCCATTGTGGTCTATGGCAGTATCCGCTATAGGCCAGTGACGCTTTTAGCGTCATGAGTTTGGGCAAGAGTCTTCATCTCTGTGTGAGGGCAGCCATCTGTCATTAACAGACATAGATCCTACCCTTTCCCCATTTGTCACTCAGTAGAAGTGGATGAAAGCACGTGTGATTTAGTGCCTTGTCTTTGGTAACGATAAGTGTTATAGTGCTAATCTTGTGTTATTTTTATTGTACTGAAACCCCTTGTCATGCTAACCTCCCCCATGTGACACCCCAGGCCCGGGCTGCATATGGCTGGCCCCCTTTGAAGTACAGCTGCTGTATTTGTTTTTTTGTGAAATTGTTCCAAACGATGAGCATGGTTCTTGCTCCCTTGCAAAATGGATCCAAATACCCAAATCAAGCGCAATGGGAGAAATACGTGCTTACAGTAAAGACAGTTATAAGCTATATGGCGTTAAAACTGGCCCTATCCTCATGCTCTTAACATTAATGCCACAAACATTGATTGATATGTGAACAATGAATGCTAAAATGTATGTAATGTGCGTCAGCCATTTAGTACCTATTATTTCACGTTTTACTTAATGTTGCATTCCCCAAGAGAGTTAGCTGTTTCATCATGCTGTGTTTCTGTGCATTGTATTACTCTTGCATAGTGCATACATTGACTCGTGCCAGTCGTTTCTAAGGGGCTTTGACTGAGAGCGCTGATGCTGAGGCTGAAGGCTAACCAAAGTGCCTGACACTGGGTTGGTCTCTCTGCAGAGCACACAGAACAATGGCCATGTATTCCAGTTGCAAATCAAATTCAGTGTAAATGTGTATGAAGGGGTGCCTAGAGGTCAAAATATTTAGAAGGCAAAAGCAAAATGAAATAAAGTGCTTAAATGTGAATGAGTGCAGTGTATGTTTGCGGTGGTAAAGTGAGGGAGATGTGAGGGAGTGCATTCAAGGGAGAGGGAAAAGAGGGTGCTGAAGAGGAAAGAGAAAAGGTTGAAAATGTGAAGAGAAGAAGGGAATACATATCTAACATGAAGCACACATAGCTGAAGGCCATACTCCTTCCATAGCTCTCAATTGTCAAGATCCGTTCGATTGGTTCTCATGAGCAGTATCCTCAAGAGTCCCACCTTCTGGCATCTCCAACTCTGATTGTATGCACATACAGAGTATCAGAATGGCCAGACGAGGGGAAGGGAATTAGGGAGGGTACTACAGGGAGGGAGACCTTGAAGCAGAATATGAGAATTAAAATCTTGTCTGTTCTCTCTCTGTACATATAATATCAAGGTTCAAACCATACTCACTAGTACCTGCGAATACTGTGACCTTATTTTGTCTTAGGGTTGATTAGAATACTCTTAATAATGCTTGAAGGCTCTCAGTATTTGTTTTACCTGGAATTCTTTGTTAAATATTCTCAAACCACCATCAAACTATTAGAATTCATTAATTGTACTCTTTACTTTCGGTTTCACTTTAGGCTTTTTCTGAAAATCATGAATATTACAACGATCATTGATATAAATTATTGTTCATTATAACACTGTCTTTTATGTTTTAATACTTGATCAAAGTTTACTTTCAGTTTTGTTTCCTGTTTTAGGTGAACATCTTTCAAGAGATAACAATCATCAGAATATAAATATTGTTTGTTACGACATTGATTTTGCTGATTCAACACTTTCGATTTTGTTTCTCGCTTTGTGAGATCATCATGGAATTACGAAAGTCATCGATATATTAATAATATTGTTCATTCCGACCTTTATTTCACTGCTTCAACACTTGACAAAAGGTCACTTTTGAGTTTGTTTCTCGATTTATGAGAACATCATGAAATCACGAAAATCATCAATATGCTAATATTGTTCGCTAAGAATTTGATTTCACTGGTTTAAAACTTTTCAAAAGTTCTCAGGTGATTTGCCCTGCCATAGACACTCTAAAACCCAAACCTTAAGCACTTGAACTTGTTGCTGGATTTCCACTCTTTCGATCCTATAAATAACTGTCGGTCTCCTACCTGATGGTGACAGAAAACCTTTGGGGAATTCAGATTGCAACGTGCAATGACACACTGACTCTGACACTATGACGCCGGGAATGAAGAGTGTCCCAGAAACAACACCAGACCCCCATCTCCGCCGTGAATAACCCACACGTGTCAGCGTAGCGGGCTGCTTTTATAACCTCAGAGACGACTGTGGAAGCTACTATGGAAACTGAGGAAGGAAACAAGGATTACTGCTAAATTCAACTAGACTTGGCAAATGTAACCATTTGCTACAGTTAAACTAGGAAGGAATAAGATCAACACTGTAATGATCAATAGCCTATGAACATTAACCCTTTAAAAAGAGTCTGCAACACAGCCAATACTTACCAACCCTGTCCTGTAATGCACACTCTCACTGGTGTGCACAAGAATGAAATAATGGCTGTTAGCTCTCCTACAATCGAAGCAGAGGAATTGTGACACAATAATATTTAATTAACAGTCTCACAATTTCAGAATTGAAATATTTCCAATGGTAATTATTTATTACTGATCATTGTTGTTACTCATTTATCTAAACCAGCTAACAACCATTGACAAAGCCTATAGAACTGACAGCTTTTTGGTGTGTGTCAGATGTTGTTATATTTCTGAACGCAATAACATCTCGGAGAGAAACCAAAATATAGGCCGGATGTCACACTATGGGAATCACAGAAATGTATTTCACATGTTCCCTTTTAGAAAGCCCTCACTCTTTTCATCCCACTTAAAGATCTGTCTGGTCATATTTCTGTATGATTCATTGCAGCCAGCAGCTGTGGGTGCTTTCTTAAGCCTGGTTAGAGCATTTTCTTCCAAAGTTAATGCTGCATGCAGTGCAAGACGCTGGTCATGCACACACTCTAAAGTTGTCGCACTGTACAATTTGAACATTAAAGTAATTGTTGAACGTATAAATGCAGTAAGATATAGGGCAGTTTTTAATGTGTTTAGTATTTCAAGACTATACGTTCCCAGTGTTTTATAAACCTTGTTTTCTCACTAAATTAATTTGCTTTCAAATGCACCATTTGCCAATCTTTTTTCAATGTTTTCTTGGGAGGAGGGCTCAGCTTGGACCCCACATTTGTCCATTAAGCTTGCTCGCTTCACTCGCTATATAAAAGTCCTACCCATCTTTTATGCCCCATCAGTTTCAAATGTTCCCCGCCGCCACTGGCACATTACTTGAACTAAAAAAAACACATAGAAATTCACTGAAGAAAATCAAAGGTTACAGGGATGTTATAGTTAGGCTCACATTTTAAACATACAAAACCATAGAAATTCACCTGTTATAGTTAGGGTTATCTCAAGTAACTATAACTCGTGCCCTAATGTAAATATAACTCGCGCCCTCATCATGCACTGCTAATTACCCCACAATTAGGAGCACTCATGACATCTTTGATAACATCATTGATAATATCAATGTAATATTTGTAGTAACATTTTTGACGAAAAAACTGCGCATGGCGAGGGCGCAAGTTATAGTTACCCTAGGGCACGAGTTATAGTTACTTGAGATAACTCTAAACTTAATAAATACATTTCTATGGTTTTGTATATTTAAAATGTGAGCCTAACTATAACTTCCCTGTAACCTCTAATTTTTTAAGTAAAAATAAATAAATATATATATATATATATATATATATATATATATATATATATATATATATAAACTTATGACGTGTGGAAGTGTGATTCCAAAATCATCAGTTGTGATTAATGAAGCATTGCTTCACCAAATCAGATGGTGTCCCATCCAATTTCTTCCTAGCTCAGACTATGGATGCTGGCCTGGAACTCACACATCAGTCATGGCACAGTAAATATATCACTGGTGACATCTGAGATGACATCATTAATGACATCCCCTTTTGGTACCAATTCTCTTCTCATTTCTCTTTAAGAAATGTATTTTTAGATAGATTATTGTCAATAAGTTCCTCACCTAAAATATTTTTATAACTAGTGATACACTCATTGCTGAAGTTTAAATTCACATACTTTTTCTGCTTACAAAACACGTAATAACTCTGTAATAGCTGCTACAGAAACTTTAGTTCTCACGCAAATCCACTACAAACATATAAAAAACTTTGTTTAACAAATCCATGCAACGATATTGACACAGCCTGCAACTGTCACAAACCACTATTAGAGGATGAGCTAATAATAATAATAATAATAATAATAAAGTGATTTATAAAGTGTGTCGCTACCTCAAACCTAAGTGTCCCAATGCTGGGAAAGTCACCTACTATTTCAATATGACACATGCACCATTGCAAAATGAAACTACCACCATAATTTACAATACAACTGTTGTAAACGATAACGCAATCATTGTCATACTGCTACACATCTTCAGTGATTTAGAAACACTCCCATGTAATTTGATCAGTACACCAGTGTCATTTGATAACTCCTCCTCTAAGAAATACAAACAAAAAGAAAAGCATAATCATTCTAAATCCACATTCATATCATTATGAAAAAAATAACTGTTACCAGCAGTATCATAAATGTCATCAAAGATGTCATCAGTGATTTAATCAAATATGTAATTTGAGATGTTATGGGTAATGTCATCAATGATGTTATTTAATATGCCATAAGTGATTTCAAATGTGAGATTATAGCATATTGGACTATCTGTCTGTCAGTCCGTCCGTCCGTCCATCTGTCCGTCTGTCTGTCTGTCTATCAATCTATCTATCTATCTATCTATCTATCTATCTATCTATCTATCTATCTATCTATCTATCTATCTATCTAGCTATCTTTTTACCATGGCAATGAACCAAGAACACGTTATCTGGAGCAACTGTTCTAATAAACAACATTCACACATTACCACTGCACATAGGTGAGATTTCCACAGTACAGCAAAAAAGACATGCCTCTCATATTGCAAGTAACTATTATCTTACACAGAAAATCAACTATCCTAATAGTCACAAAATTTCTTCCGTGTGATTTTACCTTTTTGCACAAATTTAACAGTAGGTGATTATAGTTAGGACCATGTTTCCATAGAAAAAGCATTTTTTGACTTGCCGATATCAGGGGCACTGTTTGACAAATCTTCACAAAATTTTCCAAAAAAAGTGTGCCAGTGATTCTTCTCATGCATCGGAAGTTTCAGGGTGATCCGTTAAGGGGGCCGAGAAAATGGTGGGGTGGTTCAAAAAAACTTGTGTTTCCAATGTTAATCCCCATAAGAGTTTTGAACATGTCTACAGCCCGAACCCCCAGATGGCATTACATCAAATGTGGCAGAAAGATAGCTTTCGTCCACAGATCATGCTTTTGGATATTTGGTGTAAATCGATTCAGCAATTTTTGAGGGGAAATATATTTGTATAACTAGGGCTGCTGAACCGTCACAACGTTTTTGCGGTACTAGCAGTGGCTTGGTGATTGCGCCAACAGGAATGCTGTGATTGGCTTGTCGCAATCTGACTCGAAAGCTGTGGCCGCCATTTTAGGTAATGGGACACAGTCCCCAGGACTGAAAGATAAAATGAAAAGTGGCTCAATGGGTCAGGGTGGTGGCATCCTGACCACAGAGCTGGTACAGGGGTCTTTGAAGATGAAATTTCATCCTTAAAAATATTTTTTTTCACCACGCGTGATGTTCGCAAATAGATGGCGATGCTCAGTGCGTCCCGCCTCCATGTAGCGTTGCGACTAATTAGTGAATATCGGTGTGACGGGTTCGCAAATAAGCCAACATTCACAGACTCATTAATACACTAATTCATTCACTTATAGATGCACTCAGACTCATGCGCCCACTTACAGACCCACTCATGCTCCCACACAGAGACTCCCACACCCATTTTCAGTCCCACTCAGACATTCACACACCCACTCACAGATCCACTTGCAGAGACAGGCCCTATGGCCAACTGGTGTGGGGTTGAGTGGTTATGGGGGGTGGCCACAAGGCCTGGCCACAGACCAGGCCCTGTGGACTACTCCTGCACTGCACAGCCGAAGGGTTGGCTGCAGGGCCTGGCGATGGTTGTATTAACGTATGGTAATTAAAACTACTCTCCATTTAAAAAAACATGAAAATCCACTGAAAAAAACAAAGCTTACAGGGACAATATAGTTAGAAAATAGAATTTAAAAAACATAGAAGTTCACTGAAAAAACAAAGGCTACAGTGACATTCTAGTTAGGTTCTGAATTTATTTGTACAAAACCATAGAAATTCAGCAGTTAGTGTTATTTCAAGTTAACTGTAACTCGTGCCCTAAGTTAACTATAATTCACGCCTTACCCAAGCATGGCTAATTATTCCACATATTATATCATTGATGGCACCTTCTATGGCATCATTAATGTTATCGCTGCAACATTTGTTGTAAAATTATTGATGAGATAACTGTGCATGGCAGACAAAACCTGCATGCGACGTGTAATAACTACAGTTATCACACATATCAGAAATAACTTTGCTGCTCTTAATGCATACCAGGTTCTGCTACATATCACCGAACCGAAATTAAGAAAACCTTGCTGCACATTCGTTAGGGGCAGAATGCTCCACACAAATATGGGGCTGCAGTTTCAAAGTCTACAGGTTCCAATTCTCCATGAGGCCCTGCTGGCAGGGAGACGGCCGGGTAAGGAGCACCGATGCTGCGCTTGCAGTTTCAGCCCAGTCATCAAAACACAATATGGAAATAGAGTTGTATTGTGCATTGGCTGCTGTTTCCGACGTTTACTGATGTAAGCGGGCTCTTGCTCCGGCACTCATATCACTCACCGGAACTCACTGACATACATGGGCATCAATGCAATTATCCACACTTCCATCCTAATCAGTGATGTTTACAACCCTTGTCGTGCCCCTCCACACACGTTTTGCACCTGGTGAGGATGTGGGTGTTTTTTTAGATTCACAACATTATTTTGAAATATTTAGTTAAACAAATAGAGCATTATTGTTCGGAAACTGTCCGAAACACATTTCGTAAGAGCACAATCAGTGAAGCATTGCCCTTCTAAATCTCCTTTTTGCTGCAGAAGTACTGGGATAGCCAGAGGTTTAGCTTTGAGCCCCACAGCTCCTTCGTTTTAGGAACACTTCAGCTTAATTTCAGCAGACTGTTCTAATAGCTGTCGAGCCCTTGACCACGATAATTGCCTTCTGATTCATGCTGCTCCAGACATCTCTCTCACTAGCCAATTATCTTGCTGTAAAGCTCAGATCAACACACTCCATCATTTAAGTAAAACTGCTACCCGAGGGCAACTGTTTTACGACAAAGCAGTGCATGAAAGGTCAACGGATGCTGCTCGATAGCGCTGTGACTGTGGCTTAGCGGCTGAGCCACACGGATTTATATTTATAAAAGAGAATCCAGAACCACTCGAGAAAGGCTGCTGATGTGAATGGAAGCGCCGTTAATGCACATGAAGTCTAGCCTAAAAGCTTTCCTTTACGGTCTATTTATTGAGACTCATAACTGAATGATAGATGTTAACATGCTTTATTTGCTAAGTGAGGTTATTTACAGTGTTGTGGTTGTCACAGTCTCAAGATAAAAAGAAGCTCCGATGCACCTTGGGAAAGGCAGGTCTATTTAGTGTGCATGTTTATCTACCTGCTTTTAACAAACCAACTCTAAGGGGTCTTCAGCTTTACCTTTTACCTTTTTCCTGTTGTTCCAGCGTGTCTCGAAAACATTCTTTGAATGCATTCATTATTTTTTGCTTTAACTGTTTTAGCTGTTAAATGTTTGATTTAATCACTACCCCTTCAGCGGACGTTTCTAATGTACCTTTTAGGCCTAACCTTCTCAGATATCATATGATACGATCTCACATCATTTAAAAACACAAGCAATCTTAAATCGTTTCCAAATCCATGATTCTTTGTAAGGGCTCCACCGTCCTTTAGCAAGGTGTGAGTTACATAGATGTCATTCATGTACTGGCACTTTGCCAGTAGTAAAATCACTCTTACCTTGAGTCACATAAATATAGAATTATGTTCATAAACGTGTTCAAATAGTAGGAAAAAATCATACAGCAATTAACACTCAATGAAACTATAAATCAATCATTGGTATCACATCTTAATTTCTCAAATAAATTATATCAATTCATTTATCAACAAGAAGGTCTGGCCAAAAGTTACACAAATATACAGACATGCAAATACCCCAATGGACACATATAAACATATACAAGGTGCTTCACAACTCTCCCTAATTCAAAACAATGTGGTTATATACTAATCAACACATTAAGCCCATACAAAGAATCATAGATTTGGAAACGATTTAAGATCGCTTGTGCTTTGAAATGATGTAAGATGTACTGGCACTTTTCCAGTGGTAAAATCACTCTTACCTTGAGTTATATAAATATAAAATTATGTGTATAAACGTGATCAAATAGTAGGAAAAAATCATACAGCAATTAACACTCAATGAAACTATAAATCAATCATTGGTATCACCTTTTAATTTCTCAAATTAATTATATAAATGTATTTATCAACTAGAAGGTCTGGCCAAAAGTTACACAAATATACAGACATTCAAATACCCCAATGGACACATATAAACATATACAAGGTGCTTCACAACTCTCCCTAATTTCAAAACAATGTGGTTATATACTAATCAACACATTAATCCACAGTCCGGAGATGGTTGCCTGATTAATCACATGTCTAATGATTTTTAATGTCTAACATTGCTTTGAAAGAGATGTTGTCCAAAATCCTTAAAGGTTAAATCAATTTTATTGGCAACCTCTCATAATAACAAGTACGCGTTTCGTCCCTTTTTCCTATAGGCCTCTTCAGGACTGCCGGAGAGGTAAGTACCTAACGAATATAAACAGCGTGGATTACTTTCACTGATTATAGTGAACCTTCATCTCCCTTCACAATGAGAAAATGGAATAGAATTAAAAACTATTTAAAAGCTCTCCCCATTCCGTGATGTCTGCCATCTTTCACCTATAGGCTAACTTTAATAGTTACTTTTCAAACCATGCAATTTATCCTGTGCACTAATTCAAATCAGAATGAAGATTTAAAAATAAAAATTAAAAATTAAAAGGCCCATTCACTATCAAGTGTGACTGAATATATAACAAGTGCAATTATATCCATCTGTGTGAAAAACTGAGCTTTATCTGCCTCCTCGTATAGCAAAAGTCAATATCTTATCCGAAGCAGACACCATTATGGTGAACTTGAGCAAGCTTCAATAAGTCATTAATGTTCAAATGAGCTCTGTATCCCTGGGCTGAGCATTTATCTCAAATGAGGGTCCGCATTTCGTCCAGATCATTCAAACCTTGTCTTGCCATCTCATACTTCTCCGTGAGTCTTGCCTCCATTCTGATCAGGTTTGTGGAAATCGATGATCCATCATTTTTTGTCTGTACTACCTGTAGTACTGTCCACCAGATTTCATCTGGTTTATGATTCAGTTCGAGATAGTGTTCAACTAATGGTGTATTTCTAATTCCGCATTTGATTCTCGATCTATATTGCAGGATTCTAGTTTTTGCTGGCTGTGATGTTTGTCCTATATATGTCAAACCACATGGACATTGAAGACACTAAACCACATTCTTTGTATTACAATTAGAAAAACTTATTTGGAAATGCACGAAACCTTTCAACTGCACCTCTTAGGTCTCACTGGTAAATTGGCATGCTATACAACTCTTACATTTGTAGTGCCCCTGTAACGGGGGCAATTGCACCATCATTCTCAGATCTTTCTTTTTTTCTACAGGGAATGATGCTTTGACCCAATGTTCACGTACATTTTGTGCCTTTTTGAACTAAAATAAAGGTCTCTCAATCCTCAATCGACTCAATATTCTCCAATTTCTGTCTATAATTGATCTTACTTTATTTGCTTTAGGGCTGAAAGTAATCACGCATGTCAAGGGATTGTCTTGTTTTCTTAATTTCAGAGTCAATAGAGATTCTCTTGGGGTGAACCATGCTCTTTTAGAAGCTGCCTTTACAAATTTTTTGGGGTAACCTCTGTTGACCAATTCATTGGTTAACTCTCTCACATTCTCAAAATAATCATCTCTGTTGCAACAGTTTCTTCTAATCCGTACAAATTGACCATATGGTAGATTTTCTTTTAATGTTCTTGGATGACCGCTCGCGGAATGTAATAAAGTGTTCTGGTCCGTCAATTTTTTGTATAAACTGACTTGCAGATGACCTTCTTTGGATAGAATCCATAAATCTAAAAAATTTATTTTCTTAACATTATAGTTCATTGTGAACTTAAAGTTGACTGCACATTGGTTAAGCCATTCATGGAAGTCTATTAAGGCTTCCTTCTTTACTTCCCAAATCATTAATATATCATCTATAAATCTGAACCACTTCCCAATGTTCTTTATGAAAGGGTTCAAGTCGTCATAAATCCACTTCTTCTTGAAGCAGTCCATTACCAAATTGGCTATCTCTGGGGCAAAGGTGCAACCAATAGCTACTCCTTTGACTTGTAAGTACATGATAGCTTTGTAAATAAAGACATTCTTTTTTAGACAGAGCATGGCTAAATTCGTGAGAAATTCTGTAGGAATATTAATTGGAGGTGGTCGTGTTTCTAATACCTGTCTAATCACCTCAATGGCCTCATCTTGGGGGATATTTGTATAGAGAGCTTCAATATCGAAAGTCACCAAGATCTGATTGTCTTCATCATATGGTAGATCCTCAATTTTGTTAATGATATCCATCAAATCTCGGACATACGCCTTGTTTGGGCTACAAAAGGCTTTAAGAAAATGCCTCCATACTGAGACACGGGCTCCAGGATTGAGCCACATGCTGTAAATTGTATGTGTAATTGACTTTCCCCTCACCGCATAATTTGATTTACTAGTAAAGTGCACTAGAGGTGCCCAGGGCCTGTAAATCAAATGCTATTAGTGGGCCTTCAGCACTGATTGTGACACCCACATGGGTAGCCCTTTAAACGTGGCTCAGACCTGCCACTGCAGTTTCTGTGTGTGCTGTTTTAAACTGCCAATTTGACCTGGCAAGTATACCCACTTGTCAGGCCCAAACCTTCCCTTTATATACATGTAAAACACCCCTAAGGCAGGCCCTAAGTAGCTTCATGGGTGGGGTGCCATGGGCTGTTGTGTTTTTACATGTCCTAACAATGAAATACTGCCAAATTTGGTTTTCACTGTTGCAGGGCTTATCTCTATCATAGGTTAACATGAGGGCTGCCTTTAGTTTCCCTTTGGGTGCAGATATAGATATGGAGTTGTCTGTTTCTGAACTCACAATTTGACTGTTTGACTTGACAGTGAAATAAAGGGGGCTGGGGTTTAGCCTTCATATCCTGATGGGCCATCTGGGCAAGAGTAGAGGGAGGAGCTGACACTTGCACCTTAATGGGCCGTGCCCCCTCACATAATGCAGTCTCCAATCCCCTGGTGTATGCCTGTGGCCGGGGCTAGGCAAGACAGGATCTTGTGAACAACAGAGACTTTCCTTTGAAGTTTGCCTACTTCAAAGGCAGAAATGGATATAAGTAGTGGACCAAAAACCTCTGATTCTTAAATTACTTCTGGACTCAATAGGAACCTCTGCCAAGGAGAAGAGCTGAAGAGCTGGAGGAGGAGTACTGCCCCTTTGCCTGTGACTGTGCTTTGCTGGGTTGGCCTGCAGTTGCTGCTTCTGTCTGAAAGAGGACAAAGACTGGACTTTGTGGTATGTTCCTGCTTGTGAAGTGTCTCCAAGGGCTTGGACTGAGCTTGCCTCCAGTTCTGAAGTCTCAGGGCCATCAATGAATACCTCTGCCAGCACCTGGACTCTCTGCTGAGACTCAAACCCTGCCAAGTGGTGCCCACTCCAGTCCTTGGGCCCTTGAAAGGTGAAGCTGGTGGAACCAAGGAAAAAATCCACACACAGGAGCTGTGCAGGGAAAAATTTGATGCATCACCTGCAACATGGGCGACACCACCTGAATCACAGATAAAAAAATCGTTGTGCCACCTGCATCACGGCTGGGACATTGGTGCATCACCTGCATCGCCGCTGGAGAAATAAAGCAACACCCATTTGCGGCTGCTGAAATCGATGCAAGCCCCATGCAGCGCGGATCCTCATCACCGTACGGCCGGATTTCGCATGCATTGTGGCTGAGTGTAAAAATCGATGTGAACCTGCCCAGATCCGAGGAGCGTGTCCAGAAATCGATGCATCGGTCTCTTAAGGGAGAGAAAAATGCCGAATCGCCGATCTGACCGGAGAATAAACTACGCACATCCTCACTTGCGAGTAAGGAATCGACGCATCGCTGATTTTCCAACGCACGCTCGCCCGTGCGGCTTTATTTTTGACGCAAGCCAGGTACTTTGTGTACACAATGCTTTCAATGTTTTCTATCGAGTAAGACTCTTTATTTTTTAAAATTCATAACTTTACTTGTGTATGTTGGATTTTTGTCATTTTGGTCTTGTGTGATTTAGATAAGTATTGGCTATTTTTCTAGACTGCTGTGGTGTCCATTTTGTATTACTTTGTGTGTTGGTACAAATACTTTGCACATTGCGTTTGAGATAAGCCTGACTGCTTGTGCAAAGCTACCACCTGGGTGAGCAGGGGTTATCTTTAATGTGTATTTCCATTGCCTGACTAGAGTTAGGGTCCCTGCATGGAAAGGGTGCCAACTGACTGCCAATCGGAGCCCCTATTTCTAATGTTGGTGATCAGCGGTGAGGATAGAACTTGTATTTGTACTTGTCATACAGTGATTAAGTGTACACTACTGTTTTTAGTGCGGACCATTACATGGCCAAATACTACTTGTTTATGCTTTTTCTCTTTTTGGATTTTTTCTGCTTCCTTTTTTGGGGGTTTTCTTGGAAACTCTCTGCCTTTGTTGAACTCTTGCATTTATATTGAATCTCACAAGCATGTCTCAATCTTGGGATGCACCAGCTGTGGCTACAAAAGCTGTGTTTGAGTTGGAGAAACTAGAGGAGTACACAGTGGATCAACTTAAGCAATTTTGTAAGGATCTTGCCTGCCCAATTAAGAGCTCCGCCAGGAAGGAGGAGCTGCAAAAGGCATTGAGGGACTGGATGGCAGCCAAGGAGGCTGGGACGCACACAAAGGAGAAGGATAAGTGTGAGGAGGTGCAGAATATTCATAATGTGGTGTTGGGTAACCCTGTTTGGCCTGGGGGAAGGGTCTCCAGGGCAGGCAGTAGTGTTTCCTCCAAAGGTCTAACCTCTGAGGAGTTGCAGGACAGACAAGCAGAGAGGGTGCACTAGTTGGAGTTAGAGAGTTGGAGTTAGAAAAACTTTCAATGGAAATGGAGGAGAGAAGGTTGACTGTAGAAGAGAAAAATATGCTCTGGGCTCATGAATTAAGTTTGAGGGAGCTGGACCAAAGGAGCCAGTCCAGCAGAGATGGTGGCAGCACTACCTCAAGGCAGTCTGAAAGGAGGGTACACATTCCAAAGGACTTAGTAAAGGATTACAAGAGGGAAGATGGCATCTATCTGTGGTTTAAGGGGTATGAGTCAGCTCTCCACATGGACATGGTCCCTAAAGCACATTGGGGGGTGGGTCTATTTTCCCCTATGCCGGCACTGCCGGCGCTGCCTGGTGTGAGTCATTTTTTTTGACGCACACCAGTCAGCTGCGCCGGCTAACGTCATTCAATAAATAAGGCGCCCGCATGGCGCTTTGGAATGGCGCTAGCCGGTGTTAAAATTTTTGACGCACAACTGCGTTGGCGCAGTTGTGCAGCAAAAAGTATAAATATGGCCCTCGGAGTTTGCGTCATTTTTTAGCGTGGACACCTACCTTGCGTTAATGATATGCAAGGTACGCGTTCCCTTCTAAAAAATGACTCCAAGGCATGTGCGCCTTATTTAAACTCCCGTGCAAAAATGACGCACGGGAGTGGGCGGGCCTTAAAAAATTACGTCCAGCCGCTTTCGCGTAATTTTTTAACACCTGGTCAGGGCAGGCGTTAAGGGACCTGTGGGCTCGGAAGGAGCCCAGAGGTGCCCTCCCATGCCCCCAGGGACACCCCCTGCCAACCTTGCCCACCCCAGGAGGACGCCCAAGGATGGAGGGACCCATCCCAGGGAACTTAAGGTAAGTTCAGGTAAGTATATATATATATATTTTTTTGGTGGCATAGGGGGGCCTGATTTGTGCCCCCGTACATGCCACTATGCCCAATGACCATGCCCAGGGGACATAAGTCCCCTGGGCATGGCCATTGGGCAAGGGGGCATGACTCCTGTCTGTGCTAAGACAGGAGTCATTTCAATGGGGGTTGTGAGTAAAAACAAATGGCGCAAATCGGGTTGAGGCCAAAAGTTTGCCTCAGACCTGACTTGCCCCATTTTTTGACGCCCAAGCTCCATTTTCCCCTACGCCGGCGCTGCCTGGTGTGAGTCATTTTTTTTGACACACACCAGTCAGCTGCGCCAGCTAACGTCATTCAATAAATAAGGCGCCCGCATGGCGCTTTGGATGGCGTTAGCCGACGTTAAAATTTTTGACGCACAACTGCGTTGGCGCAGTTGTGCGTCAAAAAGTATAAATATGGCCCTAAGTTTTCAGAGCCTGGGGCAGCACTTTTGCTGGTGGTAACCTAGAGCTTCAGAGCCTTCCTGCTGGGATTAGCTCATGATGTGCCTTAAGCAGCACATTTGGGGCAGGAGAAGACATTTGAAAAGATTGACACCCGCTTTTACTGGCCCCTAATGTGCAGGTACTTTGATGCATATTGCAGGTCGTGCCAAACTTGTCAAACAAGTGGCAAAAGTGGGGGGAGATGTAAGCCTCCCCTCCAACCTTTTTCTGTGGTAAGCACCCCCTTTAAAAGGGTAGGTATTGACATTGTGGGGCCTATGGATTCAAAGACAGCCATGGGCAACAGGGTTATCCTGGTCTTGGTGGACCATGCCACCTGGTACGCAAAAGCTATCCCAGTTAGATCAATCACAGACCCTATGGTGAGCCAGGCGCTGATGTTTTTTTTTTACCCGCATGGGGTTCCTCAAGGAGGTGGTATCTGACAGGGGTACCAACTTCATATCTACTTTTATGAAATATCTGTGGAAGGAGTGTAGAGTGAACTACAAGTTCACCACTCATTACCACCCCCAAGGAAATGGTTTGGCTGAGAGATTCAACCGAACCCTGAAGGGCATAATTATGGGCCTGTCAGAGCCCATGAGGCGTAAGTGGGATGTCCTCTTGTCATGCCTTCTGTTTGCTTTCAGGGAGGAGCCACAGAAGGGACTTGGTTTTAGCCCCTCTGAACTGTTGTATGGCCACCCTGTGAGGGACCTTTGAGAATGGTAAAGGAGAGCTTGGAGAAGGCCTCCACTAACCCCCCTCCCCACAGGATGTGTTTAGTTACATACTGGCCTTTAGAAGCCAGACATCCTGCTTCAGGAAACTCACTCAGGCGAACCTGGAAGCAGGGTGTTGGGACAGTTTGCCTCCTTGTTCTCCTTGATCCCAAGGGTCACTAATCTGTATACACATGATGTGGGCACTGGGGACAGTCCACCTGTAAAGCACAAGATTTACAGAGTGACTGACAAGGTCAGGGCTAGCATCAAGGATGAATGTGTCCAAGATGTCAGCGCTAGGGGTTATTGACTTCTCCAGTAGTCCTTGGGCCAGCCCAGTGGTCTTGGTTCCAACGGCTGCTGCCCCCAGTGCCACCCCACAACTCAGGTTATGTGTGGACTCATGTAAACTCAAAGCAGTCACGAAGTCTGAGGCATACCCACCCAATCCCCAGAGCTGATGAGCTCATTGTTCAGTTGTGAGCTGTCAAGTTTCTCAACACATTTGATTAACGTTTGGGTACTGGCAGATTGCCTTAACTGAGGGGTCAAAGGAGAGGTCAGCATTTCTTACCCCAGACGGGCACCACCAGTTCAGGGTCGTGCCCTGTAGTATGAAAAATACCCCTGCCACCGTTCAGCGGTTGGTTAACCAGGTTTTGGCTGGGTTGGAGGATTTCAGTGGAGCCTACCTGGATGACTTTGCAGTGGTCAGATCCAACTGGGAGGAACACCTGCAGCACCTCTACAAAGTGTTAGAGGATCTGCAGAAGGCAGGCCTCACTATTAAGGCTAGTAAGTGCCAAATAGGGCAGGTTCTGTGGTTTACCTGGGACACCAGGTGGGGAGTGGTCAGGTGGTACCTCTACAACCAAAGATTGACACCATTCTGGCTTGGTAACCTCCCAAGACCCAGACAGAGGTGAGAGCCTTTCTGGGTCACACAGGATAATACAGGATGTTTGTTAAGGGGTATGGCACTATTATTGCTCCCTCAACTGAGTTAACCTCCAAGAAGCAACCCAAAAAAGTAATCTGGACTGAGGCTTTCCAGACCGCTTTTGATGCCCTGAAGCAGCCATGTGCACGGCACCCATGCTGAAGGCACCTGACTTCTCCAAGGAGTTTGTCATGCAGACTGATGCTTCAGAGCATGGTGTGAGAGCAGCACTTGCACAGCTAAATGAAGAAGGCCTAGACCAGCATGTAGCCTTCATTAATAGGAGGTTAATTCCCCAGGAATGTAGGTGGAGTGCAATTGAGCGAGAAGCTTTTGCTGTGGTCTGGGCACTTAAGAAGCTAGGACTCTACTTGTTTGGCACTCACTTCCGGGTTCAGACAGACCACAGGACCATCAGATGGTTAATGTAGATGTGGGTTGAGAACTCAAAACTGTTGAGGTGGTCTAGCTCCCTACAGGGGATGGACTTTACTGTGGGAGACCGCCCTGGTACAGAACACGCCAATGCTGATGGTCTGTCCAGATTCTTCCAACTTAGTGATGAGAACTCCCATGAGGTTAGGTCGTTTTCCCCACTTTCTGCTGGGGGGGACACGTGTTAGACCTGGCATTCTCAGCATGGTCTCCCCTGTCTTTTTTGTCTCTGTTTCCTCTGTTTTGACTGTGTGCTGGACTTTGTTTCTGCTGGTTTTAGTACTCTGGGCACTCTACCACTGCTGACCAGTGTGAAAGTGCAAGTGATCTCTGGGTAAATTGTATGCAAATTGTCTTTTCCATGGCATATTTGATTTACTAGTACGTCCCTAGTAAAATGCACTAGAGGTTCCCAGGGCCTGTAAATCACATGCTACTTGTGGGCCTGGAGCACTGATTGTGCCACCCACATGAGTAGCCCTGTAAACATGGCTCGGGCCTGCCACTGCAGTGTCTGTGTGTGCATTTTAAACTGCCAATTCGACCTGGCAAGTGTACCCACTTGCCAGGCCAAAACCTTCCCTTTATATACATGTAAGACACTTCTAAGGCAGACCCTAGGTAGCCCCATAGGCAAGGTGCAGTGTGTTAAAGGTAGGACATGGGCTGGTGTGTTTTTACATGTCCTAAGTGAAATACTGCCAAATTCGGTTTTCACTGTTGCATCCCTATCTCTCTAATAGGTTAACATGGTAGCTGCCTTTAAAAACCTTTTAAGTGCAGTTTCCCTTTGGGAGCAGAAAGAGACATGAAGTTTGGTGTTTCTGAACTCACAATTTAAAGATATAACTTTTGGTAAGGTTGGTTTTTAAATTGTTAGTTTGAAAACGCCACTTTTAGAAAGGGAAAAGAAAAAGTGATGGATGGAATGCTGAACAATGTCAAACATTCACCCCCAGTACAGAGATCTGGGCCTATATCCATTGTTTTTGTTGCTACCCATGCCATTCAAGTTTGGACCCAGCCATATGCAAATCAGTCTTGACCCTGTTCCCCATGGGAACAGTCCAGCCCGAACTGTCAAGCAAGGTCCTCCCTGGACTGGAATGAAGCATCCTAGGACCAGTTTCAGATATCACCCTTCATCAGCTAGGCTAGCTTAACTGCAGTGGCATGGGGCGCAAGGGACCCATGTTAGGGCATACCCTTCCCTCTTGAGGCGACAAATGCAAAAAGAACGAGTGATGGACAGAATGCTGAAGAATGTTAAACTTTCACCCCCAGTACAGAGATCTAGGCCTAAATCCATTCCTTATTTGCTACCCATGCCAAGGGCTGGATTGACCTTGCCTCCTGTTTCTGAAGTCTCAGGGCCAAAAAGACTTCCTCTCTTCAAGGGAACTCCTTGTGTGGCGAAAATCGAAGCACAGCCTGCTGGAAACGATGCACAGCCTGCCCAGCGGTGAGAAAATTGCCACATTGCCGAACCGACACACAGCCGAGCCGGAACGACGCAGCCCAACTTCCTGAGTGAAGAATCTACAGAGCGCCTGCCGTGCAACAGAAAGTCTGACGCATCGTCCACCGGATTGACGCAGCACCTGCGACTTTGTCCTGCACACCCAGGATCTCCACGTATCGTCCCTGGGCGTAAAAGACCCAGAATCGCAGTGAGGATCCAAGGCTGCGTGCCAAAAATCGACGCAAAGCACTTGCAGCGTGGAAAGGAACAACGCAACATCTGTGCCACATCAGGAAATCCGACCCACGCCTTCCTTTTTCCATGCATCTCCTCCTCTGCGGTCCCTGTGCCTGTAATTTTGATGCAAACCAGATACTTTGTGCACAAAACAGACAATTGCTGAATTTTTTAAAGACCTTCTACTCTTCTTATCTTTGGAAAAGTGACATCTCATCTTGTGCTTATCAAATCTTAATTGTTTTAACCTTAATTTAATCAGATAAATATCTTATATTTTTCTAAACCTGTGTGGTGTATTTCTGTTGTATTTTTACTGTGTCATTGCATGATTTAATGCACAATTACTTTGCACATTGCCTTCTAAGTTACGCCTGACTGCTCAGTGCCAAGCCACCAGAGGGTGGGCACAGGATCATTTGGATTGTGTGTGACTTACCCTGACTAAGATTGTGGTCCCTACTTGGACAAGGGTGTATACCTCTGCCAGCTAAAGGCCCCATTTCTAACTATGTTGATCAGCGGTCAGGATAGGACTTGTGTTTTTGCTGTAACATACAATAACTATGTGTACACTACCTACACATGGTGAAAGGCCAATCTGATTTTTTCTCTTTTGGCTGCAATTTTTTCCTGCTTGATATTTTAATCTAATCCTCAACAGCATGTCTCTGGCTGGGTCTATAGGAGCTGGAGAGTGTGAACTAGCCAGGCTGGAGACATGCACTGTCAGCCAGCTGAAAGGGTTCTTCAAGGGGATGGGAGTACCTATCCAGGGTACCTCCAGGAAGGAGTACCAAAAGCAGCTGAGGGCCTGGGCAAAAGCCTGTTCACAAGAGGATGTTGAAGTGGAAGGGTCAGAGGATGGCTACCCAGAGGATTTGCCAATGGCAGTGGGGGTGACACCCCTGACATTGCACCCCCCCTGCTAAACCAGGGAGCAGTGTCACTAGTCATGGCCTGACCACAGAGGAAAGAAGGGAGGAGAGGGAATTTCAACTACAATTGGCAAGTTTAACATGGAGGCAGAGGAGAGGAAATCTGAAAGAGAAGCCAAGCAGGCTGAGGCTGAAAGGGCCTTGGCTGAAAAGAAACTACTCCTGGCTCATGAACTGAGTCTAAAAGAGCTAGAGCTCAAGCCTAGGCAATCTGAGTTGTACAGCAGTGATGGTGGCAACATACATGCAGGACCTGCTGGAGAAAAGAAGATTTGTATGCAAGTTGTGCCAGTTTATGTGGTGGGAAATGACTTTGATAAATGGTTTGCAGCCTGTGAAGTTGCACTAAGGACCCATGAGGTTTCTGAAGATCAATGGGGGGGCACGTTTGTTTAAACATGTTCCAATAATTGACAAGGACACACTCCTCACATTAGAACCAGAGTACCGTAACACATACCCACTCATTAAAGTTATTTTAATTGGCAAGTTTGTGCTGACCCCTGAGAAGTACCGTCAGAGGTTCAGGAACAGCACCAAACTCTCCACACAAACTTGGGTAAACTTTTTAGATATTTCTAGCAAGGCACTGAATTGATGGGTGCGGGCAGTAAATTAAATGATTATAAGGGGTTATATGATTTGATCCTGAGAGAGCATATGCTCAGTATTTGCTTTACAGAGTTGCACCAGCGGCTGATTGACAATAAGCTGATCCCAGAACGCTTGCTGAGGAGGCGGACCTCTGGGCTAGCACCAGAGTGTACAAGAAGGCATCTGGGAGTGACCCCAAGAAAGGTGGTTCTGGTTCCCTCCAACAGGGTGAGAGGGAGGTTATAGATAACCCAGATAAGTCCCAGAGTGAGGGGGGAGGAAAGGCTTCCCATGCCCCATCAGAGAAAAACAGTGGTGGTTCTGGTGGGTGGTGGCCCAGGGTACCCCATTCCCAACCCTGCTGCTTTGAGTGCTCCCAGATAGGGCACATGAAGGGGGAACTCTGTCTGTCCAAAGAAACCACCCACTGGTGGGACCTCTATAGGGGCGGCCAATGTGTCCTTGGGGGGAAGTGGTCCCCTGGGGCAGGTCAGAGAGCCATGTCCTAATCTCCCTCAGTTGGGAGATAGAATCAGAGGGTAGGCTAGTGATCTGTGAGGGTGGGAGCCATCACTTTCACCAGGTTGGAGTGAATGGGGTCCCAGTCACTGCTCTCAGGGACTCAGGGGCTAGTCACACCATGGTGGTGGAGAGACTAGTTTCCCCAGAGCAGTGCACCAGCCAGGTGTGTAGGGTGACTCCAGCCCATGGGGAGGATTTTTTCCACCCTATGGTCCTGGTATTCCTGGAGTGGGTCGGGGAGGTGAGCAAGAGAAGGGTCATAGTTAGACCCCAGATGCTCATTGACTGCATTCTGGGGAATGAGTTACCCCTGGTGTCAGGAGAACTGAGTGGGGTGACCCCTGAGGGTACTCTGACAGTTCAGTTGTCTGGAAGTGCCACTCCCCAGAGGAGGGTATGGGAGCCCATAGATAGGGGCAAGGTGAGGGTGAACTGTCCCCTGTTCAGTCTCAGGGTACAGACCCTGTGTTGATTGACCAGTGTCAGAATACCACCCCTGAACTGGTGGGAGGTAGAGTGAAGAAGGAGCCAAAGACCCTTGGGGCTACTGCCCCCCCATTCTGAGACACCTCCGAGGTCAGGGAAACCTCAGGAGCCCATAGGGATCTTTCTGTCAGCCCCAAGGCTGGAGGAGAAGCTTACCCAATGGCGCAACTCAGGGCCTCTACTTAGCAGTGGATGGCCTTGGACCCGGCTCTTGACACTGACAGCTGCCAGTGACCTTTGTTGGTTGCTGTTCTTGTGGACAGAGTTTTACCTGGACAGACGTCAGACCCAAAGAGTGGAATGGGCCACATCACTTTGTTGACCATGGTGGTACTGTCTGCCTACTGGGATGCATCTGTGAGCAAATTAAAGTTAGGAGTTTCACAGGTGGGGTCCACAGATGAGGAGAAGGGTTCCCCTATGGGTCAGTTCACTGGCCCCAGAGAGTATAGACAGAGAAGCCCAACTGAGTTCAGAAAGGCATAGAACTGGCAAGTGCCCCTGCAGTAGTGGGCCATTGTCCATGTTCTATCGCCTTAAGAAGGGAAGTCCATCAAAGTATTGATTAGCCTACCTTGGCTGTAGGCTGGAAGGGGGATATGTTGGAAATGGCCTCTCTGTAGGGTCATCCATAAACAGTTTGCCTTCCTCCTTCTCTTTTTCTGACCACTTTTTTGCTGGCTTTACGACTCTGTGCAATTCACCACTGCTAATCAGTTCCAAAGTGCACATGCTCTCTCCCTTAAACATGGTAACATTGGCTCATACCCAATTGGCATATTTAATTTAATTGTAAGCCCTAGTAAAGTGCACTACCTGTGCCCAGGGCCTGTAAATTAAATGCTACTAGTGGGCCTGCAGTACTGATTGTGCCACCCACATAAGTAGCCCCTTAACCATGTCTCAGGCCTGCCATTGCAAGGCCTGTGTGTGCAGTTACACTGCCACTTCCACTTGGCATTTAAACGTACTTGCCAAGCCTTGAACTCCCCTTTTTCTACATGTTATTACCCCTAAGTTAGGCCCTAGGTAACCCATAGAGCAGGGTGCTATGTAGATAAAGGGCAGGACAGATACCTGTTTTTCTTTATATGTCCTGGTAGTGGATAAATCCTAAATTCATTTTCCACCCCAGTGAGGCCTGCTACTTTCATAGGATAGCATTAAGGCTACCCTCATATACTGTTTGAATGGTAATAGAAAATCCTGCTTATTGGTAGAGTTGGATTTGATATTAATATTTTAGAAATACCACTTTTAGAAAGTGAGCATTTCTCTGCACCTAAAATCCATCTGTGCCTTACAACCTGTCTCCAGTCTATGTCTGGGCTGGGCTGGTTGACAGCTCCCTTGTGCATTTCACCCAGAGAACCACAAACACAGGCTACTCAGTCACAACTGCACTCATTTGCATACTGAAGGGGCCTTCCGGGGCTGGAAGGGTGGGGGAGCAAAAAATTACTCAAAGGCATTTGCGCCTTATTTACACTCCAGTGCAAAATGATGCACGGGAGGAGGAGGAGGGCCTTAAAAAATGGATCTAAGCCTGTTTAGAGTAATTTTTTAATGTCTGGGTCAGGGCAGGCGTTAGAGGATCTGTGAGCTAATTAACATGGTCTCCGACCATGGAAGCATAAGTGCACCCAGTGACACCCCCTGCCACCCTTGCCCGCCCCTGGAGCACACCCATGGATGGCCAAAGTCCCCTGGGCATGGCCATTGGGTGGGGGGCATGACTCCTGTCTTTGTTAAGACAGGAGTCACTTTCCATGGGGGTTGTGCGTCAAACAATTACGCTTGTCAGGTTAGAGTCAATATTTTTTACTCTAACCTGACTTGCACCATTCTTTGACGCACAACCCCCAGTCTTCCCTACGCCTCCGCTGCCCGGTTAGCGTCAATTATTTTGACGCTAACTAGGCCGCAGCGCCGGCTACCGTCATTCATTAAATATGACGCCCGGCTGGTACGTTGGAATGGCTGTAGCGCCGTTAAACTTTTTGACGCAAACCTGCGCTAGCGCAGGTTTGGGTCAAAAACTATAAATATGGGCCTCACATTTGAAAGGCTAGTGGCCTGCCCTCACACAATGGACTGCCAAACCCCCTACCTGGACCCTGGCAGACAGACCTGTGCTGAAAGGGGACCTTGTGCACTTCAAAACCACTCTTCAAAGTCTCCCCCACTTCAAAGGCATTTTGGGGTATATAAACTGGCTGCCCAAAGGACTCACCTGGACTGCTTTGTTGTGAAGGACTGCTGCCTTGCTGTTGCCCTGCTGCCTTGCTGACCTCTGACTTTGCTGAGGAGTGCTCTCCAAGGGCATGGATTGAGCTTGCATTCTGTTTCTGAAGCCTTAGGGCGAAAAAGATTTCCTCTCATCAAGGGAACTCCTTGTGCAGTGAAGATTGACGCACAGCCGTCTGGAAGTGATGCACAGCCTGCCCAGTAGTGATCAAATTGTCGCAACGCCGAACTGGAACGATGCAGCCTGGCTGTTTGAGTGGACATCGACGCAGCACCTGCGTTGTGACCAGAACTTGAATGCACAGCCATACCGGATCGATGCCCTGCCGAGCCAGAACGATGCAGCCTGACTTCCTGAGGGAAGAATCTACGCAGCACCTGCTGGGTGACAGAAACTCTGATGCATGGCCCACCGTATGGACGCAGCACCTGTGACTTCGTCTCACACTTCCAGGATTTCCACGCATCGTCCCTGGGCATCAAAAACCCCGCATCACAGTGTGGATCCAAGACTGCGCATCGGAAATTAACGCAAAGCCTTTGCAGCGTGGAAAGTAACAATGCAACATCTGTGCCGCATCCGGAAATCTGACGCACACCTTCCTTTTTCCACACATCTCCTCCTCTGTGGTCTCCGTGCCTGTAATTTTGATGCAAACCAGGTACTTTGTGCACACTAGAGACAATTGCTGATTTTTTAAAGACTTAAGACTTTTCTTATCTTTGCAAAAGTGACATCCCAAATTGTGCTTATCAAATCTTGATTGTTTTGACCTTAATTTAATCAGATAAATATCTTATATTTTTCTAAACCTGTGTGGTGTATTTCTGTGGCGTTTTCACTGTGTTATTGCATGATTTTTTGCACAAATACTTTACACATTGCCTTCTAAGTTAAACCTGACTGCTCAGTGCCAAGCTACCAGAGGGTGGGCACAGAAGAATTTGGATTGTGTGTGACTTAACCTTACTAGGATTTTGGTCCCTTCATGGACAAGGGTGTATACCTCTGCCAGCTAGAGACCCCATTTCTATCACCCAGCCATATGCAAATCAGTCTTGACCCTGTTCCCCATGGGAACAGTCTAGCCCTAACTGCCAAGCCAGGTCCTCACTGCACTGGAAACAAGCATCCTAGGACCGGTTTCAGGGTATCACCCTTCATCACCCAGGCTAGCTTGACTCCAGTGCCATGGGGAGCGAGGGACCCATGTATGGCTTTTTGGACACCTTTCTGGCCTGTATCTATAGATAATCTGTCCTAAAGCATCACTAGGTGTAGTTTTCACAACTGCATAAAGGAAATCACTTATTGAGAAACTTCAGTACGGGTGAATTGCAAGGATATGAGACTATAAAAAGGGGCTGCGGTCTCAGCAATTTTTGAGAAAGGAGGACTGGGATTGAGGTCTGGCTTTCTCACGTGACCAAGTGGTACAATCCTGAGTGGATCATATTCTGTGTGTGTCCCAGCTCCCTCATTCACCACAAACATTTGGACCATCTAAAGTAGGCTTGTGGAATTCTTATATTTTTGTGGCTCATGGAGGTTGCCCTTTACGGTCAAAGAATATCAGAGCACAAAGCATGTAGTTAGAATATAAAGGTGCAGAAACAGGTATTGGTATAAACTAAGTAACAGCAGGCACCCACAGGGTAGGGAATACAGTGAAGGAGTGGCAGACCTCAAGAGTACTAGCAGGGAAAAGAACCATTAACTGGATATAGACACTAGGTTTGCACTAGTGTTATACGTAGGTACTTCTCAGAACTTCTCACAGCAGACCAGAGAGAAATGTCCAGTAGGGGTATGTGCAGAGATACATGACTGAACAACCAGCATCAGATGCTTGTAGTAAAAGGCCCAACGCCATTGTGTGGTTTGTGTGAGATGTTTTACAAAACTTTTTAATTGAACGGTATTGTTAGAAAGTGAATACTGGATTGTAAATCTAGTTGTTTACTGCTAATCTGTCAGAACAGTTAAAACAAAGGATGTCCTTTATGGTTGTGAAATTGAAAAGGAAGTGCTCCCGTTATCAGTCATTCCTGCCTCTCCCAGGTCTCTATAGACCCTAGTAAATTGATGGAGCAACAAATACACCGGTCTCTGAGGTCTCCAATCTACACATCTAAATGAAGTGCTGGATTGGTGCTAGTGCATTTGCACCATTTATGCTGTCACAATGGGACAATCACCACCAGAGCCAACTTCACCAAATGCTTGACCATGGTAGCAGAATGGATTAGAACCAACTTCTTGAAACTCAACTCTGACAAGATGGAAGTACTGGTCTTCAGAACATGGGATGCCACCTAATGCCTGGCACAGCTATGACCAACACCAATACCCACCGACCATGGCAGAAATCTGGGGATTATCCTGGATGACAAGCTCAACAAGACACCACAAGTCAGTGCAGTGAGCGCTGCCTGCTTCCACATCCTACATATGCTAAGAAAGATTTTCATATGGCTGCTACAGAACACCAGACGCGCCATCACGGAAGCACTCATCACAAGCAAACTTAACTATGGCAACACACTCTATGCACGAATCTCCCAGCAGTTCCTACACAGACTTCAGACCATCGAGAATGCCACCACAAGACTAATACTCATTCTCCCATGCCACAAACACACCTTACCCCACCTCAAAGAGCCCCACAGCTTTCCATTCACAAATGTTGCTAATTCAAACTCCTCACACACACTTACAAAGCCTTGCTCAATACTGGGCCAGCATACCTGAACAGCCACATATATTTTCACAGGCCTATCAGATAGTTACCCTCATCCTCACTCTCACTCACACACACCCCACGCATTCACAAAAGCAGAGCAGAAGGTTGCTTGTTCTCCTACATCACACCCAAAACATAGAACTACCTCTGCCAACACATCAGAGCCTCCTCCTCACTTCTCCAAGAAGATGAAGACCTGTCTCTTCAAGTAACTCTAAAGGGACCATATGCCTACAGCCTGTTCAAGTGCCTGGATACCCTCATAGGTGAACAGTGTGGTGTACAAATCAACATAACATAACATAACATACCATAATATTTGTTGCTTTTATAGCATGGGTCTGCCATTGATGTTGCAAAGCCATATACTGCACACCTTTGCCTCTATTATTTAAGCTGTCTACAGATTCTAAAGTACTGGAGCTGCTGATGTTTTTTTACGCCACTGCCACCCCCGATGGAAACATGCTGCTCGGAAGCCACCGCAGTGTACTTCAGATTCCTGTACTGCCAGATGTATTACAGGAGAAGGAGCTAAAAAGGTCAGGAAGGATGCTGCTTATCAAACATTAAACTGTCCAAATATGTTTCCCTGTTGCTTGCCCCACCAGGGGCTAAAGCAATGGCCGTACTGACTGCCAGTCAGGAAAACAATTCCCTGCCACCAAAAATTAACTTTGACATTTCCAACTCATGTGAGGTGAGGTGGGGATTTTATGCTATGAAAATTTGCTCAGGAGTAGCAGTCAAGACATTTGCCCATCATAATGAACTGTCAAACTGCACAAATTTGCAGAATTCACAAATTTCAGTGTGTTACTAAAAATGTGTGGCGATGAAGGAAAGTTTGTATTTGTTTTTGAGGATAAGGGTGGAAAGATTCCTTGGGAAAGGAAGGAAGAAGAGCTCAGGTACGAGTACTTTATTTAAAAGGTAGGGGCAAATTTAGTAGTCACCCAATGCAGAGCAGCAGCCAAAAATGCTGTGCTGCATTGTGTGACAGTGAGGGAGGAGGATAAGGCCATATCTACAGAGATATGGCTCTCTTCTCCCCTCTTCTTAGCGCTGGTGCAGAATGTTGCTGCTGTGTGTCATGCACACACTCTTATGCCATAGTGCAAGGGTATGTGAGAGAGTCATACATAGGTTTGTACTGGAAGGATTCTCTTCCAGTGCAAAATATTATGCCTAGAAAACTTTTAAAACTTGTCCTGCTTTGTATGTGTGCTGTACAGCGCAACACACATGCAAAGTAGGAAAAGAAACGGTAAATGAAAACAATTCTCCTTTTAACACCTGTTTTTAAAAGGTATTATTTTGAAAAACACTTTCTCACTTTTTAGTAAATAGGGTTTTGCATTACAAAGGGTGGGTGGTTGCATGTAAAAGCCCATGTAATGCCCCCTTGACGCTAAGTATTAAAAGGTAGCACTTCACACTACAGTGAGTTACTTGTAGTAAATTTCCTATGTAAAACAAGTTTTGCGCTGGAAAGTAAATAATAAAGAAAACATTGGGCTGGTTTGTGTCACTTTCATGATGCAAACCGAGCGCAAAATGTTAGTAAGTAGTGTTTTTGGCTATATGATGCTTATTCAGGTATTTTCTTCCCAACATCACTAGTTAGAATGTTTACTTTGAAATTAATTTTACTTCTTTTAGTCTTTACTGTGTTTGGATGCCTCAAACGTTAAAATAGGTAGACATTAAAGTTTAAAAACCTCTAGTAGCATCAGAATTGGTTTAGTGTCGACTCTTGACGCCAGCTCAAAAACAGTCCCCACAGAGGTGTTGAAGCAAGAACACTGCTTTGAAAGTCAGGCCATCAGCTGCCCCTGGATTCAAAAGTGACCCTTTAATATGATAACTCATTGACCCGACTAATAAATTGCACCTTTATCGTCATGGGCCCAACCTTCCGTTGGGGCTTACTGCCTACCACATAATGTGTTTTCGATATATAAACTTCCAGGTATAAATCTTCCCTATGTTTGACAAAAGCATCAAGTAGGCCATGTAAGCCATTAGGAGTCGGTGAAAGCAGAACTGCATCATTGGTGTACAGTAAAGCCAGCATGTGTTTATCTTTCACTGCCAGGAGATGCTAACTCTGAAATATTAAAATGTGGTGCAAACCGTTAACATTTAAAAGAAATAAAACGGGGGCTCAGACACACCCCTGTCGCACACTCCTAAAGAGATTAAAAGAATCAGTGCACTCACTCTCCATACAATACCTAACAGATGCACTAACCCCCTCATGTAATGCCTGTAAAAATTCAACTATCGGGTAAGGCAGACTTAGCTTAAATAGTATTACACAAAGTTTTGAATGATTTACCCGATCAGAGGAGCTTCTGAGGTCCATAAAATCAAGACATAGGGGTTCCTTTTTTTGCCAATCGTATAAATTTCCCTCTAATCAAAAGCACTGCTGTAGGGTCACAAGGCCTTTGTGGAACCCATAAGGTTCAAGTTGAGAATATAATTTTCTTGGGCCCAGCTCTCGATTCTTTGTAAAATGATACAACCCATAATCTTAACTACTGAATCCATTAAAGATATTGGTCCGTAACACTTAGGGTCCTTACTATTTCCTTTCCTCAAGGTGCAACTTCTTATTCGGAGCTCTAAAGGAACTGTCAAACCAACCAGGGTGGGAGCTCCTTGCAAGATGACAGGTGCCATTGGTCAAATCCCTCACCAATTCAGTTTCTCAAACACCAGAAGAATTTCAGATGGAGAGGGATTATCTGCCATCTTCTCCAGCTGATCCTGAGCCCATGGTCCTTTATGCTTAGACCTGTCAGCGCAGCTGGATTACAAAGGCGCCTGTAAACAGGTACATCAAGTGCCATTACTATGGGATTATAGGCACTAAGCTCATGTTCCTTAACTTCCCTAGCCTTGACATGCCGCCTTAGGTCCTTAGTAACAAAGCTATATTTAATAACTGTCCCTTGGCCACAAGCCACGAAAATGGGCGTCTGCAAAGATTGATCACTCACCTTCTCAATTACTTAAATCATGGCCAACATTGACACTGCCACTAAAGGTTTCACACCCCAGCTGTCAAAGTCTGGTTATTAGAGTGTTAATCCCTCAGTGCAAATGCAAATGGATGTAATAGAGTGGTATTTGTGCCTATTTTGGCATTAAAACCTTCACCTAGTATAGCACAGAAATCATTGAGTGTACTGGCAGACCTGTGCTTTAGGCTACTTAAGACAGAAGATAAAATATCTATCTAGCAACCTAAGTCACAAACAGGGTTGTAAAAATTGATCACAAAACAATGACACTTGTTGAAAAGAACAAAACATACAATTAAAATCCCTGATGCTTGTATACCACTTGAGTGGACTTAAAAACCTTTCCAATTCAAATTAGGGTGACCATCCCCCCGGTTCTCTGCCCAGGAACATCAATAGCAGGGACAGAGAAACTAACAAAGCATTCCATGTTATATCCCCTGCTTCCTGAATAATCCCAATGTCAAAATTAGAGAAGTATTCAAACCAGTCCTCATCTCAGAGTTTAGACTAATAACCCGCAATATTCCACCACACAAATGTGCTTAATAGTTCAAGAGCTGGCTGCTGGGGGATGTAGTCCCATCCCAGCAGCACTGAAAACAGAGTCTGCTGCACCCACGCTGCGGGAAATGAGGAAGCACTTAATAGCACAAGACCCTTCTCCTCCTTCTTCCAAGAGCTGGCTGCTGGAGGATGTTGTCCCACCCCAGCAGCAATAAACACAGAGTCTGTTGCACCCGCGCTGCGGGAAATGAGGAATCGCTTTATAGCTTGATGAGTTCCAACCCAGCAGCAGCGAACACAGAGTCTGCTGCACTTTCCTATACTAATCACCAATTATTCGTAATGAAATGTTTGACTATTTCAAATTTCAAGTTTGTTACATGTAAGTACAATGGTGCTACAAAAAGTAGTACAAAATGCCATTCATGAACTACATGTTGAGTTTTATAACTCAGTACTCCTTTTTCTCATCTTTGGGGAATTCTCTGCCTTGACTGCGTAGTCTCTAGGGGTGGAGATCACTGCAAACATAACTATATGAATTGGGAGTCATAAAAGTCAGCATGTAGTTTGCAAATTCTGAGAAATATAAAACTTACTACCAAGTGCAAGTTTACTTTTGTGAACTAGGCTCATAGTCTGTAGCTTACCTACTGTTTCACGTCTGTCATGAGATAGGCAGTTTGCGTAGTGTTCTCCTTCAGCCCTTTAGCAACAAATCCTAGCATGTCACAGTGCTGCTGTGGCACACCAACAGTTGTGAAATAGGTCCAGCAAACAAAGGATCACAACTTATTCCAGACACCCCTGTCTGTCCACCAGCAAAAATAACAGGGGTTCATGTATCAGCATTTTAGAGAGTTTTTCATTGTATATTCTTAGAAGGCTGGTGATATGGTCAACTATTTCTGAACGAAGATGTCAGTGTGCTTTGTACTTTTTTGACAGTGCCACCTAAAATGATTTCTGCATATGTAGCTGCTTGGATGCTTAGGGATGAAAGTGATATCCACATTTTCCTTGTGCCAGACAGATTTTTCTGCTGATGCTGAACGTGAATGCACATTATGTATGACAGGGACTGATGACCTGGCAACTACATTTTCAGTACCATCATCTTCTGTCACAGCAGAATATTTAGGAACTGTATCAGCAATACCCACCTTTCTGAGGTGTTGTTCCTGTTTGATTGCATGCTTATTTCTCACATATATGACCCCCATACCAAGACGTACACCTAGATTCCCATGACACAAGGCTTTGTAGAACATTGAGCAGCCTGTCATGTGTTACTTATTCATCCTAACAAGAAATCCTAAACTGGGGATTAGATCTTACTAACAGTGCCAAAATCCCAACTTGTTGTGGTAACAGGCTGTATTTTCTTAAAGAGTACTGAGAGGATGATGGATGTTGTTGCTTATTTTGATTTTGAGATGATGGGGGCAGGTGGTAGAACAGGGCAGCATTAAATGAGATAATTTGGTCTTTGTTAGTGCGGGTCTTGACATGAAACATAAAGGTTCATTGTGCTCACTGCCGGTTGTTCATGTCAAGACTGGCACCCAGAGAATGATTTAACCAGCTCTCCCCATGCTGTACTACCAATTGCCTTCATCTTTGTAAAAACCAAAGAACAGCATCAACAACCTTCACTATAGTCCAAGGGCATTTGTTGTTCGGCTAGACTTAGATGCCCACCCCTCCACCAATTGACACCTATATCTGAAAAGGGCAATTGTAGAAATTGGAAGGTGACTTTTTTCTTGGAAAAGGAAAGGAGGGAGAAAATTTGGTTGATGGCATTGATGACAAAAATGGTAAGCAGGGTAATCTGCTTTGTAGCAAGAACATCCTCCTTCTGCATAGCAAGTACAACTTCGTCCTGTGCTCCTATCTTCCGTTTTAGCAAACTTTTGTTTTGGTTCTGTTTACTGCAAAGATTCTCTTTGGCAGGTGGACTCCAGTTCTGACTCACCACTGGTCTCAGCATGACTATCTTCACTATAGTACTGAACCAAATGTGCTTTATGTTTGGTTGTTGGACCATGGATCCATTAGAGCTTCTTCTGTCTTCCTCCTCAGACGATGGTTCAACTGATAAACTGCATTGCACACCTTCATGAAAAAAGGTAGCAGGTTTGCTGCCCAGTTGGTCAGTGCTGGTGTTCTTTCGAGTGGTGTTGGGCATCTACTCAAACACCACTTTCATTGCAGGGTCTCATTTTTTGCATGCCTGTTTTTTCTTGACATCCTTGTGGTTAATTGAGAGATGTGGACTCCAGGGTCAGCATATACATAATGAGAGAAGGACTTGTCATTATCTACGATTTAGCTCATTCTTGTCGACCGGCAGGCAATAAGAAATAACAATGCAGACTTTCAAACTTGACCTTTGTAATGAATGTCATATATGACATCACAACAAATATTTGTTAGACCTTCTGTGTAAACTAACACACATCGCCAATCTATTCCTAAATTAGACGTGTTTGCATGAAAATGAATTAAACAAATATAAAAACGTATGTCTTCAATACTAAAAGCTGCCTTCATTGTTAAAAAGCAATAACGGCTGATGACCTACAACTACTACACTAATAGAGATCTATTGCAAGGATGATAAGATAGCTCTGTGAAAGTACAATACTGATAACTGAAAGCATTGCTCTGTAACTTTGCCCCCGAAGCCCTGGGAATCTTAAGAGGACCTAAGATACACCCAATGGAGCCCTAATGCCAATCACTTCTGACCAGCTCTCAGAGTTGGAAGGGGGCTACCACTTACCTACTCAGTGGTGGGAGAAAGTAAACGTACAGCAGAAGTTGTGTTGGAGGACTCCACCTGGTGAATAAATGATCAGACTGGTCTGCATTTGAGGCTGCAAGCAAGAGAGCCTGCATGAAAGAACAACCTTGGGGAAGCACACGGTGAGGTCGCTGTAGCCAGAAAGGAAGGAAGGAGGGCAGCCTTGAAGCACCTGAAGGGTCCACTGGCCTACTGGGACTGCAGCTCTAAAAAAAAACACTTGGTGTACCCTCCCCCTCCTCATAATAATGGTCACAAAAAGAGGATTGCAGAAGCTCAGATCTGGTGACCATTTTTTGGCTTTTGTCAATAGCAAATAAGTTATCTGGAAGCCATAGTTCAGGAAATATGAATCATTGACTCTGCGACCCTATTAACAGATGGAGTAGCACAATTTAGACACCATCCTTTACACATTATCATTGTGCAATTTCACATTAATTTTCAACAATATATTTACTCTGTGCCTAACATAATGTTAACATTTGTGAACATTTAAACTTATTCATGAAACATAATTTTGAGAAACTAAAGCGTTATAAACGTGTGAATTAATGTTCATTTAAATTGCTTCCAAGTATTCATTATTCATGTTTATATCTTAGGTTGTATTTGCAGAAGAAAGTTTCTTTTGTTCATGTTCTGCCTTTAGTTGAAAGTTATATGTCTGCATGTCTAATAATATATTTAAATGCACATTAAAGCTTACTTAAAGTTAGCCTCACTAAAGACCTTAATTTTGAAATGTATTTTGCTTAGTTAGCGTGATTCTTCTTTTACAGGTGCATTCTTATGATTTCATAAGCTAGAGAAAGGAGTATTATTGTATGCATTAGTTTATTGACAGCAAGGTCTGAGAAGAGAAATCTTGGCAAGAAAAGTGAATACCTAATGAACCTCCTGTTCATCGCGTACAAGGAACCGGAGATGCTCAAGGTTGCAGTAAATGTCCTAATTCTGTGGGATGTTGCAAATGCACAGCATAAGAAGTTAAATAATTGGTTCTTGGTGGGATGGGAAAATATATGATTCTTGTTGAAGTTTTACTAATGTTCACTCAGTTAGAAGTTAGAGCAGATTCCCTTAGACTTTGAGGGATACAGACCTCGCTGCTTCCTTTTTTCTTGCAAGTTTGAAGCGTCATGCTAAACACTTCTACTGGAGTCTTCACTATGCTGACACCTCCTCTTATTTCTGAATTTCCTTGAGACTCCACTCTATAAACCATCCCTATTCTAAACTTAGAAAATTGATTAGATTACTTTAGAACTTATTTATGTTGAGGAGAGAGACACAGAGGGGCATATTTATACTCCGTCTGTGCCGAATGTGCGTCAATTTTTTTTACGCACAATCGCCACAAACCGTGCACCATATTTCAACTTTGGCGTCCGAGCCTGCGGACGTCAAAATCCTGCTGTGTGCGTCATTTTCTGGATGCCGGAAACTGCCTTGCATTAATGATATGCAAGGTAGGCGTTCCCGTCAAAAAAATGACACAAACACCCGTGCGCTGTATTTATGCTACTGCGCAAAAATCCGCACAGCCGGGAGGCGGAGTAGGAAAATGACGCACAGCCCGATTTGCGTCAAAAATTAACGCCTGGGTCAGGGCAGGCATTAAAATGGGGCAAACACACCTGTATTTAATGAAACCAAACGGAAGCAACAGCAGAGCAGCAAAAGGAAGACATGGAAGTGCTTCTCATCCAGCGTGCACGCAGACGCAGAACACAGGAACAACAACAGCAGTATCCACAACACCAGCAGGGACCCCAAAGGCAACGCAGAAGGCAGGAGAGGATATTCCGCACCAGGACAACCCTTCATGGCCTCAGGGAACATGGCATCATCCAGAGGTACAGGTTGAACTGGCAAGCCATTCAGCAGCTGCTGCGCAACATTGAGCCACAGTTGGCTCCCAGCTTGCAGACACCCCGCACCATCCCACCAGAAACCAAGCTGCTAGCTGTACTCCACATGTTGGCAAGTGGCTCCTTTCAAACCACTGGCGCCCTGGTTGCTGGGATCTCACAGCCATCAATCTCCACCTTCCTGCCCAAGGTACTGGATGCCATCATCAGACTCACACCCCGCCACATCTGCATCCCAAACACACAGCAGAAGCAGCAGGAGACCAAACAGGGGTCTTACCTCATTAATGGATTTCCACACGTCCTTGGTGCCATTGACTGCACACATGTACGCCTTGTGCCACCTGCTGCAACTGAAAATCTATACCGCAACAGGAAGCACACACACTCTATCAATGTGCAGGCCATTGTGGATCACCAGGGATTGATCATCAACATCGTGGCAAAGTATCGTGGGAGTGTACATGATTCATTCATCTTCCGTCACTGTACCATCAATCAACACTTCCAGGATGGACGATATGGAAATGGACTAGTTGTTGGTAAGTACAGAAACCTACTTATATACACAATGCTCAGCAACCCTCTAGGACAAACAACACATACACCACAACAGCGACATGTGAACAGGAACACACTGAGGTTGTGACACCGCTAGGCATGTTTGATATCCTCACCCAATGGGAGACACACCTAGGGACAAAGTACCGTTCCAAATAAAAACTGATGCCACTCCACAGACACAAGGGGAAAATGTAAACAACACAATGACAAACACATGGTGCCAACTGGCATTACATCTGTGAAGATAAAACTCCAATAACACATCAATAACACCCAAACACCCTTCCGGCCAATACGTACTGTGTAAGGGGTGTGGAATGTAATTTGCTGCAGGTCAAACACCGTGACTCACATAGCATTATGATGACTACAATAAAGGTCACATGCAATCATTGAGGTCATTCCAATATCTCACATCACTCCTGCGCTCACATTGCCCATGTTGGAAAATGGGTTATTGGTAAGGGCAGGTAGGTACCTACACTTAGGAATATGCCACTAACCTCCACTTAGGTCCAATTAGGTCTCAGTAAATTAAACCCAGCTCAACCCTTGGTAGCTTGGCAACGAGCGACAAGGCTTAACTTAGGAGACAGAGTGTAAAGCATTCAAATATCACAAAACAGTAATTAAATAAAACACAGGAAATAGTTTAAAAATATAAAACCAATTTATAACAATAGATTATATTTTTATCTTTAAAATGACACAAAAACGACTAAAATCAGATTAGGAGAACCGGAGATATGAATTTTTGAAGAATTATTGTTTTTTTAGTGCCTAGAAACAAAAAGCGCCAATTGGGTCATCTGGTTGCACCTTGACCAGGGCAAAGTCAAAGTTTAAGGCCGACCGCGATGGAGCCCGGCTCGGCTACAGGCCACGGGAGGCCTCGGTCAAAAGTTTACCTTCACATTTAGTCGTTTTTCTGAAGATTTTCTTCAGCAGGACGAACCTGCCAGTCCAATCTGACCTCCTGGAACCCTTCTCCGGATACGAGTCGTGGGAATCCTCCGTGGAGATTTTTACCTCCGGACTTAGTCATTTTTTCGAGGTGAAAGTTCTTTCGACCGGGGTAAACCTGGATCTTGATCCAACGTCCTTGGAGCCCTCCTCGGATACGCTGTCTGGGAGGTCCCAGTCAACTTTGTACGTTCGGACTTAGGCCCTCATTACAACATTGGCGGTAAAAGGCCCTTACCGCCACGCAGAAGACCGCCAACACACCGCCGCGGTGGCGGAATTCTGTCACAGCTATTATGACCCACATCTTAGAATTCGCCAATAGTCAGACACCCACAAAAGTCCGCCACACCAAAGGTCAGTGATAAACTGGCGATAACAAAACCTCCACCGTCATGCCAACAGAAATACACCCACACTATCACGACACACGAATCCACGCGGTGGTCTTTCAACCGCAGTATTCCATTGGCGGTACACACCGCTGTGCTCAAAATACACACACATTTACAAAACACAGCCACATTGGACAATTCGAAATACACACACCTGATACACATACACATACCACTCCCACACACCCATTACAATATAAAACGCACACCCACATCACCCACAAACCCTTACGACCACAAATTCCGAAAGAAGGCCAGAGAGAGACAGCACCAGCAAGAACAACAGCATCATCCACAGGCACACAACACCATCACCCACACAACTTCCACGCACCTCACACAACACACCACTACATATCACCACACTTATCACCACACACTCCACCCCACACATCACCTACACCACCCCATGGCACGGCAAAGACACCCCAGGTTCTCTGAGGAGGAGCTCAGGGTCATGGCGGAGGAAATCGTCCGGGTAGAGCCATAGCTATTCGGATCACAGGTGCAGCACACCTCCATAGCTAGGAAGATGGGCTATGGCGAAGAATAGTGGACAGGGTCAGCGCAGTGGGACAACACCCAAGAAATCGGGAGGACATCAGGAAGAGGTGGAACGACCTACGGGGGAAGGTGCGTTCCGTGGTCTCAAGACACCACCTGGCGGTTCAGCGGACTGGCGGCGGACCCCCACCTCTTCACCCACAACTAACAACATGGGAGGAGCAGGTCTTGGCAATTCTGCATCCTGAGGGCCTCGCAGGAGTAGGTGGAGGAATGGACTCTGGTAAGACAAAGCTTTACTATTACATCCCCCACCCTACCTGCATGCTATCACATACCCCCACCCTCACCCTCACCACCAGCACCCCAACTCCTCACATATGTCCCAACATCACAAACCACACATCCCAACACAAGCCCTGCATGCAACAACAAAGCATGGACACCCATCACCAAAGCATGCCCACTGCACATACCCATACACCCCCCTAAACCATTATCGCACAAGCTCCCACACAGGAATACTAGCACTGGGGTACAAGGTCACCAACCCCTAGCACACCATTACACACACAGATTTAATAAACATCCTTTTATACCCCTTCAGGACCCCTACCCAACGTCACCAGACAGGAGGGTCCACACATGTCCACACCACCAACAGAAGAGGCCCACAGTGATGACAGCACCTCTGTCCAACTGGATCTAGATGACCAGCCCGGACCATCGGGGACCTCTGGACAGTCGGTTCCCCTCACACAGGCACAGGCCACCACAGACCTTCCCCCCTCTGGAAACACCAGCACAGCACCCGCCCAGCGGGCCCATACCTCCGTCCCCAGGACACGTCAATCAGCTGTGTGTCCACTACTACAGGGAACCCAGGATAACCCACCACCCCAACAACAACAGGGACCTGGAGTCAGTGGTAGTGGGCACACGGTCCAGGGGACGGAGCCCTTGGAACACAGGGGAACTGGGAGGGCTGCTGTGCGACAGGGGGCGGACAGGCCAAGGGAACCCACTCTCCACGAGGCCCTCTCCTCCATCATGGGAGCCTACCACCACTCCCAGGAGACGATGGCAACGATACTGGCCAAGTTTCAGGAGACCCAGCGCATGCAGGAGGAACAGTATATGGGCTTCAGGGAGGAACTCAGAACCATCAGCTCCACCCTGGGCACCATCGTAGGGGTGCTGAAGGAACTACTCAACACCAGGAGGGACACTGTGGCACTACAAGGGGCCCCTGACACTAGCATGGACGATGAACTGCCCACCACCTCCGCCAGCGCTAGTGGACAGGACGCCCCGCCACAGGACCACCACACCAGCACCCCACCCCCTGCAGAGGGAGAACCACCCCGCAAACAGTCCCTGAGATCCAGGACAAAGACAGAGCACGATGCCGAGACCCCCGCCAAGAAATGAGACCACCCTGATTGTCATCCTACTGTCCCACTTTGTCACCCTGTCCATAATTAAACTGCCCCAGCTCCACTTCCTATGCCCATATGGGCAATGCACCTGTGAGACTAATAGACTGGACTCTGCCATCACCCCTCACCATTTCACTACCCACTCCAATATTGAGCATTTAAGTAAACACACCTAAAGCACAAAATGATCTGGAGTCTGTTTGTGATTTCGAAATAGTGTATTAGCAATTACAGTGACAAAATGTTTTTTAAATAGTAATGTCAACATACCTATGTCACACAGCTCTAGTCCATGAGGAATCTAAGCAGATGTCACACAGTTGGACCCACATCTGTGAAATCGTAAGGGAAAGTGACAACTCAGTGACCATACACTGAGTGAAAACGACAGACAGGAGAGAGGTAGTAGTGTCAAAGTACATGTAGTAGGCAGGTTTGTATTCCTACCTATGTCTCACTGGAAATATTGCAGGATCACTGAGTCCCTGTTGTGCGTGTCTTCTTTCTCTGCTTCCTCCTCATCACTGTCCACAGGCTCCACAGCTGCAACAACACCGCCATCTGGACCATCCTCCTGCAGAAAAGGCACCTGGCGTCCCAAAGCCAAGTTGTGAAGCATACAGCAGGCCACGATGATCTGGCACACCTTCTTTGGTGAGTAGAATAGGGATCCATCTGTCATATGGAGGCACCTGAACCTGGCCTTCAGGAGGCCGAAGGTCCGTTCAATCACCCTCCTAGTTCGCCCATGGGCTTCATTGTAGCATTCCTCTGCCCTTGTCCTGGGATTCCTCACTGGGGTCAGTAGCCATGACAGGTTGGGGTAACCAGAGTCACCTCCAAATGGCGAGGGGCAACTGTTAGACACACACTAACCTGGAGGGACAACCATTCCCACTGACTAGCTTCCAGGTGCTCACCTAAAAGCCACACACGGTGCCTCTGGAGTTGACCCATCACATAAGGGATGCTGCTATTCTGCAGGATGTAGGCGTCATGCACTGAGCCAGGGAACATGGCATTCACATGGGAGATGTACTGGTCTGCCAAACATACCATCTGTACATTCATAGAATGATAACTCTTCCGGTTTCTGTACACCTGTTCACTCCTATGGGGGGGGACCAAAGCCACATGGGTCCCATCAATGGCACCTATGATGTTGGGGATATGTCCCAGGGCATAGAAATCACCTTTCACTGTAGGCAAATCCTCCACCTGAGGGAAAACGAGGTAGCTCCGCATGTGTTTCAGAAGGGCAGACAACACTCTGGAGGGAAACATCCTTTATGCCGACTTTTTTATAACGAAGTCCTGGTTAACGAAAGCGGAACAACGCTTTCTTTAACCACGACTTCGCTATTTTGTGCCTTAACCACGCATGTCCTGAACAACGAACATGCATGGTTAAGGTACAAACAAGGGAGTCGGCTGAGGAGGACGACGCAGATGACGAGGCGACGACTCAGGTAAGTGGGGTTTTTAGGTTTTGGGGAGGGGGTCGGGGGTTTTAGGTTTTGGGGTGGGGCGTTTTTGGTTTTGGGGAGGGGGTGGGGGGTCGGGGTTTTAGGTTTTGGGGTGGGGTTGGGGGGTGGGGCGTTTTTGGTTTTGGGGAGGGGTGGGGGTCGGGGGTTTTAGGTTTTGGGGTTGGGTTGGGGGGGTGGGGCGTTTTTGGTTTTGGGGAGGGGGTGGGGGGTCGGGGTTTTAGGTTTTGGGGTGGGGTTGGGGGGGTGGGGCGTTTTTGGTTTTGGGGAGGGGGTGGGGGGTCGGGGTTTTAGGTTTTGGGGTGGGGTTGGGGGGGTGGGGCGTTTTAGGTTTTGGGGAGGGGGTGGGGGGTTGGGGGTTTTAGGTTTTGGGGTGGGGTTGGGGGGGTGGGGTGAGGCATGCAGGATCAATGGGTGCCTGTTACTAATGACTTTACCTGGAATGCCTTTACAACAAAATATCGTTGTTAAGGCATTCGTGGTAAAGGCATTAGTAGTAACAACGAGGTCGGTGTTTAGGCCCTCCTTGTTTAGGCACCCGTTGTTTTGTCAGTCGGCATTCCGTCGTACAACCCACTCTGGACAATACTTTGGAAAACATAGGCTGGGACATCCCTGATGCCATGGCCACAGTTGTTTGAAATGACCCACTTGCAAGGAAATGGAGCACTGACAGCACCTGCACTTGAGGGGGGATTCCTGTGGGATGGCGGATTGCTGACATCAGGTCTGGCTCCAACTGGGTACACAATTCCTGGATTGTGGCACGGTCAAGCCTGTAGGTACTTATCAAATGTCGCTCCTCCATTGTCGACAGGTCCACCAACGGTCGGTACACCGGAGGATGCCGCCATCTCCTCACATGTCCCAGCGGACGGTGCCTATGAAGGACAACAGCAAGCACAGAGTCAAACAACTCAGAGGTACGTACCCACAGTTTACCCAGAACACCAATCATACACAAAAGGTGGCCTGTATGTGTGTTGAGTCTAGGCCTAGGTATGTGTGACGCAGTTGAAAATGAAGCCATGTGGGCCCCTGAAATGGCGGCTGCCTGACCTCTAAAATGGGACAATGGGATGTGAGGTAACTGCGCTGGCGTTGTACATCGTCGCGGTCGAAGACCGCGGCGCAATGCTGCATTGGTTAACATTGGACCCTATGGGTCCCAGGAGCCAATGACGATGTACGCCGGCGGTGATGGTACGCACTGCCGCGGATGTGACCGCCATTTTCTATCTGTTCAATCACTCAATACCTGATCTTCGACAGGAGAGGACCTACACTGCAAGTGCTGCTGTGACCTCGGTCTGGAAGAGACAATGGCTCGTGCGTCTGGGGAAAGGGCCCCTCCCTTCACATCGGAGGAATTGGAGAAGCTCGTGGATGGGGTCCTCCCCCAGTACACGCTACTCTACGGTCCTCCAGACAAACAGGTAAGTACACAGGGAGCATGTTGTATGGGCTATGCCTGTGTGGAGCGAGCTGTATGTAAGAAGGAAGGGGGCAGAGTGCTGCGTGCATGAAAGACGGTGAATGCATGTGCCACATGGCAAGGGTAGGGATGGGGGCCAATCACTTTGACGGTGCAGCTGGTAATGACTTCTCTTCTTCCCCTGTACATTTCATGTAAGTCAGCGCCCACCAGAAGAAAGGTATTTGGCGTGCCATCGCCAAGGACGTCTGGACCCTGGGGGTCTACCACAGACGGAGCACCCACTGCCGGAAAAGATGGGAGGACATTCGCCGCTGGAGCAAGAAGACGGCGGAGGCTCAGCTGGGGATGGCCTCCCAATGTGGGAGGGGTGCCCGTCGCACCATGACCCCCCTGATGTTCAGGATCCTCGCGGTGGCCTACCCGGATTTGGATGGGCGCTTGAGGGCATCACAGCAGACACAAGGGGGTGAGTACACTCTCATTCTGCTGATATTGCGCGCAGTAGAGTTGTCTGGGTGGGGGAGGAGGGCTGTGTGTTTCCCTAGGCCAGGGCGAGTTCTGTAGGCAAGGCTCCTCCGTAAGGCAGGCCATGTGGCACCCCAGCCCACCTCTGTAGAGTCCCAAATACAGCTATTCATGCCCCTGTGTCATCTATGTGTGCAGATGTTGTCCATAGCCTTGTAGGCCATTTCCCAGGAATTGAACAGTGGAGCCCAAGAGCGCGGCGTAGTGCATGGGGCTTCTGTGTCTATTGTGTCCGCCAACAGTAGCGGTAATCCATGCACTCAACATGTCTTTCTTCTGTCGTCGTCCCCCTTTTTGTGGTCTCCCTGTTCTTGTGTGCATTAGCATAATCAGGCGGAGGAGCAGTGGCACCGGAGCAGGAGGGAGCTGCATCCCACAAGGCCCTGAAGGGCGAGACTACGGACTCGGAATTCACCAGTGGGACGGAGGGCGAGGGGAGCTCCACGGCGGGGACAGGAGCTGACACCAGCGACACAGACTCGCCCTCTAATGGGAGCTCCCTTGTGGTGGCGGCAACATCTGTGCCCCCCGCATCTACAGGTACAGCCGCCACCCCCCTACCAGCACCGCCCTCCCAGCAGCCCCTCAGCCTTCGCCCCGTGCCCGCTCACCCAGGAGGGTGGGCATCACCTTCGCCCCAGGCACCTCAGGCCCTGCCCCAGTCACCTGTGCTGCCCTCAGTGAGGCGGCCATTGACCTCCTCAGGTCCCTCACTGTTGGGCAGTCTATCGTTTTGAATGCCATCCAGGGTGTAGAAAGGCAGTTGCAACAAACTAATGCATTCCTGGAGGGCATTCATTCCGGTCAGACAGCCCTTCACCAAGCTTTTCAAACTCTGGCCTCAGCACTGATGGCAGCCATTGTCCCCGTCTCTAGCCTCCCCCCTCCAACTTCCTCCACCCAGACCCAATCCCCTGTACCTCTGCCTATCCCAAGCACACCATCAGACCAGCCGGCACACACGTCAACACACAAGGGAAGCTCTGGCAAACATAAGCACCACACGTCCCACAGGCACTCACGCAAGCAACACACACATGCAGACACACCAACATCCACTGCCTCCACTGTGTCCCCCTGCTCGTCGTCTCCCTCCTCCCTCCCAGTCTCGTCTACACCCACACCTGCATGCACTACCTCTACAGCCACTACGTCCCTCACCAGCACACCCCCACTACCATTCACACATCCCCTGTCTCCTCTCCCAGTGTGTCTGTGACGCCCCCTCCCAAGATACACAAACGCAGGCACACACCCATCCAACAGCCATCCACCTCACAACAGCCTCCAGCGCATGCACCTTCACCCAAAGTCACCAAACGTACACCTCCTACTACCACCACCTCTTCCTCCACTCCCAAACCCCCTCCAGCTACCCGTCCCAGTGTGTCCCAAAAACTTTTCCTGTCCACCCTTGACCTTTTTCCCACACCTCCCCCACCACGTCCATCTCATAGGTCCCGAAGTAGCACCTCAACCAAAACATCTCCGGGACCAGTGGTGCCTGTAGTCACCGGTATGTGGAGTGCACCGGCCACCAGGACAGCCAGTGTGGCACGGAGCCACAGCACAGACAGTCCCCCACCTGTGAAGCATCAGAAGTTGGCCAGTACCCGGTGGGAGAGGGGGAAGACTCCAGCCACCAAAGCCACTCCCAGGGGTCCCGTTGGGAGTGTGGAGTCAGCTGTGACACCTTCCAAGTTGGGGAATGGCCACAAGAAACCCGGCAGGTCTGGGAAGGGCTGCATGACTGAGAAGACTGCCATCATCCCTGCTGCCCAGGAGGCCACCACCAGCCCCAGCCCCGCTGCCCAGGAGGCCACCACCAGCCGCAGCCCAGCTGCCCAGGAGGCCAACGCCAGCCCCAGCCCAGCTGCCCAGGAGGCCACCGCCAGCACCAGCCCCACTGGCCATGAAGGACCGCCAGCAAAAGCCCCGCTGGGCCATGAAGGACCGCCAGCAAAAGCCCCGCTGGGCCCTAAAGGACCGCCAGAACCTGCCCCGCTGGTCCATGAAGGACCATAAAGGCCATGAAGGACCGCTAGCAAAAGCCCTGCTGGGCCATGATAGACCGCCAGCACCAGCCTCTCTGGGCCATGAAGGACCGCCAGCAAAAGCCCCGCTGGGCCATGAAGGACCACTAGCAAAAGCCCCGCTGGGCCCTGAAGGACTGCCAGCACCAGCCCCACTGGGCCATGAAGGACCGCCAGCAAAAGCCCCGCTGGGCCATGAAGGACCACCAGCAAAAGCCCCACTGGGCCATGAAGGACCACCAGCTAAAGCCCCGCTGGGCCATGAAGGACTGCCAGCACAAGCCCCGCTGAACAGGGCACCGCCAACTCAAGCACCGCTGAACAGGGCACCGCCAACTCAAGCCCCGCTGAACAGGGCACCGCCAACTCAAGCCCCGCTGAACAGGGCACCGCCAATTCAAGCACCGCTGAACAGGGCACCGCCAACTCAAGCACCGCTAGCCCATGAGCGGCAGGGGCACTGACGCAACTGGGTCCGTCACGGGGTGAGTGATGCACTCTGGGCACCAGTCCCCCTCCAGAACCAGTGGAGAGATCGATCCACTACCTCTGTCCTTCATAGGATGAAGCACTCTGGGCAATATGCCCCCTCCAGAACCAGTGGAGACTGTTATCCACTACCTCTGTCCTTCACAGGATAAAGCACTCTGGGCAACAGTCCCCCTCCAGAACCAGCGGAGAGATCCATCCACTACCTCTGTCCTTCACAGGATGAAGCACTCTGGGCACCAGTCCCCCTCCAGAACCAGCGGAGAGATCCATCCACTACCTCTGTCCTTCACAGGATGAAGCACTCTGGGCACCAGTCCCCCTCCAGAACCAGCGCAGGCATCCATCCACTACCTCTGTCCTTCACAGGATGAAGCACTCTGGGCACCAGTCCCCCTCCAGAACCAGCGCAGGCATCCATCCACTACCTCTGTCCTTCACAGGATGAAGCACTCTGGGCACCAGTCCCCCTCCAGAACCAGCGGAGGCATCCATCCACTACCTCTGTCCTTCACAGGATGAAGCACTCTGGGCACCAGTCCCCCTCCAGAACCAGCGGAGGCATCCATCCACTACCTCTGTCCTTCACAGGATGAAGCACTCTGGGCACCAGTCCCCCTCCAGAACCAGCGGAGGCATCCATCCACTACCTCTGTCCTTCACAGGATGAAGCACTCTGGGCACCAGTCCCCCTCCAGAACCAGCGGATGCATCCATCCACTACCTCTGTCCTTCACAGGATGAAGCAGTCTGGGCACCAGTCCCCCTCCAGAACCAGCGGAGGCATCCATCCACTACCTCTGTCCTTCACAGGAGGAAGCACTCTGGGCACCAGTCCCCCTCCAGAACCAGCGGAGGCATCCATCCACTACCTCTGTCCTGTCCAGAACCAGTGGAGACTGTTATTCACTTGAGAGACTGTAGCTTTGCACTCCCCAGGATATGGCAGTGGGCAACCCACCCACTGTAGAGACTTGAGAGACTGTGGCTTTGCACTCCCCAGGATTGAGCAGTGGGCAAACCACCCACTGTAGAGACTTGAGAGACTGTGGCTTTGCACTCCCCAGGATTGAACAGCGGGCAACCCACCCACTTGTGAGACTTGAGAGACTGTGGCTTTGCACTCCCCAGGATGGAACAGTGGGCATGTGGCCCCCTCGTGGATTTTTAATCGTGCACTCAAGCGGCTGAGGTGCCCCCCTTTCCCTCCCCCTGAGGTGCCTGTTTAGTTGCTCTCTGATGCCCCTGCAGTGTTCTCTCCTTCATGGTCGGGGATCTTGTGTGGGCCTCGCCCATACCGTGTGGTCCAGGTGTTCCACGTTACTTTGTGCAGTACCTGGACTACTATGCCTGGTATATATTTTGTTCATTGTGTATATATATATATATTTCTGCCTACTTGTTTGTAATATATTCCGATGGCTGCACTCATTTTCTTTGGTCTTTGCATTCTTCTGGGGGGGATTGGGGGTGCAACTGTGATGTATTGATATGCATTAGTGTGTGTGTTGTAGTGGGTGAGGGTGGGGGTGTTGCGTGTGTGTCCCCCTGTTTTTTGCCTCCCCCCTCCCCTGTGTCGTAGGTGCAGTACTCACCGTGGTCTTCGCCGCCGGCGTTCGTGCTCCTGGTAGAGGAGCAGGAAGACTATCGCAGGTAGGATTTGGAGTTCCGGTTCCATGGTGTCCTCGTTCCTCGTGGAGTGTGTAGAGGTGAGCGTTTTCCCTTCGGGATTCCTGTTTCCACTGTGTTATTATCCACGGTGAATCCGCCCCGGAAAAGGTAGCGGATTGGCCTGTCATAATAGTGTGGGCGGTACATTGTCTCCAGCCTGTCTGTTGGCGTTGACCGCCGTGCTGTTTGTTTGGACCGCCGTGGCGGTCGGAGTGTTAAAGTGGCTGTCTTTGTTGGCGGTTTCCGCCACGGTCGTAATTGCTATTTTTTTACCGCTGGCCTGTTGGCGGTCTTACCGCCGCTTTAACACCGTCCGCCAGGGTTGAAATGACCACTTTAGTCTCTTTTTTGGAGATTTTCTTCACCAGGACGAACCCGCAAATCAGGCCGGGTCGCGGTTGAGGCAAGCCGGCTAGAGTTGCCACGGCGGGTCGGTCCCTCTATGGAGCTTTTTTTCAAAAGTTCTCCAAACTTCTGGGTCTTCTCCCAAATGTTCTTTTAAGGTTCTTTTGGGGTCCACAGCTCACCCCAAGGGTCCAGAAGCTCTGAGGTGATCCTTGGGGGTGTGGACTACAACTCCCAGAATGCACCTGCCACAAACTCCTTTTTTGGCCACTGGGCAGTGGTAGCTGGTTGATTTCTTCAGGAGTTGGTGCAGGGGACTCTGGTTAGCATTTTTTCACCTGTAGAAAACAGGGAGTCCCTCCTTGAACTAGTTGAAGCCAGGCAAAGTCCTTCTTGTGGTGAAGCCCAAGTGTGCAGCTGGTGCAGTCCTTCTGAGTGCAGGGTCCAGGTGAAGGCCAGGGGTCCAGCAGTGCAGTCCTTCTTCTCCTTTGGTTCTTCCTTGTTGGAATCTGATGGGGATCTGAGGTGTGGGTGCAGGTCTGCCAGTTTTATCCTTGCTCCTGGGTGAAAAACAGGGGGGTCCTGATTCTCCAATCAGGTGCAGGGTCCTTCCCCCTGTGATGACCACTTCCTGGGAAGTGTGGCAAAAATCAATCCCAGGAGACAACATTCTTCAAAAATCCATCATGGCTGAAAATTATTTTTGGAGGTTACATCTGGCTGAGCCCACCCTCTGGTGTGCTGAAAATCATAAACACACCCCTCTCCTGCCCTCTCCTAATCTAATCAAGGGGCACCTAGTTGTCTGGGGTTGCAGGATGTGGGGTTGTTGCTGGGTTGCTCCAAATGTCCTTCTCTGCCTTTGAAGACCAGTTTGGCAGCCCTCCCCCTTCCTGCCTCACCATCTGCTGAGGGGAAATCCCCTTCCACAGGCACATCTCTTTGTGTGAAGCCAGGCCACTTCACACCTCATCTAGGCTGCCTGGCCAGACTGCCGGAGGCTGGCCAATCAGGGCACAGCAGCAAAAACAATGCAGGACTGAAATTGGCAACCTTTCAGGTAAAGTTTAAAACTCTTTACCTGAACAAGTAATATTAAATCCAACAACTGGAAGTTGTGGGATTTATTTTAACAATTAATTTGATACCAAACTCTTTGTATCTGTCATTTAAGGAGACTTTAAAAATTAAAATAAAGTCTACCCGTTCTAGCCTATGAAGGCCATTCACTACAATGAGGGGAAAATTAATTTGGCTGTTTTTACCTCACCAGGGCTTATAAAACTACTTTTATAAGGTCCTTGCTTATAGCTACAGGGCACCCAGTCCTAGGGGCACATAGGGCACACCTTAGGGGTGACCTATATGTAAAAATAAGGTAGTTTAAGACTTTGGAACTACTTTGAATTCCAAAGTTGAATTTGCATATAACTTTAATTTAAAAGCAGCCAGCAAGGCAGGCCTGCCTTTAAAATGACACTGGGCACCTCAGCAGTGCACCTATGGGTGCACTACCTATGCTGTGGTCCCTAAACCTACATGCCCTACCATACACTAGGGACTTATAGGTAGGTTAACTTAGCCAATTACAATTAGCCTAATTTGCATATCCACTTTACACAGAGCACTGGCCCTGGGACTAGTAAGCAGTACCCAGGGCACAGCCCAGAGTCAGTAACCACCAGTACCTGTCCAAAAAGTGTGGCGGTGACCAGGGCAAAAAGGAGGACTTTCCTGCACTGCCCCCCCAGATGAAAGGTGATGGGTAGTCCTCATCAGCTAAGTGGAAAAACCTGGAAAGGCCATCTGCATTGGCATGGGCAGTCACAGGTCTGTGCTCCACTGTGAAGTCCATCCCCTGTAGGGAAATGTACCACCTTAACAGTTTTGGGTTCTCCCCCCTCATTTGCATCAACCATCTGAGAGGTCTGTGGTCAGTTTGTACACGGAAGTGAGTGTCAAACAAGTATGGCCTCAACTTCTTCAGGGACCAGACCACAGCAAAGGCCTCCCTCTCAATGGCACTCCATGTTTTCCCTCTGGGGAGTAGTCGCCTGCTGATGAAGGTAACTGGTTGATCTTGGCCCTCTTCATTAACTTGGGCTAACACTACCCCAATCCCTTCTTCTGAAGCATCTGTTTGCACTATAAACTCCTTGCTATAGTCAGGGGCCAGTAACACTGGTGCTGAACACATAGCCTGTTTTAGGGTGTCAAAAGCTTTCTGACACTCTGGGGTCCAAATGACTTTCTTGGGTTGTTCCTTGGAGGTAAGCTCAGTCAGAGGGGCCACTATGGTCCCATAATTCTGAACAAACCTCCTGTAGTACCCAGTCAAGCCAAGAAAGGCCCTGACCTGAGTCCGGGTTTTAGGAGCCTCCCAATCCAGGATAGTCTGGATCTTGGGCTGGAGAGGGTGTACATGGCCTCCACCAACAAGGTGGCCCGGGTACACAACTGAGCTTTGCCCTATCTGGCACTTGCTTGCCTTGATAGTCAGGCCTGCTTGAAGCAGGGCCTGAAGCACTTCCTTCAGGTGGACCAGGTGGTCCTCCCAGGTGGAACTAAATACAGCTATATAATCCAGATAAGCTGTACTGAAAGATTCCAACCCAGATAGGACTCTATTCACCAACCGTTGGAAGGTGACATGAGCATTTTCCAGGCCAAAGGACATCTCCTTGAAGTGAAAGTGGCCCTCTGGTGTGGAAAATGCTGACCTCTCCTTAGTTCCTGGACTTAAGGCAATCTGTCAGTATCCTGAGGTCAGATCAAACGTGCTCAGGAATTTGGCAGCCCCCAACCTATCAATGAGCTCATCAGCTCTAGGTTTGGGGTGAGCATCAGTCCTAGTGACTGCATTTAGACCTCTGTAGTCCACAGAAAATCTCAATTCCTTCTTCCCACCTTGGGGATTAGGTTTGGGCACCAGTACCACTGGACTGGATCAAGGACTGTCAGAGGGCTCAATTGCCTTGAGCTTCAACATCTTAGCCACTTCAGCTTTGATGTTGGCCTTGACCTGGTCAGACAGCCTGTACAGCTTGTTCTTGACAGGTAAGCTATCACCAGTGTCAATGTCATGGACACACCAATTGGTGAGTCCAGGGGTCAGGGAGAACAGACTAGCAAACTGCTCCAAGATTTGTCTAAAATCTTGCTCATTTGAGGACAGGAGGTCTGGCAGAGGTTCACTCTCCTCCTCCTTCCCTTTATCAGTAACCATCAGCATGGTCATGTCTGCCCTGTCCTAGTGGGGTTTCAACCTGTTAACTTGCAGGATCCTATGAGGATTCCTGGGGGTGCCAAGGTCCACCAAGTAGGCGAGCTCACCTTTCTCTCCACAATTGGATAGGGCCCAGTCCATATGACCTGAAGTGCCCTATGAGCCATGGGCTCCAAAACCCACACCATATGTCCTGGGTGATACTCAGGCATGGTAGCCTTCTGAGCATGCCAGAGCTTCATGAGCTCTTGGCTGGCCTCCAGGTTTCTGCTTCCTTTCTTCATGTACTCAGCCATGCGTGACCACAGGCCCAGCACATAATCTAGCACATTCTCCTTGGACTCTTTGAGAGGCTTCTCCCAAGACTCTCTCACCAAGCACAATGGGCCTCTTACAGGGTGCCCAAACAGTAATTTAAAGGGCCTGAATCCAACTACCTTCTGTGGCACTTCTCTGTAGGCAAACAACAGACATGGGAGGAGAACATCCCATCTCCTCCTGAGTTTGTCAGACAAACCCATGATCATGCCCTTCAGGGTCTTGTTAAATCTTTCCACCAGACCAATGATCTGTGAATGATAGGGGGTGGTGAACTTATAAGTAACACCACACTCATCCCACATGGCTTTCAGATAGGCAGATATAAAATGTGTGCCCCTATCTGAGACCACCTCCTTTGGGAACCCCACTCTGGTGAACACACCAAGTAGGGCCCTAGCCACTGTGGGAGCAGTGACTGTCCAGAGGGGTATTGCATCAGGGTACCTGGTGGCATGGTCCACAGCCACCAAACCTGTTACCTGAGGCAGTTGGTGGGTCTAGGGGACCAACAATGTCAATCCCCACCCTCTCAAAGGGAGTCCGAACCACTGGCAGTGGTATCAAGGGAGCCTTTGGCTTGCCCCCAGCCTTTCCACTGGTTTGGCAGGTAACACAGGAGCTGCAAACCTCCTTGACTTTTTCTGACATTTGGGGCCAATAAAAATGGTTGACCAGCCTGTTCCAGTTCTTGGTCTGTCCCAAATGTCCAGCTGAGGGAATATCATGGCTTAAAGTAAGGAGGAATTCTCTATACCTCTGGGGGGCCACTACTCTCCTGGTTGTCCCTGGTTTGGGGTCCCTTGCCTCGGTGTAGAGAACTCCATCCTCCCAGTAAACCTTGTGGGTCCCACTGGTATCCCCTTATACTCACCAGAAATGGTCTGCAAGATCATTTTAACCTGTGCCATCCTGCCCAACATTTGTGTACAAAGGAACATTCTCCTATTCGAACCAGAGCCACAAATGCCTAAAGAGGAGGAAGAGGAGGATGCTGGCCATCAACATGAGGGGGACCAACTCAACACAGCTGCAGGATTGCGTAGGCACCAACATATTGCCAACAATTTCTTTTGAATCAGCTCACCATCACCACTGTATTAACATATGTAAATAAACACCTATACTAATCACCATATCATGGTCTGGGTAATTAGTTTTTGCTTACCTTTATCTCTAACTATCAGAATAAGAGTGTAGCCTCAAGGAGCATTGCTGATATACTGATCAGGACACAGAAATTTCCAAAGCAATTGTGATGCGTATTATTCAACAGTAACATTCACACACACTGTAAATGACATATATCCTGTACATTTCACCTTTGAAGGGCAATAGCAGAGGACCACACCTACTTCGCTCATACATGTTGGCAACTTGATTCTTTGCAGCATATGGCACACAACTAAGACACCATCAGTCAATTATGGAACAAAATGCATCATACATGAGGCAGGGGATATGCAATTGCAACAGTAACATTAATGTATGGCGACACCCTTGACAGCAGGAACCGTTACATCCCCTATCTTTGCAAGGACCATGTGTGACTAGAATTCCATATAAGCAGAACATAGAGAGCACAAGTGCCACACCTATGACCAGCATTGCGCACATGACATTACATGTACATGTCAGCCCATGTCCTAAGTCCTGACACACCCATGTTCCCGGTCTCATCCCACCTGTCTTAAGAGGTCCCTGGAATGGTAATATGTGTACCCAGACATTCCCTCCTCTACACACACACAAACTAACAATATTAATCCAGTGTGCTTCACCCTTTAGTATGGTATGCCATAGTCATTGTACATCTGTCTGCATGGACGTCAGGTTAAATAATGCACTGGCTTGTAGTCTCTAAGCCCTGTTCTCACCTGTAGATTGCTTCCCACGTGAAAGGTACTGTTGGCCATTTGAACCCAAATCTCACCTACAGGACTTGTCAAAAACGGATGCAGAACACAACTGTGAGCACCTCCATGCAGCCCAGCCATTTGAACATGCACTGCCCATGCAGATGCTTGGAACAGCATAGAAACTGCCATTTTATCGATTACACTGTTATGCATTGCCAGAAAAATAAGCTGTGTAACACAGCCCTTAGATTTATGTGTCACCTTCCAAAGCACAGGGCAAACACAGTTTTCCATGTCAACTGTCTTGTTCTTCCTCCGACCAGTCTTAGTCAGACCACTGAGTATGTACCTTGTGAAATTTCTGGATCCTGATTGACCCTGCATCCTGTTAGCCTGACTGGCACCTGTCTGTGCGTTACCCTTAAGGTTCTTTGTGGCTACATATGTATCATAGTTGCTTTCCCAACCTCACATTCCTCTGGGGGTATTTTGTCAGGTGGTTCTTCAATGCATACTCAAATACGTTATATAGCATAATCTGCTTATTTATCGTACCATAATTGGGAACTTGTCTCCAAATACCCAAATCATGGCCTATCCCTTGTCTGGGTCTCATGTATGCATGAGTGACAAAGTGTGACAGTCTACCATGGCCGTATGCAGGGATTGGGTATGGTGCCTCCAGCAGAACCAGCAACGTTAGATATTGTGCATGAAAAGTCTACACATGTTAGGACCCTGACAGTTCACATGCTGATTCACATTGCTCACAACATATTGATGGGCCGTGCGTGGTGAATAGCTGCGAGATTAATCAACACAGAGGCTATGATGTTCCCAGATGCAGTGGGAACTTTACAGGCCAACCTGTGTACAAATGTTGTAATGACACCTGCTGGTACAAGATTTCTGAGATATGATCTTACTCAGCACACCAAGGTTGCCTTGGTGACAGTCTCATAACACGTCTGCAATGACAGGGTAGGACCATCCCCATGTGGGTACTCAAATCCTCATTGGCTTTACTTCCATTGATCTCAGAAGGATACTAAGTAGATACAGGAATAGCCGCCACTGACTCATGACTAGACTTGGACGTAACTGTGACCACATAGACCCCTAAAAATATACAGGATTAACATTGGCCCACACACATGAACCAGACACCTCTTTGCAATTGATCACTGGAAATATGTGGCCACGTGCTGCTTGGTCTGCTGGTCCGCCACTTCCACAGGAGAGTTGTGGCTCTGTCATATGACCTCAACTGTGGCGTGATATTACAAATGTGGTTCATCTTTGGCTCTCCGTGTCAATAACACGGTACCCACTTAGTATGTACATGTGCCTGACTCATGGTGGGTTCACCAACAAGTGCCTAGGAAGCAGTATCCAAAATTCCAGGACATGTGATGGCCAAGTTTTGGACCATTGACATGAACAACCGTCTGCTATCTATCCGGTGCATGCTTTGACATTTGTGGTGTTTATGTTACCCAAAAACTAGAAAGTGCACACAGCAGTTGTTGCTACATGTATGACTAACACATGTCCTCTCTCATTTCCACACTGACTTGCATCTGAGGGTTGGACACATTGACTCCACATGCATACAAGCATATTTGCAATAATGCATCTTGTGATGATCACACAGTGGGTCAACAAAAATATTAGTAGCCAATGCACACACATCGAGCCATAGGCATTGAGGTATTGTACTTATGTGCGTCACCTTGCTCTCCTCTCCTGACGCCAAACATGCCCAATTTGTGCAATACATATATGTAGGCCACACGTTTGGCCAGCTATTGCGTCAGTCAAGAGTGAAAATCCTGTACATGAAGTAGCGGATCATGGTCTGCAGTAGTATGATGTGTCACATGTGCCCATACACCGTCATGCCCAAAGTGCGTGCAATCAGCCTATCTCAGTATTGTCACAACTGTAATATTACATTAAATGGTAAAATGACCCAAACCCAGTTAATGCCTGAAATTTTGCCACATACGCGTAAAAAATGACGCACATGCGTCAAAAAATGACGCTTATGGCCAAAAAACGACACATAATGCCCTGAAATAACTATTGGCCCTGAGTGGTATCTTCCACACTGTACCTCCGAAAATTGGTTAAGTTTAAAACTATTTCGGAAGGGTATGGATGGGGCTCAAATCTACTCCTGTGCGTCGAAAAAAATGACGCGCAGACTGTATGCGTCAAAATATTTAGATGCATGACGATAAAAACGCCCGCCATTTTAGGCAGGAAGTGATGTAATAGGTTATCCCGTTTACAGAATAGGTACAGTGGGTGTACTTCCACTTTCACTTTGCAGTCTGTGATATTTCCTGACTGTGTGGCTGTGTTTCAATTTGTTTCTGTATATTTAGTGAATTTGTCTCCTGTGTGGTCTTTTTATTGTCTTTTTGTGATTAAAAACTTGTTGTAGTATCTTGTCTTAGTGTTTTTTGTGCTCATTTGTGTTGTAAAGTATTGTCTTTGTTTTGTTTGGAGTCTGTTGTGGGTAGTGTTAGTTTGGGTATAGTTGGGCTGTGTTAGTAGTTTTTTGGAAATTTTCCTGTCCTACTTTCCCCCTATTCTCCTTTGTTCCCCTTTATCCCCTATTTCTCCATTCATACAAATATGTTGGGTAGGCCTTGTCTTGGCAGGATGGGAGAGGAGGAGCTGGGTGTATTCATTTGGCTGGTGTGCCATTTCCTACCCCTAATGATTGAGGCAGGTGGGCGTGTGATACAGGGGTATCACACTGAGGCACGGAGGCTCCGGTGGGCAAAGGTCTTGCATCATCTGCAAAGGACTTATAAGACACCCAGAAACGAACACCAGCTGAAGCACCGCTGGGCTGACCTTGTCTCCAGGGAGCAAGATCTGCTGGACCACCTGGGGATTGTGATTGGTGGCCCTGTTGGTGAGTACAAATCATGTTAATGTGCACGTTTAATTGCTCTATAGTGACATCAGCTGATTTTTACAATATTTGCCGGCAATGATGTTGAGTGTGTAGAATGCTACTGAAACATACAGGGTCATATTTCTACTTTGTTAAGGACCACAATTGCTATCTGTTAGGAAGCAAGAGCCCAGCAAACTTACTGAATACATTTGCATTATGTAAGTTAGTGCCGCCTTTGTGTCAAACAGCAACACAAATCAGGAGCCAATTATGTATAGATATAGGCCACAGTTGCCTGTGAGGTACAGAAATTTCCAACTCATTACCATCATTTGTTGACGCAACAGCTAGACTGACTTTCTAAACACAACATGAGGCTGAAAATGAGTGCAGGCTTCACGTCAATTGATGATAGCAAAGTGGCCCGAACATTTGTCTCATGTGTGTCTGGTGAGTGTGCAAGGAAACCGATCATGGACATTCCCAAAATCTTAGGGATTATTCTGCCCCTCCTTCATTTCGGATCCATGTCTGATCTGGATTTGGACCCATAGGTAACAAGTTCTAGCTGCGCTCAGCTAACATCTTAGACTGGTATTTGGAGTTTGTAGTGCCACATTTCGATTAGGGATGGCTGGCCAAAGGTATGCACATGGGTTCATATCTCTATGGTTGGTGCAACTCATCATAGCTGTGCCACATCAAATGAAGAAATTGTAAAAAAATGAGGGCTAACAACTGTCCCTGGCCTCTGTATATTGTACCTGTGTGTCATAAATTTGTCATGGTCACAATGGCTGGTTGACTGGTAATGCAGTCCTCACGGAAAGTGGCTTTGGATGTCTCTCACGGATACACATGATGAGACGAATACACTCCATGATTTTGTCTGCTCACTAATGAAGGAGCATGTTTGACAACACATGATAGTTAGGGCCACTGCATGTGTGCAGATATGTGTGTAACACTCACTGGAGACCCAGGGTATGTACATGTTAGCCGTGCTATGTAGGATGCAGTATCATAATTTCTGACAGGCTTTACTTTCTGATGTACTCTTACACATAGTATTTGTCTTTGGAATTGTTGTACAGTGCACAGACATTGAGCACATTTCTCCCTTCCATGCCTTACAGGTGGACCAGCACCCCACACTGTTGGTGAGGTGGCTCGATTTGAGGACCCAGACAACTCCAGTAAGTGTTGATATGTCTGTTATGTGTTGTGTTTGCTGGTGATGTGTGATGGGCTCCTGTGTGTTGGACACATAGCAAGGTGTGTTGCGCTGGCCAATCATTTGTTTTGTTTCATGAGTGGAATATCACTTTTATCATCATCTTTGAGTTGGCCAATCCTTATCCTATTGTCATATTTTGGTATTCTTGGTCAGTCCTGTAGGCACGGCAATGTGAATAGGGATGAGTCATGTGGATAAAACTTGATTTAGAAAAAGTCGCAATGGACCATATTAGTGAATTAGTCAGCCAGTCAGACCCAAACTCTCCCAGAATGGGGATGCCACATGCTTACCCACAGACTTCTGCTTTCCTATTCACTAATGTACTTATTGAACTGTAGGTTAAACTTCCTAGCAGCATGTAACTCTACATGTAGTGCTACGAGTATGTGGCACTTGAGTGCAATGGCCTCGGTGTGCATGCAACTCATGGCCAGGGGTGTTCTTGCATCTCTGTGTTTGTTGTAAGTCATGGCTTACTGGTAGTAAATGATGTGGACAAAGGTCTGCATTTCCAAACATGAGTGTCGATGGGATTGGTCAAGGGTTAGCTGTCTCCTATTTGAAGATCCTCCTTACCTGTGGTCTGTGTGCTGGGCCAAACACATGTCCAGCTTTCCTAAGCTTCCTGGGTGTCCTTGTTGTTAGAATTTATTAGTTGTTAGTCCACCCCCCCCCCCCCCCCCCCAGGCACAGGCATAGGTTTGTGAATAGTGTACCTAGGACTGATGATACAAGTTTGGTACACAGACATGTAAATCAGTGAATCACTTGTCTTAACCTAGTATACACAGTCATGTTTAGCACATGCTTACTATACTGGCAAGTCCATTTACAACTCGCAGATCATGTGGCCCTAGATTTCCACCCCATACAATGACATTTGTAGCCCTGACAGTGGTGGAGGATGTGCAGCATGATTGTTAGCTGACAACTGGCAGAACTATGATGCCAAAATCATGCCTGTTGTTACCCATCTTGTAGGGTTTGGATGTGCTATGTGTGATAGGACCTTTGTAGGCTGGCTTGCCATGTACTTCCTCAGGGACAATCAATGATCTGTATGAAGATATGAGCTGTTACAAGTACAATAGATGTATTGTCTGATTCACTTCTTGCGCCATTTCACACAATGCAGTACCTAATGATAGATTTTCTATTTGTCTTAACAGCTGCAAATATGACACCCATCCAGGTCAGGGAGTTTCAACGGCAGGCAATGAGATAACGCCACATCCTTGATGTCGAATCTGAGTACCGAAAAATAGCCCGCAGATATCGCCATGAACGAGCCTCCTGAGCCTGGAGGGCATTTGCACAAGGTAGCCCTTCTTTGCCTACCACAACCACCACCAGCACCACCACCACTACCACCCAGGTGGCACCACCAGCAGCTGGGACCATTGCGGGACCATCCACAGCAACTGCTCCTGGCCCAAGCACAGCACCACCTGCAGGGCAGCCCACAGCCATGGACACTACAGGGCCCCATACTTCCTCGGCTGGCACCCAGACCAACTCTGCTGCTTTTGGACAAATGCAATGGAAATCGGACCATGTCCTTAGGAAGATGAGCCGACTGCGGCAGGAGGTGGTACAGGTCAACCGCCGGGTGCGTTCCATCAAGAGGACCCTCTGGAGGGCCAACCTGTAGACCACGAGACGGACATGATTCCCTCCCCTCCCTCATCTTTCCTGGTTCTTATACTTTGTGGGTTTAGGGGGCTTAGTGTTAGGTTAGTATAGGCTGTTAGTTTAGTTAGTGTTAGTGGGTGGGGGTTCCTGAATATTTCTACTGTTTATTTTTAATTGTGTTTGTCAATGTTGGGGTTCTTGTGTGTTTACAAAAAAAAAGAAAATAACAAATTTTTTTAAAAAAAACAAAAAAACAAAAAATATATATATATTTGTTTAGTATATGATAGTATGTGTTTAGGTTAGTATCTGTTGTCCTCCATGTGTCCCGTCTCATAAGGGGGGTGGGGGGGTTGATGTTTAGAACATTTCGTTAAATGTGATATGTAAGTTTAGCTTAGGTTAGTTAGGGACAGTTGTGGGTAATGAGTAGTTAGAGCAGATTAGGGTAGGTAAGGCTTTTCCCCGAGTTTTCACTTCTGTTTTTACTATTTAATAAATATGTAGGTAACCATTTACAGTATGTGTCACATGCTTGTAGATCAGGGCCTCGGCATGGGTGTACAGTGTCTCTTTTGTATTAAATGTTTTGTCCTATGCTGCAAAAAAATCCCAACTGAGCTGTAACATTGGCAGCTACCCCAAAGCTACTTAGCTAAGATTCCGCCATTCATTGCAACCACCAATCAAAGTTACTATGAATCCCAAAGTGTTTTTTTTTCGTGATGTATGTTTTCAATGTCACATACTGTGCTTCCAGATTTAGTATTGGGGACACTGTGTTATGTCTGACTACAGTCTCATGTCCAAGAAAACCCTTATAAGGTGAGTGGTAGTATGCTCTCTTGTAGTATGGTGTACATAACTCACATAGATCATTTGTTACACTGTTCAGCATGACTACTTATTTGGATGTAAACTCATACACCTCCATTCATGCAGTTTGGTGTGTGTTAGCTTATATTTGTGGGCAATGTTACATACGTTAGTTTTGCATTAAAGCAACATTTTGAAGGCACTATTTTCTGGTTTTGACATCCCTTGAGGAAGCGTTAATCTGTCCAACACAGCATTATGGTGTATAGTTTCTCTTTTCCTCAGAAATTACCCTCAGGAAGGGCAGAATATGGTAGAATACAGGCCACTGTGCATAGTTATCAGCCCACATTATTTCAGGACAGTTGTATTGACAATCTATGATAATTGACAGGAGGCAAAATTCGCTGATCTACTGCACAGTTGATGTGTCACATTACACAGAGAGAAAGTGCTGGTGTAAGTGCTATTTATTGAAAAGTGCTGTAGTGCTATATGTACATTGTCCATGATTGCGAGTCCATTATAGTGACATCTTCCATTGTGATCCTACACAAGTGCAAAAGGACATGTCATTGGACATGCTGGGGCAAAGTGTCAGACAGTGCAGAGGGACAGGACTTGCCAATGAGTTAGTGAGTGACAATCACTGGGCAGGCTGACAAGATAAACAGTGGTTTGCAGAACAGTGCTTGAGTACAGTTGTTGCAAGACTGGCATGTTACAAAGCGCAGGACCTTGGTAATAGGTGGCCATGTGGCAGGGACTAGTGCTACCTGGTACTTTTACTTTTGAAGGTGATCTGTTCCTGGTCTTCATCTTCTGATGTGTGTGTTGCCTCCTCTGCCCTTGTTGGTGGTGGTTGTGAAGGGGCAACACACACCTCAGTGTGTGTAGACGTGGAGTCAGACATCCCTGTAGCTGCTACCTGTGGGGGTCTTAAGGGCAGTACTGCTGCAAGGAGGATCTGCTGGTTCTTAAGAATAGCAGCCAAATCACGATGGTAGGCAGCCAGGTCGGCCCTGAGGGGTTCAATGTTGCATTCGTGCACGCGTTGACAGGATTGCTGTTGTAGGTGTTGGGTCAACTGTATTAAAGCTGTGCTGATTTCCTTCAGCCTTTTTTCTACTTCCTGCAAGATAGTTGTTCGCCCTTGCATAACTGCTGCCTGTTCTTCAGTTGACATCATGCACAAAAGCACCCCCTCTAGGCTGGCTGCCATATTTTGCTTTCCCCACCCGCACCTCCTTGGCCAGCTCCTGCTGTACTCTGACTACAGTTCTCTCAAAGCTGGTGCCAGTGTCGTCAGGGTCCTCAGCAGTATTGGAGCTGGCAGGTCGTACAATTGGGGTTGTGGGTGGATCCTCTGCGATGGCTGCTGTATCTGTGCTCCTCCTTGTGACTGAAGGTGGGGTCTGGAGGGTTTCAAGGACCTCTTGGAGGGTCTGGTGGATGATGTTTGTCAGCTCGTCATCCATGTCATCAGGGTAGTCCTGGACAGGCATATCCGCAGGAGATCCACCGTCCTCTACAATGAAATACGGTACAATTAGTGTGTCTGTGTTGTGGCATTTGTGATGTGACATGCCTGCCTTGTGATGATTTTCACATTGTGATCCTGTTTCCTGTTCATTGCTCCAGTCTTTCAGATGGGCAGTCTCCCAGGCCTATGCCCCACCTGCATGTCACATGTATTGTGGTCAGTTTGTGGACTTGTCAGCATCATCTCCTCTAGGTGTTGGTTCTGGCCAAATAGTGAATTGCCACCTTCTTGTCCTACTCAACCATACCCCTACTTCCATTCTCATGGTGAGGCCTTTCACTGGCTGTGGGTGCTCTGACGGCACTAGCAGCACACTTAACAATCTGGACCTGCCCCAGTCTATGATCTTTCACATCCACCTATATGTAGTTGAAATGTAGCGTATACTATATATAGCATTGTTATTGCACAATATGGATGTCAGCATTGGTAATGTGTACTGCTGATGTTGGGGAATGTGTGGTACATTGGATTGCCCTGATAGTCGTAGCAGTGTCCTATTTCCTCCTCTGACTGTGCAGGTGTATTTCAGTGACCAGTTACATGTGTCCTCCCCCTCAATGCTGTTGTCCGAGCAGTATGACATTTGGGATGTTGCATTGTGACCCAGGCACAGGATGGACCCTGACATATGCAGCATGGGTGTGACATTACTGCTGTGTACCTCCTAATGTTGATGACATTGGCTGATGTTTGTGGCAACTATGGACATTCACATTTGACAGGACTGGAACTTTTGTCTTGATTTCAGGGGACTGTTAACGTTGTCATCCTAAACCGTCTAATTTGGGTGTGTATGATCCAAGGGGATGTTACTGCCGTTGGCTACTTGACCAGCAAACACAGCAGAGGTGGGAGTGGCAACTGTTGTCAATGTTACATTCCAGTTGTCAATATGGCTAGAGGTTGTTAATTGGGCCCTAGTTAATGTAGGGAGTATAGTGGCTGACGTGTGACGGGATGTCAGTTTGACGTTGTGCCCTTCCCTCCTGGCGAGGCTTTACCTTTGCAACATCGTTGGCATGACAGCATACCCCCATTGAAAGGTTGTTGGTGTTGTGTAGTGGTGTGGCCCAGGTTTCCTCTGAACGGGCCATGCCCCCCTGCCGTTCCCCTTTATCCATGCCACTCCATGTATATGATGACTTACATGCATTGTGTAGTAGGTATACCCCCCCTCTGGCAGTTAACATTAGTGCATTTTAATTCCCCATGCGACTTACCCTGCATGTGCGCTGTCTCCTGATAGTCTGCGCTGTCCTGTCCTTGGATCCCTGTGACGATCTCCTCAGGGATGACCGCTGCAACCATCTCCTCCATGTGGTCCAGGGCCTCCTGCGGTGCTGGACTCCCACCTCCAGTCTGCAGTGCTGCCTTCCTGTTCCTGGCCATCTTTTCCTTGGTCCTGCGCTTGCAGTCATGCCAGGGTTTCTTGCACTCGATGACTGTTCTGCATACTTCTGCCACACTGTTAATCTTGTCAACAATTTGTTGCCATATTGCCTCTCTCCTACGGATTGGCAACTTTGAGGTGACAAACAGTTGGTGCTGGTGTTCCATCACCTCTTTAACACAAATTTCCTGCTCCTCTGCACTTAAGCGACACTTTCTTTTCTTCTTTTCCCTGTCCTGGGTCTTGTGTGGGTCCTCCTGGCTGGTTCCTGGTCTGTTGTCATCTTCCTGGGGTCTGTACAGGCATCTGGGATCCATTTTGGCTCTCCTCTGCCTAAATGGCTGTGTTTGCGGTGATTTTTTACCCTATTGTGTCAAAAAACATCGTATATCTGGTTTGCGGTGTCGTAAATCGGCTCACAGTCATTTCCGCCACGTTAACGTTGTTTTCCTTTACGACGTGATGCTGTGGTGTGCGTCAAAGAAAATGACTCACATCTGTGGTTTGCACCGCCGTGCGTCAAAGTATAAATTTGATGACCGCGCGGCGCACAGAAATGGCGTTAACCGGAGGTAATATTTTTGACACAAAACTGCGTCAGTGCAGTTGTGCGGCAAAAAGTATAAATATGAGCCAGAATTTCTTTAAGGAACACTTATTTCTAATTTGCAGTTTCTGGACTGCTGTGGCTGTGATTATTTTGTATCTTATCCTGCTGGGACTGAACCAATTATGATATTTCAGCTTGCAAGCTGTAATCTTGTATCGTTTTAATATTCTCCAGACATACATATATACTGGGCTGATTATTAATTGGTAATAAAATTACTTGACTCCAATCACTGATTCCTGGTTCTTATTGGATGGCCAAATGGGCTTCAAGACAATTTAATTGTTTTATTGTTGCTAACTCTCTTGGCATCTCAATCAACTTAAAAAAATCCATCAGATGAGAGATTGTAAATCATGTAACTTCACTCACTCAAGGACAGAACACTTGAAGGGGGGTCAATAACATACCTTTGCACAATACAGAAAATATAAATCAAGGTTGAAATTGTGTATTATATTTCTGATGCTGCTGTGTTATTCCTAAATGATGACGTAAATTGATACTGCAAGACTGACTCTCACTTTGTCTCTCACCACAACTACCAGGTTATTAGCAGCCATTGAAAAAAATATAATGCTGATACCCCACTTGAAACTGTTATGTTAAATGATTATATTATCACTGACCAGCCACATTATATTAATGGCCTGATACAAATAAACGCCAGATCAAACAGCCACTGCTGGATTGCCTTGTCTCCCCCATATCACCCGGGAGAATAACAGTCACTAAAAAAGGAAATCCCCAAAACCCACTCAAAATCACCAGACTGAATGCTTTTATGTTTCCTGGCTGAACAGATAACAACAACAACATGCTAAGCACGTGATCAGACCTCCTTTGGTGGACTGTCTATCGCATTTGTCTCTTCCTATGCTGATCAAGTGGCTTGCAGTCAATGGGAAAGTGTGCATCACAGTGTCCTATCTGAATCTGGACAGGCTGTTGCTCTTCACAGTGGCCACAGTGGCAATCAAGGGTAAAAGACACCCAAAGAACAACCAAACAGAATGAGGCAAGAGATAATACTTCAATCCATCATAAAGAGTTAGTGCCATGTAAATATCAATTGGAGCAGTAGAGGATGTTAATGCATTTTCTCATCCTTCACAGGAATCGAAACGCTTCACAGAGGTCGACTGGCCTTTGGACCCAGTGAAGAGTGTGGTTAACCGTGCACAATCATTTCAAACTTACTCAACAAATTGTAACACCACAGAATAAAAATTCCAATCAGAAAAAGTTTCAAGGCTTTATTTTACATTCACAAAGCTAAAGTTACGTAAATTGTGTGCAAAATCAAATTGTAAAAATTAACCAACACCATTGGTTGCCGAAAACGGCGAAACAAGTTTAATCTCCTTAGCATCAACACCATTGAGCATTCAAGAAGAATACATACCATTAAAGTTATAATCTGAGCATTAGAAACATATCTCAAATCAGACTGTATTGACATTTGACAAATAAAATTTAACAGAGATCAAGAAACATGAGTTATGCCTACAACTAACTGAATTAGGACATCAATGGGTGGGAACAGACTAACACATGTACACAAAAGACAAAAGGAGACAAAAATAATTCATAAAACAATCTATCTAGGGCTAAGAGAAACTAACTAAAAAAATAAAATAGGTAGGCGTCAGCATACTAGCTTTTATTAGGAAAAGCATATATCAAGGGAAATAACATTAACAGGGAGATATACCTTTCCAAGGGTCAGCATTCAAAAGGATCTTTGTCAGCAAGGCATGTAGATCATCAGCAAAGTTTGTTAGAAGCACCATCAGAGTAAGTGCAGAACACGAGCTGCACAGAGAACAGTTCTCAGGGACAACAAGAGGACAACCAACTGAAACTTATGAAGTCCATCTCTATGGTAGAGGAAACACATTTTGACAGTTTAGTGGTCCCACTTCACACAAAAGGGGTAATATACAATTGGAGTAACCACAAATCGGAGTTGAAACATTGCAAAGTTTTCTCAGGTTTGGTCCTAATGCATCTCATTCTTCTGTGTGAATCCAACAGTCAATTATAATTTTCTATCAATTTGCAACAAGATGAGATCTTCTGAGGGTATACAATGGACTTGTCTTCTTCCCATGTCAAAGCACATGACGATAGAAAAGCTTATTTCATATTTAGTCCACTATTTCAAGGTCATTTAGAAACAAGTCTTATAATGTTAAACAAAGGAACCCTTTACTATTCATGAGAACAACTTAATGGAAAAATTCATGTTACAAAAGAAGAATGATTCATCACTTTTACATAAAGGCAAATACAAGTTCTGCAGGCCTAGTTATTCTAATACAAGAAATGTAATGCAATAATACAGCTATTACGAAAACACAAAATATGCCAAATTGAAAATTCGGCAATAATAATATAACATCAGAATAAATGAAACATTTTATTATGAATTGCAAATGTGTTAAGACATCATGGGCCATATGTACGAACACATTTTCCCATAGCCACAGAATGGGAAAAACTGCTTGCTACATCTGGCCCCATGTTAGGTATGACAAAGAAGTATACTTATTTTTATGCTCACATCTACTTAAACTCATAAATCACACAGAAACATTACAAAATCAAATTTTTTGACTACTAATGTTACTTTCATGTTTAAAATATACTTAAACATTATTTAAATGTTGTTAGCACACTGTTAAACCTGGTAGGCACAATGGTGCCCACCACAAATGAAAACATGAGCACTTTTAAAATATGTGTGAGAGCGTCTATATATGACATAATACTGCATCTTACAGCTCGTACCTGGTAACAGCAGATGTCTTACTATACTGCAATGAATTGAAATTAGCCGAATTGATAGACCAGGAACAGTATCATTCAAATCCTCAAAAATGACTGAATTGGAAGACAAAGGGGGTCATTCTAACCCTGGCGGTCGTCGACCGCCAGGGCTAAAATGATGGGGGCACCGCCAACAGGCTGGCGGTGCCCCGCAGGGCATTCTGACCGCGGCGGTTTGGCCGCGGTCAGAAGTGGAAAACCGGCGGTCTCCCGCCAGTTTTCCGCTGCCCTTCTGAATCCTCCATGGCGGCGCAGCTCGCTGCGCCGCCATGGGGATTCAGACACCCCATACCGCCATCCTGTTCCTGGCGGTTCGCCCGCCAGGAACAGGATGGCGGTATGGGGTGTCGTGGGGCCCCTGGGGGCCCCTGCAGTGCCCATGCCAATGGCATGGGCACTTCAGGGGCCCCCGTAAGAGGGCCCCACAATGAATTTCACTGTCTGCATTGCAGACAGTGAAATTCGCGACGGGTGCCACTGCACCCGTCGCACCTTCCCACTCCGCCGGCTCCATTCGGAGCCGGCGTCCTCGTGGGAAGGTTGTTTTACACTGGGCTGGCGGGCGGCCTTTTGGCGGTCGCCCGCCAGCCCAGTGTAAAACCCAGAATACCCGCAGCGGTGTAATGACCGCGGTGCGGTATTCTGGAGGGGGGAACTCTGGCGGGCGGCCTCCGCCGCCCGCCAGGGTGAGAATCACCCCCAAAATAATGTAAGATTTTCAATTCCTGAAAAAAAATGAAAAAGATAAGAAATTTGCCTTATTTACTGGCTTCTTCCTGGAACTCAAAGTACACAAGAAAGTACGGGGTTCTCTAGAGAAGGCGTCGCGGGTACCAGCGTTGCCCTAGGTTGTACGTGTTCCTATTTGGAAAGGTAATGTCAGTGAAATGTCAGTAAGTAACTGCAGAGTGCGTGCGTGGGGAGAGAAACCGAGGGGAGTTCCTTTTACGGACTAGGTGGTCTCACACACTATATAGTGTCATGCTTCATCATTTGACCACCTAGACCCACCCAGGTAGGACAGTACCACCTGGGCGGACTCAACCTCACTGTTAAAGGAACAGGAGGGAGTGCATAAATAAACTTGTTTCTGGAAAGATCGGGATCCAGCTAATCTAGTGAAAAATTAAAAACACCTAAGCAGACACCTGTAAGGAGTGACAAATGTAATGGCGGTGTCTGATTGGTGTGGTTAAAACAGGGGTTGGGACACCTCTGTGAGGATAAGGACTCACAGGGTCACCTAACTAATAGCCAACATGTTTCTGCCCTCAAAAGTGAGCCAATAGAGGTCTCGGGGCATTTGTCAGGGCCTAGGATCCCTAAGTCTCACGTTGGAGGAAATTTACTCTATGTAAAGGTCAAAGAGTGTGAAGTAAAAGGTCTACCTTACCCAAGGATTTACCTTGAGGCGGCCTGTGGGGGATGAACAGACAATTAGAACAATCGTGGCACACGACACTGGAACTCACTAAACGTTTTTGATCCACCTTTGGAGCTATAAAGAGCACACAGAATAAGAATGCAATTTGAGACCAGACTGAGACAACTAATTGCCTGATTCCTAGGATACTAACAAGGCAAGTGAGTATGACATCAAAGACACACGGTCAATTCCAACATGTGGAACATGTGATATGTATGGAGCTAAGGATTTCTCTTATGAGACTAACCTGAAGAAAAGAAAGTTCCTAATACTCAGAGGTTGCTGGTATTAAAGGCGAAATGGGAGTTGCCCTGCCATCATGGGGGAGCGGTTGAAAAACCTACGAGCAGATCTATTTAAAAAGTCATAATGGATTATGCACAGTATCTCGTAAATATGGTGCACGCCTGCCTTTTAGATCTGCCAGAGGGCAGCACAGCAAAAAGACTTGCGGTGCTGCTCTACGCCAAATCTTTGTAAATGAGGCCCTAGGTGTAGGTGCTGGTTTCACTAAAAAGGTGAAACGGTTATACAACAGTCCATTAGCAATGCTGCTGTGAAATGGATTTACATAATTTCTCATCAGGATGTTGAGGGGTACTAGAGATGGTTGACACTCTTCCCACTGCTGTTTATTCTGATTTTGGAAACGTTTGAGGCAGCAATGCCTCAAAAGAAATTAATATGTAGAATCAATACCGATGTGGTGGAATAGAAAGCTCTATTATATGCTGATGATATGTTAGTTGCCTTTGGAAAAATGAAGACATTACATATAACAAGAAACACAGCTAAAGCATCCCTCTATAACACCTCCTTTAGATGGAAGAGCTCCCAACTAAAGAGAATGTGGTGAGAGATAAATTAAATCCAGTCCTGTACTTGGTATCTAACAACCTCCATGACTGGTCTAAATTAAATTTTTGGGTGGGAGAGAACACATATCGTAAAAATAAATGTAGCACCCTCCTTTAGTTACCTATTTATGGTTATATCCCTGAAGGCACCAATGGATACTTTTTGATAAATGGAAAGGAAAATTCAAACATCTAAATAGGAAGGCCACTGACCTTGACTAAAGGCTGCAATATTACATTAATTCAGAAAATAGGGGGGGGGGGGGGGCAGTTTAGACAAAACTGCATGGAAACATACTGGTTAGAGCATTACCTGTCAAAAGTGAAATAACAGACTACCTGTCAGTACTGAAGTCTTGAAGTCAGAGGCTGTGTAAATATGACTAACTATTCTCCACTCCACAGTGGGCTGAGACTCTTATATATAAGACACTATGAATGTTTTAACCTCATTATCCACTCCCTTTGGTATGCATAAAGTGCAAATGAAAGAGACAATTGTTACACTACATGGGCACTACATGGGCAAATTATTAGGATCAAATCCATCAACCGAGATGTGTCGGCCATTCTTACATGCTTGCACACTTGGGGGACACACTAGGGTGTGCTGGGATGCATGGGCTTTACAGGACCCGTATAAATCTTAATTTTTCAGACACCCCAGCTTGGGAACTTAAAGAACAGTAGGCACACTGATTAGAAATTGAATTCTTAGATGAAGATTGGGCTGATCTTTTTCTAGTTCATAACAAATACCTTTGTGTATTACAGTTCAAATTGTAATATTTCATCTTGCATCAATGGTACGGGTCCCCATTCAAGTTACACACAGTCGGGTTGACCCAAGACCTCATTGTGTTAGAGAAGCAACCAACTTAACTGCGGTGTAGTACACCTGCTCTGGGAAGGCCTAAAACTAGAGATATAATAGCCACAGATTTGGGAAAAGGAACACTGGGGATTGATGCATCTTTAATTGGACAAACAGCAATCCTACATGCTACGTCAATGATAAAAGAAATAACACTTCACAATAGGAGTGGGTTTCTCAGTTCTAATGGCAGTGGCTAATCTTGGGATATTGAGATTAGGGAAGACAACATTCCTTCTTGAACCAAGTGGCTATAAAATATTTATAATCTAGAATCCTCTGAGAAGCCTATCTACCAACTAAATGAGTGACTTAGGAAATTGGAAGAAGTGTGGTGTCAGTGCCCCTCTTGCATACATTATAAGGCGCAGGCATATTGAGGCGCAAGGGGTTACAAAGTAGTGCAATGCATGCATTGCGCCACCTTGTAAGCCTGGCGTGGCAAATTTGGCCTTGTTGAGCCACATTTGTGTCACTTGTTCTGTGATTTTCAATTTCTTTGCAGATGTACTTTATTATTGACTCATATGACAGCATAACCCAAGTATACCTGGGAAGATATTTGATGTTGTGCCTTTAGTCCTTGGTTTCTTCTTGAGAAATCTAATATAGAACAGTTTTTGTGAGAAAGTAGATCATTAGTTGGGGTGAATAGCAGTTTCAGTTTCAAACTATTCAAACTTCTGTAATTTAATCCTGAGCTCAACCACTTATATCTCAGGCACAGAGCAGCGAGACTTAACTTAAGAAGAAAACTTTAATGAAAAAAGAGACCAAAACAACAAAAAAAACAATAAGGTGAACCGGAAATATGATTTTTTTTTTTAGTTTCAATTCAATTTTAGCCCCAAAAGCACAAAGCGCCAACGCAGGCAACTGGTCAAAATTATATATATCCTCACACACATATACACACATATTTCCCTGAACCAAGTTAAAAAGGATACACTGTGATCACTCCGTATCAGTTTTAGGGCAGCTCCTCTTCCAGGGAATTGGTGCCAACTGTCTAGCAAGATAATAGCAGGAGCTACATTTGCCCATAACGGTGTAAGCACACTTTGAAGTTGATTAGTTTTATAGGCATATACCAGATGGCCAAATTATCAGCAGAAGGTCAGCACCTCTCCTTTTGTCTTATCTGTGAAAAGCACTTCACACCCAACTAAGAAGGAATTAGGCTTCCCAGTGACAGTGCACACTGGTGGAAAGGCACATTTGGCTCATGCAGAAGAATGACAGCTTCATAAAAGTGACATTTTAAAAATAAGAATATAAAATCTGACTTGAACATTAAGTTGAGTTTTAAATTGCTCTTAAACAAGTCCTTTTTCTAACATGTTTTTTGTTGAATTCATTAGTGGATCACAACAACAGGAGTCCATACATATGACACTGTGTGTCGACAAGTACATTTTATTATACATGTCTAATACGCGGATGATAGCAATTCAGATCCGATTACATATCCATTATTTCAAAACACAACTTCATAACTAATCAAATAACCTACAAATAACAATAGTGGCAGCAGTCTATCAGCACTGCAACTCTCCTGCGGGGGGACTCCCCCCCCCCTGGGGGGTTGGTGGGGGGAATGCTAAGACAGAAGAGTAAGGAAGCAAAAACTCCAAAAACCCAGGCATGTTTGAAATGTTGGGGGGCAGCTTTTCTGGGGCTGGGAGTGGGTCCCAAGGGGAGCCTTCACACAGTATCTACCCCTCTGCAGGACACTGACCTGGGGCACACGTCAATCTACTTATTAACTACACTATCAGTCCAGTCTGTCACTGGGGACATACCACTCCCCCCCACCCGGTTGGTGTCGGTGGCGTCTTCCTCCATCAAAGTCACATCTGACATGTCCTCCAGCATAGAGCCCTTGAGCTCCAAGTCATGGTCCACATTCTCGTCGTCTGTGCACACTAAATGCAGTCGTCTCTCTTTCACCGTGCCCCATTTAAGCGTGCCTGACAACCACTTTTCTGTCATCAGAACATTGTTCTGTAGCCAATGGATGGCCACCCATCTTTTTGCCAGGATCAACCCCAGAAACGTGAACCTATGTTGCATCTGTGCCCCATGCCTGGGGGTGGAGATATACCCCATTAGACAGTGGCTGACCTACATCTCAGTGTGCACATAAATTATTGCTGGCAGTGTCCCAACAATCATATCTCAAAAGTCCAGTAATATACTGCAATTCAATGTTATATGTGAAAATGATGCTGGGGCCATTGTGGGGTCATTTAGGCCTGATGCAGGTAATAAAATTGAGTGAACTTGAACCGTGCATTGCTGGCCACTTTGAGAACCTGGGCATATGCTCTTTTCCAGGCCCTCTCTGAAAGGGGTTCTGGTAGGCTCTTGGAACGTTTGTTATGAGTCTCCATCATATTGATACAGTGATCTCCTTTAAGGGCTTTATAGATGCAGGAGATCAGATCTCAGGGCAACCCAGTGTCCAGGGGCTCTAGCAATATGTGTGACTCCTGTGGTTCTGCAGGACATTCGGTCCAAATCCCTCGAAAAATATGAGACATTTTGGCGTATTGCAAAAATTGGCCCTGTCGAAAATTGTCATCCTCCAGGGTAAGAAAGGTGTTGCTAGAGTAAAGATCCCCTGCAGTATTGAAGCGGCTGTGCAACCATTGTGATATATCCATCACAGACTCTATCGAGTAGATGGGTCTCAGCCACTGAAGCATCAGATGTTTGGCATCCTGTGCCTTGGGTATCACTAGGACAACTGTCTTCTCCCAGGCCATTGTCACTAGTACTATGAAGGGTTGGTTACCTGGGATACCTGCCCCCAGCCTAAGGCAATGTGAGAGATCTACATCCTCTCCCACATTCCCAGGAGTTTCTTCTCTGTGTTGGGGCCATCCATGCACTACTTGTAAGAGCCCTGCGAGATAATATGGCTGCAAGTCTGGCAGTCCAAGGCCCACCTGTTCGGTGTCCAATTTTAAAATCTCTAATTTCATTTGGCTTCATTTACCAGTCAACACAAGGGACATCAATAGGCTGTTGAGTTTAGCAAATGTGGATTTTGGGATGTCATAAATGGCATTCTGGAATTTGAACAGATAATGAGGTAACATAACAATGTTGCTTAATGCAAATCTGCTCATCACCAACAAGGGCAGGCAAGTTAAAAAACTGAATGATTCTTCTAATTCCTCAAAGACCTTTCCTGTCTTAAGGCGGTAACGAGTCTTGGGGGTATGCTAAATTTGTACCCACAAATACCAGAACTGATCACACTCCCATCTTAGTTTCATCATCAGGAGCATATAAGTAGACAGCATGATTGACCCCTTCCACCTCCATGCCCTAAGTAGTCATATCATAGCATATTCTGATCACCAAAGGCTCCATCACCAAAGTCATCAGGAGTGGTGACAGGGGGGCATCCCTGCCTGGTGCCCCTTCTAATACGGACCTATGCCCATCCTGTGGTGGACCTCTCATAGATACTCCCAATTAAGGGTATCAAATGCCTTTTCAATATCTAAGGCTATCAATGCTACCTGCAGTTCCCCATCTGTGATAGAGTGTAGTACATGGGGCAGTCTCCTTAAGTTCATATGGGTCCCTCTACCCAGTAGAAAGCCACACCGATCTTGTATACTAGTTGGGAAACCACCCCACATAGCCTGCTTGCCACTGTCTTCGGCAGTGTTTTTGTGTCAACCCCCAGCATCAAGAGGGGCCTGTAGGAACTGGGGCTTGAATAGTCTTTACTCGGTTTGGCGTGCATGATGATCTGTGCCTCACGCAGTGTTCAGGAGAATCCCACAAGCAAGTGCCTCTTGAAATGTTTCTAGTAGATGGGGGATGAGCAACTACAAGTATGTTGGTACCTGTTGGAAGCCATCAGGACCCAGCGACTTACCTATAGCCATTTCCAAAACTTTCTTCCTCTGTGCCTCATCTTGAATTTTCTTCGCCAAGTGCCCAGCATGTTCTTCTGTAAGCCATGGGATCTGTATGTGGCCTAGAAAAGTATTAATATCTGCAGACTGACAATTCCCAACCTTCCCATAAACTGAAGCCAGGTGGTCTTGTGGAAGGAGATTAATTGCAGTCTGTGACCCCGCCATGATGCTGTCTTGGAGCCTAAGGGAGAGGATAACTGGTGGCTGGAGTTCTCTTTTCAACAACCATGCTAGAAGTGTCCAGATCTGTCCCCCACCTGATGGAGCATAGTTGGTAGCCCTTCTTTACCAACTGGCCCAGTCTGTCCCAAGTCTCCCTCTACCACTCTTTAGGCTGTCATTAAATCTTCCAGCTGCCCATCCATCACGGTGGGACCCCATTGACGGTTCATCAGGCATTGTTCGTCCTCTAACAACTGTCTCTCCAAGCAGCGGCGAGTGCTGCTAATACGTGAGAGGCAGTCTCCATTGGTCACCACCTTCAGAGTCTCCCATTCATTACCTCTGGACTCTACTGTGGTCCAGTTGGAGTCAAAATAATTAAATAATACTGCTCTGCATGGAATTGGGTATTGCTTAGCGCCTCAGGTAGTAAACGCCACAGCACCACCTTGGGCCTGACTCCGCAACCACTTTACTCCAGGAGCACCAAGGCATGGTCTAAAAAACCTGTTCAGTATCTGAACATCTGTTATGTCCGTGGCGAGTTCATCTGCCACTAAGAACAATCAAGGCAACTGTGTGTGTTATGTGCTGGGGCATAACATGTGTATTCCTCGGCATCGAGGTGCGTCTTGAGCCTAACATCAAAGCAGCCCATGCGAATCAACACACTTTTCTGTATAGCCCCTATGCATGACTTTGTGTTTAGTCTTGGGGGATAGCGAACCTCGCTACTGTTCAATTCACAGTTAAAGTCACCCGCCCACAGCAGGGGAGTCCCTACATAGGGGAGCAGCTCCTTCTCAATGTCAGAGTAGAAGGTCTCGTCATCCGTACTGGGCGCATTCACTTTTCTAAACCATCAAGCAGCCCGCACAGCGATAGATATCGGCTCTCAATGTCAGCCGCAAAGTTTTGAACCCTGAAGGAGAACTGTAGGGAGATATATAAAAACTCTGCAGAGTTAGGAGGAGTTTGTGGTGGAGCAGAGCTGTCCTCTCCACTTCTTGTGTAACCTTTGAGTTTCATTGGCTGCCAGGTGAGTCTCTTGCAAAAGAGTGATTTGGATACCGCATCATTAGATGTATGAGTCTACCCTATATCATTTATGATAGGAGTTGAGACCCCGTACGTTCCATTCACTACCTAACACAAGCCTAAACACAAAGCAAATCAAACAATAACAGCAACCCATCCCACCCACAGGGTAAACACAAATGAACAACCATTTTTCACCATGCTGCATCACCCCATAACTCCCCATCCCAACCATTATCTACTACACTGAAAGAAGAAATCACACCACACCTACACTCGTACACATTCCCACTCAAAGCCCTGCAATCCACTAACAAAGTTCTGCAACAGAATAAAGATTGAAAAGGGGGGAGTGGCTGTCCCTGCGGGCAGTGACTACAGTCGCCGCCTCCAGGTACTGCCTAACCCTATACTCTCACTCTACCACTCTAATGATCCAATCATTCAGTCACTCATACCCTTGCACTCAGTGAGTGCCCCATGTCAAAGAAGCGCTCCTGTGGATATTCAAGGCATAATCAATTAACGAACAACCAGTCAACCAAATCAACCATCCATCCACTTGGAGTGAAAGGCGGCCCTCTCATCATTCCATGTGCATGCCACCTATTTGCCTACTTTTGCACAGCCATACGGCAGACATATTGGTCAAGGCCATACTTCATCAACCGGGAGGGCCTACAATGGGTTCACTATTTGGCATATCATTGGTATGTGTGCATTCCCTATTTGGGGGTGCTCATCAACATGAACAGTGCGTGAGGTCAAGAGCAGTAACAGAATAATTCTTAATGTCATAGTCCCCTTTGCTCTGGCATCTCCTCCACTGCATTCCCCGTGCTTCAATCTGAGTTGGAGGCCGTCACCACCTTCACCGGTGCCATCGGCGCCTTTCTCTGTGAGCATCACTGCTCCAGGTCTGGTGCACCCACCCAGCAAGACAACCACTTGGGAGTAGGACCGAGGGGTGCCCCTACCCCGCTGCCTCGATTTCCCTGAAGGCTAGAAAGGTGCTGAATTTCTGGGCCAACTACTATAATCGCAGTGGGCTGGCGGTAAGATCAGACCATCCCAATGTATTTCCAGCCAATCCCACACCATTTTCCGGGGTAGTGAAGAAATGTGACCTGAAGTTGTGGAGTACTTTCAGTTTTGCGGGGTGTAGGAGCATGTAACAAAGTTCCATAGCTGTTCTATAGCTGTCAGTTTTTGTTTGACTCCTCCAAAAGTCTGGCGAAACTGTTGCACTTGCCGGTTGTAATCAGGGAAATTGCTATGGGATGGTTCTAAAATTTGTGGTCACCAGATTGTCGGACAGCTCGTAGGATTGCATCCCTGTCTTTAAAGTTAAGCATTTTTGCTGTCATGGTATGAGGAAGGGCCCCCACTGGGTTTTGGCACCAGAGCGCAATGAGCTCTCTCTGTCATGAAGAAAGGGGACGCTGAGTTGAATGTATAATCATGCGCACCCAGTGCTCGAGGAAGTGCTCTGGGTCGGTCCCCTCTACTTCCTCCAGGAAGTCGACAAAACGCAGGTTGCCCCGACTTGAGGGGCCATTTACATCCTCAGCCCTTGCCTCAAGGCATTTGCTCTGGTAGCTAGGGCATCTGGTTTCACCCTCAGACAGGCAACTTTACCCTGTAGTTTGACAAAATCTTTCTCAGTGGCAAACAAGTATTCCGCCGCCTAGAGCAGGTCTACCCACAAGAGGCCAACACTTTGGGAGACAGTTTCAATTTCAGCCTGCACTGTTGTACCTGAGGTCAAAATTGCTGCCAGAATTTGGGCTTCCACGGGTCACTGTATATCGTGCGCCACATTTGGGCTCTACTGCTGGGGTGGATTTGTCACAATTGTGGACCCTGGGGTCATGCACGGGTCTGTTTTGGTCTGTTGCACCCCCTGCTGCTGCCTATCGTCCCTTTAATGATTGTTCCCCAGCGGTCTCAGTCAGCCAAAGTCTCCTTAAGCACCCTGTTCACTGTTTAATGTGTACTGGTTGACTGGGTGTCTCCTCAGGGTAGTCAGGCCTCACCCTAAGCAACATTATAGCCTCTCCAGGGTCTCGCGCAAGCCTGCTGGCTCCCCGTCCCAACCACTCCCCCAGCAATTGTCCTTGCCTTCTGCTCAGTTCTCCCAGCTCAAGTATAGGGTGACCTACACAAATCAGTTTCTAGATGAGAAGTGGGGGAAAAATGAGGGAGCGAGGTGGGGGCCCGTCACTGTCCGCAGTTAATACCGTACACCCGCGGGGTTCCAGGCCCTCAGGTGTCCATCGCCTCACTTTCTCCATGAGAAGGCAATTCCCCATAGACTGGGTCTCTGCACAGGAGCTATGCCCTCTCAGTGCTTTATTGCCCCAGGGCCCTTGCCTCAGGCCAAGGGCGTTTGCTCCCTGGGCATCCATGGGGCAGCTTACTGTAGACTGCCACCTCCCAGGTCACCACCGTCTAAAGGGGAAACAGATATGTCCCGTCTGGGGGGGAGGGCATTCAATGCACCTGCCACCAAGTCCCCCCTGCAGGTCACAAGAGCCCAGCTCCTCTGTGTCCATGGTGGGAGGCCTCTGTGGTCTCTGTTCAGTGAGCCCACACTGGTGGCCCGGCTCAACCCTCCATTGAGCTGGCTGCACAGTCTCATCAGACCGGCCTGGGGGCATTCCAATCGCCCCACTAGGCACTCAGATGCAGGCAGGGGGCACAATAGTAGAAGCCTCCAGGATGAAGGCAGTCCATAAGCAGAGGCTGCCAGCCGCTTCCCAGTGCACAGCCCACAGGCAACACTGTCTCTGTTCCTCTGATTGTTCTGTACTAGGTTGCTGCAGTCTATGCCCTGTGTGCTCCTGTGCAATGTTCTGTGAAGCGCGGCGCACAGAAATGGCGTTAACCGGAGGTAATATTTTTGACACAAAACTGCGTCAGTGCAGTTGTGCGGCAAAAAGTATAAATATGAGCCAGAATTTCTTTAAGGAACACTTATTTCTAATTTGCAGTTTCTGGACTGCTGTGGCTGTGATTATTTTGTATCTTATCCTGCTGGGACTGAACCAATTATGATATTTCAGCTTGCAAGCTGTAATCTTGTATCGTTTTAATATTCTCCAGACATACATATATACTGGGCTGATTATTAATTGGTAATAAAATTACTTGACTCCAATCACTGATTCCTGGTTCTTATTGGATGGCCAAATGGGCTTCAAGACAATTTAATTGTTTTATTGTTGCTAACTCTCTTGGCATCTCAATCAACTTAAAAAAATCCATCAGATGAGAGATTGTAAATCATGTAACTTCACTCACTCAAGGACAGAACACTTGAAGGGGGGTCAATAACATACCTTTGCACAATACAGAAAATATAAATCAAGGTTGAAATTGTGTATTATATTTCTGATGCTGCTGTGTTATTCCTAAATGATGACGTAAATTGATACTGCAAGACTGACTCTCACTTTGTCTCTCACCACAACTACCAGGTTATTAGCAGCCATTGAAAAAAATATAATGCTGATACCCCACTTGAAACTGTTATGTTAAATGATTATATTATCACTGACCAGCCACATTATATTAATGGCCTGATACAAATAAACGCCAGATCAAACAGCCACTGCTGGATTGCCTTGTCTCCCCCATATCACCCGGGAGAATAACAGTCACTAAAAAAGGAAATCCCCAAAACCCACTCAAAATCACCAGACTGAATGCTTTTATGTTTCCTGGCTGAACAGATAACAACAACAACATGCTAAGCACGTGATCAGACCTCCTTTGGTGGACTGTCTATCGCATGTGTCTCTTCCTATGTTGATCAAGTGGCTTGCAGTCAATGGGAAAGTGTGCATCACAGTGTCCTATCTGAATCTGGACAGGCTGTTGCTCTTCACAGTGGCCACAGTGGCAATCAAGGGTAAAAGACACCCAAAGAACAACCAAACAGAATGAGGCAAGAGATAATACTTCAATCCATCATAAAGAGTTAGTGCCATGTAAATATCAATTGGAGCAGTAGAGGATGTTAATGCATTTTCTCATCCTTCACAGGAATCGAAACGCTTCACAGAGGTCGACTGGCCTTTGGACCCAGTGAAGAGTGTGGTTAACCGTGCACAATCATTTCAAACTTACTCAACAAATTGTAACACCACAGAATAAAAATTCCAATCAGAAAAAGTTTCAAGGCTTTATTTTACATTCACAAAGCTAAAGTTACGTAAATTGTGTGCAAAATCAAATTGTAAAAATTAACCAACACCATTGGTTGCCGAAAACGGCGAAACAAGTTTAATCTCCTTAGCATCAACACCATTGAGCATTCAAGAAGAATACATACCATTAAAGTTATAATCTGAGCATTAGAAACATATCTCAAATCAGACTGTATTGACATTTGACAAATAAAATTTAACAGAGATCAAGAAACATGAGTTATGCCTACAACTAACTGAATTAGGACATCAATGGGTGGGAACAGACTAACACATGTACACAAAAGACAAAAGGAGACAAAAATAATTCATAAAACAATCTATCTAGGGCTAAGAGAAACTAACTAAAAAAATAAAATAGGTAGGCGTCAGCATACTAGCTTTTATTAGGAAAAGCATATATCAAGGGAAATAACATTAACAGGGAGATATACCTTTCCAAGGGTCAGCATTCAAAAGGATCTTTGTCAGCAAGGCATGTAGATCATCAGCAAAGTTTGTTAGAAGCACCATCAGAGTAAGTGCAGAACACGAGCTGCACAGAGAACAGTTCTCAGGGACAACAAGAGGACAACCAACTGAAACTTATGAAGTCCATCTCTATGGTAGAGGAAACACATTTTGACAGTTTAGTGGTCCCACTTCACACAAAAGGGGTAATATACAATTGGAGTAACCACAAATCGGAGTTGAAACATTGCAAAGTTTTCTCAGGTTTGGTCCTAATGCATCTCATTCTTCTGTGTGAATCCAACAGTCAATTATAATTTTCTATCAATTTGCAACAAGATGAGATCTTCTGAGGGTATACAATGGACTTGTCTTCTTCCCATGTCAAAGCACATGACGATAGAAAAGCTTATTTCATATTTAGTCCACTATTTCAAGGTCATTTAGAAACAAGTCTTATAATGTTAAACAAAGGAACCCTTTACTATTCATGAGAACAACTTAATGGAAAAATTCATGTTACAAAAGAAGAATGATTCATCACTTTTACATAAAGGCAAATACAAGTTCTGCAGGCCTAGTTATTCTAATACAAGAAATGTAATGCAATAATACAGCTATTACGAAAACACAATATGCAAAATTGAAAATTCGGCAATAATAATATAACATCAGAATAAATGAAACATTTTATTATGAATTGCAAATGTGTTAAGACATCATGGGCCATATGTACGAACACATTTTCCCATAGCCACAGAATGGGAAAAACTGCTTGCTACATCTGGCCCCATGTTAGGTATGACAAAGAAGTACACTTATTTTTATGCTCACATCTACTTAAACTCATAAATCACACAGAAACATTACAAAATCAAATTTTTTGACTACTAATGTTACTTTCATGTTTAAAATATACTTAAACATTATTTAAATGTTGTTAGCACACTGTTAAACCTGGTAGGCACAATGGTGCCCACCACAAATGAAAACATGAGCACTTTTAAAATATGTGTGAGAGCGTCTATATATGACATAATACTGCATCTTACAGCTCGTACCTGGTAACAGCAGATGTCTTACTATACTGCAATGAATTGAAATTAGCCGAATTGATAGACCAGGAACAGTATCATTCAAATCCTCAAAAATGACTGAATTGGAAGACAAAGGGGGTCATTCTAACCCTGGCGGTCGTCGACCGCCAGGGCTAAAATGATGGGGGCACCGCCAACAGGCTGGCGGTGCCCCGCAGGGCATTCTGACCGCGGCGGTTTGGCCGCGGTCAGAAGTGGAAAACCGGCGGTCTCCCGCCAGTTTTCCGCTGCCCTTCTGAATCCTCCATGGCGGCGCAGCTCGCTGCGCCGCCATGGGGATTCAGACACCCCATACCGCCATCCTGTTCCTGGCGGTTCGCCCGCCAGGAACAGGATGGCGGTATGGGGTGTCGTGGGGCCCCTGGGGGCCCCTGCAGTGCCCATGCCAATGGCATGGGCACTTCCGGGGCCCCCGTAAGAGGGCCCCACAATGAATTTCACTGTCTGCATTGCAGACAGTGAAATTCGCGACGGGTGCCACTGCACCCGTCGCACCTTCCCACTCCGCCGGCTCCATTCGGAGCCGGCGTCCTCGTGGGAAGGTTGTTTTACACTGGGCTGGCGGGCGGCCTTTTGGCGGTCGCCCGCCAGCCCAGTGTAAAACCCAGAATACCCGCAGCGGTGTAATGACCGCGGTGCGGTATTCTGGAGGGGGGAACTCTGGCGGGCGGCCTCCGCCGCCCGCCAGGGTGAGAATCACCCCCAAAATAATGTAAGATTTTCAATTCCTGAAAAAAAATGAAAAAGATAAGAAATTTGCCTTATTTACTGGCTTCTTCCTGGAACTCAAAGTACACAAGAAAGTACGGGGTTCTCTAGAGAAGGCGTCGCGGGTACCAGCGTTGCCCTAGGTTGTACGTGTTCCTATTTGGAAAGGTAATGTCAGTGAAATGTCAGTAAGTAACTGCAGAGTGCGTGCGTGGGGAGAGAAACCGAGGGGAGTTCCTTTTACGGACTAGGTGGTCTCACACACTATATAGTGTCATGCTTCATCATTTGACCACCTAGACCCACCCAGGTAGGACAGTACCACCTGGGCGGACTCAACCTCACTGTTAAAGGAACAGGAGGGAGTGCGTAAATAAACTTGTTTCTGGAAAGATCGGGATCCAGCTAATCTAGTGAAAAATTAAAAACACCTAAGCAGACACCTGTAAGGAGTGACAAATGTAATGGCGGTGTCTGATTGGTGTGGTTAAAACAGGGGTTGGGACACCTCTGTGAGGATAAGGACTCACAGGGTCACCTAACTAATAGCCAACATGTTTCTGCCCTCAAAAGTGAGCCAATAGAGGTCTCGGGGCATTTGTCAGGGCCTAGGATCCCTAAGTCTCACGTTGGAGGAAATTTACTCTATGTAAAGGTCAAAGAGTGTGAAGTAAAAGGTCTACCTTACCCAAGGATTTACCTTGAGGCGGCCTGTGGGGGATGAACAGACAATTAGAACAATCGTGGCACACGACACTGGAACTCACTAAACGTTTTTGATCCACCTTTGGAGCGATAAAGAGCACACAGAATAAGAATGCAATTTGAGACCAGACTGAGACAACTAATTGCCTGATTCCTAGGATACTAACAAGGCAAGTGAGTATGACATCAAAGACACACGGTCAATTCCAACATGTGGAACATGTGATATGTATGGAGCTAAGGATTTCTCTTATGAGACTAACCTGAAGAAAAGAAAGTTCCTAATACTCAGAGGTTGCTGGTATTAAAGGCGAAATGGGAGTTGCCCTGCCATCATGGGGGAGCGGTTGAAAAACCTACGAGCAGATCTATTTAAAAAGTCATAATGGATTATGCACAGTATCTCGTAAATATGGTGCACGCCTGCCTTTTAGATCTGCCAGAGGGCAGCACAGCAAAAAGACTTGCGGTGCTGCCCTACGCCAAATCTTTGTAAATGAGGCCCTAGGTGTAGGTGCTGGTTTCACTAAAAAGGTGAAACGGTTATACAACAGTCCATTAGCAATGCTGCCGTGAAATGGATTTACATAATTTCTCATCAGGATGTTGAGGGGTACTAGAGATGGTTGACACTCTTCCCACTGCTGTTTATTCTGATTTTGGAAACGTTTGAGGCAGCAATGCCTCAAAAGAAATTAATATGTAGAATCAATACCGATGTGGTGGAATAGAAAGCTCTATTATATGCTGATGATATGTTAGTTGCCTTTGGAAAAATGAAGACATTACATATAACAAGAAACACAGCTAAAGCATCCCTCTATAACACCTCCTTTAGATGGAAGAGCTCCCAACTAAAGAGAATGTGGTGAGAGATAACTTAAATCCAGTCCTGTACTTGGTATCTAACAACCTCCATGACTGGTCTAAATTAAATTTTTGGGTGGGAGAGAACACATATCGTAAAAATAAATGTAGCACCCTCCTTTAGTTACCTATTTATGGTTATATCCCTGAAGGCACCAATGGATACTTTTTGATAAATGGAAAGGAAAATTCAAACATCTAAATAGGAAGGCCACTGACCTTGACTAAAGGCTGCAATATTACATTAATTCAGAAAATAGGGGGGGGGGCAGTTTAGACAAAACTGCATGGAAACATACTGGTTAGAGCATTACCTGTCAAAAGTGAAATAACAGACTACCTGTCAGTACTGAAGTCTTGAAGTCAGAGGCTGTGTAAATATGACTAACTATTCTCCACTCCACAGTGGGCTGAGACTCTTATATATAAGACACTATGAATGTTTTAACCTCATTATCCACTCCCTTTGGTATGCATAAAGTGCAAATGAAAGAGACAATTGTTACACTACATGGGCACTACATGGGCAAATTATTAGGATCAAATCCATCAACCGAGATGTGTCGGCCATTCTTACATGCTTGCACACTTGGGGGACACACTAGGGTGTGCTGGGATGCATGGGCTTTACAGGACCCGTATAAATCTTAATTTTTCAGACACCCCAGCTTGGGAACTTAAAGAACAGTAGGCACACTGATTAGAAATTGAATTCTTAGATGAAGATTGGGCTGATCTTTTTCTAGTTCATAACAAATACCTTTGTGTATTACAGTTCAAATTGTAATATTTCATCTTGCATCAATGGTACGGGTCCCCATTCAAGTTACACACAGTCGGGTTGACCCAAGACCTCATTGTGTTAGAGAAGCAACCAACTTAACTGCGGTGTAGTACACCTGCTCTGGGAAGGCCTAAAACTAGAGATATAATAGCCACAGATTTGGGAAAAGGAACACTGGGGATTGATGCATCTTTAATTGGACAAACAGCAATCCTACATGCTACGTCAATGATAAAAGAAATAACACTTCACAATAGGAGTGGGTTTCTCAGTTCTAATGGCAGTGGCTAATCTTGGGATATTGAGATTAGGGAAGACAACATTCCTTCTTGAACCAAGTGGCTATAAAATATTTATAATCTAGAATCCTCTGAGAAGCCTATCTACCAACTAAATGAGTGACTTAGGAAATTGGAAGAAGTGTGGTGTCAGTGCCCCTCTTGCATACATTATAAGGCGCAGGCATATTGAGGCGCAAGGGGTTACAAAGTAGTGCAATGCATGCATTGCGCCACCTTGTAAGCCTGGCGTGGCAAATTTGGCCTTGTTGAGCCACATTTGTGTCACTTGTTCTGTGATTTTCAATTTCTCTGCAGATGTACTTTATTATTGACTCATATGACAGCATAACCCAAGTATACCTAGGAAGATATTTGATGTTGTGCCTTTAGTCCTTGGTTTCTTCTTGAGAAATCTAATATAGAACAGTTTTTGTGAGAAAGTAGATCATTAGTTGGGGTGAATAGCAGTTTCAGTTTCAAACTATTCAAACTTCTGTAATTTAATCCTGAGCTCAACCACTTATATCTCAGGCACAGAGCAGCGAGACTTAACTTAAGAAGAAAACTTTAATGAAAAAAGAGACCAAAACAACAAAAAAACCAATAAGGTGAACCGGAAATATGATTTTTTTTTTTTGTTTCAATTCAATTTTAGCCCCAAAAGCACAAAGCGCCAACGCAGGCAACTGGTCAAAATTATATATATCCTCACACACATATACACACATATTTCCCTGAACCAAGTTAAAAAGGATACACTGTGATCACTCCGTATCAGTTTTAGGGCAGCTCCTCTTCCAGGGGATTGGTGCCAACTGTCTAGCAAGATAATAGCAGGAGCTACATTTGCCCATAACGGTGTAAGCACACTTTGAAGTTGATTAGTTTGATAGGCATATACCAGATGGCCAAATTATCAGCAGAAGGTCAGCACCTCTCCTTTTGTCTTATCTGTGAAAAGCACTTCACACCCAACTAAGAAGGAATTAGGCTTCCCAGTGACAGTGCACACTGGTGGAAAGGCACATTTGGCTCATGCAGAAGAATGACAGCTTCATAAAAGTGACATTTTAAAAATAAGAATATAAAATCTGACTTGAACATTAAGTTGAGTTTTAAATTGCTCTTAAACAAGTCCTTTTTCTAACATGTTTTTTGTTGAATTCATTAGTGGATCACAACAACAGGAGTCCATACATATGACACTGTGTGTCGACAAGTACATTTTATTATACATGTCTAATACGCGGATGATAGCAATTCAGATCCGATTACATATCCATTATTTCAAAACACAACTTCATAACTAATAAAATAACCTACAAATAACAATAGTGGCAGCAGTCTATCAGCACTGCAACTCTCCTGCGGGGGGACTCCCCCCCCCTGGGGGGTTGGTGGGGGGGAATGCTAAGACAGAGGAGTAAGGAAGCAAAAACTCCAAAAACCCAGGCATGTTTGAAATGTTGGGGGGCAGCTTTTCTGGGGCTGGGAGTGGGTCCCAAGGGGAGCCTTCACACAGTATCTACCCCTCTGCAGGACACTGACCTGGGGCACACGTCAATCTACTTATTAACTACACTATCAGTCCAGTCTGTCACTGGGGACATACCACTCCCCCCCACCCGGTTGGTGTCGGTGGCGTCTTCCTCCATCAAAGTCACATCTGACATGTCCTCCAGCATAGAGCCCTTGAGCTCCAAGTCATGGTCCACATTCTCGTCGTCTGTGCACACTAAATGCAGTCGTCTCTCTTTCACCGTGCCCCATTTAAGCGTGCCTGACAACCACTTTTCTGTCATCAGAACATTGTTCTGTAGCCAATGGATGGCCACCCATCTTTTTGCCAGGATCAACCCCAGAAACGTGAACCTATGTTGCATCTGTGCCCCATGCCTGGGGGTGGAGATATACCCCATTAGACAGTGGCTGACCTACATCTCAGTGTGCACATAAATTATTGCTGGCAGTGTCCCAACAATCATATCTCAAAAGTCCAGTAATATACTGCAATTCAATGTTATATGTGAAAATGATGCTGGGGCCATTGTGGGGTCATTTAGGCCTGATGCAGGTAATAAAATTGAGTGAACTTGAACCGTGCATTGCTGGCCACTTTGAGAACCTGGGCATATGCTCTTTTCCAGGCCCTCTCTGAAAGGGGTTCTGGTAGGCTCTTGGAACGTTTGTTATGAGTCTCCATCATATTGATACAGTGATCTCCTTTAAGGGCTTTATAGATGCAGGAGATCAGATCTCAGGGCAACCCAGTGTCCAGGAGCTCTAGCAATATGTGTGACTCCTGTGGTTCTGCAGGACATTCGGTCCAAATCCCTCGAAAAATATGAGACATTTTGGCGTATTGCAAAAATTGGCCCTGTCGAAAATTGTCATCCTCCAGGGTAAGAAAGGTGTTGCTAGAGTAAAGATCCCCTGCAGTATTGAAGCGGCTGTGCAACCATTGTGATATATCCATCACAGACTCTATCGAGTAGATGGGTCTCAGCCACTGAAGCATCAGATGTTTGGCATCCTGTGCCTTGGGTATCACTAGGACAACTGTCTTCTCCCAGGCCATTGTCACTAGTACTATGAAGGGTTGGTTACCTGGGATACCTGCCCCCAGCCTAAGGCAATGTGAGAGATCTACATCCTCTCCCACATTCCCAGGAGTTTCTTCTCTGTGTTGGGGCCATCCATGCACTACTTGTAAGAGCCCTGCGAGATAATATGGCTGCAAGTCTGGCAGTCCAAGGCCCACCTGTTCGGTGTCCAATTTTAAAATCTCTAATTTCATTTGGCTTCATTTACCAGTCAACACAAGGGACATCAATAGGCTGTTGAGTTTAGCAAATGTGGATTTTGGGATGTCATAAATGGCATTCTGGAATTTGAACAGATAATGAGGTAACATAACAATGTTGCTTAATGCAAATCTGCTCATCACCAACAAGGGCAGGCAAGTTAAAAAACTGAATGATTCTTCTAATTCCTCAAAGACCTTTCCTGTCTTAAGGCGGTAACGAGTCTTGGGGGTATGCTAAATTTGTACCCACAAATACCAGAACTGATCACACTCCCATCTTAGTTTCATCATCAGGAGCATATAAGTAGACAGCATGATTGACCCCTTCCACCTCCATGCCCTAAGTAGTCATATCATAGCATATTCTGATCACCAAAGGCTCCATTACCAAAGTGATCAGGAGTGGTGACAGGGGGCATCCCTGCCTGGTGCCCCTTCTAATACGGACCTATGCCCATCCTGTGGTGGACCTCTCATAGATACTCCCAATTAAGGGTATCAAATGCCTTTTCAATATCTAAGGCTATCAATGCTACCTGCAGTTCCCCATCTGTGATAGAGTGTAGTACATGGGGCAGTCTCCTTAAGTTCATATGGGTCCCTCTACCCAGTAGAAAGCCACACCGATCTTGTATACTAGTTGGGAAACCACCCCACATAGCCTGCTTGCCACTGTCTTCGGCAGTGTTTTTGTGTCAACCCCCAGCATCAAGAGGGGCCTGTAGGAACTGGGGCTTGAATAGTCTTTACTCGGTTTGGCGTGCATGATGATCTGTGCCTCACGCAGTGTTCAGGAGAATCCCACAAGCAAGTGCCTCTTGAAATGTTTCTAGTAGATGGGGGATGAGCAACTACAAGTATGTTGGTACCTGTTGGAAGCCATCAGGACCCAGCGACTTACCTATAGCCATTTCCAAAACTTTCTTCCTCTGTGCCTCATCTTGAATTTTCTTCGCCAAGTGCCCAGCATGTTCTTCTGTAAGCCATGGGATCTGTATGTGGCCTAGAAAAGTATTAATATCTGCAGACTGACAATTCCCAACCTTCCCATAAACTGAAGCCAGGTGGTCTTGTGGAAGGAGATTAATTGCAGTCTGTGACCCCGCCATGATGCTGTCTTGGAGCCTAAGGGAGAGGATAACTGGTGGCTGGAGTTCTCTTTTCAACAACCATGCTAGAAGTGTCCAGATCTGTCCCCCACCTGATGGAGCATAGTTGGTAGCCCTTCTTTACCAACTGGCCCAGTCTGTCCCAAGTCTCCCTCTACCACTCTTTAGGCTGTCATTAAATCTTCCAGCTGCCCATCCATCACGGTGGGACCCCATTGACGGTTCATCAGGCATTGTTCGTCCTCTAACAACTGTCTCTCCAAGCAGCGGCGAGTGCTGCTAATACGTGAGAGGCAGTCTCCATTGGTCACCACCTTCAGAGTCTCCCATTCATTACCTCTGGACTCTACTGTGGTCCAGTTGGAGTCAAAATAATTAAATAATACTGCTCTGCATGGAATTGGGTATTGCTTAGCGCCTCAGGTAGTAAACGCCACAGCACCACCTTGGGCCTGACTCCGCAACCACTTTACTCCAGGAGCACCAAGGCATGGTCTAAAAAACCTGTTCAGTATCTGAACATCTGTTATGTCCGTGGCGAGTTCATCTGCCACTAAGAACAATCAAGGCAACTGTGTGTGTTATGTGCTGGGGCATAACATGTGTATTCCTCGGCATCGAGGTGCGTCTTGAGCCTAACATCAAAGCAGCCCATGCGAATCAACACACTTTTCTGTATAGCCCCTATGCATGACTTTGTGTTTAGTCTTGGGGGATAGCGAACCTCGCTACTGTTCAATTCACAGTTAAAGTCACCCGCCCACAGCAGGGGAGTCCCTACATAGGGGAGCAGCTCCTTCTCAATGTCAGAGTAGAAGGTCTTGTCATCCGTACTGGGCGCATTCACTTTTCTAAACCATCAAGCAGCCCGCACAGCGATAGATATCGGCTCTCAATGTCAGCCGCAAAGTTTTGAACCCTGAAGGAGAACTGTAGGGAGATATATAAAAACTCTGCAGAGTTAGGAGGAGTTTGTGGTGGAGCAGAGCTGTCCTCTCCACTTCTTGTGTAACCTTTGAGTTTCATTGGCTGCCAGGTGAGTCTCTTGCAAAAGAGTGATTTGGATACCGCATCATTAGATGTATGAGTCTACCCTATATCATTTATGATAGGAGTTGAGACCCCGTACGTTCCATTCACTACCTAACACAAGCCTAAACACAAAGCAAATCAAACAATAACAGCAACCCATCCCACCCACAGGGTAAACACAAATGAACAACCATTGTTCACCATGCTGCATCACCCCATAACTCCCCATCCCAACCATTATCTACTACACTGAAAGAAGAAATCACACCACACCTACACTCGTACACATTCCCACTCAAAGCCCTGCAATCCACTAACAAAGTTCTGCAACAGAATAAAGATTGAAAAGGGGGGAGTGGCTGTCCCTGCGGGCAGTGACTACAGTCGCCGCCTCCAGGTACTGCCTAACCCTATACTCTCACTCTACCACTCTAATGATCCAATCATTCAGTCACTCATACCCTTGCACTCAGTGAGTGCCCCATGTCAAAGAAGCGCTCCTGTGGATATTCAAGGCATAATCAATTAACGAACAACCAGTCAACCAAATCAACCATCCATCCACTTGGAGTGAAAGGCGGCCCTCTCATCATTCCATGTGCATGCCACCTATTTGCCTACTTTTGCACAGCCATACGGCAGACATATTGGTCAAGGCCATACTTCATCAACCGGGAGGGCCTACAATGGGTTCACTATTTGGCATATCATTGGTATGTGTGCATTCCCTATTTGGGGGTGCTCATCAACATGAACAGTGCGTGAGGTCAAGAGCAGTAACAGAATAATTCTTAATGTCATAGTCCCCTTTGCTCTGGCATCTCCTCCACTGCATTCCCCGTGCTTCAATCTGAGTTGGAGGCCGTCACCACCTTCACCGGTGCCATCGGCGCCTTTCTCTGTGAGCATCACTGCTCCAGGTCTGGTGCACCCACCCAGCAAGACAACCACTTGGGAGTAGGACCGAGGGGTGCCCCTACCCCGCTGCCTCGATTTCCCTGAAGGCTAGAAAGGTGCTGAATTTCTGGGCCAACTACTATAATCGCAGTGGGCTGGCGGTAAGATCAGACCATCCCAATGTATTTCCAGCCAATCCCACACCATTTTCCGGGGTAGTGAAGAAATGTGACCTGAAGTTGTGGAGTACTTTCAGTTTTGCGGGGTGTAGGAGCATGTAACGAAGTTCCATAGCTGTTCTATAGCTGTCAGTTTTTGTTTGACTCCTCCAAAAGTCTGGCGAAACTGTTGCACTTGCCGGTTGTAATCAGGGAAATTGCTATGGGATGGTTCTAAAATTTGTGGTCACCAGATTGTCGGACAGCTCGTAGGATTGCATCCCTGTCTTTAAAGTTAAGCATTTTTGCTGTCATGGTATGAGGAAGGGCCCCCACTGGGTTTTGGCACCAGAGCGCAATGAGCTCTCTCTGTCATGAAGAAAGGGGACGCTGAGTTGAATGTATAATCATGCGCACCCAGTGCTCGAGGAAGTGCTCTGGGTCGGTCCCCTCTACTTCCTCCAGGAAGTCGACAAAACGCAGGTTGCCCCGACTTGAGGGGCCATTTACATCCTCAGCCCTTGCCTCAAGGCATTTGCTCTGGTAGCTAGGGCATCTGGTTTCACCCTCAGACAGGCAACTTTACCCTGTAGTTTGACAAAATCTTTCTCAGTGGCAAACAAGTATTCCGCCGCCTAGAGCAGGTCTACCCACAAGAGGCCAACACTTTGGGAGACAGTTTCAATTTCAGCCTGCACTGTTGTACCTGAGGTCAAAATTGCTGCCAGAATTTGGGCTTCCACGGGTCACTGTATATCGTGCGCCACATTTGGGCTCTACTGCTGGGGTGGATTTGTCACAATTGTGGACCCTGGGGTCATGCACGGGTCTGTTTTGGTCTGTTGCACCCCCTGCTGCTGCCTATCGTCCCTTTAATGATTGTTCCCCAGCGGTCTCAGTCAGCCAAAGTCTCCTTAAGCACCCTGTTCACTGTTTAATGTGTACTGGTTGACTGGGTGTCTCCTCAGGGTAGTCAGGCCTCACCCTAAGCAACATTATAGCCTCTCCAGGGTCTCGCGCAAGCCTGCTGGCTCCCCGTCCCAACCACTCCCCCAGCAATTGTCCTTGCCTTCTGCTCAGTTCTCCCAGCTCAAGTATAGGGTGACCTACACAAATCAGTTTCTAGATGAGAAGTGGGGGAAAAATGAGGGAGCGAGGTGGGGGCCCGTCACTGTCCGCAGTTAATACCGTACACCCGCGGGGTTCCAGGCCCTCAGGTGTCCATCGCCTCACTTTCTCCATGAGAAGGCAATTCCCCATAGACTGGGTCTCTGCACAGGAGCTATGCCCTCTCAGTGCTTTATTGCCCCAGGGCCCTTGCCTCAGGCCAAGGGCGTTTGCTCCCTGGGCATCCATGGGGCAGCTTACTGTAGACTGCCACCTCCCAGGTCACCACCGTCTAAAGGGGAAACAGATATGTCCCGTCTGGGGGGGAGGGCATTCAATGCACCTGCCACCAAGTCCCCCCTGCAGGTCACAAGAGCCCAGCTCCTCTGTGTCCATGGTGGGAGGCCTCTGTGGTCTCTGTTCAGTGAGCCCACACTGGTGGCCCGGCTCAACCCTCCATTGAGCTGGCTGCACAGTCTCATCAGACCGGCCTGGGGGCATTCCAATCGCCCCACTAGGCACTCAGATGCAGGCAGGGGGCACAATAGTAGAAGCCTCCAGGATGAAGGCAGTCCATAAGCAGAGGCTGCCAGCCGCTTCCCAGTGCACAGCCCACAGGCAACACTGTCTCTGTTCCTCTGATTGTTCTGTACTAGGTTGCTGCAGTCTATGCCCTGTGTGCTCCTGTGCAATGTTCTGTGAAGCCGGTCATGCTGTCTCTATGGTCCAACATGAGGCCATGCCAATCACCCCCCCAGGAATTTAGGTCCAGGCAGAGGGCCTAGCAGCAGAGGCCTGCTGGCTCAAAGTCGTCTAGTAAAGGAAGGCTGCTGGCCACCCCTCAGTACTCTGCCCTTTGACAGCCTCCCCAACGCCCTCGGCTCCGGCAGGCGCTGTCGACATCCCCAGAGAGTCTTACCAAGGCAGGGATATCATCTGAACCCCCAGCTCAGCAGCGAGAATGGGGTGAATTTTCAGGGCGACGGAGTGCTCGGTTTCGGTAGGATGTCGACGGGCCAGAACAGAGCTTGTTCAGCTACCTCCCGGCGGCCATGTTTCCAGGCTATGCCCTATTAAAACAAAGCCTTGAATTATTTTTCCAGCTACTCCCAAATACACCTTAACCATGTTAAGGTGGTATAATGGAACCCTGTGGAAAAAAAAGCCTTGCCACAGTGAAAAAAGATGTTTTCACTGCCAGGACATATAAAATATAAAATATACATGTTCTGCTTTTTAAATATACCTTGCAACCTATGCTATGGACATTTAGGGCCTTCTAGTATTTTAAGACTTTTAAGTATTAACAAGGAAGGTTTGTGCCTGGCCAAATGTTTACTTTGCCAAGTCGAATTTGCATTTTTAAAACTGCATTTCCAGTCTGCAGAGGCAGTCCTGAAGACATGCTTTGCACGGTCGCTGTAGTAGTGGCACAATATGTGCTGCAGTGTAATGGTGACATCTAGCTTACAGTTCCCGGGTACACTTTTGTACCATAAACTAGGGACCTATATGTATGTTAAATACACCCATCAGAAGTGTAGCCAATGTCGATATGTTTTAGGGATCAGAGTAAATGAACTGGGGCCTGGGTAGCAGAGTCCCAGGTTGCACAGTCAAAAAAACTAACAGCAGTCCAGAAGAAATGGGAGTGACCATGCAAAAAGAGCCCTTTCCTACAGTTACAAAAAAACATGTTGACAAAAACAATAAAATTGACAAAAATATCCTTGGGCTCCCAAATACCCTGACAATGAAAGCCCCAGTAGTGGGCATTTGAAAGTAGAGAAAAAATAGATATTAATCACCCATTAAAAATACATGTACTCACAAACACACACACACATACAACATGACATACCTATGATTATGAGGACCGGCCATTGACCGTAATGAAGTGTGTATTTACTATTCTAACTTCATGTACGCTTTGTTAGTAGGGAAGGTTATAAAGCAGACTGTGGCAAATATAACTGCACTTTTAGTTTTTTGATACACTTGCTCAAAACTACTTAAACACACTACGGTGAGCGGTCCACATAACACAAGGATAGTGTTTGTCTTTAACGGACAGTATTTACCCCCACTATGAGGACTGAACTGGTCCTCACAGCGTGGGCTATACATGCCCACTCACACACATGCACACACACATGCGCCTGTGCATAAACACACACACACTTATTTCTTGGATTTGTAGATCTTTACATCTCTTTACTAAAAAGATCAGATATGAATTCCTTTTAACATTACTCAGACTTTAACCAATATGATCTAAAAGACAACCTTCACATCAGCCATTTATTGAAAAATTAGACAACCCTGTTCCAAAAAAAGGATTATTGTGAGAATGCTAATTCTCTTGCTGCTGTGAAATTCAGGCAAGGAGTTATCCACACTAGCTCTTTAATAGATTCCACGCGAGTACACTCTAACAAAATCGCTATTGGCTCCCAAAAGAAGGCAGAAGTACAAAACTTGGTCCGTGTAACCACATTAAAAAATGAAACAAATGAATTAGCAGGAAACAATAGCATGTCCACTCCATGCAATCAGGTAATCAGGTTGTAGGTCAAACCACAGTATAGATGCAGTCCTTATTGCAGTAACAGAAGATATCAGGGTGATCCTGGATAGATTAGAAGCTGAAGCCATCACCCTTCTCAGCCTTCAACACAGTAGCCCATTTTGATCAGAGAGCTTCCCGAGGCTGGAATCCAAGGACCCACCCTCACATGGATCTGCACCTTTTTTACGGGAAGAACACAAGCATTCAGTATGATACCATAATCCACAGAAGCCCCGAAACTCATTTGTTGTGTCTCGCAGGATTGTTTTCTCAGCCAGACTCTCTTCATCATCTACATGACACCACTGGCAGATGTCATCAGCTCACACAACACTTACATAGTCACCTATGCTGACACCAGACAATCTACACTGTCATACAGAGTTCCTAACAGCAGAAACAACTTAAACTCCTGCATGACTGAACTGGCCACCTGGATGAAGTCCAACTGCTTCAAACTCAACACAGACAATATCAAAGTGATGATCGTCAGATGCCTACCTGTGGAAGTTTGCCAGCTGGCCTACAGACCTTGGACCCATCTGCAGCTCACAAGAAAGAAACGCCAGGATCACCATCAACAGGAAGCTGGACAAGCTACAGCTTGCTTTCACACCAGCTACTACTCACAGTGCCTCCTTCCACCATTGTGCCCCCACTGTGCTACCACTGCTAAAGCTGCTCCTGCACTGACCAGTCTTGGTCAACTTGTTTTGTTTAAGTTGTAGCTTTATTTTTATATTGTAATTGTAGACTAGTTCTAGTTTTTAGCTTTATTTTGGTATCCTCTGATCCGCTAGCCTTGCCGCTTCCCCGGCGCCCTCCTCGTTTTCCCACCACAAGCTTTCCACCACCCACTTCCTGCTGCCCACCTCCTCAGCAGACCTCCCATGGCCTACTTAATGGAGGCTACAGTGCAACCCCATTGAGCAGGTCCTCACCAGATACCCCTCAATACTCGCAGTGCCTCCTTCCTCCGTTACGCTGCATGCCATGCTACTGCTGTTAGGGCTGCTAATGCCCCTTACAGTCCTAGTCAGCTTGCTTTCTTTAAGTTTAGCTTTATTTATATATGGCAATTGTAGTCTAGCTCTATTTTTTAGCTTTATTTTGGTATCCTCTTCTCTGTGAGCCTTGCTGCTTGCCCGGCGGCATTCCCTCCATTCCCGCTTTCCCACCACCCACTTCCCGCCACCCGCTACCACCGCCTGCTTCCTCAGAGCCAATCCCCCCTCCAAGGAAGTATTTAATGGAGGTGCAAGCCTGTCCGTGCCCATTCGAGCCATGACTGTGCCCACCACCAGGAACCATGGATCTCCTGTCATCCGCCTCTACTCACAGCTCACAGCTCTGAACTCCACAGCCACCACCTCATCAGCCTCGACTGCACCCAAACAACTCCACTGCCTTCTGCTCAATGCCCGATCACTCGGCAAACATGCAACTGAGATGTGGGAACCATTAACATCCTCACCTTGACAGCGTCTTCCTCACTGAGACCTGGATCAACTCTGCCTCCGCACCTGACACACCACAGCCACGCCCCTCAGTACAAGATTGTTTACCGGGACCGCATCAACAAACACAGAGATGGAATCGTCATCATCCACAAGGAATCCATCAATTTAATTGCCGCTACGGAAGACATCATCTCGATCATAGAACACCTCAACTTCCAGCTCAGAATAGATTACATAACCACCATCAGGGGCATCCTCCCCTACCTTCAGGACCTTCAGGACATTGCCCTGACTTGTGCGACGCAATGCCCTACACTACACTACAATACATCATACTCAGAGACCTCAATTTCCCCCTCAACGGCCCCAATGATGCCAACACCAACAACCTTCTGGACAGCATGAAAAACATTGGTCTCACCCAGATAGTCACTGACACCACACATATTGCAGGGCACATGCTAGATCCTACTGCAAGCAATAGAGTCAAATACAGCCACACCACCAAGCTTCCATGGACTAGCCAAGCAATCATCCACTTCACCTACTCAACAGCTCTCAGCCATGCCTCTAGACCATCCAGCACCTTTCACAGCAGCTGGAACAGAGTATCTGAAAGTCAATGGACTGATGCCTTCAACTCCTTCACCCTTACACTGCTTCAAATGTTGTACAAGTCGTGAAAAACGTAATCACTTGGATGTCCAACAGCATCAACAAAGTCGCCCCCAGCATGCCCTCCAAAACCTACAGACCCTCCAAAGAAGCCAACTGGTACAACACGGAACTGAGAACTGAGATCCTCAAAACGAACCTGCAAACAACTGGAAAGAGATTGTGCACCACCAAGGAAACCACTGACCCAACTGCCTTTAAGACATCCCTCAGCCCATACCACAGACTCCTGAAAGAAACCAGAAGGAATGCCTAAGCCAACTGTATTGAAGCCAGATCCAACCACAGCAAAGAACTCTTCAGCATTGTCAGGGAGTTCTCCAACATCTCAGTGACTGAAAACATCTTCACCTCCTCCCAGGAACTCTGTGACACCCTAGCTGACTTTTTCCACAACAAGATATCCACCAGCAACAGAAACTTCAGAACCCAGCCTGCCGCCGCCATCACCTGCAGCCTCTTAGACCAAACAGGAAACCGTGCAGACAACAGGATCACTGTCTGGTGCTAGCTCACCACACAGAACATCGCTAACATCATGTGTTCCATCCACTCTGGAGCTCCTATGGATCCCTGCCTACACCACATGTTCAACCTCAGCAACAACACCATCAGCAGCAAGCTCACAGAAGTCTTCCACACATCCATCACCTCAGTCATCTACCCGGACGACTGGAAACACGCCAAGATCAAACCCCTCCACAAGAAACCTACCACTGCCCCATCATAGCTCAAAAACTACAGACCCATCTCCCTGCTCCCCTTTCCTGCCAAAGTCTTTGAAAAGGCCATCAATCAACAACTGACGGAATACCTAGAGAATAACCATATTCTGGACGCATCCTAATCCAGATTCCGCTCCAACCACAGCATCAAAACTGCCCTGATTGCCACCACTCAACCAGGGAGCATCAGCTACCATGATCCTCCTTGACCTCTTGGCGACTTTTGACACTGCCTCCCACCACACCCCGATCAAGAGGCTTTATCAGATCGGCATCCAAGACGACGCACCCAAATGGATCGCATCCTTCCTCTCTGGAAGAACTCAGAGGCTCTACTTTCCTCCTATCACCTCAGAGCCCGAGACCATCATCTGCGGCATGCCTCAAGGCCGATCCCTCAGCCCCACCCTGTTCAACACCTACATGACCTCCCTGGCCAACATCATTAGAAGCCATGGACATTTTGTTGTGCTGCAGGCTGCCATGGCCTGAGCAGGAAATCCGGCTCGGGACGCGGTTGGGGCCGCGGTTCGTTTTCCTGGCTGCGGGTCTCGCCACGGACCCTTTTTTCCAGCCTCATCTCGCACAAGGCCCTAGATTGGTCATCGGGCCTCAGCGAGTTCAGGGTGCAGCGCACCCTTGGAATTAGGAGTTGGTGCCCCCCCACCCCTCACTTACCTGGTGATTGACTTTTCTTTGGACTTCTTTTTCTCGGTCTTCTTTCCTCTTCTTTCTTCTTTTCTTCTTTCCTTCGTTTTTCCAAATAACGGGCCATATTCTTCTTTCTCCCAGCATGCTTTTCTTTCTACCTCTTTCCCTGCATGCATTAGGGTTCTTTTCTAAAATGGCATCCTCATCTATTTCCTCCTATAGTCCTTTCCCAATCCAACAAGGCGTCCTTTGCCTTTCCTGCATGTCACTTCCTGTTTGGGGGTATTTAAGGAGTGGGATTCCTGTTCTCCTTGCACTGCAACACTTCCTTTGGTGGTGGTCATGCTCCGGTTGTTTTTTCTTCCAGCCTTTTTTCCTTTGTTCGTTCCAGTTATTGTTTTTTATTGGAAGGCTTAATTTTTTCTTGTGCTTATTCTCTGTTCCAGGGAGTTCTAGTCATAGAGGTTTTTTCCCTTTGGGGTTTTCCTCTGGGACTCCTTCTGCCTTTTGACATACCATTGTCAGCAGCACTGGGGCTACCAGAAAGGGCCGCCCTTACCTTGGTCAGAGCAGGACCTACAAAAATCGAGACCATCCTGCAGTTCCAGTTGGCCAAAACCGTAAGTGACGAGTAAACTCAGCTCATCCTCTTACTGTCGAAGACCCCCGCTCCACCACAAAGGCCAACTTCCACCTCTGCATCACCAGAGTCACCAACTGGATGCTAGACAACTGCCTCAGACTCAACACTAGCAAGACAGAAGTTCTGCTCTTCAGACACACTGCCTCACCAGGGGATGACTTCTGGTGGCCCCCTGACCTGGTATCTCCCCACCCGCATGGACCAAGCCCAGAACCTTGGCATCCTATTAGACAGCAAACTCACCGTAAAGAGCCAAGTCAATGCAGTCTCCACTGCCAGCTTCCTCAACGTCTGCATGCTAGAAAGATCTTCAAATGGCTCCCAGTATCCACTCAAGCCCTCGTCACCAGCCGTCTGGAAAACGGCACTGCTCTATAGGCTGGAATCAGGCCAAACCTCCTAAAAAGACTACAGACCATGGAGAATTCAGCTGCCAAACTCATCCCTGACTTCCCCAGACAGACCCACATCACTCCCCACCTGAAGAAACTCCACTGACTCATGATCCACAAGATATGTCAATTCAAGACTTTAATAAACACCTACAAAGGCCTTCATAACAAAGGACCAGTGTGCATCAACCACCGCCTGAGCTTCCACCTACCTTCTAGACTCCTGCGCTCTGCCTCGCTCACACCCTCTGCATTCACCGGAGCAACAGTGGAGGTTGTTCCATTTCCATCGCAACATCCTGGAGCCGCCTTTATATCCACCTTTGGACCTCTCCCTCTCACCAGGAGTTTAGAAGGAGAGTCAAGACCTGGATTTTTCTAATGAAGCCCCCCCCAGCAGCCTGGTCAAGCACCTGGATACCCTCATGGGTGATTACCGTGCTATACAAATCTGACTGATTGATTGATTGACAACTTGACCTTCACATTGATAGGCAATTTGTCCATACGTGTTGCTGTAAATAAAGTAAAAAATGTTTTAGAAAAGTTGAGGGGACGTCAACCTACAAGCCCAATTAAACAAACCTTTTAAATATAGGGCTGCTAGCGTCTGTCTCCATCCACATGTGGATGCCAGGTCTAACATAATGAAAAATATGGGCTCCACATTTCTCTTTTTTTAAGATTCTTTTACTGTTTGAGTATATGAGTTAATTAAAACTTGGGAATACACATAATAATGGGTGGTGAAGAAAAAAAAACAAAGTTGTTTGAATACAGTGTCGATTTGTTTTGTATATATGCATATGATATGATTTTTGAATACCTGTATGCAAATAAAGGGTGTTTTTCACCAGAATAAATACCAGGTACTAAATCAAACAAATTAACAGTAATTTATGGCCAACTGAGGGTTTTATCTGATGTGTTTATTGGGTTGGTACCCACCTCAGGGGTTCTCAAATAGCCACAGCCCACACTTTAGCACACTTTCGTACTATGGCCCAAATGCAATGAAAAAGGGTTCTCTCTTTTACATGTGGCTATGTCCCCATGCAAATTAGGACATACCCTGTTGGGTTTGTGCTGGTGCAGGTTTATCACTGGCACGCTCAGTATAACAGAAAGGGCTGTGCAAACCAGATGGGCCTGACATCGATCTAAATCCCCATTTCCCAAGGCATAGAGTACACAAATAAATAAATCTATGAATGAATAGGTACATAAATAATTAAATACATTAAATAAATACATACATTTGTAAAAATCTCTACAAATCCAAAAAGAGGAACACATAATAATACCAGTCATCGGCCCCTCAAACAGGAATATCTCACAAAGAACAGAACGGGCTCACAGGTAAACAGGCGGAGGAGATGTAATCCCCGTGCCATAATCTATGCCCTCACCCTTTTCGGCCCTCCCTGCCCTCGGCTGCTGTGTCTATGTTTTCTTGAGGTTGACGGAATGTAAAAATGAAAGCCTAATAAACTTAAAAGAAAAAAGAAGAGCTAAAACTACTTACTACCTTCCGATGTCCCGAGCCTCTTCCCCTGCGTTTCCTGTTCCAGCTTGGCTCTCACGCTGGAAGGACGCTGCATGGTGGCATGGGTGTGGGCGGGAAGTGCTTGCTCAGGTCCCACGTGGCAGAGCCCGCACAAGCCCAGAGGTTCAGGATCTTTGAGGGGTCTCTGATGTTTAGGAAGAACGTTCTGTCTCTGTTGGCCGGGTGCCTATAAATGGAGAAGAGAGAGTTGGGCCTCTTTGTTTGCGGGCTATACATCGAGGACAAGAAGAAAATGATCCTCCGACTGCAATTCGGCCTGTGTCAGTCCTTATGGCTGAGAGAGTTCAGGAATAGGATCGATATCAGATAATTTTTTCTATGAAGCACATTCAGGCCTAATGCTAACTGTTTTCAAAGAACCCCTGAAAATACATAACGAAAAAGATAGCAGTTTAGGGACAGATGTTAGGTTGCAAAAATGTAAACGATCAGTAGAAGGGAAGTTTTCTGGGGCCAGATGTAGCAAAGGTTTTTACCCATTCTGTGTCTATGGGAAAAAGTGTTCGTACATATGGCCCATGGTAAGGCTAAAAGACCCTCAGGCGCTGAGGGCAGGAATAAGTAAAAACTCTGCATACTTTTCAAAGTCACTCAATCATTGAACTCCTTCTTTAAGGCTATGGTCTCTCTTCCGCCTGACAGAATTTGGAGGAGTGCCCCCTAGTTGACAATTCTGTAGAACACAGCTTAACCATTGAGGGTACTTCACGTGTGCCCTCTGCTAGAGTATGGAAGTACAATGTGTATTGGTGGTTGGTACTAACCAATCTATTCCCCAGATAACTACTGGTAATAGATTTGAGATTCTTGCATCACTTTCTGGGAATGCAAGGGGACGTGAGTTCATTCCCCAAGGAGAACAACAACCTGGGGCAGCTGCTTTGTCAAAACACAGTAAAGAGACGGATGAAACCCCTGCTGGGCTAGTGCAGTCTGATGGACCATTGGAATTGATCCTGCTGGGCCTCAAAGCAGAGATCCAAAACAGATTTTCACTACCAGCAATTATTGGGGTGATTTTAGTATCCTGATGGATACCAATTTAGACAGATCTACCAAGAGAGATGGCATTATAACACCAAAGGTGAGACAAGCCTTAAAAAATGTGTTGCAAGACCTGAGTCTCACAGATGTTTAGCGACACCAAGCAGGCCAGCAGTGGAGGTATACATATCACAGTAAGGAATATGGCCACTTCTCCAGACTAGACTATTTCTTTCTGGGTAACAGTATTCCGGAGTACGTTGAAGAGGTCAAGCATATGCCAGGGCATATCTTTACCCATTCAGCTGGCACTATGGTGGTGGAGCTCCTGGGGTTGAATTCCTAGATGGACTATAAATGGGCTCATCTGTTGGAACTGGCCAGATTCTGGAAAAAGTGATTAAAGATTTTTTTGCAGATAATATTGGGCCTGCCCCCTTTCAGACTCTTTGGGACACCTATAAGGCCTTTATTTGGGGGACCATATCAATCATCAGTTATGAACAGACAGGCCAAAGAAGAGCCTTGCTCCTCAGAGCAGGAAATCGGGGCACTTGAGATGATCCTACAGACACAGAAATCACTTCTCGATAGGGATCAAGTCCTAAGCAGATTGGAAGAGGTAGAGTCTAGATATAAAATCAAGGCTGAGGCAAAATCTAAAGAGAAATGGCAGGCTTGAGGCTTTTTGTGTATGGGGAGCGGTGTGGAGCATTATTGTCCTGGAAGACAAAATGTGACAGGTCTAGGAACAACATAACAGAATTGATAATAAACTCCCAGTGAGACATCTCTAATAAAAGTGGGGAAAGGCAGGAGCATCTGGTCTATTTGTTTTCGACTCTCTATACTGAAGAGGTCCACTTGGATTTAAGAAAGTTAAGGGGATGGCTGAGGGGCTGTTGTCGTCCCATACTTATGGATTTGGGTAAAATTCTTTAGCAGCCAAGATTATTGAGGGGGAAATGGGAGAACATCTGAAAAATCTAAAAGTGGAAAGGCGGCAGATCCAGATTCCATCCCCTCAGAACTTTATAAGTTGTTAAAAGAGATAATTATCCCTGTATGGAGAGACCTGCTTAACTCTATCTATATTAGGAATGCCCAGATTGTGGATTCTTGGAAAGAAGCTATATTTGATATTAGATTTAAAACCTGACAAAGATCCCAAGAAGCTTGATTCATACCAGCCAGTCTCAGTTTTAAATACTGTTTATAAGTTTTTTACCAGTATTCTTGGTAGTAGATTGCCTACTCTAGCATCTCAATTAAGCCATTGTAACCAGAACGCTTTCTTCCCAAATAGGCAGATACATGAGCTTACTGAACTGTTAATAGGTAGCATCGATCTTGCTTCTACCTAATTGAATCCTTTGGCAGTGGTCATGATAGAGGCTTACAAAAGGGTTTGTTGGGTATATCTTTGTATAGGTTTTGTCAGTACTGGAAATGAGCCCTAATTTTGTGACCCTTCAAAAATTGTAAGGAGCCCATTGTGCCCAACTTGTATTTAATGAGTCCTTAACTATAAAGTTTAGTATTTCTAGAGGCACTAGGCAAGGGAGGTCCTCTCTCCCCCATCTTTTTGAGATTTATATTGCACCATTGGCCCAGCCTCTTAGGATGGATCCACCAGTCACTCCTTCTGTATCTCAGGGACTCAGGAATAAGATTTCCATATATGCTAATGATCTTATAATCTATATGGTAGATCCTACTAAGATCATTCCTAGAGTGGAGGAGCTAGAAGAGGAGTTTGGGTCACTTTCCTAGGTATTATATCAGTAAAGCCAAATCTGAGATTATGTGTTGGAATGTAACATCTCAATATCTCCATTGTTCACTCTCTGGAAAAAATTCCAATAAATAATCTGTAGAAGGTGGCCAAAGATACAGCCCATTTACTTGCCAAGTGGAGGGATCCCCCATTAGTAATATATGGGTGAGTTAATCTGAACAAAATGTATGTTCTGCCAAAATTGACATACTTTTTAACTGTATTCCCTTCCCCTTACCTAAACACATATTGTGAAAATGCAAGGGAAGATAACATCCTTCATTTGGGTTTCCAGAGCAATTAGACTTTCCTGGAAATGTAGATTTCAGGATGTAGATTAAAAAAAGGAGGCCTGGTGTTGCCTGGATTGCTACTGTGATGCCTTCAGTTCAAGAGCTGTAGGGTGCTGTTGAGTTCCCTTGATACTTCGACCTGGGGCAGGATGTTGACAGCAATGACTAGAAGTCTGGGAACCACTGGCTTCATTTATAGGTTTTGGGCTCCAAAATATTTTTAAAAAGTTTGAACAAAGTTTTTAAAGGAGGCACTCGGGTTGTGGTGTAGAATTGGTAGATCAATCGGCATTGAATATTACTCTGACTTTTCTCCTATCTGGGCCTCCCCTGGTACTCTGGACTTTCTATTGACTAGATTGAGCTCCACATTAAGAGTTGCTGTTATCACAACCTGGGGACAACTTTTGATATTCTAAGGCCTTCTACCATGAAAGGTGCTTGCGGCAAAGACCGAGCACTGTCCATCCTGATTCAAATGTGTTCAGATGCTCTCTTGGTAAACAAACAAAAGGCAGGATATTGAAAGGCCTTCGACTGTGGAACTGAGAATTCAGGACACAAGGCCCATAAAAAAAGAGGTCTCCACCTGGTATTTGGTATTCCTCGATGCTGAGGCAGAAAATTCAAAGGCTCTGTACCTGATTTGGGAGGGGACAATGCAGAGAACCGAACTACAGCATTTATGGCAAGTATCTCAGCAACTATTGCATAGTACTGTAAAATCTGCCACTTTAAAGTGGAATAGCTTTTATATCCTTCATAGGATATATTGGACCCTTCAAAAGATCGTAATGTTTGCATAAAAATCAGGTCCCCCGTTGCAGAAGGTGTGGCTGCCCTGGGGCTAATGATGAGCATATTTTTGTTTCCTGCATTTCCTCTTTTTGGGAGATCGTGAGTAAAATTATATCAGAAATTCTTTCTGTTATACTTAAGGTAAGTCCAACTGTTGTTTTATTTAGTGTGAATACGTCAACATGTAGTGTCTCAAATAGTTTGCAGTGGAGTCTGTTATTCTACCTGTTGTTACTCGCCAGAAGAGAGATCTGCAAGAGCTGGCTGAATCACCTCCCTCTCCTAGGTCCTGGTTAAATGCTGTCAAACGTATATGTGAATTATATGTTGAAGGCTCCCCTTGCACAGCGGACTCCATTTGGACCAGATTCTTGACCTGGGAGGGGTGTTGGTTTCATATAACAGTACAGTTCTATGATTACTCCAGTAGTGCCAAGGCAATCTGGGTGCTACAGCCTGTTTCTCTTAGATGTGGCAAATTCTAAGGATAAGGCTTGTGGTCGGTCCCACCTTTCTCATTTCTGATAGTCTTTGCTGAGTAATATATGAGGACAAAAAAAAAAAGAACAGAATGTACTTGATTTTCCTGATAAATATAGGGCAGGGGCAGCTCCTCCACAATGGCGGAGGAGCATTGCCCCCCTGGCTAAGAGCCAACAGCAGAAAAATAAAACAATATTTTAATATCTTTTTATTTTTCTGCTGCAGGCTCAGCCAGCAGGTGCAGGAAGGGGCAAACCTGGGCCACGGGAGGTGAGGGGGGTGGAGGAGTTGAGTGCACTAAGTGCGCATGTGTGTTTGGCCGGCTGTGCTAAGCCAGCTAAACACACATGCACACTTGCTTTTCTCCAGCCTGGCTGTCTTGTACAGCTGGACTGAAGAAACTACACAGACCCCAGGGCAGTATCAGAGCGGCAGTCCAAGCCTCTCAGAACAATTCTGATGCCGTTCTCATGCTAAGCTTAGCATGAGAGCAACGCCAGGATTGCATTAGGAGCCTGTGCTGGTGTCCCAGTGAATGCTGGGACACCAGAAGAAGACAAGTGAGGCAGCAGGAGGCAGTGTGCAGGAACGATAAGTGTTTTTTTTCTGTTTCCCCCGTCATCTCCCCCACACTCCCTTGACATTTGCAGCAGCTGCCTCTGATGTAGGGGATGTTGCAGCAGTGTCTGCAGACAAAAGAAGGGCAATGCCTTCACTCCGGTAGCCATATACATAATGAGCAGACTAAGCAAACAAACAGGGAAGATTCTGGTGGACAGGTACACTATTCTCATTCTCTGTGGTGCTTCCACTAAAACACAAAAAAATACAATTTCGAATAGTATAGATCCATGAAAGTTGCTTTCCATAAAAAAGAAACACAACTCAAAATAAATTAGGTTCAATACATTGATGCTTTGTGAGCCCAAACAAGATCTACATCCATTCCTTCTCTCTATGTTGTGCAACTCACGCTGCAAATGTGGCTAGTGCAATGCTTGTATAAATATGGTTTGCACAGTGTCCGCTTTTCTTTTGGACTTGCATCAGCTACTGCATTATCCATGATTGGTATAATGTTATAAAATCATTAGAATTGCCAGGTTTTACAAAATTATGGCAACAGTAAAAAATTGTGCTGCCCTAATTTTAAAGAATTACAATGTGCCTCTTGAAAGTCTGTTCTCTTCTTTTTTCGTTTCTTATTGTTATTCAGTATTGTTCCATTAAGGATCAATAATCAAGAAGTGAACTTTAAAGGCATTTGCAATGAAACAGAACTATACAGGATAGACACATCCTTAATAACCTCTGTAATTACTGATGTTCCACCATGAAGATGGCAGACTAAAACTCTAATATAATTGTTTCAAATGTGTGTAAATAATGGACTTCTTTTCAGCCAAATGTATGTATCTAGACACAAAAAGAAAAAAAAAACATTTGCAGACGATGAGGCTGTACACATGGTTGACTTCTTCTGTGCGAAGATATAACTGGAGCGTTCTCTGTGTTTTTGTAATAATGCCTTAAAATTGCTAGTTCTAAAATATTGACTTTGCAACATGTTTCTCCATTCAGGCACTCCACAGAATCCCTCTATTATCAGAAAAAAAATCAGTGTCTAACAAAATTGAGTTTCTCCGTTGGGTTAATCAGAAGGTCGTGCAGTGGATGGGCAGAGTATACCACATGCCAGTGAGCAACATCTAATCATTCCTTTCAGAGTGGAATAGCTCAGGGAGGTATTTAGCTGTTGGCTCCTGACCCCATGGGTTATAATAGAGCTCCTACCCTCTCTAATGGCATGTGCTGAGAAAGCTTGAGCTGAAGAGTATAATTTCACTGGTTCTATAGCTGGACAACATTAAGAACGACTCATATAGATCAAAAGGCTGACAAGTGAAGACACGGGCTGGTATCAACATCGATTCACTAACTTTGAAAGCAGTGGTGTGCCTTGCTACCCAAAATGCACGTCTGATTTTCTAAACTTTTTTCAGCAGTTAGAAAAAGGCAGAGATGTTAAGATGTGTACTGACAAAGTGATATTGGTTCTAATGAAAGCTTCCTTGCTCGGCCAAATTATGTGATCTTGTCAAATTGCAAATTAAAATCAGGAGTGTCACAAAGCCCACTCACACAGTGAGCTGGAGTAGAAAAAGCGTTGGCAACTCCACATTAGTTTAAGCAGAAAGAAGACCTCTGAACGCCACATGAGTAAGCTCTGGCGCTCTGTCAACTCCACATGTGTGGGAGCAAGAATATTCAGGCAATCCCATGAGTGGGATGAAGGTTCACAAATCCTGGTGGTTTTCTGTATAGGCCCTGTTACTTCCACACTCTAGGTGACCCCCACAGTTTCGTGCATAGAGAAAACTGCTGTTTACTCATCGTCACACGTATTACAACTTGCATGTCTTTAAGATTTAGCTGTGAAACTGCTGTTGGCGATGAAATTTTAGCATGTAAGCGATGTGTCAGTTACAGGGTCAGCTCTAGAGGAGGGACCAGTGCAGCCGCTCCTGGAACTGACCTCGGAGGGGCGGGGTTGTAGAGCTCCTTGTGTGTCAGACAGTTTTTAGGCAACAATACAAATGTCAAGATAACTTTAGTGTTTAATGTTCCTGCTGGAAGAGATTGGGTTTGTCTAGTTGTAGTTTTGACCCATCATAAGTAACACAGAGGGTGGAAATGTCTCCTGCAAAGAGTATGTAGCACACAGAAGACAGGATTGTTCTTTACGTAGGTAGCTCAGTGGGTTACTGCTTTTTGCCACAGAGATCCTTTTGCTGCTTGCAGTTTATAGGTTACAGTCCTAATATAAAACAGTAACCTATAAACTGTCATCAAAGAGCTGCATGCAAACTGCATTTACCACAAAAAAAATTACTTTGGCCACCAGCATCAGAAAGGGGGTAACTTTTCAGGACGAAATGTACAAAATTATGGGAGAGATTCTCAAACATTTTGCACTGGGTTAGCGTCACAAAAGTGACGCTAACTAGCACAAAATGTTTTTTCCTGATTCACTTTACAGTGTAAAACCTGTTTTGCAGTGGAAAGTACCAAAAGGTACCACAAAGCAGCGCAAAACGCCGCTTTACATTACTTTGCATCAACAGGGCATTACGTTGGAGTTGCTATACAACGATCCATGGTTTTTTATGCTAAACACTATCTACTAACATTAGTAGACAGGGTTTAGTGCCAAAAATTAAAGCTGCTGAAAAGCAGGCATTAAACGGAGAAATGTTTTCTTTTCTCCTGTCTTTTCCGACTTTGCATGTGTGCTGCGCTGTACAGCACACAAACAAAGTAGGAAAAGGTTTTTCACATGTCTAACCACAGTATTTTGTGTCGGAAGAGTACCCTCCCTGTACTAAACCTATGGTAGACTCTGGCACGCACCCTAGCACTATGGTGCTAAGGTGGGTGTCTGGCACACAGCATCTGAAATCAGTGCCAGTGCAAGGGAGAGGGGAGGACAGAGCAATATCTCTGTGAATATGGTATTCTCTCCCTGTCATGCAACACAGCGCAGCATCTTTGGGTGCTGCCCTGCCTGATAGCTTTCAGAATCTAAGGCCTAATATTAACTCACTTGACTTGCAGTCAACAGGCTTTTTTTACATAATGCCTGAATCACCATTAGCACGTTTCTCATTTTAGCTGTGTACTGCTAATTATAGAAGTAAGACCCAGTAGAAATATTATTCTGCCACAGGGTTTAACCTTCCGATTTATATCAATGCTCTAAATGCACAGTTAGGTTTCTTTTAAACCCTCAAACTAATGCCAGCAACATATCAACTGAAATTAAATGCAGTCATGATCAAATTCATCCATTTAAGGTGCATTCAAGATAGAAACACGAGGTGGTATGAGCTTAATAGAAACCAGGTAAAAGTAGTTTGTTGAGCTGTCCACAGGGTATTCCACCTTAAGATAGACTGCAAAATATTGTGGTATTAGGATATTATGTCAAAATATCAAGGACCAAAATAGAAGATGAGTTTATGTAAGAATAGATTTACTTTATTTAACTCAACATATTCGTACTTTGTTGATATATATATATATATATATATATATATATAATTATTATTATTATTATTTTTTTTCATTGAAAAAAACAAAGTTTACAGGGACGTTATAGTTAGGTTCTGAATTTACTTGTACAAAACCATACAAATTCACCTGTTATAGTTAGAGTTATTTAAAGTAACTATAACTCGTGCCCTTTGTAAAAAAATGTGATGCAAATATTACATTGATAAGATTAGTGATGTTATCAAAGATGTCATGAGTGCTGTAATTTGTGGGGTAATTAGCAGTGCATGGCAAGGACGCAAGTAATAGTTACCTTATGGCATGAGTTATATTTACTTCAGATAACTTAACTACAACGTCCCTGTAAACTTTGTTTTTGTCAGTGAATTTCTAAGGTTTTTGTAATTCTATTTCCTAACTATAACATCCTTGTAACCTTTGTTTTTTTCAGAGAGTTTCTATGTTTAAAAAAAATCTATTTCCTAACTGTAACTTCCCTGTGACATTAGTTTTTTCAGCGAATTTCCATGTTTCTTTTAACGTATAATAATTTTCATTACTATACGTTAATCCAACCACAGCCACGCATGACCTTTGTGCGGCGGCGGTTGACCAAAGGGCCTGGCCTCAGGTCCAACCCCCTAGAATCACACAACCTTGCACCATGCATGGCCCTCACCCGTGTGCAGTAGGAGTAGCTCGCAAGCCCTGGCCTGCAGCCAGTCCCTGCAGCCAACACCCCTCACCACCTAACCCTACTCTGCACATGGCCCTTTGGCCATGTGCGGTGGGAGTAAGCATATCTCTCTGGGTGTGAGAGTAGGTGTAAGAGATCTGGGGAAAGAGTGGCTGTGAGAGTCTATCTCAGTGTGAGAGTGTGTGCATCAGTGTCTTAGTAGTTGCGTTATTGTCCATGCAGGTCTGTGAGTTGGTGCATGAGTGTGTCAGTGGGTCTTTGACTGGATGTGTGAGACTGAATGGGTCTGGGAGTAGGTGTGTGAATGTGCGAGTGGGGCAGTGAGTGGGTGCACGAGGGTCTGAGTGGTCTATGAGTGGGTGGGTGAGTATCTGAGTGGGTCTGTGAGTGGGTGCGTGAGGGGCTGAGTGGGTGTGTGAGTGGGAGAAAGAGATTAAAAGGGAGAGAGACAGTGAGTGAAAGGGAGGTAGATAGTATTTTAGGATTAGATGGATGATATATTTAGAATTAGATATTTTTTGCACAATTTTAAACAATGTATTAGTCAATTAAAAAAAATAAGATCATATTTTAGTATGACCCTTTAACATTTGTAGTTAAAATAAAAAATGCGGGAAACGAGTCCGGCTGGCCTCGAACCCTCAGTGCTTAGTGTGAAGGTCTTTGATTTTTTTATTTTTTATTTTTATTGTTTTCCTTTAGCCCTTCATGCACTTTGTGGGACCACGGAGGAGCCCCAATCCCTACATGTTTAAAAAAATAAAAAAAAATGCTATAACAAGCCCTGTACAGGCTATCCGGGACCGCCGGCAAAGCCTCAAAGCCTCCCCTGCAGTCCCATTGCTTCAACAACCAAGGAGCTGCTTTAAGTAGCAGCTCTGTTGTTGCTGAAACAAACCTTTCAACTCTGTTCCCTGTATACATACATGTGTACAGGGGACAGAGATAAAAGGTCTGCTTTCTGACAGCGGGACCTGCTGTACAGGTCCTGCTGTTGGAAACTGGAATGTTTGAGGGCGTGACTGCAGCTTCAAAGCTCCAGCCAAGCCACAGCAAACAGCGGTGTCCCAGGGGTGGGCACCCTGGGGCATAGCAGTATCTGGCCCTGGGGGTGGCAGCCCCCAGGGCCATCAGTGGCTCATCGAGGTGGGCCCTCCAACGACATGGAAAAAGCCCGGGGAGGTGGTGGTCCCCGGGGTTTGGTGGTCATTTGTATTTTTATCTATTTGCCCTGGGGAGGTGGTGATCCCACGGCTGCGTACAGGCCCTGGGGCCACCCACACACTATTATTTGAGGTGGGCTCCAGGGCAGAAATCAGCTCGGCAGGCTGTGCACCACCCCCATATAACGTAGTTTTTCCTTTAAATTGCTAAGAGTATACAGACGTGCAATTCACCCAGAAGGTAAACCTGATTGGCCCTGCACCATCTACCTTAGTAGTAGGCATATGTCTTCCCCCTTTTGCCAGGATGATGGGCAGATTCCCAAAGGACCTCCCAGTGCATTTCCCGCCGATTCTGTTGGTATGTTCTTGATGCAGAGGAATTAGAGGACCTCTCCACGAAACAAAGAAGCACTTACTTCATATAAATAACAGGAAGGATCCTGATTTGGTGGAGATTTACATCTTTGTAATCTTGTTGGCCTCTCTGTAGGAGGATTTATGTTGTTACAGAATTCAAGAGAAACAGGCAACAGGTACAATCATGTTGCCAAAATGCACACAAGCTCACTGATGACATTTACTTGTACTCCATTACACAGCTGTAGTGTAGAATACATACTGGACATCCACTTGCAAAACTGTGGACTCTTGTTGGTTAAAAGGGCAGGTGAGGTTCCTTTATGGCAGAGTCACTCACACAACTACTGACGCACCCACACAGACACTCACACACCCACTCACAAACGCACTCTGTCACTCACCCAGACACTCATGCACCCACCACAGACCCAGAGACTCATGCACCAACTCACAGACCATCTCAGAGCCTCACACACCCACTCACAAATCCACTCAGAGACTCACGCACCCTCTCGCAGACTCACTCAGACACTCATGCATCCACTCACAGACCCACTCAGAAACTCACCCACCCACTCACAGACCCACTGCAGCCAACCCCTGCCGTGCACAGCCAAAGACCATGCATGGAAGTGGTTAGATTAACGTATAGTAATGACATTTTCTTTACATTAAAAAAAAACACGGAAATTCACTGAAAAAATCAAAGGTTACAGGGACATTATAGTTAGAAAATAGACTTTTTAAAAAACATATAAATTCACTTAAAAAAAACAAAGGTTACAGGGATGTAATAGTTCTAAATTTACTCGCACAAAACCAGAGAAATTCAGTAGTTAGAGTTATTTTAAGTAACCACAACTCACAGTCTAAAGTAACTATAACTCGCACCCTCGCCATGCACTGCAAATTACCCCATATATTACAGCACTCATGACAACTTTTATAACATCAATAAAAAATATCAATGAAACTGTACTAAACTATATTTAGCATTAAAACCCAGAACACAGACTAAGGTCCTGATTACGAGTGTGGCAGTCAACAGACTGCCAGACTTGCTTTGCCGGTCCTGACCGCAGCAAGTTTGGCGGTCGAACTGCCAAACCACCGCCGTTCTCCCCAGGAACAATGTACCAGACGGCCTGACAGCAGTCCAGGTTGGAATCAGCTAGGGCAGTGCTGAACTCAGTGTGCCCTGCTGATTACAACCTAGTTCTCCTTCAGCTTTTGCCTTTTCATGGTGGTTACACTGCCATACAAAAGGCTGGTGGAGAACAGGTGCAGGGGGCCACAGGGGGGCCCCTGCATTGCCCACGCACTTGGCATGGGCAGTGCAGGGGTTCCCCTGCCCAGCATTGTCGCAATGCTAACTATCTGCTGAGCAGACAGTGAGCACTGGGGTGCTGGTGTAGCCGGTGACAATGTTGCTGCCAATTCTGCCCATCAACCCAGCAAGAAAGTCATATTAGGCACGGTGGGGAGGTAGCTGGTAAGGCGGCAACCTCCCCATTGGAAGTTCAGCAGATGAGTCATCCCATCTGCCGAACTTGTAATCAGGCCCTAAGTGAGGTCTAACCAATATGGTAGTACTGCAGTACTCCACAAACTAATAAAACAACTTTTACTTACCTTTGCACACGTATATAAACTGACTCATCCCTTCCTATACAGTTAAAAAAACGGTACAACACTGTAGTTACAGTTAAAATCCAGAACACAGCCAAAGTGTGGTCTAAACAATGTCACTGCCTTTTACTTTTGTAGGGCCAGTCATTAGCCATTCATATACTGTTTTGTCATCATCATGCACCGTGGTATATCACAAAATTACCAGAGTCTACTGTGGCTTTTGTGCCCTCAACTTACACTTTTCTGTAGGTTTACTATTTTTTGCTAATTACAAAGGCATTTAAATGGTAGCATCACTATGACTGTGGAGCTCCGTCCTAAAAAATATATGACTGTCCTATCTTCCTATGTGAGGAGACTCTGCAGTCTTAAAGCTGTTACTCATAAAATACCTTTGTAAATAGCAAACAATCATAAGCTTACACAAAGGTGTAAGTTTACCTTTTTGAATCATGCCCTATAACTTTAAAACTACACAATCAATTTCAATCTACTACCAAAAAGGATCCTTTACACCACATAATCTATATTTCTGACACATTTCCCCTATATTTGTTCAACCATTTTCACACTACATCTCTTTAAACAATACTCTAAGACATGCTATACCACTCCACTGTATGACACTCCAGTCAATGACACATCACTCCACTCTACGACACCCCACTTCATTCTACGACAGTCCAGTCTACTCTATGACACTCTATGACACTCCATGTCACTCAACTCTACGACACTCCACACTCCACTGCGTGACACACCACTTCAGTCTAACACACACCTCTTCACTGGGTGACATGCCACTCCATTCTATGTCACTCCATGCCACGCCACACCACACCACAACCCACCACTTAACTCTGCGAAGCACCACTCCACTCTACCACATGCTACTCCATTCAACGACATGCCACTCCCTCTATGATGCTCCATGATACACCACTCCACTCTATGACATGCCACTCCACTCTACCACATGCCACTCCAATCGACATGCCACTCCACTGTATGACACTCTATGCCACTCCAGTCCCTGACACATCACTCCACTCTATGACATACCACTACACACTAACACATGCCACACCATACTATGCCACTCCTTTCTGCAACACGTCACTCTACACCACTCCCCTCTATGATATTCCACTCTATGCCACTTTACTCTCTGCCATTGTACTGTGTGCCATTCAACTCTATGCCACTCCCCTCTATGCTATTCTACTCTATTCCACTCAACAGTATGCCACTACGTACCATTCCACTCTGTGCCACTCTACTCCAGGACATTCGACTCCATGCGATTCCACTGTCAAATTATTATAGCTCATGCATCTCATACACAGTGTTGTGAACTTGCTAGCGAGACTATAATAACTATAATTCACGCCTTTACAATGCGCTGCTTATACACTTTCCTATTACTTTATTTATACAATGTAAAATCATAGCATTCATAGCAGCACTCATGATATTTCAAATGAAGGAATTTCAAAGAACACTGTGAATGGTAGAGTGGAGAGTTATAGTTCATGTACTATGGCTAGAGAGTTGACAACATTGTGCATAGAGTTGAGTGAGTTACAGTATTTTGAAGGTGGTGTATAACTTATAAATTTAAGCTATAACTTAGTTTAGAATTTCTAATGTTTGTGCAGTTTAAGGTTAGTTTGTGTAGATATAATAAATAAAGGTGTATTTATATGCAGGTGGTGTTTGTACTATAAATGTAAGGTATGACTATCACTTTAGAAATCCTCATGTTTGTTTAGTGTAAGTTTTGTTTGTATAGAAATAATAAATAAAGTTTTCCTAACTATAACTAATTTTAAACCTTTGATTTTTTTCATTGGCGTTAAGAATATTTATTCTGTTCGTATATATATTTACCTATGTGCATTTACCTTTTTGATGTTTTGCTTCTCAATAGTTTTTATATGATATTCTGATACCACAATATTTTTGCTTTCAATATTTTGACATACAGCCACCTGCAAGGTTGTGAGAAACCCTGATTCTTAGAGCAGATAGAATAATAGTTATCATGGGGGCATAATTATCAAGAAAGGGCATGATGTTCTACTGACATCACCTGTTCTGAATGAATGCTTTAATAGGCTAGGTCCATGTGTAATTTTTATTATGGTGGCTTAATCTCACATAAATTTAGCATTACTCATAAAACTAGAATTCCGGAAGAGATGCCATTATGCTGCCCATACATAATGCAGAAGCTTGTTCGAGGACAAAGGCACTGAACCAACCTCTGTCTTGTACAAGGAAAAGGTGAGTATAATGGTCACCAGAAAGTGTCCAAGCAGTGTACTTCCACAGATTCCCCTGTATGTGGTAATGTCAAAAAGGACAATGGACACTAATGTCAATATTCATCAAGGAAGCTCAGTACCACCAAAATCAATATCTGGTCAGATAATATGATACGAAACTGGCCAAAAGGTTGCCACCTGATCTCCTCGGTGTCTGGAATTTGTGGTGGCCTTTTACCTGAAATGGAAGCTCCAAAGCTGGATCAATTTATCGACCATTGCTGGGGCACAGGTGCACACTGAAGTGCTAAGGTTGATTGCTGAGGCACTGAAAAAGAGCATTGTCTAAACCATTCATCTCACAGCAGACAAATGAAAGAGTAGTTAAACTAGGGACTATATATGCATCAATGCACACTGGGTCATTATCAATGTGATTAAGAAAATGCCATCCACTGGTGCACCTAGTATTGTTTTTCAAGAGTTTACCAGCTTGCAATGGCTGTAGTGTTTTCTTTGGGGAATGCACAGATAACTGCCAGCATCCTGGAATAATTGAATGCCAGTCTAAGAATGGCCTGAACCCAAGGGTCTCAGGGTTGCATTTGCAGCGACACACAATGAAAGTAATATTGTGTAAGCTGTATCGCAAACTGATTGTGCAGAAATTTGTTAAAGGAGAAAAAGTATGTTATAATGTCTTGTCCATCTGTTAAAACATTTGCACAAATTTTGGCTATTCCTTTAAATGCCAGAAGAGCAGCTTAAGGGTTGTTTATCATGCAAATGCAGTCTTAATGGAGGACCTCATACAGGAGGTTCCAGTCATCATCCATGGCATGGGTTCACAAAACGAGTGTGGGCACCGCTTGGAGTGAGGCTTTGTGAATGTGATGCTTGCACTTTGTAAAATGCACAAGTAGAGTCAAGACAGATTAAAAGTCCCAGGATGCATGATACTCTAACAAGACTTGCAAACGTGGTAACCATCTTAGATTCATGGTAAATACGTTCTCCTGTTGCAGAACCTTCTTTGCTTTATAATTGATACTTTGGTGCTGCAGCCGGGCCCTTGTTGCCAGACAGGATGTCATTGTGCTTTCTTCTCGGGTTTTGAAAGACTCCTTGGATACAGAAAAATATTCTGGGTTAACAATAAAAATCAAAGACATGGACCTTGATTTGCACACTATTATTAGAGTCACCCTTTTCAATGATTGTGAACTCTATTGCACTTACCATTTCATAAGAGAAGTATAAGAATTTGCATTACTGGTTGAGGGCGTGAAACCTTTCTCAAGCATCAACCACAATTCTCTGTTAGGGTGAAGTCACAAGCAAAACCAAATTAACCTGTGCCTAAACCTCTGGTAGCTTGTCACCAAAGCAGTCAGGCTTAACTTAGAGGAAATGTGTAAAGTATTTATACAGTACTTTAAAGAAACATAGCAATTTAGAAAATCGAGAAAAATCTAATAAACAATTTAAGACCAAAACAACAAAATCCAGTCAGTAGAACCAAGATATGCAAATTTTAAGATTTAAGGTAAAATAGTGCCAAAAAGCACACAGCGCCACTTACAGCTATCTGGCCGCGTAAGGCTGGATGAAAGTCACAAATTCAGGTGGACTACGATGGAACACAGACCAGATATAGGGACCAGGTTAGTTCCTCTGAAAGAGTTACCTTCACAATCCAGCACAAAGAGTTTTGTTTGTGATGGCAAGGGCTGAAAGGAGCAGCGGAAAGCACCACGGATGCCTGTCAAAGGAGCGGGAAGAGCAGGTTGGCATTGCAAATTGTCATCGCTGTTCCGCAAGATACTGTTGGGCTCGAACTTTGTTTTGGCAGCCCCCATGAGCTGTTTATGCGGTAGCACTAAGTGTCAATCTTAGCTTCCGACAAAAGCAAACAAACACAAAAGATGGATGAAATGCGGAACCAATCAAACATTCACCCCCAGATCTGGGTTTAATCCATCAATTCCTTTGCTCACTGTTAGACCTGACCGACTTAGGGTGGTCATCCCCCAACTTTTTACCTGCCTCCCTCCACTTTTCTGACACTGTTGTTGCTGGTTTTAGGACTTGCACACTTTACCACTGATTAACCAGTGCCCAAGTGCATATGCTCTCTCCCTTAAACATGGTAACATTGGTTCACTCCCAATTGGCATATTTGGTTTACTTATAAATCCCTAGTAAAGTGCACTACATGTGCCTAGTGCATGCAGATTAAAAGCTACTAGAGGATCTGCAGTACTGATTCTGCCACCCACATAAGTAGCCCTGTAACCATGTCTTATGCCTGCCATTGCAAGGCCTGTCTGTGCAGTTTCACTGCCACTTTGACTTGGCATTTAAAAATACTTGCCAAACCTTAATCTCCCCTTTTTCTGCATGTAAGTCACCCATAAGGTAGGCCTTATGTAACCCATAGGGTGGGGTGCTATGTAGGTAAAAGGCAGGACATGTACACATGTGTTTTATATGTCCTGATAGTAAAAAAAACCTCCTAAATTCATGTTCCACTACTGTGAGGCCTGCTCCCTTCGTAGACTAGCATTAGGTTTGCCTTAACATATTTTTTGAGTAGTAGATTCTGACCTGAAAGGAGTAACCAGGTCATATTTACCAGGCCTGTGATACCCATTCCCCAGGAAAAACTGCTAAGATCCTGGAGAAACATTGAAGCAGAACCGCTGAAAATAGCATTAATACATAATTGGAATGATCTAAAGGTGTCCACGCTGTCACCGCTTGCTAGATTCAATCTGGGCATTACACAGGCAATGGACTCGCTAGCACCGGCGAGGGTCTTTGTTCCCCGCACCAGAAAAAAACCTAATCAACCATGGTTCTCTCAAGACCGCAAAATCTTACAGAGGAAATACCGGCAGAAGGAGCGCTGCTGGAAACTCAGCCGTCGAGAAGCCGAGAGGGTGGAGCTAAAGCTCGCACTAAACATTTACAAAGAAGCCTGTCGGGTAGCCAAATCGGACTATTTCACACGTAAAATTAGAGAGGCAGCTAACTCTTCTAGAGAGCTATTTAGAACCATCAATGTTCTCACCACTCCCTTAGGTATTCCTAAAGTAGAAAATTCCCAAGACTTCTGCAACAAAGTAGCCAAATTCTTTGAGTGTAAAATTCTTAATATCTACTCTAGCTTTAGGTTGGACAAGGAACAAGCCAACTCCCCTCCCTGGTTAGCTGTACCCCTGCACCCTGTGTTGACACTCAACGGGTTGCCAGATAAGCCACTTTTACTTTCGAGGTTTAAGATGCCATCTCAAGAGGTCATGTGTAAGCTACTTCTGGAATGTAAATCGGGTTCCCCTACGGATCCCTGCCCCCCTGCCATCCTTCAATTAGTACCAGAGCTAGCGGCATCTATGCTGGCCCCTATTATTCAGGAAGTTCTTATAACGGGTTTGTATCCCAGGCCATGGAAAGAAACTACTATTATTCCGTTAAAAAAGAAGGAAGCTGGCAAACCCGATGACCTGACGAATCTACGCCCAATAGCCCTTCTTCCCTATGCAGCCAAAATTCTGGAAAAACATCCTAATAAAGAATTGGTTGATTTCCTGTCAGCCTCAAAGGGCTTAGACAGCTCGCAACATGGTTTTCGGAAATCCCACAGCACTGAATCAGCTCTCATTGCATCATCTGACACCATTCGCAGATTGGTTGATGAGGGGCAGGGGGTCTTTTTGGTTCTATAGGACCTGTCGGCAGCATTTGACACCATTGCCCCTCACATTCTGTTAGACCGTCTACATCAGGTAGGCATTAGAGACCAGGCTCTCAAGCTGATTGAATCCTTTCTATCAGATAGGTGGGCCACAGTTAGCAGCGGTGATTTTAGATCCCCAGCCTACCTCTTGCCGTGTGGGGTCCCTCAGGGCTCTTCCCTCAGCCCTACGTTGTTTAATGTGTACGTGGCACCGCTGGCAGAGCTAATTCGCTCTTTCGGCTTTATTCCTACTTCGTATGCAGACGACACTCAGATTATTATCCCTATTAACAAAGATATGGAGGAAGTGGCCATCCGCTTCAACGCCTGTATGACAGCAGTGAATAACTGGATGAAGACCAACTGGCTAGAACTTAATTGCGAAAAAACTGAGATTCTGTGCTTTGGAATTAGGAGGGAACACTGGTCTTCCATCTGGTGGCCTGAAGAGTGTGGAACTCTCCCTGTGCCACGGTCTACCTCAAGAAATTTAGGATTATTGTTTGACGATCAATTGTCATTCAAACCTCAGGTCAACCAGATAATTAAGACCTGTATGTGGACTTTGAAGAAATTAAAGAAAATATTTCCTTTTATTCCACAACCCTGCAGAACTACTGCCATTCTGGCTCTAGTCATTTCCAGATTGGATTACGGGAATGCGCTTCTGCTCAACTTGGATAAAGAATCACTGAATAAGCTACAGTTGATGCAGAACACTGCTGCTAGGCTTTTATTGAAATTGCCTCGCGGGGCCTCTGCTAAGAAGTGCCTTAGAGATCTACACTGGCTTCCGGTAGTCGACTCCGCCTCACCCAGTTAGCGCTTCGATGCCCTCGGGCCGGAATGCGCTTTATAAATACTCAATACAATACAATACAATATTTAGTATGGCCAGAATGGTAATAGAAAATCCTGCTTATTGATGAGGTTGAATTTTATATTACATTTTAGAAATGCCACTTTTTTAAAGTGAGCATTTCTCTGCACTTAAAAACCATCTGTGACTTACAGATGTTATATTACTATTTTAGAAATGCCACTTTTAGAAAGTGAGCATTTCTCAGCACTTAAATACCATCTGTGCCTTACAGCCTGTCTCCAATCAATGTCTGGGCTGGGCTGGTTGACAGCTCTCTTGTGCATTTCACCCATACAACCACAGACACAGGACAATCATTCACTTGCACTCATCTGCATATTGAATGGGTCTTTCTGGGCTGGAAGGGTGGAGGGCCTGACATTTACATTTCAAAGGCTAGTGGCCTGCCCTCACACAATGGACTGCCAGACCCCCTACTGGGACCATGGAAGACAGGACTGTACTGAAAGGGGAACTTGTGCATTTCAGAACCTCTCTTTAAAGTCTCCCCTACTTCAAAGGCATTTTGGGGCATATAAACTGGGTCTCTGACCCCACCAACTCAGAAACCTCTGAACCTATACCTGCACCATGTCAAGGACAAGTGCCTGGCTGCCCAAAGGACTCATCTAGACTGCTTTGCTGAGAAGGACTGCTGCCCTGCTGTTGCCCTGCTGCCCTGCTGGCCTCTGACTATGCTGAGAAGGACTCTGCTTTCTCCAAAAGTGCTCTGCAAGGGTTTAAATTGAGCTTGCCTCCTGTTTTCTGAAGTTGCAGAGCCAAAAAGACTTCGGCCCTCATTATGACACTGGCGGTTGGCGATAGTATGGCTGTAAGTACTGTCAACAGGCTGGCGGTACTTACTGCCATATTATGACATTGGCGGGTTAGCTGATGCGAACCAGTCAATGTACCACACCGACCGCCACAGCGGTAACAGTTCCGCCTGTGGGATTATGACCCCACCTACCGCCACGTGGCTTCCTTAACGCCATGAAAACCATGGTGGTAGGCACTATCAGTGACAGGGAATTCCTTCCCTGTCACTGATAGGGGTCTCCCCTCTCCCCCTCCAGTTAATCCTCCCACCCCCTTACCTCTCCACAGCCCCCCACCCCTCTAACATTCACGCCCCCCTTCACAGACATACACATGAATACACACACCCATTCCCACATGCATCCACGCATGCATACATCCATTCACACACACATCCGCACACACTTACAAACATACACCCTGGCACGCATTCACATCACACAACACACACCCACTCACACCTCCATACATGCACACATGCATTCCAACATGCAACACACACCTGCATTCACGCACACACAAACATTCACACACACCCCCACATACACACAAAACACCCTCACCACCCTCCCCTGTCGGAGACCTGACTTACCTGGATCCAGGGGGTCCTCCAGCAAGAGACAGTACAGGGCGCTGCTGCCAGCAGCAGAGTCCACCAGCAGAACACCGCCAGGCCGTATTATTTCTCATAATACGGCTGGCATTGGTTTACTGGTGTGGCGCTGCAGCTGGCAGCAGCGCCACCTTACCGCCATCTGCCGGCATAGCCACAGCTGGATTTCTGCCATTCTTCTGGCTGAAATCCGGCTGTAGTCATAATACGGCTGGTAGCCACGGCGACGGTCTTTTGCCGGCCGTCGCCGCGGCAGTAGGCGGTTTTTACCTCCAATGTCATAATGAGTGCCTTCATCTCTTCAGGAATCTCCTTGTGCATCAAAAATCACCTAACGGAATTGACGCAAAGCCTGTGTTGCGACCGAGAAATCACTGCACAGCCGACCGGAAAGATGCAGCCCCGACTTCTAGACCGGAAATTCGACACAGCGCCTGCCTTGCGATGGAAAATTTGACGCACCAACAACCGGATCGATGCAGCACCCGTGTCTACTTCCAGCGAGTCAAGGATTTCCCCTGCATCATCCCTTGGTGTCAAAAGACCCCCCCATCACAGTGAGGAACCAAGACTGCGTGCCAAAAAACAACATAAACCCCTTGCAGCTTGGTAAGAAATGACGCATCGCCTGTGCCATTTTGGAAAATCCGATGCAACACTCTATATTTCCACGCATCTCCGCCTCTGCGGACTCCGTGCAGATTATTTTTTATGCATACCAGGTACAGTGTGTAACAAAGAAACAACTGTTCATATCTAAGGATTTAGGGGGTCATTACAACATTGGCGGTAAAATCCGCTTACCGCCATGCAGAAAACCGCCAACACACGGCCGCGGAACTCCGCCACAGCTATTATGACCCACATCCCGAAATCAGACAAAATTCAGACACCCACACAAGTCCGCCACACCAAAGGTCAGTGATAAACTGGCGAACACAAATCCTCCACCGTCACGCCAACAGAAATACGCCCACACTATCACGACACACAAATTCACGCGGCGGTCTTTCAACCGCGGTATTCCATTGGCGGTACACACCGCTGCACTCAAAATACACACACCCTTACAAAACAAAGCCACATTGGACAATTTGAAATACACACACCTGATACACATACACACACCACTCCCTCACATCCAATACTATATAAAACACACACCCACATCACCCACAAACCCCTACAACCAAAAAAATCGAAAGAAGGCCAGAGAGAGACACCACCATCCACAAACTAGCAGCCACAGGCACACAACACCATCACCCACACTACTTCCACGTACAAAACACCACACACCACTACATATCACTGCACTTATCACCACATACACCACCCCACACATCACCTACACCACCCCATGGCACGGCAAAGACACCCCAGGTTCTCGGAGGAGGAGCTCAGGGTCATGGTGGAGGAAATCGTCCGGGTAGAACCACAGCTATTTGGATCACAGGTGCAGCACACCTCCATAGCTAGGAAGATGGAGCTATGGCGAAGAATAGTCAACAGGGTCAATGCAGTGGGACAGCACCCAAGAAATAGGGACGACATCAGGAAGAGGTGGAACGACCTACGGGGGAAGGTGCGTTCCATGGTCTCCAGACACAACATCGCGGTACAGCAGACTGGCGGCGGACCCCCACCTCCTCCCCCACAACTAACAACAAGGGAGGAACAGGTCTTGACTATTCTGCATCCTGAGGGCCTTGCAGGAGTCGGTGGAGAAATGGACTCTGGTAAGTCAAATCTTAACTATCATATCCCCCACCCTACCTGCATGTTATCACAGACCCCCACCCTCGTCCCCTCCCCTATCACTCCAACTCCTCACTTATGTACTAATAACACAAACCACACATCTCAACCCCAAGCCCTGCATGACACAACAAAGCATGGACACCAATCACTAAAGCATGTCCACTGCACATACCCATAACACCCCCCTCAACCATCATCACACAAGCCCCCACACAGGAGTGCTAGCACTGGGGTACACGGTCACCCACCCATTGCACACCATGACACACACAGATGCAATAATCATGCTTTTACAACCCTGCAGGACCACTACCCAACGTCACCAGACAGGAGGGTCCAGACATCTCCACCCCACCCACAGAAGAGGCCCACAGTGATGACAGCAGCTATGTCCTACTAGATCCAGATGACCAGCCCGGACCATCCTGGGCTTCTGGACAGTCGGTTCCCCACAACCAGTCACAGGCCACCACAGAGCTTCCACCCTCTGGTAACACCAGCACAGCACCCACCCTGCGGGCCCATACCTCTGTCCCCAGGACACGTCAATCAGCTATCTGTCCACCACTACAGGGAACCCAGGATAACCCACCACCCCAACAACAACAGGGACCTGGGGGCAGTGGTAGTGGGCACACGGTCCAGGGAACCGAGGTACAGGAACAAAGGGGAACTGGGAGGGCTGCTGTGCGACAGGGGGCAGACAGGCCTAGGGAACCCACTCTCCACGAGGCCCTCTCCTCCATCATGGGAGCATACCACCACTCCCAGGAGACGATGGCAACGGTCCTGGCCAAGTTTCAGGAGACCCAGCGCATGCAGGAGGAACAGTATTTGGGGTTCAGGGAGGAACTCAGAACCATCAGCACCGCCCTGGGCACCATCTTAGGGGTGCTGAAGGAGATACTTAACACCATGAGGGACACTGTGGCACTCCAAGGGGCCCCTGACACTAGCATAGACGAAGAACTGCCCACCACCTCCGCCGGCGCTAGTGGACAGGAGGCACCGCCAAATGACCACCACACCAGCACCCCACCCCCTGCAGACGGAGAACCACCCCGCAAACAGGCCCTGAGATCCAGGAACAAGACAGAGCACGATGCCAAGACCCCGCCAAGAAATGAGACCACCCTGATTGTCATCCCACTGTCTCACTTTGTAACCCTGTCCCTATTGGAACTGCCCCCGCTCTACTTCCTATGCCCATATGGGCAATGCATCTGTGACACTAATAGACTGGACTCTGCCATGGACATTCCTCCACCATCACCCCTCACCATTTTACAACCCCCCTCCAATATTGAGCACTTAAATAAACACTCTTGAAGCACAAAACAATCTGAAGTCAGTATGTGATTTCGAAAATGTGTATTAGCAATGACAGTGACAAAATGCGTTCTCAAATGTAATGTCAACATACCTATGTCACACATCTCAAGTCCATGAGGAATCTAAGCAGATGACACACGTTGGAAACCACACCTGTGAAACCGTAATGGAAATGTACAACTCAGTTACCATCTACTGGTTGAAATCGACAGACAGGATAGAGGTAGAAGTGTGAAAGTACTTGTAGTAGGCAGGAATGTGTTCTCACCTGTGTGTCACTGGAAATATTGCTGGATAAGTGAGTCCCTGTTGTCAATGTCTTCTTCCTCTGCTTCCTCCTCATCACTGTCCACAGGCTCCACAGCTGCCACAACACAGTCATCTGGACCATCCTACTGCAGAAAAGGCACCTGTCGTCACAAAGCTAAGTTGTGAAGCATACAGCAGGCCACAATGATCTGGCACACTTTCTTTGGTGAGTAGAATAGGGATCCACCTGTCATATGCAGGCACCTGAACCTGGACTTCAGGAGGCCGAAGGTGCGTTTGATCCTCCTTGTAGTGTTCCTCTGCCCTTGTCCTGGGATTCCTCACTGGAGTCAGTAGCCATGACAGGTTGGGGTAACCAGAGTCCCCTAATAGCCACACCCAGTGTCTCTGGAGTTGACCCATCACATAAGGGATGCTGCTATTCCGCAGGATGTAGGCGTCATGCACAGATCCAGGGAACATAGCATTTACCTGGGAGATGTACTGGTCTGCCAAACATACCATCTGCACATTCATGGAATGATAACTCTTCTGGTTCCTGTACACCTGTTCACTCCTGTGGGGGGGGGGACCAGAGCTACATGGGTCCCATCAATGGCACCTATGATGTTGGGGATATGTCCAAGGGCATAGAAGTCACCTTTAACTGTAGGCAAATCCTCCACCTGAGGGGAAACGATGTAGCTCCGCATGTGTTTCAGCAGGGCAGACAACACTCTGGACAACACGTTGGAAAACATAGGCTGGGACATCCCTGATGCCATGGCCACTGTTGTTTGAAATGACCCACTTGCCAGGAAATGGAGCACTGATAGCACCTGCACTTGAGGGGGAATCACTGTGTGATGGCGGATTGCTGACATCAGGTCTGGCTCCAACTGGGCACATAGTTCCTGGATTGTGGCACGGTCAAACCTGTAGGTGATGATCAAATGTCGCTCCTCTATTGTCGACAGGTCCACCAGCGGTCAGTACACCGGAGGATTCTGCCATCTCCTCACATGTCCCAGCGGACGGTGCCTATGAAGGACAACAGCGACCACAGAGTCAAACAACTCAGAGGTATGTACCCACAGTCTACACAGAACACCATTCATACACAGAATCTGCCCTATATTTGTGTTGTGCGACAAGGCCTAGGTCTGTGTGAGCAGTTGTGAATTAGGCCATGTGGGCCCCTGAAATGGCGGCTGCCTGACCACTAAAGTGGTACAATGGGATGTGAGGTAACTGCGCTGGTGTTGTACACCGTAGCGGTAGGTGGTCGAAGACCGCTGCACAATGCTGCATTGGTTAACATTGGACCCTATGGGTCCCAGGAGCCAATGACGATGTACACCGGCGGTGATGGTACGCACCGCCGCGGACGTGACCGCCGTGGACGTGACCGCCATTTTCTATCTGTTCAATCACTCGATACCTGATCTTCAACAGGAGAGGACCTACACTGCAAGTGCTGCTGTGACCTCGGTCTGGAACAGACAATGGCTCGTGTGTCTGGGGAAAGGGCCCCTGCCTTCACTGCAGAGGAGTTGGAGAAGCTCGTGGACGGGGTCCTCCCCCAGTACCCGCTACTCTACGGTCCTCCAGACCAACAGGTAAGTACACAGGGAACACGTTGTATGGGCTATGCCTGTGTGGAGAGGGCTGGTTGTAAGAAGGAAGGGGGCACAGTTCTGCGTGCATGAAGGACTGTGAATGCATGTGCCACATGGCAAGGGTAGGGATGTGGGCCACTCACTTCGACGGTGCAGTTGTTAATGACTTCTCTTCTTCCCCTGTACATATCAGCGCCCACCAGAAGAAGGATATTTGGCGTGCCATCGCCAAGGACGTCCGGACCCTGGGGATCCACCACAGATGGAGCACCCACTGCCGGAAAAGATGGGAGGACATTCGCCGCTGGAGCAAGAAGACGCCTGAGGCTCAGCTGGGGATGGCCTCCCAACGTGGGAGGAGTGCCCGTCGAACCATGTCGCCCCTGATGTTCCGGATCCTGGCGGTGGCCTACCCTGAGTTGGATGGGCGCTTGAGGGCATCACAGCAGCCACAAGGGGGTGAGTACAACATAATTCAGCTGACTTTGCGCGCAGTGAAGGTGTCTGGGTGGGGGAGGAGGGCTGTGGGTTTCCCTAGGCCAGGGCGAGTTCCGTAGGCTAGGCCCCTCCGTAATGCAGGCCATGTGGCACCCCACCTCTGTAGAGTGCCAAGTACAGGTATACATGCCCCTGTGTCATCTATGTGTGCAGATGTCGACCATAGCCATGTAGGACATATCCCAGGAACTGCATCTGTAGAGCCCAACAGCGCGACGTGGTGCAGGGGGCTGCTGTGTCTGTATTGTCCGCCAACGGTAGGGGTAAGCCATGCACTCAACCTGTCTTTCTTCTGTCGTTCCCTCCCCCTTTTTGTGGTCTCCCTGGTCTTGTGTGCATCAGTATCATCAGGCGGAGGTACAGTGGCACCGGAGCACAAGGGAGCTGCATCCCACATGGCCATGGAGGGCCACACCACGGACTCGGAATACACCAGTGGGACGGAGGGCCAGGGGAGCTTCACGGCAGTCACAGGATCTGCAACCAGCGTCACGGACTCGTCCTCAGATGGGAGCTCCCTTGTGGTGGCGGCAAAATCAGTACCCCCCACTTCTACAGGTACAGCCGCCACCCCCCCTACCAGCACCGCCCTCCCAGCAGCCCCTCAGCCTTCGCCCCGTGCTCGCTCACCCAGGAGGGTGGGCATCACCTTCGCCCCAGGCACCTCAGGCCCTGCCCCTGTCACCTCTGCTGCCCTCAGTGAGGAGGCCATTGACCTCCTCAGGTCCCTCACTGTTGGGCAGTCTACCATTTTGAATGCCATCCAGGGTGTAGAAAGGGAATTGCAACACACAAATGCATTCCTGGAGGGCATTCATTCTGGTCAGGCTGCCCTTCATCGAACCCTGCAAACTCTGGCCTCAGCACTGATGGTAGCCATTGTCCCTGTGTCTAGCCTCCCCCCTCCAACTTCCTCCACCCAGACCCAATCCCCTGTACCCCAGCCTATCCCAAGCACACCATCAGACCAGCCTGCACACACCTCACCACACATGGGAAGCTCAGGCAAACATAAGCACCACACATCCCACAGGCACTCACGCAAGCATCACACACATATACAGACACACCAACATCCACTGCCTCCACTGTGTCCCCCTCCTCGTCGTCTCCCTCCTCCCTCCCAGTTTCGTCTACACTCTCACCTGCATGCACTACCACTACAGCCACTACGTCCCGCACCAGCACACCCACCACCACACCCCGCTCACGTGCAGTCACCACCCCCACTACCATTTACATGTCCCCTGTGTCCTCTCCCAGTGTGTCTGTGATGCCCCCTCCGAAGATACACAAACGCAGGCACACACCAACCCAACAGCCATCCACCTCACGACAGCCTCCAGCGCATGCACCTTCACCCAAAGTCACCAAACGTACACCTCCTACAACCACTACCTCTTCCTCCACTCCCAAACCCCCTCCAGCTACCCGTTCCAGTGTTCCTAAGAAACCTTTCCTGGCCAAGCTTGACCTCTTCCCCCCCCCTCCAACTCATAGGTCCCATACTAGCACCTCAGCCAAAAAATCTCCGGGACCAGTGGTGCCTGTTACAGGTATGTGGAGTGCACCGGCCACCAGGCCAGCCAGTGTGGCACGGAGCCACAGCACAGCCAGTCCCCCCCCTGTGAAGCACCAGAGGTTGGACAGTGCCCGACGGGAGAGGGGGAGTACTCCAGGAAGCAAAGCCGCTCACAAGGGTCCCGGGGGAGTGTGGACTCAGCTGTGACTCCTCCCAAGGTGGGGAAGGGGCAGAAGAAATCTCCAAAGTCTGGGAGGAGCAGCACGGCGGAGAAGACCGCCTTCATCCCCGCTGCCCAGGAGGCCACCGCCAGCCCAATCGTCACTGGCCAGGAGGCCACCACCAGAGTCACTGCCCAGGAGGCCAGCCCAATCGTCACTGGCCAGGAGGCCATCGCCAGCCCAATCGTCACTGGCCAGGAGGCCACCGCCAGATTCACTTCCCAGGAGGCCAGCACAATCGTCACTGGCCAGGAGGCCACCGCCAGCCCAATCGTCACTGGCCAGGAGGCCACCGCCAGAGTCACTGCCCAGGAGGCCAGCACATTCGTCACTAGCCAGGAGGCCACCGCCAGAGTCACTGCCCAGGAGGCCAGCACAATCGTCACTGGCCAGGAGGCCACCGCCAGAGTCACTGCTCAGGAGGCCAGCACAATCGTCACTGGCCAGGAGGGCCCTGCAAGCCACAGCCCAGCTGACCCATGAAGGACTGCCAGCCACAGGCCTGCTGGGCAATGAAGGACCGCCATGGCAAGCACCGCTGAACAGGGCAAAGACCGCCATGGCAAGCACCGCTGAACAGGGCAAGCACTGCTGAGCAGGGCAAAGACCGCCATGGCAAGCACCGCTGAACAGGGCAAAGACCGCCATGGCAAGCACCGCTGAACAGGGCAAGCAACGCTGAACAGGTCAGAAACTGCCAACTCAAGCACCGCTGAACAGGGCAAAGACCGCCATGGCAAGCACCGCTGAACAGGGCAAGCAACGCTGAACAGGTCAGAAACTGCCAACTCAAGCACCGCTGAACAGGCAAAGAGCGCCATGACAAGCACTGCTGAACAGGGCAAAGACCGCCATGGCAAGCACCGCTGAACAGGGCAAGCAACGCTGAACAGGGCAAAGACCACCATGGCAAGCACCGCTGAACAGGGCAAAGACCGCCAACTCAAGCACCGCTAGCCCATGAGCGGCAGGGGCAGTGACGCAACTGGGACCATCACGGGGTGAGTGATGCACTCTGGGCACCAGTCCCCCTCCGAAACCAGTGGAGACATGCATCCGCTCCGTCTGTCCTGCCCAGGATGAAGCACTCTTGGCACCAGTCCCCCTCCAGAACCAGTGGAGAACAGCATCCACTCCGTCTGTCCTGCACAGGATGAAGCACTCTGGGCACCAGTCCCCCTCCAGAACCAGTGGAGACATGCATCCACTCCGTCTGTCCTGCACAGGATGAAGCACTCTGGGCACCAGTCCCCCTCCAGAACCAGTGGAGAACAGCATCCACTCCGTCTGTCCTGCACAGGATGAAGCACTCCGGGCACCAGTCCCCCTCCAGAACCAGTGGAGACATGCATCCACTCTGTCTGTCCTGCACAGGATGAAGCACTCTGGGCACCAGTGCCCCTCCAGAATCAGTGGAGAACAGCATCCACTCCGTCTTTCCTGCACAGGATGAAGCACTCTGGGCACCAGTCCCCCTCCAGAACCAGTGGAGAACAGCATCCACTCCATCTGTCCTGCACAGGATGATGCACTCTGGGCACCAGTCCCCCTCCAGAACCAGTGGAGACATGCATCCACTTGAGAGACTGTGGCTTTGCACTCCCCAGGATGGTACAGTGGGCAAACCACCCACTGCAGAGACTTGAGAGACTGTGGCTTTGCACTCCCCAAGATGGTACAGTGGGCAAACCACCCACTGTAGAGACTTGAGAGACTGTGGCTTTGCACTCCCCAGGATGGTACAGTGGGCAAACCACCCACTGTAGAGACTTGAGAGACTGTGGCTTTGCACTCCCCAGGATGGTACAATGGGCAACCCACCCACTGTAGAGACTTGAGAGACTGTGGCTTTGCACTCCCCAGGATACATCAATGGGCATGGAGCCCCCTCGTGGATCTGGCGTGGTGCACTCATCCGGCTGAGGTGCCCCCCCTTCCTTTCCCCCTGAGGTGCCTGTTGTATTTCTATCTGATGCCCCTGCAGTGTTCTCTCTGTTTTGATCAGGTATCTAGTGGGGGCCTCGCCCATGCATTTTGGGCCCAGTGGTCCACAGACATTGAATGGTGCATTACCTGCACTACTTATCGTGGTGTATATTTTGTTTAATGTGTATATGTATATATGTATATATTTGCTTCCTGTATTTTGATATATTACAATGGTTCAACTCATTTCCTTTGGTCTTTGCATTCTTCCGGGGGGGTTGGGAGTTGTTGCTGTAATGTTTGGATATGCATTGGTGTGTGTGTTGTAGTGGGTGAGGGTCGGGGTGGGGGTTGGGATGTTAGTTGTGTGTCCCTGTGTTTTTCCCTCTCCCTCCCCTATGTCGTAGGTGCAGTACTCACCGTTGTCTTCGCCGCCGGCGTTGATGATCCTCGTATAGGAGCAGGAAGACTATCGCTGGCAGAATAAGGAGTTCCGGCTCCATGGTGTCGTCGTTCCTCGTGGAGTGTGTAGAGGTGAGCGTTTTCCCTTTGAAATGGCTGTTTCTGCCGTGTTTTTGTCCACGGTGAATCCGCCCCGGAAAAGGTGGCGGATTGGTAGGTTGTGATACTGTGGGTGGTACATTGTCCTCCGCCTGTCTGTTGGCGGTGACCGCCACGCTGTTTTTTTTGTACCGCTGTGGCGGTCGGAGTGTTAAAGTGGCTATCTTTGTTGGCGGTTTCCGCCACTGTCATAATTCAATTTTTTTTACCACCGGCCTGTTAGCGGTCTTTAACACCGTCCGCCAGGGTTGTAATGACCACCTAAGCCTTTTAAAAATTTCAAAAGTGATATTTCAACTTCTGCTTATTGAATCTTTGTCATTTTGACCTTATGTTATTCAGATAAATATTACCTATTTTTCTAAACCGGTGTGGTGTATTCTTGGTGAACTTAGGGCAACAAAAGCAAACAAACACAAATGATGGGTGAAATGCGGAACCAATCAAACATTCATCCCCAGTCACAGATCTGATTTGCACATGGCTGGATCCAAATTGGGGTGGTGTGGTGAGCAAAAGAATTGATGGATTAAACCCAGATCTGTGACTGGGATAAATGTGTCTTTGGTTCCGAAATCCATCCATCATTTGTGTTTGTTTGCTTTTGTCGCCATAAGTGCTCTGGGTATGGCCAGACATGGTTCCCGGGCTCACTATGCTACTAGATTCAAGCTAGCCTGGCTGATACCCTGAAACCAGTCCCAGGGTGCTTGTTTCCGGTCCAGGGAGGACCTGGCCTTGTAGTTCAGGCTGAACTGTTCCCATGGGGAAAAAGACTGATTTGCATATGACTGGGTCCAAACTGGAATGGCAAGCAAAAACAATTGATGGATTAAACTCAGATCTGGGAGTGAATGTTTGATTTGTTCTGTGATCCGTCCACCTTCAGTTGTTCTTGCATTTGTCGCCCTAAGTGGGAAGGGTATGCCCAGAGGTGGGGCTTGTGCTCGCTATGCCACCAGATTGATGCTAGCCTGGCTGATGAAGGGTGACACCCCGAACCGGTCCCAGGTTGCTCGTTTCTGGTCTAGGGAGGACCTGGCCTGGTAGTTCAGGCTGGACTGTTCCTGTGGGGAGCAGGATAAAGACTGATTTGCATATGGATGGTCCAAACTGAAATAACATGGTGAGCAAAACAAACTAAACTGATGGGTTAAACCCAGATCTGTGACTGGGGGTAAATGTTTGATTTGTTCTGCATTCTGTCCATCTTCTGTTGTTCTGTTGTTTTTGCAAGCTTAGCTTCTGGGCATCACTGGTGGTTGTTGTAGCTCAATAGTCATTTTCACTGGAACTTTGGGCGTTGGCGAATGGTGAGCCAGTGAGATCTTGCCATGAATGGGCCCATTCACCTTCACGAGGAGGCCAAAAACTTCAGGGAGCTTAACTAAGGCCACACAAAGGTGTTAGGATCTGAAGGGGCAACACTTGGGGTTCAGGAACTCACTCCAGATGAGGCTAGCAAGGCTCCACCAGGTTCAGTTGCAGGTCCAGGCAACAGGTCAGCTCAGCAGTTGCAGGGAGCCTCTGTAGATTGTTATGTCACTATAGCTCAGAAAAGGAGTGAATTCAACCTGGGATGAAGCACGCAGGTCCAGTCTTCCTTTTCTGCAAGCAGGGCAACAAGCAGCAGAACAGCAGGGCAGCAAAGTGGCAGTCCTGGCAGCAAAGCAGCTCAGTACTCTTTTTTCTGTAACATTCACAGGTCCAGGAGTATTCAAGAGCTGGGTCTAAGGGTCCAGTATTTATCCCACTGGCCCACTTTGAAGTAGGGGAAGCTTCCAGAGGTTTTCAGCCCACTGAGGTGTCAGGCATCCCCTTCCTCTCTGCTCTGGCCCCAGCTTTTCTGTGGTCACAAAAGGCCAGAGTCAACCCCTTTGCGAGAATGCCTAGCCAAGTGTGGTAGGTGTCAGTTGTTTCCCCTCATCTACACAGAGTGGTCCATCCTGCCAACACATACCTTCCCTTTGTCTCACTGTCTAGGAGCAATACACAAAGATCAACTGCCAGGTACACCTAGTCATGGTCATGTGACCCAGGATCAGGCTGCAGACACCAAACGGTTAGGGTGAGAAATAGCAACTTTCTAAATGTGGCATTTTCAGAATTGTAACTAAAAATGTGATTTTACTATTGCATAGGGCTTATAATTACAGTTCCTTAGACACCAAACTTGAACTGTCTACCTGCACCCAATTGAAAGTTATCCCTTATTAAATGTGATAGGATAACCCAATGTCATCCTATGGAAAAGGTAGGCCTTGAAGTAGTAAAAAATGAATTTAGGGGGTTTCACTTCCAGGACATGTAAAACCTAAAAGAACATGTCCGACGTTTTTAAATTCACAGCACTCTGCCCTCTGGGCTGTTCAGTGCCTTCCAAGTGTGACTTCCAAGCATTACAAAAGGAAGGTTTAGGCCCGGTGAAAGTTTTATTTTGCCAGTTTGAAATGGCAGTTTAAAACTGCACACACAGGATGAAATGGTAGGCCTGAGGCATGCTTAAAAGGGCTATCTAAGTATGTGGCACAATGGCATTAGCATTTAATTTACAGGCCCTGGGTACATGTCGTACCCGTTTACCAGGGACTTACAAGAAACTTAGATATGGCAATTGGGTGTTAACCAATTTTACAATTTTTAGAGGAGTGAAGACCAGCAGTTTAGCACTGGTTAGTTGCGGTAATGTGTACAGATCCTATGGCCAACAAAAGTGAAGTCAGCAAAAAGTGGAGGGTGGAGCGAAAAGTCTGGGGAGGGCCCTGCAGAGAGGGCCAAGTCCAAGAAGAAGCATGCAGAATCCTCAACTTGTAAAAACTTTGTTTACACGTGATTTGAGTCACAAATGATATTAAGATGTTGCTTGTTACACTCAATGAATATATATGATGTAAGGAGGTAAAGCACAACACTATTGTATATTTAAAATGGTGCAGGCGAAAAACTTGTTACAGAGAGAATGACAATTCTCCAATTAACATAATGAGAGAATGTTGATTTCATTAAAGACAACAGAGGCTAACATTATGCATACAACTTTTACTGCTGCCCCAAAATGCAGCCCTTTAACCCCTTCTGTGCCGCAGACGTAGTGGTTACGTCCTGCGGCACAGTGCTGCTGTGCCGAGGACGTAACCACTACGTCCTCGGCACACAGCCCAGAGGGAGCGCTCTCGCTCCCTCTGTGTGCTTCCCCCCACCCCCCCAAAGTCAGGGATGGAAGGGGAAGCCCTTCCCCTTCCACCCCCGACCCCCCCACCCCCCCATAATGACGTCAGCGCGCGATCGCGCGCTGACTTCATTATGGGGATTTCGCCGCACAGGAAGCCATTTGCTTCCTGTGCGGCGACGAGGAAAGAGGTGAGTTCCTCTTCCCGGTGGGTGGAGGGTTTGGGCTAAAGAGGCACCGGGGGAAAGGAAAGGCTTTTCCTTTCCCCCGGTGTCTCTTTGAGCATTCCTGCTGCCCGATCGCATTGCGATCGGGCAGCAGGAATGCCCACTAGACACCAGGGATTTGTTTTTTTTGTTGTTTGCTCGTGTTTCTTGCTGGCGGGGAGCGGCCCCTTGGGCAAGGGTCGCTCCCCTTGTGGGGGCAATTAGTTACGGCCATTTCTGCCCCCTTTGGGGGCAGATTGGCCTACTTTTTAGGCGGATCTGCCCCCAAGGGGGGCAGAAACCACTGGATCACCAGGGATTTATATTTTCTGTGCAGGTATGTTGGGAGGGGGTGCCCCCTTGGGCAAGGGGCGCCCCCCCCAAGGGGGCAGAGAACTGTTGGCCATTTCTGCCCCCCTTGGGGGCAGATCGGCCTATTTTTTTTAGGTCCATCTGCCCCCAAGGGGGGCAGAAGCCACTTAGGCACCAGGGATTGTGTGTGTAGTGGATGGGGGGCGCCCCCTTGGGCAAGGGTCGCTCCCCTTTGGGGGGCATGTCTTTTAGGGCCATTTCTGCCCCCCTTGAGGGCAGATCAGCCTATTATTTTTAGGTTGATCTGCCCCAAGGGGGGCAGAAACCACTAGAACGCCAGGGATGTTTTTTTATGTGTTTATTTTTGTGGGGGGGCGTCCCCTTGGGCACGGGGCGCCCCCCCAAGGGGGGCATTGACCTGTTGGCCATTTCTGCCCCCCCTGGGGGCAGATGGGCCTATTTTTCTAGACCCACCTGCCCCCAAGGGGGGCAGAAGCCACGTAGACACCAGGGATAGTGTGTGTGTGTGTTAGTGGATGGGGGGGGGCTTGGGCAAGGGTCGCCCCCCACTTTGGGGGCACATGTACCCAGGCCATTTCTGCACCCCTTGGAGACAGATCAGCCTATTATTTTTAGGCTGATCTGCCCCCAAGGGGGGCAGAAACCACTAGAACGCCAGGGATTTTTTTTTATGTGTTTATTTTTGTGGGGGGGCGTCCCCTTGGGCACGGGGCGCCCCCCCAAGGGGGGCATTGACCTGTTGGCCATTTCTGCCCCCCCTGGGGGCAGATGGGCCTATTTTTCTAGACCCACCTGCCCCCAATGGGGGCAGAAGCCACGTAGACACCAGGGATAGTGTGTGTGTGTGTGTGTGTGTTAGTGGATGGGGGGGGCTTGGGCAAGGGTCGCCCCCCACTTTGGGGGCACATGTACCCAGGCCATTTCTGCACCCCTTGGAGACAGATCAGCCTATTATTTTTAGGCTGATCTGCCCCCAAGGGGGGCAGAAACCACTAGAACGCCAGGGATTTTTTTTTATTTGTTTATTTTTGTGGGGGGGCGTCCCCTTGGTCACGGGGCGCCCCCCCAAGGGGGGCATTGACCTGTTGGCCATTTCTACACCCCCTGGGGGCAGATGGGCCTATTTTCTTAGGCCCACCTGCCCCCAAGGGGGCAGAAGCCACTTAGGCACCAGGGATAGTGTTGTGTGTGTTTGTTTTGTTTTTTTTTGTTTGAGGGCTGTCCCCTTTGGCAAGGGTCGCTCTCCATGGGGACACAGTACTAAAGGTATTTTCTGGCTTCCTTGGGGCAGACAGGCCTATTTTTTTAGTAGGCCCATCTGCCCCTATGACAGAATCCACTTAGGCACCAATTTCTAAAATGTTTGATGGTGGGGTGTTTGTCAACTGAAGAAGTCTTTGCATTTGTGATAAAAAAAAATGTCCTCCTTTTTGTTCTAGTTCAAAGCTTTTGCTTTATTTGCTGTGGCTCCTTGCGGTTTTGGCGGTGGTTGACCTGCAGTTTGCACAGTTGCATGTTTTAGGTAAGTAAAAACAATTTACTCCAAAGGAGTATTGTTGCCATGCATGAATGACATGTTTGTAGGGGGTGTACTAAATGCAGGATTGTGTGTGAAATTGTCCTTAGGTTTGTGCACAATGATATTTGTTTTGTCTTATTTCTAATTTGCCTTTCTTTCTTTCTTTTTAGTGGGATATCATTGGTGATTGCTGTGTAGTTGCTGGTGAATCAAGCTTTTTCAGGCAAGTGAGCGGTATAGTTTTTGAGTTTGTAACTCTTACTAACAAAGCCACACTTTGTTACTTGTCTTACACAGTGCTGGTTGTTGGTGGTGAATTTGTCCAGTTAATTTTAGCAGGAGAGATCATGGCTAGCCGCAGGATGACCGCTCAGCAGGTGGTTGGTATGCTTTTTGAGTCACAGTCTGATCATGACTATGAGACAGACTCTGCATCTGAGGCAGAGGAGGAAGTCAGAGATTCTGGCAGTGATGTTTCTGTTGGAGGGGAATCTTCTGATGATGAAGCCACTCTCAGTGCAGATGAAGGTTCTGTTTTAGAGGAGGACATTGATGTGCCAATAGTGCAGAAACCTGGGGCTGAAAGGTTTCCCGTTATAAGACCTGATGTCTGGGTTTCCCCAAACATGGAGCAGCCAGGATTGCCTGCCTTTACTGGTCTCCCGGGGTGTAACGCCAATACAGAGAACTTTATGCCTATCAATTTCTTTGAGTTATTCATGGATGATGTGTTTTTGGAAGAGATTGTTGAGCAGACTAATTTGTATGCGGAGCAGCATTTGAGGGACAACGCTGCTAGACTTAGGCCACACTCTAGAGCTGCCCAGTGGATTCCCACAAATTTGGAGGAGATAAAAAAGTTTTTGGGTTTGACTTTTTTGATGGGGTTGATAAGGAAGCCGTCACTGGCTTCTTATTGGTCTACTAGTCCCTTGATGGCAACAGCTATATTTCCAGCTACCATGAGTCGTAATCGGTATTTGCTTCTTCTTAGGATGCTGCATTTTGTTGACAATGCATTAGCCTTGCCACGAGATCACCCAGATTCTGACCGTCTTTTTAAGATTAGGCCTGTCCTTGATCATTTTGTAGATCGGTTTTCGGAGGTCTATGTTCCAGGCAAAGAGTTAAGTGTGGACGAGTCTTTGGTCCTCTTCAAGGGTCGTTTGGTTTTTAGGCAGTACATTCCTAGCAAAAGGGCACGATATGGAATTAAATTGTATATGCTGTCTGAAAGTAGGACAGGATATGTGTATAGTTTCCGTGTGTACACTGGTAGGGATTCCAATATTGACCCCCCTGGTTGTCCTCCCACTTTTGGAGTTACTGAGAAAATTGTGTGGGATCTTGGTAGACGACTGTTCAACAAAGGTCACCATTTGTATGTAGACAACTTCTACACTGGTGTGCAGTTGTTCAAGGAATTGTTTAGAGTGGACACAGTTGCTTGTGGCACAATCCGTTCTAACCGGAAAGGCTATCCAAGGGAGCTTGTCTGTAAAAAACTTGAGAGGGGACAGTGCTGTGCCTTGCGGAACGAGGAGCTGCTAGCTTTGAAATTTTCAGACAAGAGGGATGTCTACATGCTAAGTACCATCCATGATGAGAGTACTTCCCCTGTGACTGTTTGGGGCCAGGTTGCTGAAGTGCGCAAACCTGTGTGCATTTTAGATTATAATAAGCACATGGGAGGTGTAGATAGAGTTGACCAGAGGTTGGAACCTTATACTGCTATTCGTAAGTCTTATGTTTGGTATAAGAAGTTAGCACTTCACCTCTTCCACTTAGCAACCTTCAATGCTTTTATTGTGTTTAGGGATAGGTCTCCAGACTCAAAGATGACATTTGTGAAATTTCAGGAGTCAGTGATAGAGAGCCTTATTGTGGTGGAACAGGCCAGAGTTCCTAGAGAAGCAGTGGTGGAGGATGTGGCTAGATTGAAAGATCGCCACTTTGCTGAGCACATTCCTCCCACACCCAAAAAAGACTTTCCAGCTAAGAAATGTAGAGTGTGTTTTCGAAGAGGTATCCGGAGGGAGTCTCGAATGTACTGCCCAGATTGTCCTTCAAAGCCTGGGCTGTGTGTCGGTGCTTGTTTTAAGAATTACCACACCCAGAAGAATTTCTGGGAACAACCATGAGTGTAAACTCATGTCTGGTTTGTATTTTCATGTGTTTAGTTTCATGGTTAGCATTTCTGTCATGTTCTTAGTTAGAGCTTTTGTGTTTGTTGTTTTGTAATTCTTTCTACTTAGTTAGGGGTTCCTCTGTTTAAAAAAAATATATATATATGATGCCATTGTGTGTGGAGTGGGGCTTGGCTGAGACTGTACATATTGACTTGATGTTGGCTACTGCAACACACTGCCAGCCAAACACCAGTCCACACACTCCCATCAGCTGGTGTGATTGTTGTATCAGGCATGTGGGCGTATGTAAGTGATGGGCCCTTGAGTGGCGCTGTCTGTCGATGTGAGTGTTGTAATGTGCTGGGCCCGTGGCTGGCGGTGTGAATGGCCTTGTGTGTGTCATGTATGAAAGTTGTGTGAATGGACTGTAAAGCGGTTGGTGCCTTGTCGCGGCTTTACAGCTCACGAGCTGTGAGTCATTGGTTCCGTTTTTTGCCTTTCAGTTACTAACAGTGCTTTTCATTTTTGTGAAAGCTCTTGTTAGTAAAATTTGATCCACTGAACCATCACTCACCCTCGTGCCAAATCCAACCAGTATGTGTGGTAAAAATGACCAAACCTGCTCCGCTGTAATCAGGCGTCGCAGCACACCTATGACACGCTAGGTGCCTCAGGTGGGACCCCGATGATGAAGCATGCCACCAACTTGGTTGGTGGGTGAGGGGTCTTTTTCACATAACCTAAGTGTGTTTCTTTTCAAAATTTTAGTGTTTGGCACATCACGGACGTATGTGGGCACATCAAAACTATATATTACAAAACTACCTGTGTTTGGGGGGGGAGAGGGCACCTATGTTTTTGGTCCTGTGTGCGGCATTCATCTAGGGAAACCTACCAAACCCAGACATTTTTTAAAACTAGACACCCCAAGGAGTCCAGGGAGGTGTGGCTTGCGTGGATCCCCCAACATTTTCTTACCCAGACTCCTCTGTTAACCTCAAAATGTGCTTAAAAAAAGCATATTTTCCTGACTTTTCTTCGTACGATCACCACTCCAGCACAAAATTCCTACTCCCCAGTGTTCCCCTCAGTCTCCCAAATAAAATGACACCTCACGTATGTGGGTCCCCAAAGCAGAGTCAGTCTAAAGATGTATAAAATAATATGTCCTTATAAACTCGCAGTGCTATCCCCTGTATCTCTACAAGTTTTGGGCCTTATTCTGTTGGAGGCACCTGGCCCACCCACACAAGTGAGGTATCATTTTTATCGGGAGACTTGGGGGAATGCTGGGTGGAAGGAAATTTGTGGCTCCTCTCAGATTCCAGAACTTTCTGCCACAGAAATATGAGGAACATGTGTTTTTTTAGCCAATTTTTGAGGTTTGCAAAGGATTCTGGGTAACAGAACCAGGTCCGAGCCCCGCCAGTCACCCCTCCTTGGATTCCCCTAGGTCTCTAGTTTTCAGAAATGTACAGGTTTGGTAGGTTTCCCTAGGTGGCGGCTGAGCTAGAGGCCAAAATCTACAGGTAGTCACTTTGCTAAAAACAGCTCTGTTTTCTGTGATATGTCCACGTTGTGTTTTGGGGCATATCCTGTCGCGGGCGCTAGGCCTACCCACGCAAGTGAGGTATCATTTTTATCGGGAGACGTGGGGGAACGCTGGGTGGAAGGAAATTTGTGGCTCCTCTCAGATTCCAGAACTTTCTGCCACAGAAATGTGAGGAACATGTGTTTTTTTAGCCAATTTTTGAGGTTTGCAAAGGATTCTGGGTAACAGAACCAGGTCCGAGCCCCGCCAGTCACCCCTCCTTGGATTCCCCTAGGTCTCTAGTTTTCAGAAATGTACAGGTTTGGTAGGTTTCCCTAGGTGGCGGCTGAGCTACAGGCCAAAATCTACAGGTAGTCACTTTGCTAAAAACAGCTCTGTTTTCTGTGATATGTCCACGTTGTGTTTTGGGGCATATCCTGTCGCGGGCGCTAGGCCTACCCACGCAAGTGAGGTATCATTTTTATCGGGAGACGTGGGGGAACGCTGGGTGGAAGGAAATTTGTGGCTCCTCTCAGATTCCAGAACTTTCTGCCACAGAAATGTGAGGAACATGTGTTTGTTTAGCCAATTTTTGAGGTTTGCAAAGGATTCTGGGTAACAGAACCAGGTCCGAGCCCCGCCAGTCACCCCTCCTTGGATTCCCCTAGGTCTCTAGTTTTCAGAAATGTACAGGTTTGGTAGGTTTCCCTAGGTGGCGGCTGAGCTACAGGCCAAAATCTACAGGTAGTCACTTTGCTAAAAACAGCTCTGTTTTCTGTGATATGTCCACGTTGTGTTTTGGGGCATATCCTGTCGCGGGCGCTAGGCCTACCCACGCAAGTGAGGTATCATTTTTATCGGGAGACGTGGGGGAACGCTGGGTGGAAGGAAATTTGTGGCTCCTCTCAGATTCCAGAACTTTCTGCCACAGAAATGTGAGGAACATGTGTTTTTTTAGCCAATTTTTGAGGTTTGCAAAGGATTCTGGGTAACAGAACCAGGTCCGAGCCCCGCCAGTCACCCCTCCTTGGATTCCCCTAGGTCTCTAGTTTTCAGAAATGTACAGGTTTAGTAGGTTTCCCTAGGTGGCGGATGAGCTACAGGCCAAAATCTACAGGTAGTCACTTTGCTAAAAACAGCTCTGTTTTCTGTGATATGTCCACGTTGTGTTTTGGGGCATATCCTGTCGCGGGCGCTAGGCCTATCCACGCAAGTGAGGTATCATTTTTATCGGGAGACGTGGGGGAACGCTGGGTGGAAGGAAATTTGTGGCTCCTCTCAGATTCCAGAACTTTCTGCCACAGAAATGTGAGGAACATGTGTTTTTTTAGCCAATTTTTGAGGTTTGCAAAGGATTCTGGGTAACAGAACCAGGTCCGAGCCCCGCCAGTCACCCCTCCTTGGATTCCCCTAGGTCTCTAGTTTTCAGAAATGTACAGGTTTGGTAGGTTTCCCTAGGTGGCGGCTGAGCTACAGGCCAAAATCTACAGGTAGTCACTTTGCTAAAAACAGCTCTGTTTTCTGTGATATGTCCACGTTGTGTTTTGGGGCATATCCTGTCGCGGGCGCTAGGCCTACCCACGCAAGTGAGGTATCATTTTTATCGGGAGACGTGGGGGAACGCTGGGTGGAAGGAAATTTGTGGCTCCTCTCAGATTCCAGAACTTTCTGCCACAGAAATGTGAGGAACATGTGTTTTTTTAGCCAATTTTTGAGGTTTGCAAAGGATTCTGGGTAACAGAACCAGGTCCGAGCCCCGCCAGTCACCCCTCCTTGGATTCCCCTAGGTCTCTAGTTTTCAGAAATGTACAGGTTTGGTAGGTTTCCCTAGGTGGGGCTGAGCTACAGGCCAAAATCTACAGGTAGTCACTTTGCTAAAAACAGCTCTGTTTTCTGTGATATGTCCACGTTGTGTTTTGGGGCATATCCTGTCGCGGGCGCTAGGCCTACCCACGCAAGTGAGGTATCATTTGTATCGGGAGACGTGGGGGAACGCTGGGTGGAAGGAAATTTGTGGCTCCTCTCAGATTCCAGAACTTTCTGCCACAGAAATGTGAGGAACATGTGTTTTTTTAGCCAATTTTTGAGGTTTGCAAAGGATTCTGGGTAACAGAACCAGGTCCGAGCCCCGCCAGTCACCCCTCCTTGGATTCCCCTAGGTCTCTAGTTTTCAGAAATGTACAGGTTTGGTAGGTTTCCCTAGGTGGCGGCTGAGCTACAGGCCAAAATCTACAGGTAGTCACTTTGCTAAAAACAGCTCTGTTTTCTGTGATATGTCCACGTTGTGTTTTGGGGCATATCCTGTCGCGGGCGCTAGGCCTACCCACGCAAGTGAGGTATCATTTTTATCGGGAGACGTGGGGGAACGCTGGGTGGAAGGAAATTTGTGGCTCCTCTCAGATTCCAGAACTTTCTGCCACAGAAATGTGAGGAACATGTGTTTTTTTAGCCAATTTTTGAGGTTTGCAAAGGATTCTGGGTAACAGAACCAGGTCCGAGCCCCGCCAGTCACCCCTCCTTGGATTCCCCTAGGTCTCTAGTTTTCAGAAATGTACAGGTTTGGTAGGTTTCCCTAGGTGGCGGCTGAGCTACAGGCCAAAATCTACAGGTAGTCACTTTTCTAAAAACAGCTCTGTTTTCTGTGATATGTCCACGTTGTGTTTTGGGGCATATCCTGTCACGGGCGCTAGGCCTACCCACGCAAGTGAGGTATCATTTTTATCGGGAGACGTGGGGGAACGCTGGGTGGAAGGAAATTTGTGGCTCCTCTCAGATTCCAGAACTTTCTGCCACAGAAATGTGAGGAACATGTGTTTTTTTAGCCAATTTTTGAGGTTTGCAAAGGATTCTGGGTAACAGAACCAGGTCCGAGCCCCGCCAGTCACCCCTCCTTGGATTCCCCTAGGTCTCTAGTTTTCAGAAATGTACAGGTTTGGTAGGTTTCCCTAGGTGGCGGCTGAGCTACAGGCCAAAATCTACAGGTAGTCACTTTGCTAAAAACAGCTCTGTTTTCTGTGATATGTCCACGTTGTGTTTTGGGGCATATCCTGTCGCGGGCGCTAGGCCTACCCACGCAAGTGAGGTATCATTTTTATCGGGAGACGTGGGGGAACGCTGGGTGGAAGGAAATTTGTGGCTCCTCTCAGATTCCAGAACTTTCTGCCACAGAAATGTGAGGAACATGTGTTTTTTTAGCCAATTTTTGAGGTTTGCAAAGGATTCTGGGTAACAGAACCAGGTCCGAGCCCCGCCAGTCACCCCTCCTTGGATTCCCCTAGGTCTCTAGTTTTCAGAAATGTACAGGTTTGGTAGGTTTCCCTAGGTGGCGGCTGAGCTACAGGCCAAAATCTACAGTTAGTCACTTTGCTAAAAACAGCTCTGTTTTCTGTGATATGTCCACGTTGTGTTTTGGGGCATATGCTGTCGCGGGTGCTAGGCCTACCCACGCAAGTGAGGTATCATTTTTATCGGGAGACGTGGGGGAACGCTGGGTGGAAGGAAATTTGTGGCTCCTCTCAGATTCCAGAACTTTCTGCCACAGAAATGTGAGGAACATGTGTTTTTTTAGCCAATTTTTGAGGTTTGCAAAGGATTCTGGGTAACAGAACCAGGTCCGAGCCCCGCCAGTCACCCCTCCTTGGATTCCCCTAGGTCTCTAGTTTTCAGAAATGTACAGGTTTGGTAGGTTTCCCTAGGTGGCGGCTGAGCTACAGGCCAAAATCTACAGGTAGTCACTTTGCTAAAAACAGCTCTGTTTTCTGTGATATGTCCACGTTGTGTTTTGGGGCATATCCTGTCGCGGGCGCTAGGCCTACCCACGCAAGTGAGGTATCATTTTTATCGGGAGACATGGGGGAACGCTGGGTGGAAGGAAATTTGTGGCTCCTCTCAGATTCCAGAACTTTCTGCCACAGAAATGTGAGGAACATGTGTTTTTTTAGCCAATTTTTGAGGTTTGCAAAGGATTCTGGGTAACCGAACCAGGTCCGAGCCCCGCCAGTCACCCCTCCTTGGATTCCCCTAGGTCTCTAGTTTTCAGAAATGTACAGGTTTAGTAGGTTTCCCTAGGTGGCGGCTGAGCTACAGGCCAAAATCTACAGGTAGTCACTTTGCTAAAAACAGCTCTGTTTTCTGTGATATGTCCACGTTGTGTTTTGGGGCATATCCTGTCGCGGGCGCTAGGCCTATCCACGCAAGTGAGGTATCATTTTTATCGGGAGACGTGGGGGAACGCTGGGTGGAAGGAAATTTGTGGCTCCTCTCAGATTCCAGAACTTTCTGCCACAGAAATGTGAGGAACATGTGTTTTTTTAGCCAATTTTTGAGGTTTGCAAAGGATTCTGGGTAACAGAACCAGGTCCGAGCCCCGCCAGTCACACCTCCTTGGATTCCCCTAGGTCTCTAGTTTTCAGAAATGTACAGGTTTGGTAGGTTTCCCTAGGTGGCGGCTGAGCTACAGGCCAAAATCTACAGGTAGTCACTTTGCTAAAAACAGCTCTGTTTTCTGTGATATGTCCACGTTGTGTTTTGGGGCATATCCTGTCGCGGGCGCTAGGCCTACCCACGCAAGTGAGGTATCATTTTTATCGGGAGACGTGGGGGAACGCTGGGTGGAAGGAAATTTGTGGCTCCTCTCAGATTCCAGAACTTTCTGCCACAGAAATGTGAGGAACATGTGTTTTTTTAGCCAATTTTTGAGGTTTGCAAAGGATTCTGGGTAACAGAACCAGGTCCGAGCCCCGCCAGTCACCCCTCCTTGGATTCCCCTAGGTCTCTAGTTTTCAGAAATGTACAGGTTTGGTAGGTTTCCCTAGGTGGCGGCTGAGCTACAGGCCAAAATCTACAGGTAGTCACTTTGCTAAAAACAGCTCTGTTTTCTGTGATATGTCCACGTTGTGTTTTGGGGCATATCCTGTCGCGGGCGCTAGGCCTACCCACGCAAGTGAGGTATCATTTGTATCGGGAGACGTGGGGGAACGCTGGGTGGAAGGAAATTTGTGGCTCCTCTCAGATTCCAGAACTTTCTGCCACAGAAATGTGAGGAACATGTGTTTTTTTAGCCAATTTTTGAGGTTTGCAAAGGATTCTGGGTAACAGAACCAGGTCCGAGCCCCGCCAGTCACCCCTCCTTGGATTCCCCTAGGTCTCTAGTTTTCAGAAATGTACAGGTTTAGTAGGTTTCCCTAGGTGGCGGCTGAGCTACAGGCCAAAATCTACAGGTAGTCACTTTGCTAAAAACAGCTCTGTTTTCTGTGATATGTCCACGTTGTGTTTTGGGGCATATCCTGTCGCGGGCGCTAGGCCTATCCACGCAAGTGAGGTATCATTTTTATCGGGAGACGTGGGGGAACGCTGGGTGGAAGGAAATTTGTGGCTCCTCTCAGATTCCAGAACTTTCTGCCACAGAAATGTGAGGAACATGTGTTTTTTTAGCCAATTTTGGAGGTTTGCAAAGGATTCTGGGTAACAGAACCAGGTCCGAGCCCCGCCAGTCACCCCTCCTTGGATTCCCCTAGGTCTCTAGTTTTCAGAAATGTACAGGTTTGGTAGGTTTCCCTAGGTGGAGGCTGAGCTACAGGCCAAAATCTACAGGTAGTCACTTTGCTAAAAACAGCTCTGTTTTCTGTGATATGTCCACGTTGTGTTTTGGGGCATATCCTGTCGCGGGCGCTAGGCCTACCCACGCAAGTGAGGTATCATTTTTATCGGGAGACGTGGGGGAACGCTGGGTGGAAGGAAATTTGTGGCTCCTCTCAGATTCCAGAACTTTCTGCCACAGAAATGTGAGGAACATGTGTTTTTTTAGCCCATTTTTGAGGTTTGCAAAGGATTCTGGGTAACAGAACCAGGTCCGAGCCCCGCCAGTCACCCCTCCTTGGATTCCCCTAGGTCTCTAGTTTTCAGAAATGTACAGGTTTGGTAGGTTTCCCTAGGTGGCGGCTGAGCTACAGGCCAAAATCTACAGGTAGTCACTTTGCTAAAAACAGCTCTGTTTTCTGTGATATGTCCACGTTGTGTTTTGGGGCATATCCTGTCGCGGGCGCTAGGCCTACCCACGCAAGTGAGGTATCATTTTTATCGGGAGACATGGGGAAACGCTGGGTGGAAGGAAATTTGTGGCTCCTCTCAGATTCCAGAACTTTCTGCCACAGAAATGTGAGGAACATGTGTTTTTTTAGCCAATTTTTGAGGTTTGCAAAGGATTCTGGGTAACAGAACCAGGTCCGAGCCCCGCCAGTCACCCCTCCTTGGATTCCCCTAGGTCTCTAGTTTTCAGAAATGTACAGGTTTGGTAGGTTTCCCTAGGTGGCGGCTGAGCTACAGGCCAAAATCTACAGGTAATCACTTTGCAAAAAACAGCTCTGTTTTCTGTGATATGTCCACGTTGTGTTTTGGGGCATATCATGTCGCGGGCGCTAGGCCTACCCACGCAAGTGAGGTATCATTTTTATCGGGAGACGTGGGGGAACGCTGGGTGGAAGGAAATTTGTGGCTCCTCTCAGATTCCAGAACTTTCTGCCACAGAAATGTGAGGAACATGTGTTTTTTTAGCCAATTTTTGAGGTTTGCAAAGGATTCTGGGTAACAGAACCAGGTCCGAGCCCCGCCAGTCACCCCTCCTTGGATTCCCCTAGGTCTCTAGTTTTCAGAAATGTACAGGTTTGGTAGGTTTCCCTAGGTGGCGGCTGAGCTACAGGCCAAAATCTACAGGTAGTCACTTTGCTAAAAACAGCTCTGTTTTCTGTGATATGTCCACGTTGTGTTTTGGGGCATATCCTGTCGCGGGCGCTAGGCCTACCCACGCAAGTGAGGTATCATTTTTATCGGGAGACGTGGGGGAACGCTGGGTGGAAGGAAATTTGTGGCTCCTCTCAGATTCCAGAACTTTCTGCCACAGAAATGTGAGGAACATGTGTTTTTTTAGCCAATTTTTGAGGTTTGCAAAGGATTCTGGGTAACAGAACCAGGTCCGAGCCCCGCCAGTCACCCCTCCTTGGATTCCCCTAGGTCTCTAGTTTTCAGAAATGTACAGGTTTAGTAGGTTTCCCTAGGTGGCGGCTGAGTTACAGGCCAAAATCTACAGGTAGTCACTTTGCTAAAAACAGCTCTGTTTTCTGTGATATGTCCACGTTGTGTTTTGGGGCATATCCTGTCGCGGGCGCTAGGCCTATCCACGCAAGTGAGGTATCATTTTTATCGGAAGACGTGGGGGAACGCTGGGTGGAAGGAAATTTGTGGCTCCTCTCAGATTCCAGAACTTTCTGCCACAGAAATGTGAGGAACATGTGTTTTTTTAGCCAATTTTTGAGGTTTGCAAAGGATTCTGGGTAACAGAACCAGGTCCGAGCCCCGCCAGTCACCCCTCCTTGGATTCCCCTAGGTCTCTAGTTTTCAGAAATGTACAGGTTTGGTAGGTTTCCCTAGGTGGCAGCTGAGCTACAGGCCAAAATCTACAGGTAGTCACTTTGCTAAAAACAGCTCTGTTTTCTGTGATATGTCCACGTTGTGTTTTGGGGCATATCCTGTCGCGGGCGCTAGGCCTACCCACGCAAGTGAGGTATCATTTTTATCGGGAGACGTGGGGGAACGCTGGGTGGAAGGAAATTTGTGGCTCCTCTCAGATTCCAGAACTTTCTGCCACAGAAATGTGAGGAACATGTGTTTTTTTAGCCAATTTTTGAGGTTTGCAAAGGATTCTGGGTAACAGAACCAGGTCCGAGCCCCGCCAGTCACCCCTCCTTGGATTCCCCTAGGTCTCTAGTTTTCAGAAATGTACAGGTTTGGTAGGTTTCCCTAGGTGGCGGCTGAGCTACAGGCCAAAATCTACAGGTAGTCACTTTGCTAAAAACAGCTCTGTTTTCTGTGATATGTCCACGTTGTGTTTTGGGGCATATCCTGTCGCGGGCGCTAGGCCTACCCACGCAAGTGAGGTATCATTTGTATCAGGAGACGTGGGGGAACGCTGGGTGGAAGGAAATTTGTGGCTCCTCTCAGATTCCAGAACTTTCTGCCACAGAAATGTGAGGAACATGTGTTTTTTTAGCCAATTTTTGAGGTTTGCAAAGGATTCTGGGTAACAGAACCAGGTCCGAGCCCCGCCAGTCACCCCTCCTTGGATTCCCCTAGGTCTCTAGTTTTCAGAAATGTACAGGTTTGGTAGGTTTCCCTAGGTGGCGGCTGAGCTACAGGCCAAAATCTACAGGTAGTCACTTTGCTAAAAACAGCTCTGTTTTCTGTGATATGTCCACGTTGTGTTTTGGGGCATATCCTGTCGCGGGCGCTAGGCCTACCCACGCAAGTGAGGTATCATTTTTATCGGGAGACGTGGGGGAACGCTGGGTGGAAGGAAATTTGTGGCTCCTCTCAGATTCCAGAACTTTCTGCCACAGAAATGTGAGCAACATGTGTTTTTTTAGCCAATTTTTGAGGTTTGCAAAGGATTCTGGGTAACAGAACCAGGTCCGAGCCCCGCCAGTCACCCCTCCTTGGATTCCCCTAGGTCTCTAGTTTTCAGAAATGTACAGGTTTGGTAGGTTTCCCTAGGTGGCGGCTGAGCTACAGGCCAAAATCTACAGGTAGTCACTTTGCTAAAAACAGCTCTGTTTTCTGTGATATGTCCACGTTGTGTTTTGGGGCATATCCTGTCACGGGCGCTAGGCCTACCCACGCAAGTGAGGTATCATTTTTATCGGGAGACGTGGGGGAACGCTGGGTGGAAGGAAATTTGTGGCTCCTCTCAGATTCCAGAACTTTCTGCCACAGAAATGTGAGGAACATGTGTTTTTTTAGCCAATTTTTGAGGTTTGCAAAGGATTCTGGGTAACAGAACCAGGTCCGAGCCCCGCCAGTCACCCCTCCTTGGATTCCCCTAGGTCTCTAGTTTTCAGAAATGTACAGGTTTGGTAGGTTTCCCTAGGTGGCGGCTGAGCTACAGGCCAAAATCTACAGGTAGTCACTTTGCTAAAAACAGCTCTGTTTTCTGTGATATGTCCACGTTGTGTTTTGGGGCATATCCTGTCGCGGGCGCTAGGCCTACCCACGCAAGTGAGGTATCATTTTTATCGGGAGACGTGGGGGAACGCTGGGTGGAAGGAAATTTGTGGCTCCTCTCAGATTCCAGAACTTTCTGCCACAGAAATGTGAGGAACATGTGTTTTTTTAGCCAATTTTTGAGGTTTGCAAAGGATTCTGGGTAACAGAACCAGGTCCGAGCCCCGCCAGTCACCCCTCCTTGGATTCCCCTAGGTCTCTAGTTTTCAGAAATGTACAGGTTTGGTAGGTTTCCCTAGGTGGCGGCTGAGCTACAGGCCAAAATCTACAGGTAGTCACTTTGCTAAAAACAGCTCTGTTTTCTGTGATATGTCCACGTTGTGTTTTGGGGCATATCCTGTCGCGGGCGCTAGGCCTACCCACGCAAGTGAGGTATCATTTTTATCGGGAGACGTGGGGGAACGCTGGGTGGAAGGAAATTTGTGGCTCCTCTCAGATTCCAGAACTTTCTGCCACAGAAATGTGAGGAACATGTGTTTTTTTAGCCAATTTTTGAGGTTTGCAAAGGATTCTGGGTAACAGAACCAGGTCCGAGCCCCGCCAGTCACCCCTCCTTGGATTCCCCTAGGTCTCTAGTTTTCAGAAATGTACAGGTTTGGTAGGTTTCCCTAGGTGGCGGCTGAGCTACAGGCCAAAATCTACAGGTAGTCACTTTGCTAAAAACAGCTCTGTTTTCTGTGATATGTCCACGTTGTGTTTTGGGGCATATCCTGTCGCGGGCGCTAGGCCTACCCACGCAAGTGAGGTATCATTTTTATCGGGAGACGTGGGGGAACGCTGGGTGGAAGGAAATTTGTGGCTCCTCTCAGATTCCAGAACTTTCTGCCACAGAAATGTGAGGAACATGTGTTTTTTTAGCCAATTTTTGAGGTTTGCAAAGGATTCTGGGTAACAGAACCAGGTCCGAGCCCCGCCAGTCACCCCTCCTTGGATTCCCCTAGGTCTCTAGTTTTCAGAAATGTACAGGTTTAGTAGGTTTCCCTAGGTGGCGGCTGAGCTACAGGCCAAAATCTACAGGTAGTCACTTTGCTAAAAACAGCTCTGTTTTCTGTGATATGTCCACGTTGTGTTTTGGGGCATATCCTGTCGCGGGCGCTAGGCCTATCCACGCAAGTGAGGTATCATTTTTATCGGGAGACGTGGGGTAACGCTGGGTGGAAGGAAATTTGTGGCTCCTCTCAGATTCCAGAACTTTCTGCCACAGAAATGTGAGGAACATGTGTTTTTTTAGCCAATTTTTGAGGTTTGCAAAGGATTCTGGGTAACAGAACCAGGTCCGAGCCCCGCCAGTCACCCCTCCTTGGATTCCCCTAGGTCTCTAGTTTTCAGAAATGTACAGGTTTGGTAGGTTTCCCTAGGTGGTGGCTGAGCTACAGGCCAAAATCTACAGGTAGTCACTTTGCTAAAAACAGCTCTGTTTTCTGTGATATGTCCACGTTGTGTTTTGGGGCATATCCTGTCGCGGGCGCTAGGCCTACCCACGCAAGTGAGGTATCATTTTTATCGGGAGACGTGGGGGAACGCTGGGTGGAAGGAAATTTGTGGCTCCTCTCAGATTCCAGAACTTTCTGCCACAGAAATGTGAGGAACATGTGTTTTTTTAGCCAATTTTTGAGGTTTGCAAAGGATTCTGGGTAACAGAACCAGGTCCGAGCCCCGCCAGTCACCCCTCCTTGGATTCCCCTAGGTCTCTAGTTTTCAGAAATGTACAGGTTTGGTAGGTTTCCCTAGGTGGCGGCTGAGCTACAGGCCAAAATCTACAGGTAGTCACTTTGCTAAAAACAGCTCTGTTTTCTGTGATATGTCCACGTTGTGTTTTGGGGCATATCCTGTCGCGGGCGCTAGGCCTACCCACGCAAGTGAGGTATCATTTGTATCGGGAGACTTGGGGGAACGCTGGGTGGAAGGAAATTTGTGGCTCCTCTCAGATTCCAGAACTTTCTGCCACAGAAATGTGAGGAACATGTGTTTTTTTAGCCAATTTTTGAGGTTTGCAAAGGATTCTGGGTAACAGAACCAGGTCCGAGCCCCGCCAGTCACCCCTCGTTGGATTCCCCTAGGTCTCTAGTTTTCAGAAATGTACAGGTTTAGTAGGTTTCCCTAGGTGGCGGCTGAGCTACAGGCCAAAATCTACAGGTAGTCACTTTGCTAAAAACAGCTCTGTTTTCTGTGATATGTCCACGTTGTGTTTTGGGGCATATCCTGTCGCGGGCGCTAGGCCTATCCACGCAAGTGAGGTATCATTTTTATCGGGAGACGTGGGGGAACGCTGGGTGGAAGGAAATTTGTGGCTCCTCTCAGATTCCAGAACTTTCTGCCACAGAAATGTGAGGAACATGTGTTTTTTTAGCCAATTTTAGAGGTTTGCAAAGGATTCTGGGTAACAGAACCAGGTCCGAGCCCCGCCAGTCACCCCTCCTTGGATTCCCCTAGGTCTCTAGTTTTCAGAAATGTACAGGTTTGGTAGGTTTCCCTAGGTGGCGGCTGAGCTACAGGCCAAAATCTACAGGTAGTCACTTTGCTAAAAACAGCTCTGTTTTCTGTGATATGTCCACGTTGTGTTTTGGGGCATATCCTGTCGCGGGCGCTAGGCCTACCCACGCAAGTGAGGTATCATTTTTATCGGGAGACGTGGGGGAACGCTGGGTGGAAGGAAATTTGTGGCTCCTCTCAGATTCCAGAACTTTCTGCCACAGAAATGTGAGGAACATGTGTTTTTTTAGCCAATTTTTGAGGTTTGCAAAGGATTCTGGGTAACAGAACCAGGTCCGAGCCCCGCCAGTCACCCCTCCTTGGATTCCCCTAGGTCTCTAGTTTTCAGAAATGTACAGGTTTGGTAGGTTTCCCTAGGTGGCGGCTGAGCTACAGGCCAAAATCTACAGGTAGTCACTTTGCTAAAAACAGCTCTGTTTTCTGTGATATGTCCACGTTGTGTTTTGGGGCATATCCTGTCGCGGGCGCTAGGCCTACCCACGCAAGTGAGGTATCATTTTTATCGGGAGACGTGGGGGAACGCTGGGTGGAAGGAAATTTGTGGCTCCTCTCAGATTCCAGAACTTTCTGCCACAGAAATGTGAGGAACATGTGTTTTTTTAGCCAATTTTTGAGGTTTGCAAAGGATTCTGGGTAACAGAACCAGGTCCGAGCCCCGCCAGTCACCCCTCCTTGGATTCCCCTAGGTCTCTAGTTTTCAGAAATGTACAGGTTTGGTAGGTTTCCCTAGGTGGCGGCTGAGCTACAGGCCAAAATCTACAGGTAGTCACTTTGCTAAAAACAGCTCTGTTTTCTGTGATATGTCCACGTTGTGTTTTGGGGCATATCCTGTCGCGGGCGCTAGGCCTACCCACGCAAGTGAGGTATCATTTTTATCGGGAGACGTGGGGGAACGCTGGGTGGAAGGAAATTTGTGGCTCCTCTCAGATTCCAGAACTTTCTGCCACAAAAATGTGAGCAACATGTGTTTTTTTAGCCAATTTTTGAGGTTTGCAAAGGATTCTGGGTAACAGAACCAGGTCCGAGCCCCGCCAGTCACCCCTCCTTGGATTCCCCTAGGTCTCTAGTTTTCAGAAATGTACAGGTTTGGTAGGTTTCCCTAGGTGGCGGCTGAGCTACAGGCCAAAATCTACAGGTAGTCACTTTGCTAAAAACAGCTCTGTTTTCTGTGATATGTCCACGTTGTGTTTTGGGGCATATCCTGTCACGGGCGCTAGGCCTACCCACGCAAGTGAGGTATCATTTTTATCGGGAGACGTGGGGGAACGCTGGGTGGAAGGAAATTTGTGGCTCCTCTCAGATTCCAGAACTTTCTGCCACAGAAATGTGAGGAACATGTGTTTTTTTAGCCAATTTTTGAGGTTTGCAAAGGATTCTGGGTAACAGAACCAGGTCCGAGCCCCGCCAGTCACCCCTCCTTGGATTCCCCTAGGTCTCTAGTTTTCAGAAATGTACAGGTTTGGTAGGTTTCCCTAGGTGGCGGCTGAGCTACAGGCCAAAATCTACAGGTAGTCACTTTGCTAAAAACAGCTCTGTTTTCTGTGATATGTCCACGTTGTGTTTTGGGGCATATCCTGTCGCGGGCGCTAGGCCTACCCACGCAAGTGAGGTATCATTTTTATCGGGAGACGTGGGGGAACGCTGGGTGGAAGGAAATTTGTGGCTCCTCTCAGATTCCAGAACTTTCTGCCACAGAAATGTGAGGAACATGTGTTTTTTTAGCCAAATTTTGAGGTTTGCAAAGGATTCTGGGTAACAGAACCAGGTCCGAGCCCCGCCAGTCACCCCTCCTTGGATTCCCCTAGGTCTCTAGTTTTCAGAAATGTACAGGTTTGGTAGGTTTCCCTAGGTGGCGGCTGAGCTAGAGGCCAAAATCTACAGGTAGTCACTTTGCTAAAAACAGCTCTGTTTTCTGTGATATGTCCACGTTGTGTTTTGGGGCATATCCTGTCGCGGGCGCTAGGCCTACCCACACAAGTGAGGTACCATTTTTATCGGGAGACTTGGGGGAACATAGATTAGCAAAACAAGTACTATTGCCCCTTGTCTTTCTCTACATTTTTTCCTTCCAAATATAGGAGTGTGTGTAAAAAAGACATCTATTTGAGAAATTCCCTGTAATTCACGTGCTACTATGGTCACCCCGGAATTCAGAGATGTGCAAATAACCACTGCTCCTCAACACCTTATCTTGTGCCCTTTTTGGAAATGCAAAGGTTTTCTTGATAGCAATTTTTTACTCCTTATATTTCAGCAAATGAATTGCTGTATACCCGGTATAGAATGAAAACGCACTGCAGGGTGCAGCTCATTTATTGGCTCTGGGTTCCTCGGGTTCTTGATGAACCTACAAACCCTATATATCCCCGCAACCAGAGGAGTCCAGCAGACGTAACGGTATATTGCTTTCGATAATCTGACATTGCAGGGAAAAGTTACAGAGTAAAACGTAGAGAAAAATTGATGGTTTTTTCACCTCAATTTCAATATTTTTCTTTTTCAGCTGTTATTTTCTGTAGGAAACCCTTGTAGGATCTACACAAATGACCCCTTGCTGAATTCAGAATTTTGTCTACTTTTCAGAAATGTTTAGGTTTCTGGGATCCAGCATTGCTTTCATGACCATTCCTGTCACTGACTGGAAGGAGGCTGAAAGCACAAAAAATTGCACAAATGGGGTATGCCCCAGTAAAATGCCAAAATTGTGTTGAAAAATTGGGTTTTCTGATTCAAGTCTGCCTGTTCCTGAAAGCTGGGAAGCTGCTGAGTTTAGCACCGCAAACCCTTTGTTGATGCCATTTTCAGGGGAAAAACCACAAGCCTCCTTCTGCAGCCACTTTTTCAAATTTTTTTGAAAAAAACGAAAATTTCACTGTATTTTGGCCAATTTCTTGGCCTCCTTCAGGGGAACCCACAAAGTCTGGGTACCTTTAGAATCCCTAGGATGTTGGAAAAAAAGGACGCAAATTTGGCTTGGTTAGCTTATGTGGACAAAAAGTTATGAGGGCCTAAGCGCGATCTGCCCCAAATAGGCAAAATAAGGCCTGGCACAGGAGGGGGAAAAGGCCTGGCAGCGAAGGGGTTAAAGAACATTCAATACATCATAAAAAACATTCCAGGTTGGAATTTACAAAACAATATAAATCCATCTCACATAAGCACATTCCTCTTTAGGCTGTGACAAAACACAAGATGCTATTCTGGCTTCATCGGATAACGTTCTTATCACAACAAAATATCGGAAAGAAAGAAAGACAAAGTGATACCAAACACTCAGTGAAATAAACAACCATTTCAATCCAGTTAACAAATCAATATTATATTTTGTTTGATCGAAATTGGGAGTGGTGGAAGGGATAACGTTAGCCTCACTTGTCGTTAATGAAATCATGATTCTCTCTGTATGTTAATTGGAGAATCGTCATTTGATTACAAGACTGTAGGCTGCTATTATGCTTGTTTAAAGCTATCCAGTGCCAGACTGCTGACATGCTCCACTGGTTTAAGATAGAATTTTACTAAAGTGCTAGCACTTGACCAGTCTGCTGCCTTTAGAATGTCAGCAAGTGTACCACCTGCCCTAAAAACCCTACTAGCCATTGCACCAATTCACAGCACAAACTTTCTTGCAGTCATTGCAAACATGATAGAAAATGTTCTCAGACATCATCTTGGTCCTCTTCCAAATGTCAAAATGGATTCCATCTGGGGAGTAAAACCTATTGCAGACCTGTAACACCTTCACAACCGAGACTCCTCTTAGAGAGATTAGGCAAAGCATACTTCCTAATTTTAATGATATTTGCCTCAGTGAAAGATAAATATTATGCCCATGGAGAGAGGTGAGAGAACAAGAGGACTAGTACCCAGTAGCGGAGGCCTGCCCCACAGCTGGGTGACTGAAGCCTCAGCTGTGGATCGAACCAGGGGATCCTCCTGGCAGGTTGTCTCTGTTGACTGTCAGAATCTAATTTGTAGTATGGTTGTTGAGTCCGGCCTAACCATCAGGGGTCAACTGTAATTCTAACTGTATACCACGTCCAAATGTCCTCGATGTTGGGGTGTGTATGTTATGTGGTTTATCTTTATGCAAAACGAAATAAAGAGAGTAAAAAAATGATAAATATTATCTGGCCAGGAAATAACAAAGTACATTTCCTGATTGACGTTCCATAAAGAGTCATAACGAGCCCTGGGTGGCCGTTTAAGTCTTATTCCCTTCATCACTCTGCAGACCAAAGGGTCACTGGCATAGCAAAATTATTTAGCAAGGAATGCCCTGTTGAAATACCTGATCTGTAACAATCAACTGCTCTGTAAGACAGACCTGACTTGAACAGTTCAGCGAGATCATTTGCTACTTCTACTGAAGAAGCCTCAACGTGATCCAAATTCTTTTCTGTGCACCAACAACACCACGTTTTCCACACTCCTCTCTACTTTTTCCTGGTACCTGGTGCCCAAGACTCAGCCAATAAATTCTTAGCCTCTCCCGAAAGGCCAGAGTGTTTACCAGATCCCCTGAAATCCTCCAAACAAGAAGGTTCATGTTCTCTTCTAAAACTAAAGGATGTTCCTCTCTGTCCTGACCTTCCAAATGCCTGGACTCACTGCTGTCAAATGGGGAATTTCCACTGGTAGTTCCATTACTCCAGGAAACCATACATGAGAAGTCCAAACGGGAGTTACTAGAACAATGTTGCAATGTCCCCTTCAAACTTTTAACAACACTCTCTGAATCAAAGCAAACAGATGGAATGTTTAACAGTTCTCTTCCCTGAAAATCTGCACAAATGCGTCCACTGCTAATGCTCTGGGATCTTGTCTCCCACTGTAGTACCTTTTTAACTGTCATGTCATTCCGCTGGCAAACAGATCTGCCTGAACTGGACCCTATATGTTCTGAATCTGTTCAAAATACACTGAGTCAATTTCCAATCACTGATATCCTTAAAGAACCTTGAGTTCCAATCTGCTCTCTGGTTTTGCTGGCCTGGTATGAACTCTGCTTTCACTACAAGTTTATGTTCCCAACAAAAATACCAAGTCTCTTTGGATAGATCTGCAAGTTGTTTTGTCTTGCTCCTCCACAACGATTGATGCCATTAAATTGCCCATCTGAATCAACACTACACTGTTCGCTAAAATAGATTTGATACTCATCAAAGCGTTCAGACCTGCCTACATCTCTAAACAATTTATATGTAAGAAATGTTCCCTCCTGGACCATTTCCCTCCTGTTCCTATCTCTCCTAATCTTGCTTCCCAAGCAAGGTTGCTCGCATCTGATTCTACACTAAATTCCAGAATGTTTCTATATATTGCCTTGCCACTCCAACTCTTCAAGTTGTCCTATCGAGCCTCCTGGGACAGGGGAATTACAGCTGCATACCAAAGACCCTTCCTCAATCCTAAGATTTTCTGTCTCTAGAAAGCACTGTAATGTAGTGGGCCCGGGAAAACAGCCTGAATGGAGGATGCCAAAAGTCCTATACCCTTGCCAGATCCCTCAAGGTCACCACTTCCGTGGCTAGGACATGACCTACTTGCTTCCTATTGTCAGTTTTTTCTGAGGGTGACAGAGCTGGACCAGTTTGGTGTCCACCTGAAACCCCAGAATTTCTTGTTTTGTGTAGGAATCCAAACTGACTTCTCTACATTGGTAATGAACCCTAAGGTTTCTAGGAGATCCCTTGTCCACTTCATGTGCTTCAACAATTCCTCTTGATCTTGAGACATCAGTAATATATTGTCTAGTTAAATCATTAAGTGCACTCCTCTCTTTCACAAGAAAGCAACTACTGGACACATCACCTTGGTGAAGCACCAGGGAGCTGATGATAGCCCAAAGGGAAGAAAGGAGATCTGGTACAGAATACCTCTTCATCTGAATTGTAAAAATTTCAGAGAACTTACATCCATGGGGATTGTGAAGTAGGCATCTTTTAGATCCATCTTCACCATCCAGCTTTGTCCTGTAAAATGCCTCACAATAGATCGATCCCTTCCATCTTAAAATGCCTATACAATAAGGGCTTCACTATGACATCGGCAGTGACTGTAAAAGTGGCGGAAATACCGCCAACAGGCTGGCGGTAATTACCACCAAATTAAGACCATGGCGGTGATAACTCCCATAGACAGCCAATGTACCACACCAAGCGCCAGGGTGTTAACACCACGCATAACGGCAGTAGCCATCAACAGCCAGGCGGAAGGCAAAGTACCACCCACCATATCATGACACAGCAAACCACCATTATTTCCGGGGCGGTACCAACGCCATCAAAAGCCCGGCAGAAAGAGAACACAGAAGGCCAAAGACTCACCAACAGAGACACAGAGATCAACGCCGCCATGGAATCGGAACTGCAGGTGTTCCTGATGCTTTTCTTTGCCATGCTCCACCTGGAACACCAACGCCGATGAAGACGACGACGGTGAGTACAGCCGCATAGCACACAAGGGAGGGAGGGAGAAAAAGGAGAGTGACCCACACGTGCATGACACACACCATTCACACACACAATACACACAACCAGCTGCAGACATAAACCAATGGGACTGGACACACGGCATAATAATACAAGGACTACAGGTCGGCAGTACTGAGATTGTAATTGCAAGGCAACAGCCATCAGAGAACAACAATATATGAACAATTGTCCAGATAGGCCCAATGCCCAGTCCAAAGTACAAAAGGCCCACGTGGCCACAGGGCACAGTCCAAGCCTCAACTTGATCCTGACTAACTCCGCACAAAACTGTGCAGGGGCAACATCTCAGAAGGGGACAGGCACCTCAGGGGGAAGTGGAGTGGGGGGCACCTCAGCTAAAGTCGGGAACTTGCCCACTGGTTTTGGAGGGGGCTCCATGCCCATTTCCCTTAGCTGCGGAATGAAAGGTCACAGTCTTTGAGGTGGGGAACTTGCCCACTGGTTCTGGAGGGGGCTCCATTCACATTTCCCTTAGCTGGGGAGTGCAAGGTCACAGTCTCTGAGGCGGGGAACTTGCCCACTGCTTCTGGAGGGGGCTCATTGTACATCAGTCTCTGGAGGGTGGCCCACATGCCCTCTGCTGGAGGTGAGGGCTGCTGTGTCTCAGCAGGGGATGAGAGCTCCATGCCCACTGGTGGTGGTGGTGTTGGTACCCTGCCAGCCTCTGCAGGAGGAGAGGGCTGCTGTGTCTCAGCTGGGGAAGGTGTCTCCTGGGCAGCCTCTGCTGGAGGCGAGGGCTGGTGTTTCTCAGCAGGGGATGAGGGCCCTGTGCCCACTGGTGGTGGTGGTGTTGGTACCCTGTCAGCCTCTGCAGGAGGTTAGGGCTGCTGTGTCTCAGCTGAGGAAGGTGCCTCCTGGGCAGCCTCTGCTGGAGGCGAAGGCTGCTGTGTCTCAGCAGGGGATGAGGCTCCTGTGCCCACTGGTGGTGGTGGTTTTGGTACCCTGCCAGCCTCTGCTGGAGGCGAGGGCTGCTGTGTCGCAGCAGGGGATGAGGGGCCGTGCCCACTGGTGGTGGTGGTGGTGGTGTTGGTACCCTGCCAGCCTCTGCTGGAGGCGAGGGCTGCTGTGTCTCAGCTGGAGGTGGTGGCTTCTTCCCTTTCCTGGCTGTGGAGTGGGATGCCTCTCTTTCCTGGCTGGTGGAGTGGGATCCTTCCCCTTCCTGGCTGGTGGAGTGGGATCCTTCCCTTTCCTGGCTGGTGGAGTGGAATCCTTCCCTTTCCTGGCTGGTGGAGTGGGATCCTTCACTGTCTTGCCTCCACGACTATGAGGTGCCACCCCTGTCCCTGTGGACTGTTTGGCTGAGGTGCTTGGCTAAGTCGTTGGGACCCTGCTCTTACAGGCAGGACGGGGGGAGGGGAAGGGAAGAGGTCAAGTTGGGCAAGGAAAAGCTTCTTAGGGACAGTGGGACGGGATGAGGGAGGAGGGATGGAGTGGAGGTTAGGGGAGTGGTTGCTGGAGGAGTACGTCTGATGGACTTGGGTGCGGGTGCATGGGCAGTGTGCTGATGTGAGATGGATGGCTGTTGGGTGTCTGAGTGCCTGCGTTTGTGTCCTTTAGGAAGGGGGGACAGGCAGGGTGGGAGAGGGCACAGGGGACGCTTGGATGGATGTTTAGGAGGTGTCTGCTAGTGAGGAGTGTGTGCGGCTTGGTGTGGTGATGCTGGTGGTGGGTGTCGAAGCAATGCATGCAGGTGTGAGTGTGGACGTGACTGTGAGGGAGGTGGAGGAGGAGACAGTGGAAGCAGTGGATGTGTGTGCAACTGTCTGTTGTTTGTGTAAGTGCTTGTGGGCTGAAGTATGGTTTCTGTGTTTGACTGTGCCACTCTTGTGTGATGTCTTGTGTGCATGTTCGTCTGTATGCATGGGATGGCATGGGTTGGGGTTGAGGAGACTGGGACTGGGAAGTGGTAGTTGGTGGGGGGACGGAAGGAACAGGGACAATGGCTGCCATCAGAGAGGAGGTCAGAGCCTGAATTGATCTCTGTTGGGCCGCCAGTCCACCGTGGATGCCCTCCAGGAATGCATTGCATTGGTGCATCTTGGATGCCAGCCACTGGATGACATTAACAATGGTTGACTGCCCTACAGAGATGGATCTCAGGAGGTCAATAGCCTCCTAACTGAGGGCAGCAGGGCTCACTGGGGCAGGGCCTGAGGTGCCAGGGGCAAAGGAGATGCCCACCCTCCTGGGCAACTCGCTGAGGGGCTACTGGGAGGGTGGTGCTGGTACAGGGGGTGGCAGCTGCACCTGCAGCTGGGATGGTCACAGAGGTGTCCACCACCACCAGGGAGCTTCCATCGGAGGAGGAATCAGAGTCTGTGCTGTCACCTCCTGTCTCCGCCGTGGTGCTCCCCTCGCCCTCCATCCCACTGGTTCCCTCGGCATCAGTGGACTCTGCCTCCTGGGGCTTGTGGGGTGCAGCTCCCTCTGTCTGCGGTGCTCCTGCTCCTCCACCAGGTGATGCTAATGCACACGTACGTGGACAGGACGAAAGAAGGAGAAGCAGGGGTAGAGAGAGAAAGGGAGCACTGGATCAATTACAGCACCAAGACCACAGTTGGCATACACTGTACCGTCACGCACAGGGTTCAGGATTGAGCACTATGCATTGCACTGGCATTAAATTGGCTATATGCCACAGCAAGATGAGGGCCAAACACCACCAACTGCACCCCTCCTGGGACCCACAAAGCCCTGTCTGACATGGTATGCAACTGAGCTCGGTTACCTGCTTTTGCTATACACCCATTACCCTTGAGCTGGATCACGCTGCAATGTCTGTCCTGGCATTAAGGGGCACCCACTAATTCACACCAACCACCTGGATACTATACCACCTACCAATTATTGTAGTAATGCCCACTGTACTCACACTCTTGTGGCTGGTGTGATGCCCTCTAGCACCCATCCAGCTCCGGGTAGGCCACCACCAGTATGCAGGGCTATCAGGGGTGTCAGGTTCTGACGGGCACTCCTTCATCGTTGGGAGTCCATCCCCAGCTGGGCGTCTGCGGTCTTCCGTGCCCAGCGTCTCAGGTCCTCGCACCGTTTCAGTAGGTGCTCTGCCTGCTGTAGACCCCCAGGGTCCGCACGTCCTTGGCGATGGCACGCCACAATCCCTTCTTTTGATGGGCGCTGACCTGCAGAGGTAATACAGACTGGATGACAGCATTGCGCATACAATCTTGCATGTCACACATATGGCCCACAAATTCCATTTCCAACTCCATTGGCACAAACATCTCCCGGCGCCCACCATATACACTACCACCAGACATCCCCCAAAATGACACGATGCCTGCACACACATCTCCATGCAACCTTCCCACATGCATCGTGCCCAAGGCGTACTCACCTGTTGGTCTGGAGGCCCATACAGCTGTCCCTGTTCGTGTAGGACCCCATCCACCAAGCGCTCCAACTCCATCAAAGTGAAGGCAGGGGCCCTTTCCCCAGTCACACAGGCCATGGTAGGTTCCAAACACAGGTCACAGCAGCACACGCAGTGTGGGTGTTGTCCTGTGGAGAGTCAGGAATCAAGTGAGGATTCAGATGGAAAATGGCAGTCACGTCCATGGCGGTGTGTTCCGTCACTGCCGCTGCTGATCCCCACTGGCCACTGTACTCCATTGAGCCCCATATTAGCCAATGAAGAATTGCACTGCGGTGCCAGACTGCCTTCCGCCGTGATGCCCAACATTGGCGGAGTTACCTCACTTCTACCTGTCCCTAGATACAAGACAGGTGGTCACCATTTCATGGTGGTGGGCAACATTCAGATCTTCCATAACTGCGTCAGTGCAGAAAATTGCACATACATTGCCATTCCCACTGTCCAATCACATTAATGCTGTATGCACACTGAGGTGGTGGTTCCATTGTTCAAATTGTGACTGCCTACTCACTCTTGTGTCCCTTAGATACCTACCAGTGTGAATAAATAAGAGGAGGAGACAAAGCTCTGTGTACAGACCCCTTGTGGACTTGGCTACACTGGAGGACAGGCACACATTACTCACCTGTAGACTGGACAGGGCCACAGTCACAGAGCTGTGTGCCCAATTGGAGCCTAACCTGATATCGGCTATCCATCATCCCACTGGGATCCCCCCTTTTGTGCAGGTTCCATTAGTGCTCCTTTTCCTGGCAACTGGTTCTTTCCAAGTGATAGTGGGCTTGGCAGCAGGAATGTCACAGCCAATGTACTCAATCGTGCTGGCAAGGGTATTGTCTGCCTTGGTGAAATACATGTGCAGCTACATTGCTTTACCCCAGGTGGAAGATTTGGCCACTGTGAAGGCAGAATTCTATGCAATTGGATATGTACCCAATAATATTGAGGTGATTGACGGTACACATATTGGGCCTGATTACAACTTTGGAGGAGGTGTTAATCCATCCCAAATGTGACGGATATACCACCAGCCGTATTATGAGTTCCATAGGATATAATGGACTCGTAATGCGGCTGGTGGTATATCCGTCACATTTGGGACAGATTAACACCTTCCTCCAAAGTTGTAATCAGGCCCTTCGCGTTTGTCCCCCCCCAACCAGAATGAACAGGTGTTCAGGAATCGGAAGAGTTTCCAGTCACTGAATGTGCAAATGGTGTGCCTGGCGGACCAGTACATCTCCCACGTTACTGCCAAGTATCCTGGGTCGGTGCATGACGCCTTTATTCTGAGGAATAGCAGCATCCCAAATATGATGGCCCAACTACAGAGGCACATGGTGAGTCTAATAGCTGAGCCAGAGTCCATACCCACTGTATGTCAGTGTATGCCTTAAGGTGTTATCCCCATAGCATTGTGTAAGGCTAATGTTTGTCCATCAATACTTGCAGGTGACTCCGGCTACCCGAATCTATCGTGGCTTCTGACCCCTGTGAGGAATGCCAGGACAGGGGCTGAGAACCGTTATAATGATGCACATGGGCACACCAGGAGAATAATTGAAAGGATCTTCGGCCTCCTGAAAGCCAGGTTCAGATGCCTACATCTGACAGGTGGATCCCTGTTCTACTCACCCAAGAAGGTCTGCCAGATAGTAGTGGCATGCTGCATGTTGCACAAACTGGTCCTCAAATGACATGTGCCTTTTCTGCAGGAGGAGGAGACTGGAGATGACCCTGTGGCAGCAGTGGACCCGGAGTACAGTGAGGATGAGGAGGCAGAGGATGCTATGTAGACAACAGAACATCTGTTATACGTCAATACTTCCAATGACACACAGGTGAAACAGTGAAACTGACCATTACTCTGACTATTGATTTCATCTGTGTGGCTGTGGCATGAAGGCATTCACTTCCTTTGCATCTCAACTTACTGTCACCTATGGCTTGTCATTTTACACATGTTGGTGATATGACAACAGTGTCCTGATGTGATTACTACAGACAGCTACAGGTCATTATTTGTATGCTATCATAGTGTTCAGATCATTTGCACTAGATGTGACTGTTCCCATAAATGCATATTTTCAACACATAAAACTCTATCACGCAAGTTGTGTTCAAGGGTGTTTATTATAGTGCAAATAATTGACAGAAAAGTGCAATGGGATAGGGTGATGGTTGAAAGAAAGTCCAGGGTATTGTTCCAGTCTGTTTGTAGCACAGGTCCAGGGTCCAAGGGGCCATAGGAAGGGAAGCAAAGGCAGTTCAAAGTGGACAAGGTGACAGGGTGGAACACATGGGGGACAATCAGGAGAGTCTCATTTCCTGGCGGTGGACTTGGTCTTGGCAAGTGTCTCTGGCTTCTGTCTGGGTCACAGAGAACATGTGTAGGATGGTTCACCTTCTGCAGGGGGAGGGGTGCTGGTGGCCTGTGGGTCCTGTGATGGTGCCTCCTACCCACTAGCTGTAGAGGAAGTGAAGGGCTGGTCAATAGACTGGGTAGTGTTAGGGGCCCGCTGGTGTGCTGTCAATTCCCTCATGATATTGGCCATGTCTGCCAGCACCCCTGCTATGGAGATCATGGTGGTGTTGAGGGCCTGCAAGTCCTCCCTGATCTCCTGATGGTGTTCCTCCTGCAGCCAATTGTTCTCCTGCATGTTGGTAAGAATCTGGCCCATCGTGTCCTGGGATTGTTGGTAGGTCCCCACGATCTTGGTGAGTGCCTCCTGGAGAGTCGGTTTCCTGGGCCTGTCCTCCACCTGGTGCACAGCGGTCCTCCCAGTGTCCCTGTTGCCCTGTGCCTGTGTCCCCTGAATGGTGTGCCCACTACCACTGACCCCAGATCCCTGATTGTCTTGGGGGCGAGGTGTGGACTGGGGTCCCTGTACAGGTGGGCACACTGCTGATTGACGTGTCCTGGGGACAGAGGGGTGGGGACGCTGGGTGGGTGCTATGGTGTTGAATACTGATGAGGGAGGATCTGTGGTTGACTGATGGGCCAGGTAGTTCATCCAGATCCAGAAGTTCAGAGTTACTGTCATCACTGGGGGCATCTTCTGTTGGGGGACTGGTTTGTCGTGGCACCTCCTCTCTGCTGACATTGGGTGGGGCATCTGTAGGGATGTAAGTGATGTATTGTGCTTTATGTCTGTGACATATTGTACATCCCTAGCTTCCCCTCTGTCATTGGTGTTGCCCTGCCACCTTTGTATGTGTATAGTGATGTATTGTGGGATTGTTAGTTCCCCTATGCTGTTCATGCTTTTGTGATGGGTGTCCATGCAATGCTGGGAGGGCTGTCCATGCATTGGTATAGAATGCAGGTTTTGGCATTGGGGTTAGTCAGATGTGTAGGTGCAGTGTGTGCAATGGAGTGGAGTGATGGGAGTGAGGGTGAGGGGGTGAGATCGCATGCAGATATGGGAGGTGATAAGTAGTAAATCTTGACTCACCAGTGTCCAGTCCTTCGGTTACTCCAGTGAGTCCCTCTGGATGCAGTATTGCCAAGACGTGCTTCTCCCATACTGTGAGCTGTGGAAGTCCACCGCCAGTCCTCTGTATGGTGAGCTGGTGCCTTGCTGCCGTGGAACGTACCTTCCCCCGTAGGTCGTTCCAACTCTTCCGGGTGTCATCCCTTGTTTGTGGATACTGTCCCATGGCATTCACACTGTTCACAATTCCCGCCATAGCTCCACCTTCCTGGCAATGGATATTTGCTGTAACTGTGCTCCAAACAGCTGTGGCTCTACCCTGACTATTTCCTCCACCATGACCCGCAACTCCTCATCTGTGAAACAGGAGTCCCTTTGTGGGGACATGAGTATTGTGTGGTGTGTGTAGGTGTGTGGGTGTTGGGTAATGTGGTTGGGTGTGTGGAGTGGGGTGCGTGAGGGTTGTATGGGTGTATGTGGTGTGTGTGTAATTGTCGCAGTGGTCTTGGTGTCAGTCTTGTGGTTATATTTTGTATTCGTAAAGGGTTGTGGGTAATGTGGGCGTGTGTTTTATAGTGCTGTGCGTGGGTAGGTATGGTGGGTGTATTAGTGTCAGGTGTGTGTTTTTGGTAGTGGCCAATGTTGTGTAGGTTAGTATTTGGGTTTCCATTCTGAGCACACCAGTGTGTACCGCCAATGGTTTACCGCCATTGAATGTCCGCTGTGGTGATTCGTGATTCATTATGTTGTGGGTATTGTTTTGTTGGCGTAACGGTATGGGTGTTGATACTGACACTTTACCATTGACCCTTGGGCTGGCGGATTTGTGTATGTGACAGTATTCTGTCACATTGGTGTTTGTGTGTCATTATTTGGCGAATGGATGTTCGCCTCTGCAGCGGTATGTTGGCGACTGTCACCGTGGCGGTAAGTGGCATTTATTGCCAATGTCATGATGAGGGATTAAGTATTTGTTTAATTCTTTTAGGTTTATTAAAGGTCCCCAATTTTTCCCTTCAATTTTTTTCTTGACTAGGAAAACAGTACTTATAAAACCCTGCTCTGACTCCACAACTTTGATAATTACCCCTTTGTGTAACACTTGAGTAACTTCTGTATCTACCAGTGTCGTTTGGTCCTGGTCTAATGATAACGCTATTGTCTGACAGCTTTGGTGAGGAGTGTCCCAGAACTCTATTTTGAAACCTTTCACAGTCTGCAACACCCAGAAATCTTTTGTTATGGCCAACCAGTTATGAGTGAAGGATCGTAATCTTCCCCCTACCTTTGTGTGGGAAGAACCAAGAAAAGGGTTGAAGCTTACCTTGATCCCCAGAACCTTTTGATCTTCACCCATTGCCACCGGAGTGAGAGATTTGTCCTCTCTGTGGGAAGAAGCTAATGTTGGAGAGGGAACTCCTTCCATAGTCCCATTGATCTTGGTAGTAATATTGGAACCCACGGCTGACAGTCATCCCCCTCCTATCAGCCCTTCCGATCATTTTTTTGTTGCACATGTGGCAAATATTAGATTGGGCCCAGCTGAAAGCAGTAAACATGGACACGTACTTACCTAATGTTTTAACAGAACTTACACCAAAAAGTAGACCATTCTGGTCACCTGGAGTTTCCTTGTCACTAGGTTGCCCAATTAAGGATTTATCCTCATATGGATGGCTCTTCTCCTTTCGGCTATTCATCCAGCATTGGCATTTCCAAGCAGACACAAAGCCTGTTGGCTCCACCCCTGAGTAGTTCAACATTCACAGGGATTCCTTAAAGTTAGCTTCTTCAGCTATGTCTAAAATCCTGGACAGCAGACTCAGGATGTCCAATACTCTATCCTGGCACTGCTCAAGGCAGGGCTGTAGGCCTTTCTTAGGATCCTTCCCTGATTTAAACAAGAAGGTCATTAACTCTGGGCCTAGGTTTGGAGTTATTCATGATTTATGCACGAATGGTCTTGGGCACTCTGGGGGTCATTCCAACCCTGGCGGTCGGTGTTAAAGCGGCGGTCAAACCGCCAACAGGCTGGCGGTAAAAAAAATGCAATTCCGACCCCGGCGGAAACCGCCAACAGAGACTGCCACTTTAGCACACCACCCGCCACGGCGGGACAAACAAACAGCGCGGCGGTCACCGCCAACAGTCAGGCGTGAGACAATGTACCGCCCACCCTATCACAACCCACCAATCCGCCACCTTTTCCGGGGCGGTAGCCCCGCCGATAAAAACACGGCGGAAACAGACATTTCAAACGGAAAACGCTCACCTCCATACACCCCACGAGGAATCTGGACAGCATGGAACCCGAACTACACATCCTACCAGCCATTGTCTTCCTGCTCCTCTACAAGGAGCACGAACGCTGGCGCAGAAGACACCGGTGAGTACTGCACCTACGACACAGGGGAGGGGGAGGCAAAAAATTACGGGGACACACATATGCGACACACCCACCCTCACCCTCAACCACTACAACACACACATCAATGCATAGCAACACATCACAGTTACACCCCCAAACCCCCCGGAAGAATGCAAAGGCAAAAGGAAATGATTATAAATATAGAATTATATTGTAAGACTGAGTATAAAATACATCTATAACTTTATATACATAAATTGTCCAGTCCGATATGTCTATCAGCCATTGTTCGTGGGCCACTGGGCCAAAACACATGGGCAAAGCCCACACAGGATACCTGCCTCCAACGGAGAGAACACTGCAGGGGCATCAGATAGCAAAACTACAGGCACCTCAGGGGGAAGGGAAGGGGGGGCACCTCAGCCAGATGAGTCCACAACGCCAGATCCACAAGGGGCCTCCATGGCCACTGTGCCATCCTGGGGAGTGCAAAGCCACAGTCCCACAAGTCTCTACAGTGGGTGGGTTGCCCACTGGGCCATCCTGGGGAGTGCAAAGCCACAGTCTCTCAAGTCTCTACAGTGGTTGGCTTGCCCACTGCCATATCCTGGGGAGTGCAAAGCCACAGTCTCTCAAGTCTCTACAGTTGGTGGGTTGCCCACTGTGCCATCCAGGGGAGTGCAAAGCCACAGTCTCTCAAGTCTCTACAGTGGGTGGCTTGCCCACTGCCATATCCTGGGGAGTGCAAAGCCACAGTCTCTCAAGTCTCTACAGTGGGTGGGTTGCCCACTGTGCCATCCTGGGGAGTGCAAAGCCACAGTCTCTCAAGTCTCTACAGTGGGTGGCTTGGCCACTGTGCCATCCTGGGGAGTGCAAAGCCACAGTCTCTCAAGTCTCTACAGTGGGTGGTTTGCCCACTGTTCAATCCTGCGGAGTGCAAAGCCACAGTCTCTCAAGTGGATAACAGTCTCCACTGGTACTGGAGGGGGACTAGTGCCCAGAGTGCTTCGTGCAGGCCTGCCCGACACAGATGCGGGCCTGCCCCTTCCGCCAATGGGCCAGCGGTGCTTGAGATGAAGGGCCCAGTTCAGCGGTGCTTCAGACGGCGGTGCCCAGCGGAGCGGTGCTTGAGATGAGTGTCTTGGTCAGCGGATCCGGCCCAGGCATGGATGTCACTCGCCACCTGACCTGTGGCTGGCGGGCCTTCCTGCCCATCTGTCTGGTGGCTTGCGGGGCCCTCCTGGGCTGCAGTTCTCGGCCTGTGGGTGTCCTCCTGCCCACCTGGGACGTGGCTTGCGGGCCCTCCTGGGCTGCAGTTTTCGGCCTGTGGGTGTCCTCCTGCCCACCTGGGACGTGGCTTGCGGGGCCCTCCTGGGCTGCAGTACCGGGCCTGTGTGTGTCCTCCTGCACACCTGGGATGGGGCTGGTGGGGCCCTCCTGGCCAGCTGGCCTGCTGCCGGACTTGTCGGGCGTGCTGCCCTTCCCACCCTTCCCTGCACGCTTGTGGCCCTTTCCCACCTTTGGCGGTGTGCCAGGTGGCACCCCACTTCCTGACGGAGCCAATGTAGGGATTTTGGTCCCTGGGGTCTTTGGTCGCTCGCGCCGGGCACTGGCAATCTTAGGATGCTTTTCCGGTGGTGGGCTGGCCGTGCCTTGGCTCCTAGCTGAACTGGATGCCCTTGAGGGTGGGGGACTCCACAGTCCATGGACAACAGTCTTTACAGGTCCCGGTTTTGTGGTGGCAGAGGTGCTGATTGGAGTCTTATGAGATGGAGGGGGTGGGGGCGTTGTTGGAAAGAGGTTAAGGTTGGCAAGGAAAAGCAATTTGGAAAGAGAGGGACGGGTAGGTGTAGTGGGTATGGGAGTGGAGGAAGAGGATGTGGTTGTAGGAGTGTGAAGTCTGGTGTCTTTGGGTGCAGGTGCTTGGGCTGGAGGCTGTCGTGAGGTGGATGGCTGTTGGGTGGGTGGCTGCCTGCGTTTGTGTAGTTTGGAGGAGGGGGTGACAGACACACTTGGAGAGGACACAGGGGACGTGTAAATGGTAGTGGGGGTGGTGACTGCACGTGTGCGGAGTGTTCTGGTGGGTGTGCTGGTGATGGACGTAGTGGCTGAAGATGTTGTGCATGCAAGTGTGAGTGGAGACGTCACAGGGAGGGAGGAGGGAGACGAGGAGGAGGGGGACACAGTGGAGGCAGTGGGTGTTGGTATGTCTGCATGTGGAAGTTGCTTGTGTGAATGCTTGTGTGATGTGTGTTGCTTATGTCTGGATGAGCTTCCCTTGGGTGTTGAGGTGTGTGCAGGCTGGTCTGTAGGTGTGTCTGGGATAGGCAGAGGTACAGGGGATTGGGTCTGGGTGGAGGAAGTTGGAGGGGGGAGGCTAGAGACAGGGACAATTGCTGCCGTCAGTGCTGAGGCCAGAGCGTTGAACGATCGCTGATGGGCAGCCTGACCCGAATGAATGCCCTCCAGGTATGCATTACTCTGGTGCACCTCTCTTTGTACACCCTGGATGGCATTCAAAAGGGTAGACTGCCCAACAATGATGGTCCTTAGGATGTCAATGACCTCCTCACTGAGGGCAGCAGGGGTGACAGGGGCCTGGCCTGAGGTGCCTGGGGCGAAGGAGATGCCCACATTCCTGGGGGAGCGGGCACGGGGCAAACGCTGAGGGGCTGCTGGGAGGGCAGTGCTGGTGCGCTGGGGAGCTCCCTTCAGAGGACGAGTCACTGTCACTGACATCAACACGAGTCCCCGCTGTGGAGCTCCCCTCGCCCTCTGTCTCACTGGTGAAATCCGAGTCAGTTGCATGGCCCGCCATGGCCATGTGAGATGCAGCTCCCTCGTGCTCCGATGCCACTTCTCCTCCGCCTGATGATGCTAATACACACATGAACAGAAAGACCACAAAAAAGGGGGGGAGGAGAAATAAAGACATGTTGAGTGCATGGATTACCGCTACCGTTGGCGGACAAGACAGACACAAAAGCCCCCTGCACTACGCCGCGCACTTGGGGTCCACTACGCAATCCGTGGGACATGGCCTACAAGCCTATGGATGACAACTGCACACATAGATGACACAGGGCCATGGATACCTGTACTTGGCACCCTACAAAGGTGGGGGGCGGGGGCACAGGGCCATGCCTTACGGAGGGGCCTAGCCTACAGAAATCGCCCTGGCCTAGGGATACCCACAGCCCTCCTCCCCCACCCAGACACCTCCACTGCGCGCAAAGTCAGCAGAATGTATTTGTATTCACCCCCTTGTGTCTGCTGTGATGTCCTCACGCGCCCATCCAAATCGGGGTAGGCCACCGCCAGGATCCGGGACATCAGGGGGGTCAATTGACGACTGGCACCCCTCCTACGTTGGGAGGCCATCCCCAGCAGAGCCTCCGCCGTCTTCCTGCTCCCGCGTCGGATGTCCTCCCACCTCTTCCGGCAGTGGGTGCCCCGTCTGTTGTGGACCCCCAGGGTCCGGACGTCCTTGGCGATGGCACACCAAATCGCGACTTTCTGGTGGGCGCTGACCTATGTGACATGTACAGGGAGAGAAAAATTGTCATCACCTTCTGCATGCTCGATGTGAGTGGCCCCCCCATCCCCACCCTTGCCATGTGGCACATGCTCTCATCTGTCGTTTGATGCATGCCTCAATCGCTCCCCTCCCCACCATCTTTCATCCACCCGACTCAACCCAGGCATTGCCCACTAAGCATGGTCCCAGTGTACTTACCTGTTGGTCTGGAGGACCGTAGAGTAGCGCATACTGGGGGAGGACCCCATCCACAAGTTTCTCCAACTCCTCCGCAGTGAAGGCAGGGGCCCTTTCCCCAGTCGCATGAGGCATTGTCTCTTCCAGACCGAGGTCACAGCAGCACTTACAGTGTAGGTCCTCTCCTGTCGAAGATCAGGTATCGAGTGATTAAGCAGATAGAAAATGGCAGTCACGCCCACGGCGGTGTGTACCGCGACCGCCGGCGCACATCGTCATTGGCTCCTGAAACCCATAGGGTTCTATGTTAACCAATGCGGCTTAGCGCCGCGGTCTTTGACCGCCTACCGCCGCGGTGTGCCACGCCAGCGCATTGACCTCACATCCCACTGTCGCACTTCACAGGTCAGGCAGCCGCCATTTCAAGGGCCCACATGGCCTAATTACCAACTGCGTCACACATACCTAGGCCATGCACCAACACTCATACAAGCCATTCAATGCATTGGGAATCGTGCTATGTGCAAGCTGTGGTTACGTGCCTGTGGGTTGCTTGACTCTGTGCTCGCTGTTGTCCTTCATAGGCACCGTCCGCTGGGACATGCGAGGAGATGGAGGAATCTTCCCGTGTACAGACCGCTGGTGGACCTGTCGACAATGGAGGAACGACATGTCATACTGACATACAGGCTTGACCGAGCCACTATACAGGAACTGTGTGCCCAGCTGGAGCCAGACCTGATGTCACCCATCCGCCAACCCACAGGGATCCCCCCTCTAGTGCAGGTGCTGTCAGTACTCCATTTCTTAGCAAGTGGGTCATTTCAAACAACAGTGGCCATATCATCAGGGATGTCCCAGCCTATGTTTTCCAAGGTGTTGTCCAGAGTGTTGTCTGCCCTGCTGAAACACATGCGGAGCTACATCGTTTTCCCTGAGGTGGGGGATTTGCCTACAGTGAAGGGTGATTTCTAGGCCCTGGGACATATCCCCAACATCATAGGTGCCATTGATGGGACACATATTGCTTTGGTCCCCCCCAGCAGGAGTGAACAGGTGTACAGGAACCGGAAGAGTTATCATTCGATGAATGTACAGATGGTGTGTTTGGCTGACCAGTACATCTCCCATGTTAATGCCAAGTTCCCTGGGTCAGTGCATGACGCCTACATCCTGCGGAATAGCAGCATCCCGTATGTGATGGGTCAACTCCAGAGGCACCGGGTGTGGCTATTAGGGGACTCTGGTTACCCCAACCTGTCCTGGCTACTGACCCCAGTGAGGAATCCCAGGACAAGGGCAGAGGAACGGTACAATGAGGCCCATGGGCGGACTAGGAGGGTGATCGAGCGAACCTTTGGCCTCCTGAAGGCCAGGTTTAGGTGCCTCCATATGACAGGTGGATCCCTAATGTACTCACCAAAGAAGGTGTGCCATATCTTCGTGGCCTGCTGTATGCTTCACAACCTGGCTTTGTGCCGCCAGGTGCCTTTTCTGCAGGAGGATGGTCCATATGGTGGTGTTGTAGCAGCTGTGGAGCCTGTGGAGAGTGAAGAGGAGGAAGCCGAAGAGGACGACATAGAGAACAGGAACACAGTAATACAGCAGTATTTTCAGTGACACACAGGTAAGAGTAGACACCGGCATATTACTTTTACTTAAAGACTCCTACCACTCTACTGTCTGACTTTTTCCCCCAGTGTATGCTAACTGTGTTGTGACTTTCCCTTCCGTTTTCAGAGCTGTGGGCCCCACTGCGTGACATCTGCTTTGTTTCCCCATGGACTACAGCTGTGTGACAGCGGTTTGTTACCATCACAATGTGAATGAACATTTTGGCACGGTCATGTCTAATACATTTGTTCTAAATCACAGCCAGACTCCAGATTGTTTTGTGCAATAAGTGTTTTTATTCAAGTGCTCTAAATTGGATGGGTGGTTGCAAATCGGTGAGGGGTGATGGTGGAGGATTGTCCATGGCAGAGTCCAGACTATCAGTTTCACAGGTGCATTGTCCAAATGCCTGTGGGAAGTGGAGCAGGGGCAGTTTAAGGTTGGACAGGGTGACAATGTGGGACAGTGGGTTGACAATCAGGGCGGTATCCTTTGCTGGCGGGGGTCTTGACATCTTACTCTGTCTTCTTCCTGAATCTCAGGGCCCGCTTGCGGGGTGGTTCTCCTTCTGCAGGGGGTGGGGTTCTGGTGGCCTGTTGGTCTTGTGTCGGGGCCTCCTGTCCACTAGCGCCAGCGGAGGTGGTAGGCAGTTCTTGGTGCATGCTAGTGTCAGGGGCCCTTTGAGGTGCCACAGTGTCCCGCAATGTGGTGACTACCTCATTCAGGGCCACTACGATGGTACCCATGGCGGAACTGATGTTTCTTAGTTCCTCCCTGGACCCCATATACTGTTCCTCCTGCAGAAGCTGGATCTCCTGAAACCTGGCCAGGACCGTCGGCATCGTCTCCTGGGAGCGGTGGTATGCTCCCATGATGGAGGAGAGGGCCTCGTGGAGAGTGGGTTCCCTGGGCCTGTCCCCCCACCTGTCGCACAGCAGCCCTCCCAGTTCCCCTGTTTCCCTGGGCCTCTGTCCCCTGGACCGTGTGACCACTACCACTTCCCCCAGGTCCCTGTTGTTGTTGGGGTGGTGGGTTAGCCTGGGTTCCCTGTAGTGGTGGACACACCGCTGATTGACGTGTCCTGGGGACAGAGGTATGGGCTCGCTGGGTGGGTGCTGTGCTGGTGTTCCTAGAGGGGGGAAGGTCTACTGTGGCCTGTGGCTGTGTCAGGGGAACCGACTGTCCCGAGGTCCCCGATGGACCGGGCTGGTCATCTAGATCCAGGGAGACAGAGCTGCTGTCCTCACTGTGGGCCTCTTCTGGGGGTGGAGGGGACATTTGTGGACCCTCCTGCGCGGTGACGTGGCGTTCGGGTCCTGCAGGGGTATAAAAGCATGGTTATTGCTTCTGTGTGTGTCATAGCGTGCAATGGGTGGGTGCCCATGTACCCCAGTGCTGGAATTCCTTTGTGGAGGCTGTTGTGATGGTGGTTGGGGGGGGGGTTTGTATGTGTATGTGCAGTGGGCATGCTTAGGTGATGGGTGTCCATGCTTTGTGGACGCATGCAGGGCTAGGTGTTGGGATGGGTGGGTTGTGATGGTGACACAGTTGCAAGGAGTAGGATGTGATGGGGGTGAGGGTGAGGGTGAGGGTGGGGGTATGAGTTGGCATGCAGGTGGGGTGGGGGGGAGAAGTAGTTAAGATTTGCCTTATCAGAGTCCATTCCTCCGCCTACTCCTGCGAGGCCCTCAGTATGCAGGATGTTCAAGACTTGCTCCTCCCATGTTGTAAATTCTGGGGGAGGAGGTCGGGGTCCACCGCCAGTCTTCTGCACCGCGATGTTGTGCCTGGATACCATGGAACGCACCTTCCCCCGTAGGTCGTTCCACCTCTTCCTGATGTCGTCCCGATTGCTTGGGTGCTGTCCCACAGCGTTGACCCTGTCGACTATTCTGCTCCATAGCTCCATCTTCCTGGCAATGGTGGTGTGCTGCACCTGTGCCCCGAACACCTGTGGCTCTACTCGTACAATTTCCTCCACCATGACCCTGAGTTCATCATCAGAGAACCTGGGGTGTCTTTGCAGTGCCATGGGGTGGTGTGGGTGATGTGTAGGGTGGATTGTGTGGTGCTAAGTGTGGTGATGTGTATTGTTGTGTTGTGTGAAGTGCGTGCAAATATTGCTGGGTGACAGTGAATTGGGCGTCTGGGTGCTCGGATGTCTTTTCTCGGTGCGTGTTCACGAATCTCTAGGAGTGGAGGTTTGTGGGTGATGTGGGTGTGCGTTTTATATCGTAATGGGTGTGTGGGAGTGGTGTGTGTATGTGTCTCAGGTGTGTGTATTTTTAATTGTCCAATGTGGTTGTATTTTGTAAGTGTGTGTGTATTTTGAGCGCGGCGGTGTGTACCGCCAATGGAATACCGCGGTTGAAAGACCGCCACGTGGATTTGTGTGTCGTGATAGTGTGGGCGTATTTCTGTTGGCGTGACGGTGGAGGTTTGGTCATCGCCAGTTTCTCGCTGCCCTTTGGTGTGGCGGACTTTTGTGGATGTCTGTATTTTGGCGGTTTGCCTGTTGTGGGTCAGAATGACCGTGGCGGTTTACCGCGCCCGCGGCGGTGTTATGGCGGTCTTCTGAACGGCGGTAAGCGCCTTTTACCGCCGAGGTTGGAATGACCCCCTCAGTCTTCATGAAATTTTGAGTCTCCATGTCAAGAGACTTATGAATCCAAAATGTAATGAAGGAGGTCACGTGGTCCATAGGTCACAAATCTGGTTCTCTTGGATGAGTGATGAGCGTAGGATTAAACCCAATGGGTCTTTGATAGCCTTTTATGTTGAAGGCTGTTCCAAATCCTCAAGTAGGAAATCAGTTTACAAAATCTCTTGTGGATCACATATAAATTCTTCCACCTGATCTAAATGGCTGTCATACATTAAATCATCAGTATCTGTGCTGTGGGAGTATTTAACATCTTTTGTGCCATGAAGGCCACTCATTCTACCTGTGCCGCGAGGGACACCTAACTCCATTGCACCAACATGGTCGCTCCTATTATTTGGGCAGCACTGGACACCATGGTCTGTTGTAGTGTTTAGGCCACCTTATCTCAGGTCTTTATCGAATCTAGGTACCTTCCTTGTTAAATGTTTAGATTTTTTAGAGACCTTACCTCCTTTCCTAATGATAATAGGAGACTCCTCTTCAGAAAAAGAGAAAAAAATCCTTCTCAGAAGGAGATTCTCCCTTATCAATCAGCTGTTTGTTCCTGGTGCTTCATTTTGAAAAACAACAACAGTTTAAAAACTTGCATTGCTATGGCAATGCCCATGACATGCCAAACGTATTATATAAAAGGCTTAAAGGCATAAACAAAAATGGCCACTGAAATGTGTAGTCTCAAAACACAAGTCCTCTTTCTGTTTCTACTGAGGACTCGACCGTGGAGGGTGTAAGCATATTGACGCGCTCTTTAACCCCTTCGCTGCCAAGCCTTTTCCCCCTCCTGTGCAGAGCCTTTTTTTGGCTGTTTGGGGCAGTTCGCGCTTAGGCCCTCATAACTTTTTGTTCACATAAGCTTCCCACGCCACATTTACATCCTTTTTTTCCAACATCCTAGGGTTTCTAGAGGTACCCAGACTTTGTGGGTTCCCCAGAAGGAGGCCAAGAAATTAGCCAAAATACAGTGAAAATTTTGTTTTTTTCCAAAAAATGCGAAAAAGGGGCTGCAGAAGAAGGCTTGTGGTTTTTTCCCTGAAAATTACATCAACAAAGGGTTTGTGGTGCTAAAATCACCAGCTTCCCAGCTTTCAGGAACAGGCAGACTTTAATCAGAAAACCCAATTTTTCAACACAATTTTGGCATTTTACTGGGACATACCCCATTTTTATGATTTTGTGTGCTTTCAGCCTCCTTCCAGTCAGTGACAGAAATGGGCATGAAACCAATGCTGGATCCTAGAAACTTAAACATTTCTGAAAAGTAGACCAAATTCTGAATTCAGCAAGGGGTAATTTGTGTAGATCCTACAAGGGTTTCCTACAGAACATAACAACTGAACAAATAAATATTGAAATTGAGGTGAAAAAAACAGCAATTTTTCTCTACGTTTTACTCTGTAACTTTTTCCTGGAATGTCAGATCTTTGAAAGCAATATACTGTTACGTCTGCTGGACTCCTCTGGTTGCGGGGATATATAGGGCTTGTAGGTTCATCAAGAACCCTAGGTACCCAGAGCCAATAAATGAGCTGCACCCTGCAGTGGGTTTTAATTCTACACTGGGTATACAGCAATAAAAAAAATTCTAGCATTCGCGTTAAGAATTTTTCAATTCTATTAAGGACACGGAGGCGAGGATTATGCTTCTCTTTCAATGCTTTATTTTTAACAACAGCCAATGAAAACCATAGAAAACAAAAAACTACATATCCCAATATATGATATGTCACGTGTTAACCATAGATAAGGTAGCCTATAAAGTGTTGCATCACACCCAGCCACTCCTCTTTCTTTGTCCAATATTCGCAACAGAAAAAGTCAAAGTCTTAACATGAAACTTGTAAACGCAATCCTGAAAAAAGGAAGATCTGGAATCCACCTTGACTGGACACTTGAACGGTGCCAGAACGGACCGAAATTACTTCTCATCATTCCCTAGGAAAAAGGAAAAATTCAGGCCATAATAGCTGAACATCATAAAATGATACTTATATCTAATACCAAATAGGGTGGGTTAGCACTGAAAAACAGTAAACTTGAACATGAACTTCATAGTAATAATATGTACCACAAGATAACATAAACAACAGTGCGGTGGGATAATCCTCGCCTCTGTGTCCTTAATAGAATTGAAAAATTCTTAACGCGAATGCTAGAATTTTTTTTATTCTATGTCAGGACCGGAGGCTCAGATTATGCTTGTTCAAAGCTGATTCACACCCACTGATGCAATAGCTACAATAGGTTTACAATAGAAAGTTTTAAAAGTCGAAGGAGAAGACCAGTCCGCTGCCCTTAGAATGGCCTCTAAACGAGAACCCAAAGCAAAAGACTTTGAAGCCATAGCACCTCTGGAAGAATGAGCACCAAATCTAGAAACATCAATTCCTGCTTCATTCAGTAACCATCTTATCCATCTAGCAAGGGTGGCTGAAGAAACAGGATGATAAGGCTTAACTAATGAAATGAGCAATTGACCCCCCATATCAGAACAAAACTCTTCTGTTCTCACCTCGTAAGCTCTAAGGCACTGCACAACACATAGTTTGGGGTTGTCCACAAAACAGGGATAAGAAACGGACTTCAGATTGCATTTAGTTCTACGCGAAATAGAAAAAGTAACCCCCTCAGAGGAAAAAACTCTCCAAGCCAAATCCAGAGCAGTAACATCTGAAATTCTCTTACATGAAATTAAACATAACAACATCGTGAGTTTAGCTGAAAGTTGTTTCCTAGACAAAAATCTATTGGAAGGCCATGATTCTAAAAAACGAAGAACAATGTTCACATCCCAAAGGGAAGAATAGCGGGGCGAGGAGGATTAGCCAATCTGATACCCCTCATTAATTTACAAACAACGGGAGACTCCCCAATGGGTTTACCCTCCACTGGTAAATGCCCTGCTGAAATAGCAGACCGATAATTATTAATAGAGCGATAAGCTAGACCTGATGCCGCTAAAGAAGATAGAAAATTTAGGACCAGACAGCAATCTGCTGAAGAAGGATCCACACCCCTAGAACTACACCAAGAACTCCATCGCTTCCAAGCCGAAGCATATCTCTTGTGAGTACTGGAGGACCAGGAACTTGCAATGAACTCGGAAGACTCTTGCGAAAGTCCTGGGATGCTCCATCTTTCCCTGAAAGATGCCAAGCCACCAGGGATAGCTGACCCGACAGGATCAATGGATGCAAAAGACCAAGAGGGTCCTGGAGAAGATTCTCCTGGAAGGGAAGTAGGATTGGATGATCACAACTCAACTCCATTGCCAACGGGAACCATGCCTGAGATCTCCAAAGAGGTGTCACCAGAACCAACTCCGCTTGCAGACGTCTGATCTGAGCCAATACCCTGGGTATCATTAAGAAGGGAGGAAAGGCGTAACTCCGTTCTTGAGACCAGTCCTGAAGAAAGGCACCCGTCTTCGATGCTTCTGGATCTGGTCTCCAACTGAAAAAACGTTTGATCTGCCGGTTGAGGCGAGACGCAAACAGGTCTATCGAAAAGGGACCCCACCGAGCAGAAAGTGCCCGGAAAACTCTGGGGTGTAACCTCCAATCGCTGAAGTCTCTCAGGTGACGCGAATTCCAGTCTGCCACCATGTTGCTGGCCCCTGGAAGGTACTCCGCGATGACTGAAATCTTGTGCTGAAGACAAAAATGCCAAAACTCTTTGGCTATCTCCGCTAAAATGCGGGAACGAGTTCCCCCCAACCTGTTGGCATATCTCACCGCCGAGATATTGTCCATGCGAAGGAGAACACAACAGTTAGCCCTGATGGGAGAGAGACTCTTGATTGCAAATGAGCCTGCTAGGAGTTCCAAACAATTGATGTGGAGGTTCAGCTCCATGTTGGACCATCTGCCTCCTGTGGACACTGATCCGCAACGGGTTCCCCAGCCCCAATGACTGGCATCAGACTCTATCACTACGTCCGGGTAAGAACTGAAAATAGCTCTGCCGTTCCAGGCTTCCACATGTTCCAACCACCAATTCATCTCTGCACGAGATTCCTCTGAGAGGAGAACCTGATCCGCATAACTGAGACCTCTCTGAAGATGGGATATCTTTAAACGTTGAAGGGCTCGGTAATGTAAGGGGCCTGGAAAAATTGCTTGAATTTATGAAGAAAGCAGGCCCACCATGCGGGCAATTGCCCTCAATGATACAGTCTGTTTGGATAATAGAGACCTCAACTCTCTCTTGATCGAATGAATCTTCCCGGAGGGAAGAACCAATTGAGATTGTATCGAGTCTATCTGGAAACCCAGAAAATCTATCCGTTGAGAGGGAATCAGAATGGACTTCTGGGCATTGAATATAAAACCCAGACTCTGAAGCAGAGACACTGTGCATTCCAGATGAGAAAGCAGCAGGTCTCGATTCTGGGCCATGATCAGAATGTCGTCTAGATAAATTATTACCCAGACCCCTTGGGAACGAAGGAATTCCACGACTGGATGCATTACCTTCGTGAAACACCGGGGGCAGAAGACAGACCAAAGGGGAGAACTTTGTACTCGTAATAGTCTGTCTCCCATTGGAACTGGAGAAATCTCCGATGAGGAGGAAAAATAGGAGTGGTCAGATAAGCGTCCTTTTGATCTAAACGGACCATCCAGTCTCCCTCTTGGAGAACGTCTCTCAACAAATGGATGCCCTCCATCTTGAAATGACGATATAGTAAAAAAAGTTGAAGTCTTTTAAGTTTAGAACCAGGCGAGCCTCGCCCGCTTTCTTGTCCACTAGAAACACTGGACTGACAAAACCAGAAGGGTGAAGAGGTACCTTGACGACGGCACCCTTCTTTACTACAACCGAAATTTCTGCGGAAATGAGACTGTGCTCTTGATGGGAAAAATATGCTGGCCTGGGAAGGCACTGCTGAAACGGGGACTCGTAAAATTCTAGTTTGAACCCCTGCACGGTCTCTAAGACCCAAGCATCCGAAGAAATCAGACGCCAAGATCCCAGAAATCTCTGAGTTCTGCCCCCCAACATTACATCTGAACTTACAACCAAGCTCACCTGTGCCTCCCGACTCCTGGGAGGAAGATTGATGGCCTTTGGAACTCCCCCTGCGGAATCTGCCCCGACCAGATCTTGGTCTCGATGGGTAGAAGGTAGAAGAGGAGGGGTCATACTCCTGAAAGCCTCCTCTTCCTTGCTGGTAGAAACCACGTTGAGGGCCTTGTTGGTTGAAGCGGCCGAAGGCACGCCCTCTGTAGCGTCCGGCCCCTCTAAAAAGTGGACGCAGCACTCTTCTGATGGAACTTTGTGCCTAGTCCAAACTGGCGTAAGTAGAAACAAATTTAGAAAGTTCTTTCATAAAGGGGGACCCAAACAGCAAACCCTGGGCCACAGGGCCTGATTCAGAGGTAGCGAGGTCTGCCAATTTGGGGTCTAGCTTCATCAACACTGATCTGCGACGTTCAGAAGATATGGCGCAATTGCCATTGCCCAGAAAGCAAAGTGCTCTCTGAGCCCAACCCACTAGAATGTCCGGGTTGATAGGCTCACCTGAATTATTGGCCTGAAAAGCCAACTCCAAAATCTTAGTTAATGGACCGGAGATGTCCAACAGCTTATCCTGGCATCCGCGCCAGGCACGATCTATACCCTTCTTTGGGTCTTTTGTAGATTTCTTGAGAAAAGTGACAAGAGTCGGGTCTAATTTGGGAGTCTCAGTAACCTTGGAGGGGAAATCTGGTCTGGGACATTCAGACCTCAGCCTAGAGCGGACCTCCTTATCCAAACTGTCTCTAATGTGGGATTCCACATAATCCACCATGGGGTGGTAACCAAAGCGAAGACCTGGGGTGCACGATGTCTTCAAGCTCGAATGTCAGAACCTTAGCGGGTAGGCACTTCCTGATGATGAACCTTCTTCTTGCGCTTGCGAGGGGAATCATCTCCCTGCTCGGAGGACTGCTCAGAAAAAGAAGAAACTGGGTCACTTACAGCTTTCTTTTGTGATCCCGAATTATAATCATGCTCCTTTGCCATATTTCTGATAAGGGATTCAATGTCCGCAGCATGCGGGTTAGTACTCTGCTTAGAAGCCTGGGTGTTCGCCGGAAGGGGAGATTCCCCAATGGGTTGGGTGTCCAACGGGGCTACCCAGCCCTGTTGTTCCATAAAACCCAAGAGATGGTGTTTAATGGGCTGAATGGCTTGAGCTAAAGCTTTATTAACAGTATGACGCACTCCTGCGTCAAGAGCATATACCAGATCTTGATCAAAGGAACCCGCCGGTTCATCCAGATAATACAAAGCTTCGGCTTGGTCTTCATAGCCAGCCATACTGTAAAACAGCAGATGGGCTTCAAAGGAGCAGTACCAACAGTTGAAAAAACAGGGTAGAAAAAGACAATTTTGCTGTTTAGGACGTGGAGGGAGTGCCCTGTGCTGAGACAAAACACACCCTTAGAGCAGGCCCAGCCTGAATAATAATTTATTGCAACCCCAGTGTACAGGCACTGGAGTGTAGATGGGGACCTGAGCCGGTGAAGTCTCTTTATTTAAAGCAACAACGCTCTAGCCATGAGCGTGTAATCCAGGAAAAAACCTTAAAAGCCCAAGAGAAACGCTCTACACAAACGAGCATGCAATTCTGTGATTATGCCTGAAATTTGGAAATGTTCCAAAATGCTCCGACACCTGCGCTAGTTAATTGGGCCCCGGGGCAAAGAAAACACCAAACTAGGCCCGGCACCAGAATGCTCGGGACACAAGCATGAAGAAAGCCGGCCCCCTGGGGCAGAGTAAACGCTTCTGCGGCTCTGCTGGAAAACTATACCCTCGGGAAAAAACAATCCTTGTTCCCAGCAATAACACAAGATAGGGTGTTGAGGAGCAGTGGGTATTTGCACATCTCTGAATTCCGGTGGTGCCCATACTAGCATGGGAATTACAGGGCATTTCTCAAATAGACGTCTTTTTTACACACTCTCTTATATTTGGAAGGAAAAAATGTAGAGAAAGACAAGGGGCAATAACACTTGTTTTGCTGTTCTATGTTTCCCCAAGTCTCCCGATAAAAATGATACCTCACTTGTGTGGGTAGGCCTAGCGCCCGCGACAGGAAATGCCCCAAAACACAACGTGGACACATCCCATTTTTTGACAGAAAACAGAGGTGTTTTTTGCAAAGTGCCTACCTGTAGATTTTAGCCTCTAGCTCAGCCGGCACCTAGGGAAACCTACCAAACCTGTGCATTTTTGAAAACTAGAGACCTAGGGGATTTCAAGATGGGGTGACTTGTGGGGCTCTGACCAGGTTCTGTTACCCAGAATCCTTTGCAAACCTCAAAATTTGGCTAAAAAAACAAATTTTCCTCACATTTCGGTGACAGAAAGTTCTGGAATCTGAGAGGAGCCACAAATTTCCTTCCACCCAGCGTTCCCCCAAGTCTCCCGATAAAAATGATACCTCACTTGTGTGGGTAGGCCTAGCGCCCCTGACAGGAAATGCCCCAAAACACAACATGGACACATCCCATTTTTTGACAGAAAACAGAGGTGTGTTTTGCATAGTGCTTACCTGTAGATTTTGGCCTCTAGCTCATCCGGCACCTAGGGAAACCTACCAAACATGTACATTTTTGAAAACTAGAGACCTAGGGGAATCCAAGATGGGGTGACTTTTTGGGCTCTGACCAGGTTCTGTTACCCAGAATCCTTTGCAAACCTCACAATTTGGCTAAAAAAACACATTTTCCTCACATTTCGGTGACAGAAAGTTCTGGAATCTGAGAAGAGCCACAAATTTCCTTCCACCCTGTGTTCCCCAAGTCTCCCGGTAAAAATGAAACCTCACTTGTGTGGGTAGGCCTAGCGCCCGCAACAGGTAATGCGCAAAAACACAACGTGGACACATCCCAATTTTTTGACAGAAAACAGAGGTGTTTTTTGCAAAGTGCCTACCTGTAGATTTTGGCCTCTAGCTCAGGGAAACCTAGGGAAACCTACCAAACCTGTGCATTTTTTTAAAACTAGAGACATAGGGGAATCCAAGATGGGGTGACTTGTGGGGCTCTGACCAGGTTCTGTTACCCAGAATCCTTTGCAAACCTCAAAACTTGGCTAAAAAAACACATTTTCCTCACATTTCGGTGACAGAAAGTTCTGGAATCTGAGAGGAGCCACAAATTTCCTTCCACCCAGCGTTCCCCCAAGTCTCCCGCTAAAAATGATACCTCAGTTGTGTGGGTAGGCCTAGCTCCTGCGACAGGAAATGCCCCAAAACACAACGTGGAAACATCCCATTTTTTGACAGAAAACAGAGGTGTTTTTTGCAAAGTGCCTACCTGTAGATTTTGGCCTCTAGCTCAGCCAGCACCTAGGGAAACCTACCAAACCTGTGCATTTGTGAAAACTAGAGACCTAGGGGAATCCAAGATGGGGTGACTAGTGGGGCTCTGACCAGGTTCTGTTACCCAGAATCCTTTGCAAACCTCAAAATTTGGCTAAAAAAACAAATTTTCCTCACATTTCGGTGACAGAAAGTTTTGGAATCTGAGAGGAGCCACAAATTTCCTTCCACCCAGCGTTCTCCCAAGTCCCCTGATAAAAATGATACCTCACTTTTGTGTGTAGGCCTAGCACCCGCAAGAGGAAATGCCCCAAAACACAACGTGGACACATCCCATTTTTGGACAGAAAACAGAGGTGTTTTTTGCAAAGTGCCTACCTGTAGATTTTGGCCTCTAGCTCAGCCGGCACCTAGGGAAACCTACCGGACCTGTGCATTTTTTTAAACTAGAGACCTAGGGGAATCCAAGATGGGGTGACTTGTGGGGCTCTGACCAGGTTCTGTTACCCAGAATCCTTTGCAAACCTCAAAATGTGGCTAAAAAAAACATTTTCCTCACATTTCAGAAACAGAAAGTTCTGGAATCTGAGAGGAGCCACAAATTCCCTTCCACCCAGTGTTCTCCCAAGTCTCCTGATAAAAATGATACCTCACTTGTGTGGGTAGGCCTAGCACCCACAACAGGAAGTGCCCAAAAACACAATGTGGACACATCACATTTTTGGACAGAAAACAGAGGTGTTTTTTGCAAAGTGCCTACCTGTAGATTTTGGCGTCTAGCTCAGCCGGCACCTAGGGAAACCTACCAAACCTGTGCATTTTTTAAAACTAGAGACCTAGGGGAATCCAAGATGGGGTGACTTGCGGGGCTCTGACCAGGTTCTGTTACCCAGAATCCTTTGCAAACCTCAAAATTTGGCTAAAAAAACATTTTCCTCACATTTCAGTGACAGAAAGTTGTGGAATCTGAGAGGAGCCACAAATTTCCTTCCACCCAGTGTTCTCCCAAGTCCCCTGATAAAAATGATACCTCACTTTTGTGTGTAGGCCTAGCACCCGCAACAGGAAATGCCCCAAAACACAACGTGGACACATCCTATTTTTGGACAGAAAACAGAGGTGTTTTTTGCAAAGTGCCTACCTGTAGATTTTGGCCTCTAGCTCAGCCGGCACCTAGGGAAACCTACCGAACCTGTGCTTTTTTTAAAACTAGAGACCTAGGGGAATCCAAGATGGGGTGACTTGTGGGGCTCTGACCAGGTTCTGTTACCCAGAATCCTTTGCAAACCTCACAATTTGGCTAAACAAACAAATTTTCCTCACATTTCGGTGACAGAAAGTTTTGGAATCTGAGAGGAGCCACAAATTTCCTTCCACCCAGCGTTCCCCCAAGTCTCCCGATAAAAATGATACCTCACTTGTGTGGGTAGGCCTAGCGCCCGTGACAGGAAATGCCCCAAAACATAATGTGGACACATCCCATTTCTGGACAGAAAACAGAGGTGTTTTTGCAAAGTGCCTACCTGTAGATTTTGGCCTCTAGCTCAGCCGGCACCTAGGGAAACCTACCAAACCTGTGTATTTTTTAAAACTAGAGACCTAGGGGAATGCAAGATGGGGTGACTTGTGGGGCTCTGACCAGGTTCTGTTACCCAGAATCCTTTGCAAACCTCAAAATGTGGCTAAAAAAAACATTTTCCTCACATTTCAGTGACAGAAAGTTCTGGAATCTGAGAGGAGCCACAAATTTCCTTCCACCCAGTGTTCTCCCAAGTCTCCTGATAAAAATGATACCTCACTTGTGTGTGTAGGCCTAGCACCGACAACAGGAAGTGCCCCAAAACACAATGTGGACACATCACATTTTTTGACAGAAAACAGAGGTGTTTTTTGCAAAGTGCCTACCTGTAGATTTTGGCCTCTAGCTCAGCCGGCACCTAGGGGAACTTACCAAACCTGTGCATTTTTTAAAACTAGAGACCTAGGGGAATCCAAGATGGGGTGACTTGTGGGGCTCTGACCAGGTTCTGTTACACAAATCCTTTACAAACCTCAAAATGTGGATAAAAAAACTAATTTTCCTCACATTTCGGTGACAGAAAGTTCTGGAATCTGAGAGGAGCCACATATTTCCTTCCACCCAGTGTTCCCCCAAGTCTCCTGATAAAAATGATACCTCACTTGTATGGGTAGGCCTAGCGCCCGCGACAGGAAATGCCCCAAAACACAACGTGGACACATCCCATTTTTTGACAGAAAACAGAGGTGTTTTTTGCAAAGTGCCTACCTGTAGATTTTGGCCTCTAGCTCAGCCGGCACCTAGGGAAACCTACCAAACCTGTACATTTCTTAAAACTACAGACCTAGGGGAATCCAAGATGGGGTGACTTGTGGGGCTCTGACCAGGTTCTGTTACACAGAATCCTTTGCAAACCTCAAAATTTGGCTAAAAAAAACACATTTTCCTCACATTTCGGTGACAGAAAGTTCTGGAATCTGAGAGGAGCCGCAAATTTCCTTCCTCCCAGCGTTCCCCCAAGTCTCCTGATAAAAATGATACCTCACTTGTGTGGTTGTGCCAGGTGCCTGCAACAGAATCAGGCCAAAAACTGGTAGAGATAGAGGGGATAGCACAGCGAGTTGATAAGGACATATTCTTCTTTTATACATCTTTAGGCTGACTCTGCTTTGGGGACCCACACAAGTGAGGTGTCATTTTACTTGGGAGACTGAGGGGAATGCTGGGAGTAGGAATTTTGTGCTGGAGCGGTGATCGTACAAACGAAAGTCAGGAAAATATGCTTTTTTAAGCAAATTCTGAGGTTTGCAGAGGAGTCTGAGTAAGAAAATGTTGGGGGATCCACGCAAGCCACACCTCCCTGGACTCCTGGGGGGTCTAGTTTTAAAAAATGTCTGGGTTTGGTAGGTTTCCCTAGATGAAGGCCGCACCCTGGACCAAAAACATAGGTGCCCCCTCCCCCCAAACACATATAGTTTTGTAATATATCATTTTGATGTGTCCACATACGTCTGTGATGTGCCAAACACTAAAATTGTGAAAAGAAAGGCACTTAGGTTATGTGAAAAAGACCCCTTACCCACCAACCAAGTTGATGGCATGCTTCATCATCGGGGTCCCACCTGAGGCACCTAGCATGTCACAGGTGTGCTGCGACGCCGGATCACAGCGGAGCAGGTTTTGGTATTTTTACCACACATACTGGTTGGATTCGGCACGAGGGTGAGTGATGGTTCAGTGGATCCAATTTTATTAACAAGAGATTTCACAAAAATGAAATGCACTGTTAATAACTGAAAGGCCAAAAAACTGAACCAATGACTCACAGCTCGTGAGCTGTAAAGCCACGGCAAGGCACCAACCGCTTTACAGTCCATTCACACACCTTTCATACATGACATGCATAAGACCATTCACGCCGCCAGCCACGGGCCCAGCACATTACAACACTCGCATTGACAGACAGCGCCACTCAAGGGCCCATCACTTACATACGCCCACATGCCTGATACAGCAATCACACCAGCTGATGGGAGTGTGTGGACTGATGTTTGGCTGGCAGTGTGTTGCATTAGCCAACAGCAAGTCAATATGTACACTATGTACACCCTCAGCCAAGCCCCACTCCACACACAATGCCATCACTTTTTTTTAAACAAAGAAACCCCTAACTACTTAAAAATAATTACAAAACTACAAACACAAAAGCTCTAACTAAGTACATGACAGAAATGCTAACCATGAAACTTAACACATGAAAATACAAAACAGACATGAGTTTACACTCATGGTTGTTCCCAGTAATTCTTCAGGGTGTGTTAATTCTTAAAACAACCACCCACACACAGCCCAGGCTTTGAAGGACAATCTGGGCAGTACATTTGAGTCTCCCTCCGGATACCTCTTCGAAAACACACTCTACATTTCTTAGCTGGAAAGTCTTTTTTGGGTGTGGGAGGAATGTGCTCAGCAAAGTGCCGATCTTTCGATCTAGCCACATCCTCCACCACTGCTTCTCTAGGAACTCTGGCCTGTTCCACCACAATAAGGCTCTCTATCACTGACTCCTGAAATTTCACAAATGTCATCTTTGACTCTGGAGACCTATCCTTAAGCACAATAAAAGCATTAAAAGTTGCTAAGTGGAAGAGGTGAATTGCTAACTTCTTATACCAAACGTAAGACTTACGAATAGCAGTATAAGGTTCTAACCTTTGATCAACTCTATCTACACCTCCCATGTGCTTATTATAATCTAAAATGCACACAGGTTTGCACACTTCAGCAACCTGGCCCCAAACAGTCACGGGGAAGTACTCTCATCATGGATGGTACTTAGCGTGTAGACATCCCTCCTGTCTGAAAACCTCAAAGCTAGCAGCTCATCATTCCGCAAGGCACTGCACTGTCCCCTCTGAAGTTTTTTACAGACAAGCTCCCTTGGATAGCCTTTCCGGTTACAACGAATTGTGCCACAAGCAACAGTGCCCACTCTAAACAATTCCTTGAACAACTGCACTCCAGTGTAAAAGTTATCTACATACAAATGGTGACCTTTGTTGAACAGTCGTCTACCAAGTTCCCACACTATTTTCTCAGTAACTCCAAAAGTGGGAGGACAACCAGGGGGGTCAATACTGGAATCCCTACCAGTGTAGACACGGACATTATACACATATCCTGTACTACTTTCAGACAGCATATACAATTTAATTCCATATCGTGCCCTCTTGCTAGGAATGTACTGCCTAAAAACCAAACGACCCTTGAAGAGGACCAAATACTCGTCCACAGCTATTTCTTTGCCTGGAACATAGACCTCTGAAAACCGATCTACAAAATGATCAAGGATAGGCTTAATCTTAAAAAGACAGTCAGAATCAAGGTGATCTTGTGGCAAGGCTAATGCATTGTCAATAAAATGCAGCATCCTAAGAAGAAGCAAATACCGATTACGACTCATTGTTGCAGGAAATATAGCTGTTGCCATCAAGAGACTAGTAGACCAATAAGAAGCCAGTGAATTCTTCCTCATCATCCCCTTCAAAAGAGTCAAACCTAAAAACCTTTTGATCTCCTCCAAATTTGTGGGAATCCACTGGGCAGCTCTAGTGCGTCTAGTACGGCCTAAGTCTAGCAGCGTTGTCCCTCAAATACTGCTCCGCATACAAATTAGTCTGCTCAACAATCTCTTCCAAAAACACATCATCCACAAATAACTCAAAGAAATTGACAGGCACAAAGTTCTCAGTATTGACTGTACACCCCGGGAGACCAGTAAAGGCAGGCAACTCTGGCTGCTCCATGTCTGGGGTAACCCAGAGTTCAGGTCTTCTAACGGGAAACCTTTCAGCCCCAGGTTGCTGCACTAATGGCACATCAGTGTCCTCCTCTGAAACAGGCCCTTCATCTGCACTGAGTGTGGCTTCCTCATCAGAAGATTCCTCTCCGACAGAAACTTCACTGCCAGAATCTCTCACTTCCTCCTCTGCCTCAGATTCAGAGTCCGTCTCATAATCATGAAAAGACAGTGACTCAAAAAGCATACCAACCACCTGCTGAGCGGTCATCCCGCGGCTAGCCATGATCTTTCCTACGAAAATTAACTGGACAAATGCACCACCAACAACCAGCACTGTGTAAGATAAGTGATAAAGTGTAGCTTTATTAGTAAGAGTTATAAACTCAAAAACTATACCGCTCACTTGCCTGAAAAAGCTTGAATCACCAGCAACTACTCTGCACAGACACAGCAATCACCAATGATATACCACTAAAAAGAAAGAAAGAAAAGCAAATTAGAAATAAGACAACACAAATATCATTGTGCACAAATCTAAGGACAATTTCACACAAACCTGCATTTAGTACACCACCTACAAACATGTCATTCATGCATGGCAACAATACTCCTTTGGAGTAAATTGTTTTTACTTACCTAAAACATGCAACTATGCAAACCGCAGGTCAACCACCACCAAAACCGCAAGGAGCCACAGAAAAGAAAGCAAAAGCTTTGAACTAGAACAAAAAGGAGGACAAAAATTATCACAAATGCAAATACTTCATCAGTTGACAAACATCCCACCATCAAGCATTTAGAAATTGGTGCCGAAGTGGATTCTGCCATAGGGACAGATAGGCCTACTAAAAAATAGGCCTATCTGCCTCAAGGAGGGCAGAAAATACCTTTAGTAGTGTGTCCCCAGGGGGAGCGACCCTTGCCCAAGGGCCCACCCTCAAACAAAAAACAAACCACACACACACACTATCCCTGGTGCCTACGTGGCTTCTGCCCCCTTAGGGGGCAGATGGGCCTAAAAAAATAGGCCCATCTGCCCCCAAGGGGGGCAGAAATGGCCAACAGTTCAATGCCCCCCTTCAGGAGGGTGCCCCTTGCCCAAGGGGACGCCCCCCCACATAAATAAACATATAAAAAAAATCCCTGGCGTTCCAGTGATTTCTGCCCACCTTGGGGTCAGATGAGCCTAAAAATAATAGGCCGATCTGTCCCCAATGCGATTGGGCAGCAGGAATGCTCAAAGAGACACCGGGGGAAAGCAAAAAGCCTTTCCTTTCCCCCGGTGCCTCTTTGTCCCAAACCCCCCACCCGCCGGAGGAGAAACTCACCTGTTCTCCTGTGATCACACTGGAAGCAAATGGCTTCCAGTGCGACCGGCGGTGTGTAATGATGTCAGCGCGCGATCGCACGCTGATGTCATTACGGGGGTGGAAGGGGAAGGTCTTCCCCTTCCATCCCCGCCATGGGGGAGTGGGGGGGAACCCCACGGAGGGAGCGCTAGCGCTCCCTCCGGGCTCCGGGCTGAGGACGTAATGGTTACGTCCTTGGCACAGGAGCACTGTGCCGCGCGACGTAACCACTACGTCCTTGGCACAGAAGGGATTAAGTGCAGATCCATGCCCCCAAAGCCCGTGCTTGAAATGGGCCACCGCCGCAGGCAGACACGCTCTGCTGAAGAATGGAAGAGCACGTCTTTCAAACCCTACGAGGCTGGTGTCTCTCCTCAGACAGTGCGTCTTTCAAAAGACACTGCGGTCCCCAGACGGATATTCGCAGTGTGCGAGACGCTTACCATGACTTGGAGTAGGACAGTATATAAAAGGCCAAATTCCCTTACCTCAGAATCTTCAGCAAAAATACATCACTCAGAGAAACAGATTACAAATAAAAATACAAGTAATGGAAATTCTGGCCATAAATTGGAGGGGTGAGAACATCTACTTACCTGTAAACGTAAGCAGTGGCAGCAAGTACTTAAAGTTAACATATCAACATAAAGCAAAATATTAAAGGCAAAAGAAGTCGTATCTTGTTAAAGAGCAGCCAATAAAAGAGAAAGGTGCTTTTGTGATATGGACTTATATTGTTTTGAAAATTCCATTCTGGAATGTTTGTTTATGATGTATTTAATGTTCTTTAGAGGGATGCATTTTGGGGCAGCAATAAAAGATGTATGCACAATGGTAGCCTTCTGTCTTGTATTGAAATCATTCAGATCACATACTCGCTTTATAAAACACCATTGGTAGTTAATCCTATAGAAATGTGTATTACAGTTCAGGTTATTGCATATATCTATCTCAAAGACTTCATTCATATATCACAGTCTTTTTCAACAAGTAGCTTGAAAGCTACTGGTATCTCTCCAGCTAGCTGTAACTAGCTCATCTGTGTGCAGCCTAAGTTACTAAACTAGAAGCTTTTACTTGTTTGAATTAATATATCTATCTCAACATTGAACAGAGTGTATTCAAGGTTCAATTGTGCTCATTTTCAGAACTCATAAGCTAATGTTCCTGAGAAATATTTGAAATATTTAGACGCTGATATTTGACTGATAGATCATGCAGCATTTGGAAAACTTATTGCTGATGTTATTACCTTGGTGCTATAGGTATTTCAGCTATAGCTCTTCTGTAATAAACATAAAGACATGATCCACATTGATAAAACCTTTTTTACATTACTGCTGGCAACTATGCCTGTTGCACTGAGGTAAACATTACTTGTAATCTTGCTTATGATGACACTAATTTAATTTTAACAGATGTGGTCAATATTACAATGCTGGTAATAATAGTAGTGCGTGATCATTTTAATCGAACATAAATTGGTTAGACATAGATTATCACATGGTATATTGTGTCTTAAAAGGAGCAGTGAATTGGAATGCCATTGATGAAGTACTAAAATACTTATTTCTTCTTGTGGATATGCAGGTTGAGTCCAGCTATAAGAACTAGCAGAATGAACACATTCAGTTTCTCTTTTTCACTCCCTATTGTCTCATCCCTCTTTTCTCCAGGTGTACTGCTGTTTAGCATAAGTATCATTTGCATAGTTGTCAGTGGGTTCTGGAAAGTGTGGACATTAACCTAGCTCCTTTGGAATCCAGATTACTAGGTTAGTACGACCCAGACAGTTCTGAACCACTCAGACCTTACCTAGTCAGACCTTACCTAGTCAATGTTGCATTGCCTGTTTGAGCAGTACCAGTCTTCAAAGACTAGGGGGGTCATTGTGAGTGTTAATGTGGCGGTACATACTGCCACATTATGCGAATGGCGGGTTGGCTGCAGCCAACCCGCCACTTCTCCACTCATATCACCATGGCAGTATCAGCCGCCAGTCTGGAGATGTCAATCTCCAGCCTGACGGCCGGCACAGTACTGCCAGCGGCATCATGAGCCTGCCTACCACCATGGTTTTTGTGGCATTAGCAACGCCATGAAAACCATGGTGCTAGGCCCCACCAGTGACAGGGAATTCCTTCCCTGTCACCAGTAGGCGGCTTCCCCCCAACACACACCAGATGCACCCCACCCCTCCTCCATCTAAAGACTCCCATACACACACTAAACCCCATCCCCCCACATTCAAATACACCCCACCCCGATCCAAACACCCCCCCACCCACTACGATCCTCTCACTCACCCCCCACCCACTCTGATCCTCTGACTTACCCCCTCATCCCCCATACACGGACACCCCCGCAGACACGCACCCTGCAGACACCCAATCACTCACACTGGCATACACGCAATCTTCCAGACATGCTCGCACACATTCATACACACAATCACACTGACATGTACTCACTTCACCATCCTTACACGCATTCACTCACACGCATACAACCACGCAAACAACACAACACACACAGACCCATCCACACACTCACTCACACATTCATGCACACACTCAGACACACAACACCCCCCACCCTCCCACCCCCCTCCCCTGTTGGAAGCCCGACTTACCTTGCACAGGGAGGTCTTCCGACAGGGACCGGGAAGGGGCACTGCTACCGCCAGCAGCGCCCCACCAGCAGAACACCCTCAGGCTGTATTACTTGTTATAAGATGGCTGGCGGCATTCTACTGGCGTGGCAGTGCTGGTGGGAGCAGCGCCTCCTTACCACCGTCCGCCACCATGAACACTGCCTGATTTCCGCCCTTCTTGTGGTGGAAGTCTGGCAGTGCTTATAATATGGCAGACAGATGGTAGCCACGGTGGCGTATTTTGGCGGCCGTCACCGGGGTGGTAGGCAGTTTTTACCGCCAAAGACAAAATGACCACCTATGTGCCTCAAAGGAAAGGTGAGAGGACTGTCAAAGCCATGCTGTTCAATGTGGAGGGATGGGGGCTAAAAGAGGACCTTATCAAGATGCTTAGCTCCTTTGATGTTTACATACAGGAGATCAACAGGGAAGTTTATACTCTGAGTCTAGCCATGTTGTTGTAGCTGTTGAAGAATGCGTTGTTTAAGTTAGAACAAAAACTTAACCTCAATAATGTCTAAGCTGCTGGGTTGGTAAATGGCTGACCAATTTGTCCCAAGGCAAATAGGCTGAAAAACAGACAAAGAGATAATGTCCATTGATAAGTACAAATTTGCCACTATACTGATACCATTGTCAAACATGGACTTTCTACTTTTAGTCCCTATTCAGCACTGGGTGTCTTTATTTATGCGTTGAATTGTCCAGAGTGCATCAGAACTTAAAGGTAAAAGACTGCAGCTTTTATAGATAACAAGAGCTCAATTGAGGAGAGGTCAACTGCCAGTTGTAATAAAATCACGATTCTAAGTTGTACACTCAAGTAAAAAGTCAACAGCACCAGCATAACCACAAATGTACTCTCCACTCTGTCAGTTGTTAAGAGCCTCAGGCCTTATGTGATGTGCAAAGAGGCAGGAATGTCATGAGGAGCAATTGTCAACTATGACAATGGAGAATATACTATGTCAGTGCTTGGTTGTCCAAACATGATTCCCTATAGGTACTGAGCCACTGATGCACTGGCATTGATAAATAGGCCAGTGGTTGGCTGGAAATAAAATATATTTTATATTCTGCAGCGCAGTACATGCATAACCTGTTCAACTGTCACTGTCAGCAGGACCAGCCTGGTTCTTCAAACTGTGGAGTAACTCATGATGGTCAGAATGTACAATAATTTAATTCCCAAAAATGATGAGACTGCAAAATGCAACAGAGGAAGAGGAGGGAAGGTCTCCAGGCATCATGACTTTCTTTTCAGAACTAGCCTCTGAATGTGAAGATGACCAGTATATAGTTAACTAACAGCACAATGGTTGCTTCAAAAAAGACTGACTAGATTCGTATGATGTGTCCTTGTATGATGATGATGATGATAAAATACAGTTATTTTGAACTAAGGAAAATGGATTTAACCTTCAGTCAACCAAAGTCTTGTCCATGAACAACAGCTTCTGTTGTAGACTCTGACTTTCCTGGGAGGACGTCTTGCCACATTAATTATACAGTCCCCATGCACCACTGTCATCAAGGATCACTACACTGCTTATCTATGTGGATACATGAAAAACGGTAGGCATACCAATTTAAATTAGAAAAAGAAGACTTTCTATAACAATTAGATGCCAAATCATTGTGATGTGTGTGTCATGCAAGGTCGCCATCAATGTGTGGTGAAATAGGTGGATGAATTCCCCCATTTCCCAGAGCCACTTAGGTGAAGTGGAGGCAGCCGGCGTCAATGTGAGGCTAACCCTGGAAGATGGTGAACCCCACACCTTCTGGATAAATACTCAATAATCATTTACACAGGAGTCTTAGAGCTCCCTCTTGCAAAAGGATTTAAGTAGCTGATTTAAAGTAGCCGATTCCCACCTGGATACAGCCGCCGGGTTCCCTCATAGAACAATTGAATTATTCAGAAAAGTGTGAAGTTGTAACCTTTAGGCGGGGCCATCCACCTGCCTTTAGCAAGCTGCAGACAAGGGCTTGCTGTCCACAGAAGGTGCCTAGGTGCCCATAGCTCACATGGAAGACACATTGGCATTTCTTTCCATTTCCTAGAGAATAACATTACATGTTTTTTCCCGGTACTTCTTATTAAATGTTGGCTTGGTAACTGATTTGCTATGGACATTAAGTGGTCTTTATTTCTTAAATGGATTGTTGTTTGGGTAGCTGCTGCACGTATGCCAAATGTATGTTTTGCAGAAGAAGGCTTTGCTGAATGGGACAGTCTTTCAATGATTTGCTAGGAAATCCTCATTGAAACCAATTTACATTCTTGGTTAAATATTCTGGGCCTTATGGAAGCTCATTTACAGCTTATACCTATAATGTACTCTTTCTCGCCAGAACCTATCACGCGCTATTATCCCTTTGATTAGATACTAAGGTCAGGCAAATCCAAGGGGGACATGAAAGTAGCATATTTTCCCCTTGTAGCAGTATGTGCATTCAGACTCCTTGCCTCATTGAATTGTCAATCGCATGTGACTATCATTTAACCTGATCAGTACGCGTGGTTCATACTTTAATACCAATCTTATATATAAAAAATCTACGTTTGTAATTTCTACAAAATGTAAATTGTCGACAGCGTGATCCCAGTGAGGCATGTGGTCTTTGCACCACAACACTGCACTGTTACCGAACACGGTTATAAAAGGCACAACTACAAGTAGGAAATATTTGGTCATTCCTCTGTAACTAGTTATTATATTTTTAGACTAATTGATTTAATTATTTGCCGAATGTTGTCGCCCACCTTCAGGAGCAGACTGTGGGGGGCTGCAGCATCGCTATAAATATTGCCGGATCAGCAGCCAGCGCAGTTACCTGTAAAAGTGACATTTTTTAATGCCTGTCTTGAGTGTTTCTCTAAGTCAGGACAGCACATTAAACACTATCTCTACAGTGTACACATGCTTGGGATGAAAAATGAAAAGCCTTTTGCTCAAAAAGTAGGCACATTAATAGTGTTGACAAGCCTATACGTGATGGCTTACAGCGAATTGCCATTTATGGATGAAATATGCGCGAGCACAAAAGTAAACTATTAAAGATTCAGATTTAATTGGCCAATAAAAATTAATATTTACTAGGCGCACGCCGCTCTATCCTAGCTCTGTGTAAATGAGCCTGGCGGGCTTCCAGTGCAGATAGCAAACCAGAGCTGATGAGAAGAATAAATCTCGGCAATGGCATTTCAAGGTTTTACTCAAAGCAGAATGCTTTGCCTCCGGTTCAGATGAACTGGTGCATATTTTACAGTATGCAACCTTGTGACTGTACATCAATGGAATAATCTTTCCATGGAAATATTTATTAAAGCGTGTGGACTGCCAGTGTGTAGATTGTTGTCACCGGCAGCTTCTGAGGAGATTACCGTGACCTGGATTATAACGTTCAGAGCAGATAGAGGGATTCTGCTTCTACACAGGGCAGTGAATGGAAAATCAGGGAATGTGAGGAGGAGGTGTTAATCGCCAAGGCTTTGAAGATAGGGCCTTCGGGGTTAGAAGGATTATGTTTTATTGAACATCTGAGTGATTTTGGACTCGTTTCCCTGATCCTGTGCGTGTTACACAGTCCTATTAAAGTTCCTGGAACTCCAAAATGTTATTTGTGACTCTACACACTTCTTCCAATCTTAAAAAGAGGTCTCCAGGTCCATGCCTCACTAATGTGATTTTGATGCCTAAGTCCTTACTTCAGTTGGAAATACCAAATATTTGTTCATAATTCGAGCACACCATACACTTGTAAACTATGTTTCTCTCAGGTGACTGATCCAGATAGCAGCTGCCCTGTGAACCCTCCATCCTTGTCCTCCCTGGTCCACACTAATTTGAGCACAAGGAAACCCAGTGCAGAAGACAGATGCCAGAGTTCTATGTTCAAAATTGTGTGCAGGTCACAAGGGCAGTTGTCGCCTTTCCAATGCTTCCTTCACTCTCGAAACAATTAAGGGCCAGATTTAAGGAAAAGTGGCGCAGTGCGGTGCTGTACCAAAATTGGCAGCGCTGTGTCACTTTAGATACATAGGGATGCACTATATTGAAGAATACGGTGCATCCCTGTGTTTCCACCTGCCCTGGTGCTAAATTTAGCTGCCAACGCAGGCATCCTTGCACCATCATGCAAGGATGTCTGCGTTGAGGGGTGCGATTGTTTATGTGCAAGAAGGGGTCCCTTCCTGCACATAATCAATCACTAATGGCGCTTTGGCACTTCTGTGTGTGCTGCACAATGCAGCACACACAGAAGTGCCAAAGCGTCATTTTCAAATGATTGTTGATGTACAGAAAGGGACATCTTCCTGCACATAAACAATCATTTCTGGCATTTCTGGCATTTTGCTCTGTCTATGAGTGCCGCAAAATGCAGCACACATAGAAAAAGCAAAAAACGAGGAGGAATAAAAGTATTCCTCCTTGTTGCGCCCTGCTAACGCCAGCCCTGGGGGTGGCGTTAGATTTTGGCGCTGCCTCAGGTTTACGAAATTTCATAAATCTGAGGCAGCGTCAAAATGCATTGGTATTAATGAGGCATGCCCAAAACAACACCCATTGCACGCCCCTTTCATGCAGGGCTGCGTGGGAAGGGGCCACACTGTAAGTATGGCGCAGTGCTTAGCGCCACAGGAGCATCACAAAAAGTGACGTTCCTGTGGCGCTAGGGACCTATAAATACGGCCCTAAAATGAGAAAGGGCTAGGACTATTGAGAGCTTCTCCAGTTCACAGATTGCCACAGCAAATAGTTGACACACTAAGCTGTCAGCTGATCAATCATTAGAGCAACCGTACATCTATTAAAGTCAAACTAATTTAATTAAAAACTCCAAAGGTAAATGGATGTTAAGACTGGAGTCTTTATAGTGACTACACTTAAAAACAAAGTAGGCATAAGGTACTGCTTATTCTTAATCTCCCAACACTGCCACACTATCATACCATCTACAATACCAGGAATAACATACATCCTGAGTATAAGTAAATTAATTTTGAATTTTAAACGAATGAAATGTGTAAGACCACCTTACATTAAACCAAGTATACTTCATGACCATAGAACCTTAACGGCCAATGATGTCCTTAATGTCAGATGCTTTTACAATATATCAGTGCCAACAGCATTCACAGCCCACCACCCGCTGCCTTGGACTTCATCTTCTAGGTCCCCACATACCAGGAGGGAGGGGAACTCCATTGGATGTGCCATGCAGGTGCTATTTACAAGGGCACAGGCCCTTGCTGCACTGGATGTTCCAGCATTACCTCATCCCATTCCTTACTGTAAGCATACTGTGAGGCAAGGCCTCACCTCTACCAAGCAAACTCCTAATTAAAATAACAAAAAAAACAACCTTGCCTCCTTTAGTATTAAAAGGGAAAAGGAATTATGCTCTTCCTGAATTTACCAAGCCTCCACAGACACTCTCGAAAATTAAAAGGGAGGGAGAGAACCTAAGTAATGGGACGAGGAATAAGGAATCGGAATAATGAAGATTACCTGTAAGTAATCTAGAGATTGCAGCCCGCCTCCCACTGCCATAGACTGAATCTCCCACATCCTCACATGCCCAGAGATGGGGGCACTTCATTCGATGAGCTTTGCAGGAAGTATTTACATGGGCATCGGCCCCAGCTGTGGAGGGCATTCCAGAGGGCGTGCCTGGGTGAAGACTGGGCAAGGAGCGGGCCCAGTGTGCCCATCTACACCCGTCAGCAGCCACACTAGGTCAGGCTGTGTCCCATGTCTTAGTCCCATGGCAGGGCAGGTGCTCATAGGTGCAAACAAGGTAGGCTTACATATCTGTGTCACTGGAAAGCCTTGGCTTGTCTTTCACTGTGTCTTCAGTAATGGGGAAGAAAAATGTAAATCAGCCCAATAAGAGAAAGGGTAAGGCACCCTCTCGATCACCCCTCAATTACATCATACTTTTTGTAAAGTATGGCATCAATAAACTCTGAAGTGGAGTCTGTTGAGGACCGGATTGACACAGTGCAGAGACTGATAAATGGTCCCACTTCTGAGCCTGTAAAACTCTTAGTCCCACTACCGCAACTGTAAGGATGTTCAGCACTGCTCAAAAGCCATCAACAAAACCACAGTGAAAATCTGCACTTAAAGGCAGAGATAAATAATCCTGGTATTACTCGTGACCCTCTTATAAGTGCAATCATGAAAATGTCATAAGATACTCAGCCTAGCGTACTTAAATCACCTCCACCTAAAAGGATTACGAGGGGGTGGGATAATCTTAAGGAGCTGAACCCTCAAAGAGACTTGTGCAGGACTCTGTCAGTATGTACGATGGTTGTAGCTGCCAAAGTCCAACATAAATGCAAACATCTCAGAAACCCAGTTGACAAAAATTTGCAAAGCATTCCTTGGCAAAATGGAGATTTCTGTCCAAATTAAATCCTTGAAAAACGAAGTTCAAAATTTGCTTGATGGTCAAAATAAAAATAGCCAATCCTTATTTCAGTCTCAGAGTGCACTGAAATTGCAGAATGTACCCCAGTGGGAAATTACTTTTGTCGTAATCCACTAAACCTTAGGAGGCCTCCTGTAGCTCCATCCAAAACTTGTAATGAAAACATCTAAAAACAAGTGCCTTCACCAATCCTTAAACCACCACACATTAAGGCATAAGGATAGGGGGCCTTTGCGGCACACAAAGCTACCTCCCAAATGCACCCCATGTGTCATAGTGCTGGAGGTGGTCCTAAAGTTAAGGTAAAACACTCATGAGTCCTGGCTCAATTTAATGCTTAAGACAGCCCATAGGTGCAAGAAGAATTCTACTTGGCCTGCTGATCTAGTGTGTGATATACGATTGGCAGAGAGAGTCAGCTGGATAGGCTGTCACCCGAAAACTTCAATGGATGACTGTGTTATTGGAAATTTTAAACATCAGAGGTTGGTGAGCTCCTTGTTACAGCACTTAAGTCATTTAGCAAATATTAGGCATAGGATTCGTGCCCTTCTCCTGTTTTTTTTTCTACAGGTCATCTTTTTAAATTCCTCAAGGTGACACAAGTGTTACTCCCAGATTGACCCCTTAGCCAACAGAATAGCCACCGGCTCTCTTTAATGGCAGTACTGCTTTGCCTTTTTATCTGGTTTATCTATCATTGAATGACTGACCCTGTCAGTATCTTGTAAACCAATTTGCCAATTTCCTTGCCAAAAAGAAAAGAAAATCAAGAAGTAGAACCAAATCTAACTCTTGTTATTATGGGCTAGAAGAAGACCGAGGGTTTTCATATTCTATCATGGAATATGGTGGGCATTCAGTCGAAATTGGTAAATTAAGATTGGCTAAAGATTTTAATGTAGATTTTTTAACATTCTGTACTCCAGCTGTCCCAACTCTTTCTGGCAGCCGAAAGGAGGATTAGCAGTGCTAGTTGCCCTCAGAAATTTGAATGCAAAAGCTGTATTGTTATCTAGCACTCCCTGTTTCCAAATTTTGCATTTGTTTTTATCAGGCCTCTTTGATATATTTTAATTAATTTGTATTATAATTTTTTCTCTAAACTGCCTATTACTGTTATTGACAATTGAAGCTTCTCTTGAGGCTTGCCTAAGCAGTCACCATGATACTCGGTCTTGATATGTGTAGAAGATTTCAACATTAACAAGTGCAAACACAGTGGTAACCCCATATGTGGTGTCATGCACTGCGAGGGGGAGAACTTTTCACACTTTATACATACACCGTACGGAGAGGCACTGAACTGTCTCAATACTAAAAATAATTTGTTTCTTTTCTTCTGATTTTTGTCAAAGTGTAATTGCTTCGCTTCCAACATATACAGGACCTGGGAGGGGATGTACTACTACATTTATACTGTTTTCTAGTGACACTGCTCCACTTATCTCAGGCTCTCAGGTTCTATCTACATGTGTCAGTGATCACAATCCTTTGTTAATCAGCCTTGATTGCCACATATACAGGGATAACAGGCTAGATGAGATTTCGAATTTGAGTTATAGTTCTAACAATGGCCTTAAATGGACACAAGGACACAAGGCCATAAAATGATGTGGTAGATGGGTCACCTGTCATCAAGGTTAATCATTTTAATTACCTTGGCATTTTATTCTACTCCACTCAATGAAGGAGTTGAGTCATAAGCCTATAAAGGAAATGATTGAACTTTATAAAAGCAAATGTCTTTCAATTACCTTTTATTGGGTGGGAGTATCAGGATGCATACATTTAGGTAAACCCCAGATTTTAGAGAATACATTTTTACTTAGAGTATTGTCTATCCCTCAGAGTATGGCAAGTCATATTGTACATTCAGAATTAAGACTACCCTTTATTGAAGACCTGCTCAGAATCACACCTTTACTTCATTGGTTAAAAATTGGGTACACCCCCAATTTAAATTTCTCCTAGCTGTTGCTTGAGGATTGTGTCAAATTAGAACATAAGGATAAGATCCCTTGGTTATCATATGTTAAATATGCAGTTTTAGACCTGGGGATTCAAAATCTTTTCTGTTGCCATGAAATTATTATAAGCAACTCCAAAACTCTTCTTAAAGACCTGTTTTTTAGTCACAGATGGTAGTTATGGGCAGCACTTGTCCAAGACATGGACACAGTGATTAATTACTCTCCAATTTTAGCTACATTGGATTTGGACCCATATTTGAATTGGTTATCTATCTATCTATCTATCTATCTATCTATCTATCTATCTATCTAGGTTAAAATAATGAAATAGTTAGGTATGGTAATTAAATTGTTGCCTTTTAAAAAAACAGAAATTCACTGAAAATGCCAAAGGATTAAATGATGTACAATTAGGGGGTGAAATGAGATAAAAACACATCTTTAAAAAGCAAAACATAATGAAATTCACATGTTCAAATTCACTGATCTCTCTATAACTTGTTCTTCAGCCATGCACTGCCTTTGACCTCACATATTACACTGCTCATGACATGTTAAGTAACATCACTGATGAGATCTCAAACAACGCCATCCTTGGTACTGTTATTCCCATTACTCCATAATTCCTTACATCATTTAAACAAAATAAAGTTGTTAGTAAAGGAGTTAACATAATTTGCAGCATAGACTTACCATGTGTACATGTGAGGATGCAAAGAAGGAAAATAGGGTAAGCCCTGGAGGGAACTGTAACTGTGCATGTTGAAAGTTATATGGAGCACTGCTTACAAACCAGTACAGTTTGGGGTGTAAGTAGTACTCCATGTTCAGCAAAGAAAACGATAAGTTACCTGATATGGGTTACAGAGTCATGTTTCAAAGTAGGGTGTGACTTAAAGCCAAAGCCTGTTGAAACAAAAACTGTGAGACTGGCCAAAGCTTTGGTTGATAATAATTTAGTAACCAGTGGATGACTGGGCATCTGCCCATGCTAATAGCTGAAACACATTGTAATGGACACATTATTTATAAAATGTGGATATTGAATTCCAAGGAAGACTTTGTGGCATTGCAGATTGTTGAATAATGTAGAATGTAGGTGGACCCACTTAGAGGTGGTTTAACTCACAATGGGGGTGTAAGCATGGCTCTATAGTTGTGTGCCATTGTGCTCAGCTCAGGAATGTGGGTTGTGTATTTTACAAACTATGGAGGGTTGTTCTTCGGGCCAGGCAGAAGGTGCTTTATTAGTGGCAAATGCATACCTGGCATCCTTTTGACTTAAAATTGCTGGCCATGTGAAGTTTTTGAGAGGGTGACCCCGTTAAGGTAAACAGAGTCAAAAATCCTTTTTGGAAAGTGTTCAAGATTTAAAAAGGGAGTGAATTCATCAAATTGTATAGAGGTATTTTGTTTGATAGGTTGGTGAATACTAGTAAAAGAGGGTCACATTGACCAAATTTAAGTAACTTGACTGATATGCTGTGTGTCCAGCATGTGGTCAAAGATTAAGTCCATTATTACTTAACTGTTGGTAGAAAATTGGGCACAGGTGTAGCTTACTGAATTACTTTAAGTCTACACTCCCTATAGGTCCATGTCACAATGATAGGATAATTTTGTCATTGGTATCATCAATTATGTAATTTGTGATCTTATAATTTGAATTTAAATTTAAAATGTATGCACCACCTTCAATTTAAGACAAGGTACACACCTCCATACACAGTCTTCTCACCACACTCGCCACACTTCATTAACTATAATTTGCCCCTGCTCCATGCATTTGTTATTCCCTTCATAATTACGTGACTTATAGCATGTGAAATTTTAACATTGATAACAACACCTATGACATCTCAAATGACATCATTTCACAAAACACCCTGCATGGCAGAGGGGTGGGTTATAGGTGTGTAAATTAGAAATGTAAGTTGCAATCATAAGTTTAGAATTTCTAATGTTTGTATAGTTGGGTTTGTATAGAAAGAATACATCAAGTCTTCCTTACTATAACTTATCCTCAACCTTTGTTTTATAAATTGAATTCAAACGGTTTTCATTTTTTTTATAAAAATGTGTTTCGAATTGTAGTGTTAACTGCCATTTAATTGAGTGTTGTTAAGTGCAGTGCCATAGAGTAAAGTGAAGGACAGTGTTGTTTAGTCATGTCATAGAATCTATTGTAGTAAAATGGACTAGAGTGGAGTGGTGTTGCCTAAAATGGAGAAAAAGTGTCATACAGTGGAGTGACTTGGGGTGTTGTACAGTGAAGTGGAGTATATTTGAGTGGAGTGGCATGATGCAGTGGAGTGGTGTGTCATATGTTACAGTTGAGCGTTGTACATTAGAGTGTTGTTGACTGCAGTGTTGTGAAGTTGAGTGTTGTGCAGAGGAGTGAAGTGTTGTCAAGTATAGTGTTGCACAGTGGCATAGAATGGCGAAGAGTGTGGTACAATTTAGCAGCACAGAGTGGAGTACAGTTCACTAAAGGGTTGTACAGTTCAGTGTTGTGGAGTGGAGTGTTGTTCATTAGAGTGGCGGAGGGTATCATACAATGCAGTGTCATACAGTGGAGTGTCATAGAGTGGTGTGTTATACAGTGTCAAGTGGTACAGTGTTGTACAGTATAGGAGCGTGTTATAGAGTAGAGTGCTGTTTCATACAGTGGAGTGGTGTATTGTAGAGAGTAGTGGAGTGGCATATGCTAGAGCGCTATACAGTGCAGTACAGTCATGTAGAGTGTAAGAGTATAGAGTGGATTAAAAAGTGTTGCTATAGTCGCGTGGAGTAGCATGTTGTAGAGTGTTGGAAAGTGTCATACAGTAGAGTACAGTAGAGTGTCACAGAGTGGAGTAGAGTGTTGTAGAGTGGAGCGACATAGAGTACAGTGTGGTAGAGTGTAGTGCTATAGAGTGTTGTAGAGTTGAGTGGCATAAATTCACACAGGGTGAAGTAGCATTCTGTTGAGTAGTGGAGTACAGTGGAGTAGTGTATCATAGAGTACAGTGGAATACAGTTTTGTGTAGTGGCTTAGAGGTAGTTGCATAGTGTGTCAGAGTGAAGTAGTGTTACAGAGTGACATAGAGTTGAGTACAACATCATACAGTGGCATAGATTGGGTAGACTGTTGTACATTGTAGGGGCATACACTACAGTATTGAACAGTGGCATATAGGGGGTCATTCCGACCTTGGCGGGCGGAGGTAGAAACCGCCATGCGCCCGCCAATGCGGCCGCACTCACGCGGCCCCCATTCCAACATTCCCGCTAGGCCAGCGGGCGCAAACCATGTTTGTGCCCGCCGGCCCAGCGGGAATGAGGCCGCAACACAGGAGCCAGCTCCGAATGGAGCCGGCGGTGTTGCGGCCGTGCGACGGGTGCAGTTGCACCCGTCGCGCTTTTCACTGTCTGCTATGCAGACAGTGAAAAGCTGGCCGGGGCCCTGTTAGGGGGCCCCTGCACTGCCTATGCCAGTGGCATGGGCAGTGCAGGGGCCCCCAGGGGCCCCAGGACACCCCTTACCGCCAGCCTCTTCCTGGCAGTGAAAACCGCCAGAAACAGGCTGGCGGTAAGGGGGTCATAATCCCCAGGGCAGCGCTACTTGCAGCGCTGCCCTGGCGGATTATCACCGCCGGGGCAGAAATGGCGGAATACCGCCGGCCCCGGCGGTGCGACCGAAGCTCTACCGCTGCGGTCGGAATAGGGATGAAAGCACTGCCAGCCTGTTGGCGGTGCTTTCAGTCATTATAGCCCTGGCGGTCTCGGACCGCCAGGGTCAGAATGACCCCCATAGTGTAGTAGAGTGTTGTAGAGTGCACTTTTATAGAGTAGAGTAAAATGTTGGAGAGCAGGGCAGCATACATTGGAGTGTCATACAGTGATGAAGAGTACATTCTGGTGGAATGACATAGACGGTATTGTGTAGACTGTTGTATAGTGGAATACAGTCCAGTAGAGTGGCATTGAGTGGACTACAGTTTTGTATAGTGACATAAACTGGAGTACAGTGTTTTACTTTGAAGTCGTATAGAGTGGAGTAGAGTTTCATAGAGTGGAGGGGCATAGAGTGTTGTACAATGGAGTAGAGAATCATAGAGTGGAGTAGATCAGCATAGACTGGAATGGCATAGACTGGAGTGGCATAAAGTTCAGTGTTGTACAGTGTTGTATCGCAGAGTGTTGTATGGTAGAATATCATGGCATACAGTGCCATGGTGTAGAGTGTTGTGGTGTGGAGTATCACGGAGTACAGTGGAGTACTGTAGAGTGGAGTGGCATAGTGTCAACACCAGAGCAGTACGTGCTCTATTGGTGACAAAAATGCAAAAACCCAGCATTCTCAAAACAACGTAATTTATGCATTGTGCTGATATGTTGTGGTTTAACCTTTTGCATTGCAGAGTTCAATCCTGAAAACGTATTTTTAATATGCTTACAAATACTGTTCCTTTGCAATGTATTGCTGCAGGTTTTCAGAGTGTGTTAGGGTGTGGCCCCTTTCCAGGGCCTTCCAGGGACTTTCCCTGCAACATGCCTGGGCGTGGTTCTGGGCTGGGCCAAGACTCTATAAAAGAGAGCCAGCCCAACTCCCAGTGCTCACTATTCAGAGGTCCCGGTGCAGAGCAGCAGCTTCTTCCTGAGCTCCTGTCCCGGCGGCCTGTTTGGATCTTCCAGTCTTCTGCCCTCATCCTTCAATGGTGATCATTGTTCCAGGCGGTAAGACAGTGGTTGGACATTTCCCGACATCGTTATTGAGAATTTTTATATTCTTGGTTTTAATTCTTAAATGAATAACAGATTACATGTGTGCTGCCATTTTTTGACATTTATATGGTGGTTTGCAAATAGGCAGGACGCGCGATTTATTCCTTAAAGTTTTGACTTCGTTATTCATTACGCGCTGCCATTTCTTGACATTTACGTGGTGGTTTCAGAATCAGCAATACGCGCGATTCGTTTTATGGTGTTTGGACATTGTTGTACATTGCGTGCTGTTATTTCTTGACATTTACATTATGTTTTACGAGTTGGCAAGACGCGCAACTCGTTTCATGAACATTTAACTTTGTTGTTCATTGCGCGCTACATTTCTTGACATTTACATGGTGGCTTAAGAATCGGCAAAAGAAGCGCAATTTGTTTCATTGTTCTTTGATCTTGTTATTTATTGTGAGCTGTTATTCCTTGACATTTATATCGTGTTTTACGAATCATCAAGACGCGCGATTCGATTAATAAGGGTTTGACTTTGATATTCATTGGATGTTACCATTTCTTGGTATTTTACATGGTAACACTTGAATTGGCAAGACGCACGATTCTCTCCTCGAGTTTAATTCATGTTGTTTATTTTATGCCACTATTCTAAGATATTATTTATGTAACACTCGAGTTGACAAGTTATGTGATTTGTTTCCTGAATCCATATTGTGTTATTCATGGTGCACAATCCTTTTATGGTCTTTACTATATATATATATATATCTGCAATATTCGCAATTTGTGTTGAAACATTTTAAGAGTACACAGAAGGCCAGAGTTTCTAGATGCAATATTGTATGGTCCTAGTATAAATTCTCAAACAGGGTTTATATAACTGGCTTAAAATTTTGTCAGAATGTTGTTTCTGATTCTCATGTAAAGGAAAGTACTTGAATAAGAAAGTTTTCATTTAATTCACCTTGATTCCCCTACAGGTATCTGGCCATCTTGAAACGTTGTTATTTTAAACTTAACTCTTAGATTATTCATGTTTTCAGAGTGACTAGGCTTACAATCATAGTTTAGTATTGATTTCAGGAGATATCATTTTCATATTGTGTGTTCTAACCTTTTTCTTACTACAGGTCTCCTTCCCAGCTGTTCCCTTCCTAATCCCCTCTTCCCCTCTTGAACTCTCTCAGTCTCTGTGATTTATCTATCAGAGTCTTGGAGCTGTTCAGTGGTGGACGTGTTGGGAACGTGCACAGACCCCCAGGATCTGGTGACTCTGACACATAGAGTGAAATGCCGTACACTGGAATAGCATATAGTGGAGTGGCGTACAGTTCAGTGGTGTACAGTGGAGGGGCATACAGTGGAATTGTGTAGAGGTGAGTGACATAGAGTGGCAGGGCATCCAGTGGGATAATGCACAGTGGAGTGGCATATAGGGAGTCATTACGACCCTGGCGGAAGGCGGAGAACCGGCGGTAAGACCACCAACAGGCTGGCGGTCTTACTGCATGGAATTATGACCATGGCAGTTACCGCCATGGTCATCCGACGGTTCTCCGTTCCGCCCGCCGGGCTGGAGACCTGGGTACTTATGTAAAGTTAAGCATAGTAAATCTAAACTTACATATATATATATATATACTTACCTTGTACATATTTTGTTGTCATTATTTTTATTACAATATTATGGTAACAGGGTATTAAAGACTTGATATTCTGATACATAACCCCATACTACAACATGCTGATGCTCATATGCTTCTGGCAAAGACGCCAAGAACCCATAGAACTCAGTGAATGGAACAGGAAAGTTCTGTGAACAAGTCACTGCTTAACACACACAAAAATTCCACTCACTATGAAGGCTTATTGTTAACAAAAGGAAAACTTGAAATAGAATCACATAGGTTGCCACTAGGGTTATTATTCAAGACAATGATGCTACATAGAAGAAAGTGGTGAAGGGCAGATTCTGAATATTTTCTCCCACAAGGGGTATTGTTGGCTTTGAAAAAATATGCGGGAATAATTGATTCATTTGAAAGAAAGATGTGGAAAGAGCTGCAGAGCTTTCACAGGCCCACTAACAATCACATTGGAAGCCAGACCAGCATAGATAACAATTCTCTAGTGAACACTTTATAAAATATCTTAGTGAAAAGGGAAATAGGTCTGATGTGTGTGGACGCGTTTGAGAATCCGAATGGCATTTAATAATGGAAGAGGGACACTTAGATAGAGCATGATCATCAGAGGTAAAAGCAATACTTCAACCAAGGAACCTGGGTAAAAAAGGGCACAAAGCCAGCCTAAACATTAATCTAGGAGGAAAATAAGAAAAATTAGACCTATGAAATAAAAACAGGCAGCAATTCCCATCAACCGTCCCGAGGATAAATTATATATTAGACAGGCATCCATAAACCTATTAACAAAGCTCAGATTACAGTGGGATCAGATATTGTTTATATAAGCTGTACATAACAAGGTACTGTTGGACTTGGCCGCTGCTGACCAGTGCTAAAGTGCTTGTGCTGTCTCCTTTAAAAAGGATAAAACTGGCTCAGACCCAACTAGCACATTTAATGTATGTCGGAAATGGGCTCTCTGGTTGGCAGTCAGTTTGCACTTTATCCAAGAAGGGACCCTCACTTTAGTTAGGGTAAGGGAGATCACAGCTCAAATAACCCCTGCTTACCCCCGTGGTAGCTTGGCACAAGCAGGCAGGCTTATCTCAGAGGCTCATCTCAGAGGCAAAGGTATTTGTACAAAAAACTCATAGTAACACAGTCAAAACACCACAAAAGGACTTCATACCAGTTTAGAAAAATAGTCAATATTTATCTAAATTAAAAAAAGACTAAAACAACATAAATCCAACATGCACAAGCAAAGATGTGATTTTTTACAATAAAAAGAGTCTTAATCCATCAAAATCAATGGATGTGTTGTTTTAGCGCAAAGTACCTGGTATGCATCAAAAATAAAGCTGCAAGGGCGACAGTGCATCAGAAAAGCAAGCGATGCGTTGATTCCTTACACGCAAGTGAGGCTGCGCATTCATCCTTTACTTGCACTGGAGGCTGTGCGTTGATTCTTTTCTAGCAAGGGAGGCCAATCGACGATTCTCTGTGTGCAGCGTCGGGTCCGTGCGGGATGTTGAAGTCTTTGATGCCCAGGATCTGTGCATTGAAATTTTCAACCCACTGTGCGAAGGGTCTGCATTGAGAACAGGTGCTGTGTCATTTCTCCTGCTGCGAGCCAGGTGCTGCATCGAATTTTCAGCCACGGGACGGGCCGTGCATCTGTCGAAGCGTCCTTTTCTATCTGTCCTCAGGAACAAACCAGAGACCAGCCAGCCTTAAGGTACAAGCAGAAATATTTAATAATACGTGCATGGAGACTGTGGCTTGAAAGGCCAAGGCCAAGCAGTCTGAATTGCGGAACTCCAATACAATCTTTTATGCATGAAAACCACAAAAGGGTGAAAATACATCATCCAATCAGAACAAATGACAGATAATTTCTTCATCAAGTACATGGCGTGATGTTGATCAGGAGATGCATGGTATTTCACATATATTAGGCATCTATCCAATCACAGTAGAATAACATTTTATGTTGGCAGCGTGATACAAGATGACCACAAGCGTGACCTTCACATTTCTCAGACGTTTGGGACTTTCCAAGGTGTCACCAATCCAGCTTCCTCATAACCTCTCCTCAGACGTATGTGGACATCGAGATGTCTGTCTGTTGCTGGGCGAATGAAGCAATGCACATCGCATCAGCTTTCTATTTTAAGCAAGCCTTGCTTTACAAGCTGCCTGTCAGGGTTAATGTACTAAAGGTCATCCAACCTTCTGCATATGTTTTTCAGGCCTGTACATCATTGAGTATCACAGGATGAGGTCAGGCCTGGGGGGATAATAAAATGGATTCCTTAGCCAGTTTCCACACATCGATTTTTCTGACGCGCACACAGCTGTGTATGTATTTTCCCCTGCAGGTTACCAGCTTCCATTTCTATGGGCGCAGGGACTAGATTTGGCACCACTTAGCAGGTCAGGACCACCAGCAAAGGAGCCCAGGCACTCCAGATGAAGTCTTTGATGTCCCTGAGACTTCAGAACAGGGGACAAGGTCAGCCCAAGCCCTTGGAGAAACTTCAGAAGCAGGATTTCTTAAAGCAAAGTCCAGTTCTTCCCTCTTCAGGCAGAAGCAGCCGCAGCAGGCCAGTGTAGCAAAGCAACAGGCAGAGTGGCAGGTCCTCCTCAAGTATCAAGCTCTTCTTAGCAGAGGTTCCTCTTGATCCAGAAGTATTCTGAAAGTCTGGGGTTTTGGGTCCAAAACTTATACTCACTTATGCCTTTGAAGTATGCAAACTTCAAAGGAAAGTCTCTATTGTTCACAAGATCCTGCCTTCCCCAGGCCTGGCCCCAGGCACACTCCAGGGGGCTGGAGTCTGCGTTGTGTGAGGACAGGCACAGCCATTTCAGGTGTATGTGTCAGCTCCTCTCTTTCTATTCTAGCCCAGGAAACTCATCAGGATATGCAGGACACTCCCTAGCTCCCTTTGTTTTACTGTCTAGTGGGAATTCACAAACAGCCAAACTGCCAGTCTGACCCAGACGTGGATTCCAAAGGCAGGAAGAGGCACAGAATGGTTAAGCAAGAAAATGCCCACTTTCTAAAAGTGGAATTTTCAAACAGACAATTTAAAAACTAACTTTACCAAAAGATGTATTTTTAAATTGTGAGTTCAGGGACACCAAACTCCATTCTCTATCTGCTCCCAATGGGAAACTGCACAAAAAAAGATATTTAAAGGCAGTCCCCCTGATACCCTATGAGACAGATAGGCCTTGCAATAGTGAAAAACAAATTTGGCAGTATTTTACTATCAGGACATGTAAAAAACATCTTTACATGTCCCACCTTTTACATACACTGCACCCTGCCCATGGAGCTACCTTGTGCCTACCTTAGGGGAGACTTACATGTAGTAAAAGGGAAGATTTAGGCCTGGCAAGTGGGTACTCTTGCCAGGTTGAATTGGCAGTTTACAACTGCACCCACAGACACTGCAGTGGCAGGTCTGAGACATGTTTACAGGGCTACTCATGTGGGTGGCACAATCAGTGCTGCAGGTCCACTAGCAGCATTTGATTTACAGGCCGTGAGCACCTCCAGTGCACTTTACTAGGCACTTACTAGTAAATCAAATATGCTAATCATGGATAACCAATCTCCAATACAATTTAGACAGAGAGCACTTCCACTTTAGCACTGGTTAGCAGGGGTAAGGGGCCCAGATTATCAACACCAGCCCAAACAAATTGCAGCACAGTGTCCAAAAACAGGAGGTCAGAGGCAAAAAGTACAGGGAAACCACAACAAGAGCTGCCAGGTCTAATAATGTAGGTGCCTATTAAAATGGTGGTACATGTACCCAGAGCATGTAAATTAAATGCTTCTAGTGGGCCTGCAGCACATATTAGGTCACCCACTTAAGAAGCCCATTTAACAAATAAGCATGCATTAGGGCTGCCATTGCTGCCTCTGTGCTGTTTTAATCTGCCATTTCGGCCTGGAAAAATAAACCTTCAGCTAGACCTAGACATACATTTTTAATGCATATAAGTCACTGCTAGGGTTGGCCCTAAACAGCCAATAGGGCAAGGTGCATTGTATTTAAACATGTTAGACATATTAATTTAAGTTTTACATGTCCTCATAGTGGAAAACTCTTACATTAATTTTTTCCCCACTGTAAGGCCTACCTCTGTCGTAGGATGACATTGGGTTACCTTATTAAATTTATTGAGTGATAACTTTTGATTACCTTTGATTGTGGCAGGCAGGAATCACATGTTTACACTCTAATTAATTGTAATTAAACCCCTCTTAGGTTATAATTATGAAAATGCTACTTTTAGAAAGTTAGCATTTTCTTGCCCTAATCATTTGGTACCTGCTGCCTAAATCCTGGGTCACATGACTATGTATAGTTGGCAGTTGGCCGCTGTGTTTTCCTCCCAGACAGTATCACAAAAGGGGACTGGATGTTGGCAGGATGGGCCATCATGATCTGATGGGAGGGGAGGAGCTGTTGCCTACTACATTTGCACTTCAAAGGAGTTGCCTCAGCACACACACACAAAGAACTTCACACTAGCCGTTTGTGACTCCAGACATCCTGGGACTCGGGCACAGAGGAAAGAAATTTCAGAACCAGATATGGGGGAAGTCTAGAAGTTTCTCCCATTTCAAAGTTGGCACCGGTATAAATACAGGACCTTCAGACACAGTCTTCAGTACACTCCTTGACCCGTGCATAATATAGAAGGATTGTATTGTTTCCAGAGGACTTCCCTATAGCCAGAGGCCTGCCATGCTCTCTGAGAAGGAAGACTGGACCTGCTCCTTTCATCCCAGGCTACCTGAAGTGACTACAAGGGTTAGCTTACTGACCTCCGGTTCAGAACAACAGGCACATAATAACCTCTGGATGCCTCCTTGCAACTGCTGAGCAAACCTGCTGCAGCATGACCTGCCTCGACCTCCTAAACTCTGCTTGTCTTAGTAAGAGTGAGTCTTTGAACTCCAAGAGGCACGTCCCTAGATCCTGGACCATTGGTTGGCATCAGAGCACACTCCTCTGAACAAAAAGTAGAAATCTTGAAGTTTTGGGCTCTTGTGAATGCAAATGGCCCCTTTTGTGCTGATATCTTCCCGTCAGCACTGACAGCCAATAAGAAGCTTCATTGAATCTGCTATAGCATCTGCCAGTGGCAACTGTGAATGTGAGACCTGCATTTCGTGATACAGCAGCCCCTGGTGACCGCCAAACAGAAGTGCCTGCAACAACCATCCACAACATCCAACAGGATCTCCGCTTTACAGCAATTAACATCCACAACGCCTAGCCTGTTCTTCAAGCTACAGTGATAAGCCTCTGCAACGCTCTCACTGCTCCTCACTGTCCTCCTCTACCACAAACTGAAATCTTCTCGCTGGACTTTGGGAAGGTAACTCTTTCTGTTGGATTAGCCTGGTCCCTGCATCTGGCCCATGCTCCTTCTTGGTAAACCTAAACTTGTGACTTTACCCAGGCCTAGTACAACGAGATAACCATGAGTGGGGCAGTGTGCTTTTATTCTCTACGCTAACTTTAAAACTTTGAAATTGCATATCTATTGTTCTACTGATTGGATTTTAGCTGTTTTGGGGGGTCACGTAATTTAATAATTTTACTCTGTTTTTCTAAATTGGTATGGGAATTTTCTTGTGCTTTGTTTTCACTTTATTGCATTTTAGTGCTGTATAAATACTTTACACATTGCCTCTAAGTTAAGCCTGACTACTCTGGGCCAAGTTACCAGAGGGTTAGGCACAGGTATTTTTTTATTTTTATTGAGCAGGTGCACATCTTAAAAATAATACAAAAAATACAGCACATTCTTACATCACATCATCCCGAACTATGATACTGAAGTCACTACAGACGATGCTTAAACTACTACTTTTCATAACATATAATATCCTAAATACATCTTCTTCTCGAAAGTCGGTCCTCAAATATCCCTAAACTTCCGACCTGCACCTATTCTTTGTGCATAAAGGTTTTCCCTTGCACGTACCAACATCATTTTTGCCTTCCAAGCTCCAAATGTAGGGGCAACTGGTGATTTCCACGCTTTTAAAATCAGTGACTTTGCGATCAATGAAGCTATAAAGAACAGCTGCTTTGCTCGCAACCTTAGATCCAGATGTTCTGAAATACCAAAAAGAGCCCCCAAAGGGTCTGGGAGAAGTACACACCATAACTTTCTACTAATCCACTGAAAAACTTTATCCCAAAAATCCATAAGCTTGGGACAGGTAAAACACATATGCAGCCAGTCCCCTGATTTGTCCTTACAGCACGGACAATAACCTGAAACAGTTGGGAATACTTTTTTAATATGGGCTGGAGTGAGATAAAGCCTCCATTTTATGTAAAAGGCCATTCTTTTAAAGTTAGCCCCCCTAACTGCCTTGTGCGATACGTTATTAAAATATCTCCACATTTTCGACTCGATCTTACATCCAGTGGATTTTTCCATCTCTGTAAAAAAACAGGAAAGTACTTGCGTTACTCCCTGGGGGTTAAGGATCCGATACCAGTTGCCTAGCCCCCTCTGGTTCCCATAGAATGCCTGTGAAATAAGAGAGGGGGGTTGATCGACTAAGCAAAGGAAGCTAAAGATGGTGAATCTGGAGATAGGAATATTTTAATAAGTCAGGGATAGGTGCTTCGGCCTGACATTGATCCCAAGTTGTGACTTGATTGCCTATCAGGAAATTGAAAAAGCTGGTAAACCCAGAATTTAACCATTGGTTTAAATGTACAGGGATCAGATTTAAGCCCGCTATCCCTGTCTGGGTCAAAGACATTTTGGGAAAAACCCAGGAATTTGATACTTTTCTCGAAAATGAGAAAGTCTGGAGTAAATTGTCATAGGGAGTTTGTATCTAGTACGCTTGGGTTGCCGTGGAAATTTGAGAAAGGGAGCTAACTGGCAACCATTCTCCATTAGCATGATATTGAAATAGAAACTAGAGTTAGGGAATATGGTGGGTTTAGGAACCCAATCCATAAATGCAGAGTCATAATATTTTCTAAAGTTTGGAAGGGCCAGTCCTCCATCTTCAACTGCAAGAGAAAGAGTCTCCAGCTGAGCCCTTGTTTTTTTATTGGCCCATACAAACTTTATTCTTTAAGAATTTGTGATGGATTTTGATGATCATGCTAGAAAAAATAAACCAAAGAAGAGGAAGGATCATCATTTTTACCAGAGCTACATGTCCAATAATTTATAATGGAGAGGCTTGCCATTTTTTAAGTAAATGTTGCACTTTTTTAAACGTAGGGAGATAATTAAGACCAAAAAATTCTGAAACATTGTGGGAAACATATTTACCCAGATATCTTATGGGACGACGGAGGTGATACTGGATCCGCATCTCTAATGGAAGAACATTCTCAGTGGTGTTAAACAATAGGGCTTCTGACTTGGAGTGGGTAATCCTATACCACCCAGTTCTGTAAAGGTCATTATTTTGGCAAAAGCCTGAGCGATATTTGAGGATTCAGCTGCCAAATAAAGAATCATGTTGTCAGCTAATTGTTTCAGATTCAGGGCCTGGATCATAGGAGAAAGAATAGAGGCGTCTTGACACATAGCCGCCGCTAAGGGTTCGATGAACAGCGCAAAAAGCACTAGAGAAAGGGGGCATCCTTGGCGCGTACCCCACTGAACTTGAAGGGTTTCGGCTATATGTGAATTGGTGAGAATTTTTATCTGAGCTATAGAGTAGAGATTGTGCAGAATCTGGATAAATTGGCTAGGAACCTTGAATTTTGCTAAGATCTGAAAAAGCACCTCCCATTGAACTAAATCAAAGGCTTTCTCGGCAACCAACATTATAAAGCTCCTGGTTTATCATTATTGGAATAGTAGTCTATTGCCTGAATTAAGAAATTAGTATTTGTCGCTAGCAGCATACCCGGGAGAAAGCCACACTGGTCTTCATGAATAAGGTCCTGTGCTACTAACGTCAATCTTTGTGCCAATATCTTAGCTAGAAACTTATAGTCAGAATTGAGTACACTGATCGGACAATATGAATCCGGGTTCTGGAATGGCTTATCTTTTTTCAGAAAACTAATCACCATGGCTCTTGTAAAGGATGCAGGAATGTCCGCCCCCTGAAGAATACTATTATACAACAAGATATCCTGCGATCTGATCAACAATTATTTTATAGACTTCTGCCAGATACCATCCTCCCCGCACGTCTTCCCACTTGGTGAGGCCATTATTGCCTCTTTTACCTCAACAAGTGAAATGGGAGATATAAGATTTGCCCGAGCAGATGAATCTAGACTGGGTAACGTTATTGAATCCAAATACTGCTTAATTTGCTGGACATTAGGTGAAGTAGAACAAGCACATATTTTGAAATAATGAGAGACAAAAACCCTTTCAATATCTTCCGGATGGCTTACTAACGTATCCATCCCCTCATCAAAAATAGATTTAATGGTCTTTTTTTGGGCTTTTATTTTGTTTACAGACCTGACCAAAAATGTACCTAAATTATCGCTTTCTTCGTATCAATTCTGAAGACTTGTATGTTGATTAACTATCTCACACGATAAAAAGTAATTGCTTAGCTTAGCCTGTGCCCTTCTCAATCTTAACCACACCTCTGGAAGACAGAAGGGCACTTTGCGCTTGGTTGAGCTCTAGCTGGTGCTTGTTAACTTTTTGCTTATTAGATTTACCCAAAAAAGCCTTGTAAAATATATTTTCACCTCTTATATGTGCTTTAAGTGCTTCCCAAATAGAGAATGGAGATGCTGAGTATTTGTTAATCTCGAGAAAGTTAGTAATAGAAGTTTTAAGAATCTGGACCCATCCTTTGTCTACCAACAATGATTTATCAAAGCTCCAATGTGGACTAACTCCCAGCCTGCCAGAAACATTTAGATTGACCTGAGGTGCTGACTGGTCCAAAAACGGATTGGCATTTATATAAGAATTGTTTCGGGGAAGAATAAATGAGGTTAGAATTAAGTCTATTCTAGAAGCCGTATTATATTTTTTTGAAAAATATGTATAGTTATGGTCCTGTGGATGGTCAGCCCTCCACGAATCAACCAATGCCAGGTCTGAGACAATTTTACCAAGCCACTGAAAGACCTTAGGTTTATTCTGTTTCTTGTTTTTACGTGAAGAATCGATACGTAGATCTGGAATAACATTAAAGTCTTCTCCAATAATAAAATGGTCTGGAAGTACCCTTAAGACCTTGTAGAGGCTCTGGAAAGCTGTAGGATCGTCCTCTAGTGGGCCATAAAACCTAACCAGATGAATGTGGTTATCGGAAATGAGAGTACTGTGGGTCACGATAGACCTAATATACCTTCCTCAAAAACTCTTTAGACACTAAAATGGCTACCCCTCGAAAGGCAGCGTTAGCAGAAGCATAGTAGGCTTGAGCAATAAAATTAGGGAGCTTTGGAAGCTTATTCTGACATTTGAGATGCGTTTCCTGCAACAACAAAAAATCAGTGATTGTGAAGTCCTAAGCCAGCTGAGTAATGTGGCGAACTTGACTTGGTCATTAGCGCCATTAATATTGCAAGAGATGACTCTTAATACATCCCCTGACCCCCTTTTACCAAAAGTAGTCATCCTGTGTCACTATCTTAAAAATTTCCCCTGTGTTTTTTTTATGGGGATAGTATTGTCGTCTACTTTGCCCTCTGCTCTTTTTCCTCACCCTAGTGCAGATCCCCCCCCTACCAGAGGAGGGATGTCCCCTCCCTGGCGTGTCCAACCCATCATGATCCCACCAACCAATGCATCACCCTCCACCCCAAATTCCTCACTCATATACCCGACACTAGAGTGCATTGACGTGGCACCCCTAGAGCCCTGATTTCCAAGAGAGCAGCAAGGTGGTGGAACCGAGATTACAACAAACGGGCAGAATCCAAGTGCAGCACCGATATCAACCAACTCCTATCAGCGAGATACCCTAAACGGCATTATCACTTCCCCCTCCCCTCGCCTTCCCTCAGCTCCCCCGTGCATCTTGCATCCCCTGTACCTCTTGCCCAGGCTTATTATCCTTTAAGCCATAGGTTTCCAAGCAGACACCCGAATATAAGAACCTGCGGGACCATAAAAACATAAATACACAAACATGCAACGTCAGCACATCAATACATCGATAAAGAATTTTCAAAACATGGAATAGTCCCCAAGAAACAATATGCCTTGCTGGACACATAGATTTCTCCTCATCTTGTTGGTCCCACTTTTTTTTTCCCTTTTTTTTTTTTTTTGTCCTTCTTGTTCTTCACACGCCACTTCTTTGCTTTTTTAATAGCTCCAAAACGTTCCTTGCTTCCTGGATGTTCTGGAAGATTTTTGCCTGATACAGTACTTTGAGTTTCGCTAGTTGTACGATACCACCCTCAACCCCCAATCTTTTGAAATTGTCTATTAATCCAACAAACTCACGACGTCGGTGGGCTGCTGCCACTGACGTGTCTGGAAACACACGGAAGCTAAAGCTATCGTCCAACTTAAATTCACATACTTTCCTCGCTTGAGAGAGGATTTGCTCCTTAATTCTATAGTCACCAAAATTAACCAAGATGGTACAAGGATACTTTGGGTTGGCAGGACGAATAAATGATATCCTATGAGCCCTGATGATTGATAAGTCCCCTCCCGTTTCTGCCCTATTCAGAAGGATAGTTTTGCTGGTGAATTCAGAGACCACCTTAGTCACAATCTCCTCAGGGACCCCTACAAATCTAAGATTTGAGTGCCGTGATCTGTTTTCCATCTCACCAAGTTTGATTTGGAGATAATGTAGTTCAGGTTGGATCCGAGATGTTGACGTTTTTACTTGTTTTTCAACATCCTCTAAGTCAGAGACCCCCTGCTCCACCTGTGACACCCGAGTCGACAGAAGGGTTAGATGAGTGTTTAATTGATTAAGCTGGTCCAGAACAGACGGGGTTGCCTAGTACCTCTAGAGCGGGTGATAGAGAGGGAGACACAATTGCCAAACAGATCTGAAGACGTGGGTCAGCAGGCAGCAGTGCTGGTGAAGAGTCCTGGATCCCAGCAGAATCTCTTAAAGAACCTGCTATGTCTTGTTGGTGAGAACTATGTCTATACCTGCCTGTAGCAGGGGTGGGGGTTTTCGATTTTGGTCCTTTCGTGTTCTTGCCCACTGTCCATGCTTTAAACCCACCATCCCGGGTCATACATGTCATTGTAAACTAAAGTAAAGATTGGGACCCTGAGGCAGAGATGAAAACCAAAAAAGAGGCCGAGAGGAGGCCAAGAAGACTAGAGGAGGTGGCAGCCAGAACAATTAACGTGGATCTCCTAAATTCGGGGGACAGAGACCAAAGACAAGGCATGGGTACCAGAGGGCACCTAGGGGCAACAAGCCGCATCCACACAAGCAGGAACCGCTTTCGGCGTACCCCTGGCCCAAACAGTGAGCTTATAGGAGTGTTCAGCTGGATGCCAAATCCCAATAAATGGCCAAAATTTTAGAGGCAGCAAAAAGTCTCGGGTACGGTACTTGCTTGCTTCTTCAGGGCAGACTATGTGCACAGCTATATTTTACCGCTTCGCAGCTTTATTGGAGCAGTCCTGAGATCGTGAAACATTTCATAGCTAACTGTATATTACCCCTCCCCTGCCATAGGTAGCACACATTGTCCCCCTCTCACCTGCTGTCGTCCGCTTGCTTCCTTCAGTTTTAGTCCTTAGATCGGTGCAGGGCAAAAGTTACCCCCAAAAATCATTCCCAGAGTAGTTACATCGGAGGTAATTCCCAACCTCCCGATAGCTCCTAGAACGGGGGGAAATATTGCCAGCACAGCAGCTAGAGATCAATGCGATGCGATCCCCAGCGTGCCTTGTCTGCCGCCATTGCACTGCTCCGTGCGAGCTCTCAGTCCCGGAGCATGACAGGAGCTCCCACGGGACCGCCTCCAGAATCTCCGGCACAGGTTAATTTAATGACTTTTTGTGGTTCATCCTGGCAGGGATTGTGGTTGTTGCTTGGGTAGGTTTAACAGCCACATAAACTAATAAACCAATTTCTCACAGGGAACGCATGTTCACCAGTACAACTACAGAATATTGTCAAAAAAGATAGTACAGTGAATATCTTTATGGTTCTTGACCTAATTATAAGGTCTATCAGCCCATTACTAATGTATTCTGGGTTCCATGTGCCACAGGACTCCCTGTACATAAATGTCTAACCACAGTTTTCCTTGCTCAACATGCCCATGTGTGCACACCTGTGTTCATGAGTAACCTATGAATAGTCTCTTTTCACAGATAAGCAGTAACTGACCATAGGCCCTAGTGTCTACAGCTGAAAACCATTTTAAACAGAAATGTGCAATAAGTGAAGCCTTACTATGTAGGTTTATTCAAAGCAGAGGTCCTAAAATCAAGAGGTACAAAGTAAAATAAAATGGAGGGTTTTACCAGTAAGAATTATTTTCCTCTCAAGGATGAACTCTGTTTCTTGTTCATTGAGCTTAGGGATCTCTAGGTGCATGATCTTTTTGCTTCTGCTAGCTCTGCAATTTCGTATAATTGTATGTTTGCAGAACAATGTGTCACCTCATTTGGATGTATGTCATAATATTGTGAAAAAAAATATCAATTTACATAAATATTGTACTGGAAACATTGTTTGAAAATATCATCTAATTGGGAGTAGATTTTCTATTGTTAGCTCTCCTGGGCTGATATTTGTGTAGACAATATTTAGTATACAATATCTTGCCAACTATATTTGGGTACCACAACCCTTCTAGATCAGCCCTCCACTTTAAGTGTATAGGAGGTTTAAATCTGGAGCTAATGCTGTGGCTTGAGGAGGAGGGTAATGCAGTTAAAAGACATTTTTTTGGAAGGTCTACCTTTAGGGCGCTCTTTTAATACACTTTGGAAATGACTAGGTCAGAACCATAATGTGCATGTTGGAAATATACAGTAGTTAGGTGTTTCATGTACCTCAGTAGTAAGAAGTTTGAGACATTTTAGAAGGAGTTGCAGCTTGCCCTTTAGAATAAAGTCTTAGGGGAGAACATGGCGGCCGGCTGACCAGCCCGGTTGGGAGCTCTCAGACCCTGGCCAGCAATTGAAATGAATGGATGTAATTGGACTTTCTACCTGGTGCTGTCCTGGTGCGGCTCCTTTTTTTTTAGGGTGGAGATGCGGACATATGTGGGTGCTGGGTGAGCAGCCGGATGGTGCTCCGGACAAGCCTTCTGTGTTTTCTGTGGCAGAAACACACAGGAAGGTGGGCAGCTGCGGCGCCGGCTTGTGGGAAGAGGCAGCCCGGAATCTTGACCGAGGGAGACGTTTCTCTGTCCAGGTTGAATTTCAAGGGACAAGAGGCACCGCTAGAGGAATAACATCTAGTCTTGGAACAACAGCGACGATCCAGGCGCCGCATGATGGATGTCTGGAAGGTGTCTGGTACATGACGCAAGTTCAGGCGCATACACGGGCCTCCCTGGCTCCACCGCTTTCATCTCTTTGATCCTGTAAACTACCTAAAGGTACAGAGGGTTCTCATAACATTTTGTCAGTATCAGTGGTGTTGGCGAGGGGGGGTGCCCCTATTGAGCATCAGGGTGTTTGGGGCTATCAGTGGAGAACAAGAACTAAGAGGGGCAGGCAGTTTTAAGGGAAAAATATTAATGGTAACACACAAAACAGCAATAGAATGGACAATCTGAGTTACCTCTCCTCCTCTGATTCGACCAACTTGGTTGGAACCCCTCCAGAACCCATTAAAATAATACATGTAAAACAGTCAAAAGTTCTTCTTTTGAATACAGAGAGAAGGGGGCTTCTTTTGAAGATTCTAGGATTTCCCCCCATTTCACTCTTTTTTTAAGGCTCTCCCCAGGGAAGTTGAGGGTCTAGTAGATACTTCCTCCTCTCTAGCACTGGGGGATATAGCCTTAAAAATGCAGGCCTCGGAAAAAACAGATGAGAGTTGTCCACTATCTCAAGTAGGTTGTTTAGTGGCATTCGACCCTCATGAGCCCACAAAACTCTTCAGACCTTGCTTTTCTGTCAGGTTGGATTAGGGCATGCATCTTTGTCCTCAACTCCTCCATCTCTGAGTTTGGAAGCTCAGACAGATATGAAGAACCTTCTGCTTTCTTTAAAGGATAAAATTAGAGGAAAGTTTGAGATCTCTGAGCTCAATCAGGAAAAGATCAAAGAAATTTGTGAGATTATGGAAAATAAGATAGGTATATTGATGGAAAGGATGGGCAAAATGAAAATTGCGCTCGAGGAACTTGATAAACGAGTGGACAAGAGATACAGCAATTAAGAATTGGAGAGAAGGTGATGCAGGAGACGTTACAGACCCTGGCAAATAATATGAGAAGGAATAATATTAGGTTGTTGAAAGTCCCAGAAGATGCAGAGGGGGATGATATCAAAACCTTTGTGGTAGCCCTTTTAACAAAATTAATCCCCGTGGCAGGTCACCTCAACCTGGAGGAAAACATTCAAAGAGTGCATCAGGATCCTTTCAAGAAAAATGCCGCTAGGAAAAATCCTAGGAAAATACCTATTAATTTTGGATCTTATTCTATTAAGGAGAAGATCTTACTAGAAAGCTCTCAAAGTGAATATTTTTTCCAATAGAGACTGATCCTCTTGCATTAGACCTGATGTTTCCAGCCAAACACAGGACAGGCAGTGGGAGCTGGGGAAGTATATGCAGGAGCTCAGGTCCTTAGGGGCAACTGTTCAGTTGTGATTCCCGGCCGCACTTAGAATCATGTGGGACAACAAAATACATAATATTAGGGACCCGAATGAAGTCTGCACCGTTTTGGAGCAGATTAAAGCATCTCATTAAAGTTTTTTGTCTTTAGCTGCCCGGCGCAGAGAGAGCTCATTGGGGTTTAATCTTTTTGGATTATCCCAATGAAAGCAGGGAGGGTTCCCCTGGGTCGTGAAAGGGGGTTTGGGGCACAGTGGAAGGTTTTGTTATTTTTTCTATCACAGGGTGTGGGGGCATGCAGGAAAAAAACTAAAACAAATAGTCCTCATGGTGTTTAGCTATGAATATAGTCTGTATAGGGGCTTAGGATATAATCTTTTGGCATGTCTAAGACTGAGTTAGCTTAGTTGAAGGTTTTCTCCTGGAACGTGAATGGTCTCAGGGCTAAGGCACATAGGCAGAAGATTTTTGAGCTTCTAAGATTGGCTGATGAAGAGGTGGTTATCCTCCAAGTGACCCCCTTGTTACAAGAAAAATGAGGTAGTATATTGAAGCAGCTGAAGTGGGTGGGTCAGTGTGTGAGTACCAACCAGTCCTGTATAGTTGAAGGATTTGCGATTCTATTTAAGAAATCTATAAGAGCGATCCTGGGCAAGGTTATTGCAGACCATAAAGGGCAATGGTTGGTTGTTAAAACAAATGTGTATGGATCTTGGCGACCAATACCAGGCTATTATGGTCCTAATACTGATGACCGGCACCCTTTCAAGCTCTTTATGACCAGATATCAACTTCAAAACATCAAGTTCCGTTAGGAGGTGATTTTAACATTCTATTGGATCCAGTTTTGGATAAATCTACCACGAGAAGCACAGTAAATGCACCTAAAACAAGAGTTTGGTTGAAACATGCAATGGAAGATCTGGGCCTGGTAGACATTTGGCATTGGGAGGGTGGTATTGGTTCAATATTTACCTTTCATATTAACAAATATGGGCATCATTCAAGGATAGAATTCTTTTTAGTGGACAGGAGCCTGTGTGGGAAAATGAAGTGCGTAGGCCATGCTTCTGAGCATTTATCTAACCACTCTGCTGTGAGACTCCATCTTAATCATGATAAGCCAATTATATAAGTCCTAGGTGGACAGTAAGTGGTGCCTTGTTTTGGATGAGTTGGTAATTGAGGATTTAAGGTGGGATACCAAGGCTTTCTTTGCTGTAAACTATGGGTCTACCACCTTACAGGTGGTTTGGATTACCTATAAGGCCTATATGAGGGGCAGGTTAACTAGCATGGCAATATATAGGCACAGAGAAGAGAAGAATCAGATAAAGGAACTTGAGCTTATGATACAGATTTACAATTTGAGGCATACACGATGGATGAACAACAATCATCAAAGTTGGAAAGTCAGAGAAGAAGGGCCAAAATAGATCTAGATATCTTTTTGGAAATTAATAACAGAAGAAGATGGGTGAGTAGTAGGTTTGAGCAATATGAATATGGGGAAGGGTGCGGTAAGCTTCTGGCTTGTAAAGCTAAAGTAGAACAAACAAGGAACAGAATTACATTGATTATGAACGAGGGTACAGGTCATAGCTATATGGGGGATGTTCAAGTAGGATACGCTTTTACTTCCATTTTTCAGAAATTATACACAGAAGACTCAAAGTCTACAGGGGAGCAAATTAAAGATTTTCTGGTTGGAAGTCCCATCCCTAGCTTAGATGAAGAATCAAGGCACGAGTTGGAAGTTAAGATAGATATAAGGGAGTTGGATGAAGCTATAAAGAGTTTAATAAGGGGGCAAGCACACGGTCCCGATAGCTTACCTAATGGATACTATATCTTACTCAAAGATGAGCTAGCCCCCATTTTTTGTTGGGATTAATCAATAATGTATTTTCTGAGGGTGTAGATTTGACAAAATCCTGGGATGAGGCCATCATTAGTTTAATTTTAAAACCTGATAAGTATCCATCCCAGTGCGAGCCTTATAGACCCACTTCATTATTGAATTCGGACTATAAAATCTACACCGATATTCTATCAAAAAGGCTTGAAAGGGTGGTTGGCTCATTGGTTCACGAGGATCAGAATGGCTTCATTAAGGGCAGACAAATCTCTGAGTTAACGCATGATTTACTAGGCACTATTGATTTTGCACTTCAGGATGATCTACCTTTGGTGATACTTGCCGTTGATGTAGCTAAGGTATTTGATCGGGTTAGCTGGCCTTTTTTTATATATGGTCATTGACTGGTATAAGTTTGGAGATGTTTTCTCTAGACCAATTAGGTTCTCATGTACGAATCCTGTGGCCAAAGTACTGATTAACTGCAATCTTTCTCATCAATTTAGAATCGGTTGGGAGACCCATCAAGGTTGTCCACTTTCCCCCCTTCTGTATAACTTGTATATTGAGCCTCTGGCAATTAAGATCAGACAGAATATAAATATTGCGCCCTTCCAATGTAGGGGATGGGAGAAAAAAGGAGCACTATATGCTGACGACCTAATGATATACACTAGGGATCTAGGCGGTTCACTCCCAAACATTCTACACTCCTTGGAGGAGTTCAGAAGAGTTTCAGGTTACTCAATAAACCAACAGAAGACTGAGATAATACCACCTGGAATACCACCTATTGTAGCCCTATGATTAAAAGGGAAATAAGGTATTTGGGGGTACAGATTACAGCCAACTTGGACAAGGTTGCTCAGGTTTATTTTAATAAGGCATAAGTGGCCACCAAGAAGCTTTTAAGAGTGTGGACGGGTCTACCACTTTCCTCTATTGGGAGATAGAATATTTTGAATATGATTATTTTGCCAAAGTTTGCTTTTCTGTTCAACACAATCCCTTTAGATTTTAGACAGGTCTGGTTCAAGAAGCTACAGGGGCAGCTGACTTCCTTTGTGTGGACATCAAGAGGGGTTCGCACCGCATGGAAGAAGCTGTGCAAGAGGAAAGGACAAGGAGGGGTGGGGAGCCCCAAGTACTATTTGGCTTTCCAGCTAAAACATGAAAGAAGGTTATTGAATGATAGCCTAGTTTTACCCCTCTACTTAGGGTCATGACCAGCTACTTTCAGGGAGCAGGGGAACACTTTTTATTTAAATTTGGCCACCCGAAAAACTTTAAGAAGATCAGGTTAAAGTTCTTGATGGCAGCTTGCAAGATATGGTTCAAGGTCCGGAATGCTTTAGGGTTATCCTACTGTAGCAATGTGGACCCTGTCTGGGACTCACCAGGTACCCTGGAATGCCTCCAAGACAAATTATCTCTTCCCTTAAGTGAGAAGTGGCTGGTGAAGTGGGGTCAAATTTTGGAGGACCATGCCTTGTTGCCATGGTCTACACTTACGGAAGAATTGGTGGGTGCCCTCTCTAAATTCAAGTACTATCAATTGGCGAGCTGGGCAAGTGCTCTATTGAAGGCAAGAACAAGAGAAGAACATCTGGGAGAAGTAACTGGTGCAGAGATGTACCCTCCAAAAAGAGGTTGCCTTATGGTATTGGATACGAATGGAAGTTGGGTAAAAATCCACTCCTTTGTCAGAGAAGAAATGGGAAAAGATCTGCCATTGTTGAACGTCACCACCCTCTGGCAAGTATCAATGCTTACGCTTTGGGCTACGGTTAAATCTGCCTCCTTAAAGTAAAAATGTGTTCACATTGTATAGGGTCTATTGGACGTTGAAGAAGCTGGCAGCGTTGGGGAACTCTAAGAAGGATTGTCCCTGTTGCAACAAAGAGAGGGCGGATGATCTCCATATGTTTTTGCAGTGTCCGATGCTATACCAGTTTTGGCAGGATGTGGGTAAGATAATTATGGACGAGATAAGTCCAGAAGTTAAGGTAAGCCTTTCGTTAGTAATGTTTGTGGTGTCAGCGGGGAAGAGCTGAGGCGGAAGATACAACGCCATCAGAGATCTTTGTTATTTGCGCTAATTCTCCTGGCCCATCGAGAGATATATTTAAAGTGGGTTCTCCCACTGGCACCTTCATTACATGAGTGGGTGACATCGGTCATAAATCTATATTGCTTACAACATAGTATACCTCTAAAAAAGGGATAGATTCTGGGCACTTTGGGAAAAGGGCATAACATCACAGAGACAGACTCATGTGAATGTGCTAGAGACCGATGATGTCCAATGATTAAGAGTTCTCACAAGGCCTATCTCAATGGATATGCTGAGTTAGGTGATTACCTGCTCGCTCAGAAGGTACGAAAACCTGGTATGGTCTTGTGTGGCTTGTGAGCAGATGAGGCAGTCACTGAGAGATCTCCCTTAGCTTGAGGTTCCGGTCTGCGATCTAACTCAGCTGCACAGTTAGCCCTTGTGAATTCACTATGAGGACAAAAAAAAACATGATCAAGGGTTGGGCTGATTCCTAGATCTATAAAAAGCAACATTCAATTATAAGTGATAGTTAAAAAAGTAAGAACTCTTTTTGACTGGATTTCAGATAAGAAAGGTGATTTGTCTCCTGCTCTTACCTAGCATGGTAATGATGGTAATTTTTATGGGGATCATTAAGAGCTTGGCAGATGTGGGGCATTTGTCAAATGGCAGTGGATGTTTGGTCTAGTGACCTCGCCATTCACCAGCCCCATTAAGGGGTGAATTAAGTGCAAGGTTTTCAAGAGAAGTATTTCAGCTGCCTCCACAAAAATACTTGCAAAGTTTCTTCTAATAAATGTAAAAAATAAACAAGCATTTGCAATGCAACGGGTCTCGCATTTGCTTGAGTTAGAGCTATTAGCGTTGTAAACTCCTAACCGGACTTTTCTTGCCACACAAATTAAAAGAAAAAAACGCAGCATGATCTCGCTATGTAAAATGCAGCAGGTTCGTGCTGAAATTGAAAACGGAAAAAATGAGCACGATGTAAACGCTATGTAAACCCCAGCGCAATCGCGCTGCGTAGAAAATAAAAAGATAAAGTAGTCCGGAAACCATGCTGAAAACATCGAGCCTTGTATGTTTTCAGTAGTTTACTGGTGCCATGTAGGTGGGCTAAACGCTGGAAAATGCATAAGGTATGCACCCCTTTCACAAATGAAAGCAAGCGGATTTTAAAAGGCAAGCCCACGAACCAATGAAAGTGAGTGACATGACATGGGCATGATTAGAAGTCCAAAGAGAGGTTACAGCAGGGGACAGAGCCCTTTGCGCTCGTCCCTAAAAAAGACTTGTTTGGCTTGTCATTCTAAACATATGTAAACATCCAAACTCATATGTATTTAGTGGGTTGTATCAGTCAAATTTCTTGACAATACCCAAGTGTTTGTGTTGTACATATTGATATAATGTGCTGTAAACAAATATGTGTAGGTCATTGGGTCGCTATACGCTTATCACAGAAAACGGCAAGAGCCAGTGTTATGATACTTTATACTGCATCTACATGCCATTTTATTGGCTCTTTGTAGCATTAGGTTTGGCAGAAGCAAGGGGAATGAGTCTCCCAAGGTTCTAGTTTTCCCAGCAGTTGTAGTCTCTTCAGGGTGCAGCACAGATAAGGTTTTAAGTGGGACAGTCGTGGAGCCATGGAGGGGCCTGATTATCACATGGATAAGAAAAAGATTCCTTGCTCAAGGTTGTTTTAAGGGTCTTTTTGAAGAGTAGGAGGCGGGAAAATGCATCGTGATTGTTTCCCCTCCTTGATATTTTTTTAGCATGGTCCGTTTGCGCATCCATGGACTTCCCAATCTCAGGAAATTAGTTACACTTCAGGTACATTTTATGGTCCACCATCTGCCTTGCAAATGCAAGTTTCAGAGGTTATTGTTCCAGAAAGCACAGAGCTGAATTATTATGAGTTTCAAATTCCACGAAAAATTGAGAATTCTAGAAGATTTCCACCACTCTTTCACTGACTCTCTTCCATCCGCCATGCAGGGCTATTCTTTTCATACAGTTTAGTGCTTTCGGTTCAGGTTGGATTTTTAAATAATCAATTGAAAATTTCAATTTTCTCCAGACTCTGCCACAAGTTAGAAATAATAAGTGTAATAAGACAGCCGTAGCCTATGAATACTTTGGGTCACTTGCCTGCCACAGACCCTTTCTTTATTATGAGTATGTACCCCAGTTTGTGCACACTTGCGTTGCCCACAGTATATAAGAATGACTGACACCCGACTTGCCTACAGACCTTAATTGGTTAAAAAACATAGGCCCTCATTCTGACCTTGGCGGGCGGCGGAGGCCGCCCGCCAAAGTCCCGCCGTCAGGTTACCGTTCCGCGGTCGAAAGACCGCGGCGGTAATTCTGACTTTCCCGCTGGGCTGGCGGGCGGTCTCGTTCAGACCGCCAGCCAGCCCAGCGGGAAAGAGGCTTCCACGATGAAGCCGGCTCGGAATCGAGCCGGCGGAGTGGAAGCTGTGCGACGGGTGCAGTTGCACCCGTCGCGTATTTCACTGTCTGCGCAGCAGACAGTGAAATACATGTAGGGGCCCTCTTACGGGGGCCCCTGCAATGCCCATGCCAGTGGCATGGGCACTGCAGGGGCCCCCAGGGGCCCCGCGACCCCCCCTACCGCCATCCGGATCTCGGCGGTCCGACCGCCGGGATCTGGATGGCGGTAGGGGGGGTCAGAATCCCCGCGGCGGTGCAGCAAGCTGCGCCGCCGCGGAGGATTCAATGGGGCCGCGGTACACTGGCGGGACCCCGCCAGTGGTGCCGGTCCGACCGCGGCTTTACCGCCGCGGTCGGAATCCCCATTGAAGCACCGCCGGCTTGTCGGCGGTGCTCCCGCGGTCCTCCGCCCTGGCGGTCAAAGACCGCCAGGGTCAGAATGAGGGCCTTAATGTCAGAGGCCCAGGATTTTCTTAGAAGCCTGCCACCAGTTCTGTTGAATGCCAGGGTTGCCAAATGTGGCTCATGAGTCTTATTCCACCACATTACTATACCTGTCTCTTCATCTCGCTCTTCCAAGATCGATTACAGCCAAGCTTTCTCTTTTTGCCACTTTTTAATTATATTTCTCTACTTACTTCCTGATCCTCTTATCCAGTTTTCCCTGGCTTGGTCAAAGTCTAATGATGAAAAATAAACCCCTTTCCCAAAACATTAGTGCCACTGCCCGCAACCACCTGCACAAATGAAACACAACCTTCCCACTTGTTTGTTTTCCTACGTGTGTGAGCAGCAGGTTCACTCTGCCCTTTGTATCTGCTGAACAGGATCGCTTTGGATAGCTCTGCAAGGGAATGCCATGTACATTGTCCCGATGATGGGTAGGAAGCATTGCCGTCCTCCACAGCCCTTTCTTACCACCACCTACGGAAGGGATGGATCCATGGAGGCAACACGTCAGAAATAAACAACATTCTTTAACCCGTGACAGTGTTAAAACCGGACCAGGGTGAGCCAGAACAAAAATGGCGCAGGGTGATTGGTGTTATTCTTACGCGTCCGAGTTCGTGTAGGCCTCACGGGTTGCTTTGATCACGCCGGGCTGCAGGTTCATTATCGTCATTTAAACACGATGTATAATTAGCGTCTGCAGGCTCCCGCATGGCTTTGTTATAAATACCATAACACCTTGCTGTGTAGGTCATCACTGTGCTGCCAGCTCCGCTTGGCTCGAGAAACAATATATTTTTAAACTGGTTTTATGGAGATGAAAACACACGGCAGACTATACATTTTCCCGCAGATATGACAGTGGAGCGTATGAGTTTTAGGAACCTAGAGGGTTCGGCAAGAAGTGAGATGAATTATTAACATTTTCTCATTTGCTGCTTGTTTTCGCTGTCCTTTGAGAGGGCTCGCAGACCAGGCTGCACCGGCAATTCTAATGAGCACAGCTTGGGTGGAATTCCAAAGTAGCTCGGGGAGGGAGGGAGGTTTTGCATAAAAAAAACAAAACGATTCGACATTAGAAAGTGACACCGTTTAATGTGAGCCATAAGGCCTGTTGATATAATTGGGGCACAGCTTTGCGTGTGATAAAGTATTGAATTCATCAAAAGACAAAACTATTAATCTTTATTAAGGCCTGTGATGTTGGCCACATTTATTCTCATTGCATTCGGATATTTTCTGTTTAATACAATAAACTATATTTATATAAATACAGCGAAATATGGGATTTAAAACATGATGTAAAGAAAAAAGTAGCTATTTGGATCGTAGAAAAAATCAATCAGCAACTATAGCCATTGGTAGGCGAATATGGGATATGCTTATGCACAAGGTATCCTCCTCTCGGGGACTTACAGTTGCCAGCAGTGGCGTAACGTAACTTGAGCCGCCTCCTCTCTTCAAAGGTCATGGACGCCCCCCTCCCCCAGGATTTGGACTCAGGCAGGAGCTCTCAGGTCTTCGGGACAGAAGACTACGAATTGCCAGAAGGTGGCCCTGGAGCTAGCTCGGGGGCTGCAGTAGCTATTGTTACGCCACTGGTTGCCAGTTATTCAATTCTACTGCATGACATTACAATTTAAGTCACCAACGATTCCTTAAACACAATCGTAGGCTCCGGTAATGCAGACATGATGTTTCAAGCTATGCTAGGAACCCAGGATGACGAAGCTAGTTGGCCATACAACTTCAGGGATCCAAAATACTTTAAAAGGGTGGGGTTGAATGTTTTAGCATCTGCCCTTTCCGTTTGGACTGGCCTTTAGAAAATATGGTTAATACCATATTGTTCTGCTTATGTACGATCTGGGATTCCCCTGACATGGCAGAGAGTTTACAAGACACTTTATGTGGCCCCCTTACGTGCTGCAGGAATTAAAACATTGGGGCGAGGGTGGTGGGAAGGGGAGCGTTTGCTGGACAGTAACACGCTAAAATCTTGGCTGGAGCCGAACCTTTAGACGGGGAAATCTGCCCAAATTCAACTATTTGCAAGCTGGAGGATCCAGTTGATATCAGAGCCAGTTTACAGCTCCCTAAATTTATTAAGAGAGTTGTGTCAAAATGAGGACCTAACGTCGATGCCGCGCTATAGAATATGGAGAGGTGCCTACCGAGAGACCAGCTGGAGATGTTATGGCCAGCAACCTTTTGCAATTTACACGATGTTGTCAGTCCCACTGCACTGAAAGGGAAATAGTTTGTTTACATTGCACAGGGTTCATTGGACCCCGCACAAACTCTCAAAGATTTCCGGCACCAATAAGTGTGACTGCAAGTAGTGCAATCTCCCCTGAGCGGATGATCTGCACGTGGTTTTGGAAGAATGTAAGTTCACTGATTTTCGGAAAGTCTAGCAAAGATTTTAAGGTAAGTCCGCACCTGGTCATGTTTGGAATATTACAGGAGACAGAAGAAGAATCTTCTTATTGGAAGGAACTTATCTTACTTTTTATATTAATAGCGAAAATGCATTGACTTTGCCCCACCCAAGTTTGCCGATTGGTTAACACAAGTGAAGAATGTGTGAGGGTCTTAAGGTGGTGAGGGTATAAGAGTAAAACTAATTTGTGTTTCCCCGTGATTGGATGGTTTCGAGCCAGACATGAGTGAATAATAGCACCTGTTGAGCTCTGCATATTTACATCAGAGTAATAGCCTAGGACCGTGCACTAAAGCAATAGCTCCCAACCCTGGTAACGAGGCGTAACCACCCGAATTGCTAATATTGGCGACTGGGTCAATTTGGCATGATGATGAGGACAAAAAAAGAAAGATATCCTCCTCTCTTTATGAGAGTTTTACCCTAAATATCCTAGTACAACAGTGTACAACAATGTGAACATATTCTCTCATGTTCAGAATGTGAGCTTAGATGATGCATACACCCCTTACACACTCACTACAAAGAGTCACTGACCACTCCTAATAAGTAAAGTGATGAAGATGAAAGTGGACCTCAATTTATGCATTGTTTGCTTGTCTTGGAGAAGCTGTGAAATGCTTAAAAGAAGCAGTCTGTGGACTGAATCATCTATTGCCAATACCCATGCAGGAGATCCTCACAGAGAACAAAACAGTTTTAAGGTAATTCAGAAGATGAAGATGAGAGGAGTCAGTGACTCTGAAAGTGGCGCAAAATCACGATGAGCACTGAGAGAAGTGTGAAAGCCTGACAGAGAGGGCCCAAGGATGCCAATTCAACTGTAGTCCACACTGTGTCTGCAGGCAGGTGCTTCCTCTCCCTCACCTCATGCTTAATAACATAATGAAAGAAGATTGCTCTGGTTTGGCCGGACTCAGAGTCCCATGGCCATTTCTGGGCAGCCCAGTCCCGGTAGAACACTTGGGGGCACCAAGGACCAAGGGGCAGACAATCCAGAACAACAGGGCAAACAATGGAGGTACCTCCTGGCAGTTCAATAGTGCCTGTGAGCTCACAGCAAAGGATCAGCTGCAGCAGGGAAACAAGCAGAAAAGCAATGCACTAAGCCTTTTGTGACACCTGACAAATAGTAGGCAGCAGGGCAACAGAAGAAGAGCAGTTGAGATGAGTCCTTTTGTGCAGCGCAGCAGTCCTTCTGACAGAGGTTCAGTCCCAGTTTCAAAACTGCTCTAAAAAACATGGTGTCAGAGCCCCAATACTAATACTCCAAAATGTCTCTGTTCAGGGGGTGACTTCAAAGGGACCATTTCAAGTGTAGCACAACCCCTTTCAACCCAGCCCTGGCTCTGGCTCAAGACATCAGTAGGGGTTACATCAGTCCATTGTGTGAGGCAAGAACACAGCCTATACAAATGTAGGTGCATCCTGCCTCCCTCTCTCCTAGCCCAGGAAGACATGCAGTATGCAGGTGGATGCAGATGCCTCTCCTGTCACACCCAGACCCTCCTGTGTTGAGGTTGTATGTGCAAAGTGTAGCTGTCATTCTGCCCTAGATTTGGATTGGAGTCAGGTTGCAAAGTATATAGAGTTATAAGCACAGAGATTAATGCCTACTTTCTAAAAGTGGCATTTCTAAAATAGTAATGTAAAATCGAACTACACCAGTAAGCAGGATTTCTCACTACCATTTCAAACATACCAAACATGCCCATGCTGCTCCTTTCAAATCACAAATTACCACTTAAAAAGATATAAGGTAATTCCCAATTCTAACCTATGAGAGGAGCAGCCATCACCGTAGTGAAAAACAAAATAGGCTGTTTGTCAATACTAGAACATGTAAAGGTAAAATGACTTGCCCTACTTTTAGCATACACAGCACCCTATGGGTGACTTAGGTGTGGTAAAAGGGGAGTTTAGGCATTAGCAAGTACTTTGAAATGCCAAGTCAATGTGGCAGTAAACTGTACATGCAGGCCCTACAGTGGGAGGTCTGGGACACATTTGAAAGGCTACTTCTGTGGGTGGCACAATCAGAGCTGCAGGCCCACTGGAAGTATTTAATTTACAGGCCCTCGGTATATGGTATACCTCTTTACAAGTGACTTACAGGTAAATTAAATATGTCAAACAGGTGTAAGCCAATCATGTCAAGTTTTAGGGGAGAGAGAGAGCACATATACTTTAGCATTGATTAGCAGTGTAAAATGCCCAGAGCCCTTAAGCCGACAGAAACAGGATCAGAAAAATAGGAGGAAGAAGATAAAAAGTTTGGGGATAACCTTGCAGAAAGTACACAGGAGTAATGGATTTATAATGCACAGGGTTCTGCAATCCCCATATAAATACCTCCCTCTAATTTCTCTATAATCAGCAACTTGTGAGGCACCCAGTTGCCGATTAGAAACAAAAGACATCAGAACTCAACTGTAACAAGTTATTAAAGTCAAGGTCTGATGTCAAAATGCCTGCAGCCAGAGACAGCAGCCAAGGTGAAAGGCAGAAAGCAATGATGTTGCTTTTCTTTCTTCTGATCTATTTGTCTAGCTTAAAGTGACTAGCAGAGGGAACATGATTTTTTTTCCATTCCTTAGATAACTATAGAACTGTTAGAATCTTTATGCATGTTTCTACACATTCAGAACTACTACAGCTTTACAAAAAAACTGACTTGTATTGAACTGTTTCAAATATGTAACAGGTTTTTGATGTGTTTAATTTATCACCGGAGGTTCTATTTCTATTCTTCAGATTTGCTCACTCTTTCATATAAAAGAGCTATGCACCAAGGTTTTAAGTGGTTTTCCGGAAAGGTGATGGTGTGACCCTGTATTATATGGGATAAAGTATCCCCTGCCGCACATGAGAAGGATGTTGCAACTCACCTTGGAGCTCCATAACCTTATAAAGAACTCAGCCTTCAGCCTCATTCCTCTATATTGTTATGGGACTCCTCAGTGACTTGCAATCTCCTCATAATGTATGCCCTGGGGTACTTTATCCCTTTTATGCCTGCAAGACAAACCTCTGTGGATGTTATGCAGATGTGGTCCCAGCCCTTTTATAATGTCAAAGTACTTTTGCAACTGATAACTGTCTAAGCTCAGTTCCTACCTAAGGTATCAATTTGCAACCATCATCAAAAGTATCTGCACAGATCAGAAAGCAAATATACCTTGCCACAATTGTCTTGATGCTTACGGGGGTACTTATGGGTTTGTCTTTGGATAGTGAGTGGTTATCCCTCCTGTGCCTGTGTTGATAAGGCATGGCTGGTTTGCATTATCTGTGTCTGGCTTCTTTTAGTGCTGTGTGCCAGACATGAGTAATCAGTCTCTTGACGACAACAGGCAAGTATTGTATGCTGTCATCATGATTCCGACACAAGCTCTGTATACCTGCCTGCAAAATTCACCTTTAAGAGGAAGGTCAGCTATTCTGCACATGATAATTCAATTAAAATACCCGTACAAGCCTGAGGCTCCAGCTGTGTAACAGTCTGCACTGGTTCATCACGCAAGCGTGTAATTTGGGTCTGATACAAACCAGAGTTCCAATGCACTAATGTTCTTCTGTAATTGACATGTCAGCACAAAAGGGCATTGCTTTTGATTTGTACTCAGCATACGTTTTGATGTATCCTAGCCATTATGCAAATTCATGAACATATTTAACAAGCAACAGCAGTTATGTATCACGTAGCAGCATGTAACTAAAAGAAAATTATACTATATAGCTAATGTACGTGAACCAAAACAGTAGCGATATTTTAAATAGTCAAAGCATTATGATTCGTTTCAAAAGTGTTGCCTTATTTAGAAGACAAATTTGTACCTGAAAGGCAGACATTTCCCTTGATCTAACATCTGCTTTTGTGAATGACTGGACCATTTTAGGAATGATGTGAGAATGATCTATAAGAAGGCAGTGATACTTAAATGTGTCAGAATATCTTGTTTGTTTAAATGATGTGCCATTTTAACAGGTTGTACAAAATACATTCTCAACCAAATGGACACCTGGCACTTATGGCCAAACTTCAAACATTTAATCAATTAGAATTCATAAAGCATGGCTAATCACACGATAGGGTATCCAGGCACTTGCAGGTCCTGGAGACTCTTTGGAACAGCCAGGTCTTGATGGCCCTTCGGAACTACGGAAGGCAGGTGATGATCTGGAGTTGTGTGAGGAAACTGTTCCAGATCTTTTCTGCAATGTGCAAGAAGGCGTGTCCTCCACTTCTGCTTTAGTAGATGCGGTGTGTATCTGCAAGTAATAGGGAGATGGAGCGTAGTCCTCTCGAGGGTTGGTGGAAGTTCAGGCTGTGGTTAATGTAGGTGGGTCCTTTGATGTGTAGAGCCTTGTGTGTGTGGGTCAGCAGTCTGAATTGGCATCTCTTGTCTATGGGGAGTCAGTGGAGTTGCCTGAGGTGGGGTGTGATGTGGGTTCATAGGAAGGAGGTCGAGGGTGAGGCTGGCTGTGGGGTTCTGTATGGTTTGAAGTCTGTGTAGGAGGTGTGTGGCAACTCCTATGTACAAAGAATTGACTGTCCGGTTGACTTGTGATGAGAGCCTGTGTCACGGTGCATCTCATGTGCAGGAGTAGCCACTTAAAGATCTAAAGTAGCATGGTCAGTGTGAGGAAGCTGGCAGAGGGGCCTGTGATGAACTGTGGTTTCATGGTGAGCTTGTTGTCAATGATAATTCCGAGGTTTCTGTCGTTGTCAGCGGCTATGAGTTTGAGGTCTGATGGCCACTAGGAGTCGTTCCGTGTGTTGCTGTTGTTGCCGAAGATCAGTACTTCTGTCTTGTCTGTGTTCCGTTTCAGACAGTTGTTCCTAATTCAGTCCGTGACTCTTTTCATTCATCTGTGGAAGTTGGCTCTGGTGGTGGAAGGGTCATTGGTGAGTTAGGGGACGAGTTGGGTGTCATCTGGTAGAATATTATCTTGAGATCTTGGCCAGCATTGTCATATATGCGTTGAAGAGCACAGGACTGAGAGATGAGCCCTGGTGGACACCGCAGGTGATATCCCTAGGCTCGAAGGTGAAAGCAGGGAGGTGGATTCTCTTTGTTCTTCCGATGAGGAAGGAGATGATCCATCTGAGCGCATCCCCTGGATGCCAATGTGGTGTAGCCTTTTATCAGTATGTAGTGGGACACAGTTTTAATGGCTGCTAAGAAGTAGAGGAGGATAAGAGCTGCTGTTTCTCCTCCTTTATGAAGGAGATGGTGTCCTGGAGGAGAGGAGGTTCCAGGTGTTCAGTCTGTATTTTGTGTCATTTGCGGTGGTTACATATCTGTCAAAGAAGTCTGTAGATGTAGATTGTGGTTTGAAGTTTCTGTATATGGTTGCAATCCTGCAATGGAAGAAGTCACCGAGGTTGTTGCACAGCCCTTGTGAGGGTGTGATGTTACTTTTGCTGGCAGTTGGGTTGGAGGATTATTTGACGAAGTTGAATAGTTCCTTGGTGTTGTTGCCACTGGTTTTGAGGCTTGCGGACAGGACTGTCTTCATTGTTGCTGTCAGCAGACAGTGGTATACTTTGAAGGAGGTCTTGAAGGCTGCCCTGTCGGAGGTGTCCTTGCTGGCACACCATTTCCTCTCCAGCTGTTTGCTGTCTCAGTTTGCTGTTCTGAGGTTCTGTATGTACCAGCTGGCCATTTTGGAGGATCTTCTCTGACTGTTGCTTTTGATGGGGAAGATGCTGTTGGTGCAGTTGGTGATCTAGGCGTTGAAGTTCTTAGTTCCCTGTTTGAGTTTGGTGGTGGTAGCGGGGATTGGAAGTATTGAGGGTGTCCGTCCAGCTGGTCTCTGAAATTTTACTCCAACTGAGGTAGGGGGTGCTGGCCATTTTGGGGATGATGGTGTAGGGGCTGGAAATAGTGAAGTGGATGATGAAGTGATCTGTCCCGGTGTGATGTGGCTATGTATTATACAGTTGCTGGAGGTGAAGATGGTGAAGATGGTGTCCACCATATGTCCTGCAGTGCGTATGGATGGGGTCACGGATGATCAACTTCATTCTGAGGCTCCTCATACTGTTGAGCAGATGTGCAGTGTTATTGTGAGTGGGTAGTCAATGTGGAAATTTAGGTTGTTGAGGAATATGTAGTCCTTGAGTCCAAGGGTAGGGGTGCTATGATGTCTGCATTGCAGAAGCTGGATTGCGGGCCCAGGCATCGGTATGCAAGGGTGCCTCTGATGAATGCCTTATTGTCGGTGAGGAGCTTGAAGCTGTTGGTGATGGTATTGTCAGTGATGGTGATGCACTGTATGGTCTCTTTGTGGATGATGGCTGTTCCTCCTCCCGGCTTGTTGGTGCAGTCCTGGTGAGTGATCTTATGTCTGTCAGGGATTGCCATGGCAATGTTAGGGGTCGATGTGGGGTTGAGGCAGGTCTCGGGGTGGAAGACGATGTTGGGTGCAAGGGTACTGATGAGGTCCCATAAGTTGGTGGAATGCTTGCACATAGAGTGTGCATGTAGGAGTAGATAGTGGAGTCCGTGTGCCACTTTGGTGTGGTGTAGGAGAAGTGCAGGTGAATGGTCCTACCGCAGACTGTGGTGCAGCGTGGCAGCAGCATTTACTGGGCCATCCAGTGTTTTAGGGCATGGAGGACGGCAGTCGCGTACTTGCAGGTGGGTTGGGGACCAGGTGTTGTGGTGCTGGATGAGCTACAGGTGCAGACAGCACAGACAGGCCTCCTTTTGGTACACCAGCAGCGTGGCTACTCTGCGTCCTCCATGAAGTAGGTCTTGGAAGGAGGAAAGGGGTTAAGAAGGTATGGCTTGGCAGGAAAATGGGCAGCAGGCAGGAGTGGGTTGCCAAGGAGAGCAGCAATGGGGAAAAACAAGTAAAAGGCAATAAAAATGAGGGAAAACAGGGAGAGAATCAATGAACAACAAGGGAAAACAAGGAGAAAAGAAGAACATAAAGAAACACAGGGAGAGAGTCAATGAACAACAGGGGAAAGCAAGGGGAAAAGTAGAAAATGAGGGAAAACATCAGGGAAAGCAATAAGGAAGAAGGGAGAAACAAACATAAAGCAAGTAAAAACAAGGGAGACTGATTACCAAGGAGAAAAGCAGAAGCAAGAGCAATGCAGCATCACGAGAGAGAGTTTGGTCTGGGACCTGCTTTGTGACCAATTTATCTTTGGATAGGCTGGATGCAGGGCAGACACAGCAGTGAAGGCACCCAGTGTGGCTGAGGCATGGGGTGGGTCACACGTGCACATACATACTCTCCCTACATTCATGCACCACATGCATATTCATTTAGGCCCATCCATTCAGAAGAACATGCACATACACCAACCATTCATATGCACATAAACACATGCACATCCATTCATAGCACACACTTGCAAATACACACTGATTCATACATGCATGAGTGGAGGAACTTCCCTCAATTGTCATGGAGTGGGATGGTATCAGTGAGATTTCTAGAACCCACCCACTCTCTGATGAGGCATCGTCGACTGGCAGTCAGCCCTCAGCACTTCTGGGCTTAAAATTGAAGCACTGAGGTCCGGGTCTATCTGTGACTCTCCCCAGTGTTATGAGGGTGAGGACTTCATAGGGCTTTGTGGGCTGAGGAGGTCACACCCTCTGGGCAGTGAAATGTTCAGCCCAGCAAAGTTTGGCCGGGGCTGTCAAGCACCTGACCATTCAGCAATTGCACAGTGCCTAGCTTTCTGACCAGAACATGATGATTGTCTGTCAGGCTGACCTTTGCTCAACCTCGCAGACACTCTTCATGAGTTGAAAATGGGTGGGGAGGGAAGGCCTTTCCACCCTTAATGAAGTGCTGCACCCGAGACCAGTTAGGAAATTAATAATTAGCAGTTATGTAAACATATCCAAGTAGAGATTCACAATTTTTCAGCTTAAGGGTGTGTGGTAGTTATTAGGATGCATATGAGGTTGGCTCTATGTACTGTGAGAATTGACAAAAAAGAGTTTGCAACTTCTAAGTTTTAGTTTAATTGTGGTAATTGGCATTATGGATTGCTAGGTAAGTTAGATGACTATATCTTAACTCATAGTTTTCAGTTGAATAGGGGTTCTGGCCCAAGGCCATCCATGGCCCGAACAGGCCCAAAACGTCAATGCCATTGTTTGTGTTTAAACTTTGCTAAGGACACCTTGTTGGTCAGGACTTGATTAAAGTAGAATGAAGGCAGGAAGTGATGTCACTTCTTGCACAGATGGCTACTGAGAAATGCAACCATGTCACTTTCAGTGGAGTTGGATGACGGGGAATGAAGTTTGTTCCTTTGGGCTTCTTCTTTCAACGATGGTGAGAAACCAGAGATGTAGCATAGATTGGAGATGGATGATGGAGAATGTTGATTCTTTTAGGTTGACCAAATAAAGAATTGTGATTTTATTAAAGACAAGAAGGCTAGCATTATGCATCATGCTTTATTTGCTTCTTCTGAGCAGCAGCCATTTAAAGATCCAATATTAGAACTCAATGAGTTAACAAATCAAAACAGAACAATCCAGTCTACATAAAGTCTCTGCATTCTGAATCCTCTTTTTTTGTTTGTTCTTCCTGTGGTATCCTTTACCTCTCAGAACACGCATTGTCATCTTCTTACTTAGCGGTACAAGAAATATAAATATACTCTATTGGAAATATGTAGCTATTGCTAAGCAGCGCCTATATGTTGTATTCACAGATCTACGATCTGCTTTTGATCTGGTCCCAAGAGCTAAATTGTGGGAAGTGTTGGGCAGAATGGGAGTTCCAGGGGACATATTACTTCTGTTAAAACGATTACATGAAAACACCTACGCGCAAGTGAGATTGGGCAATCAAGGTGAGCTGACTGAAAAGATTCCAATTAAAAGGGGAGTTCGCTAAGGTTGTGTGTTAGCCCCCTTACTATTTACCCTATTCATTAATGAGGTGGTGAAGGTCATGGTTACTTGCCAGAATGATGCCCCCTCCCTGAATGCACAAAAAATCCCCATTCTCCTTTTTTCAGATGACTCACTCCTCATCTCAAAGACACCAGTGGGGTTGCAAACCCTCGTTGACAGATTTAATTTATTTTACAGAGAACATGGGTTGGAGGTTAACATCAATAAAACTAAATTGATGGTGCTCTGTACAGGTCCTAGCAAAAGATGCACCATCAACATTGGTGGAGTCCCATTGAATAAAGTTAGCTCTATAGATTATCTGGGTGTTAGGCTAACCAGTAAACTATCATGGGAAGATCTGACCATGAAGAGTGCGGGTTGTTACAACATAGAGCTGCATCCATACTGCGTTTTTATCAAAGCTCCTCAACAAAAGTTGTATCCCCAGCAATTAAAATTTATATAGCCAAGGCGCAAGGAGCAGCTCTGTATGGAGCGGACATATGGGGATTTTCTAATTGTAACAAGATATCAGTGGGTGAAAATAATTTTGCAAGGGCCCTGATTGCATGCCCTCGCAGCACACCCTTGTCTCCATTATTTTTCAACTTGGGTTTAAATCGAGTAGCTGACTTTGGGCCTGATTACAACTTTGGAGGAGGTGTTAATCCGTCCCAAATGTGACAGATATACCACCAGCCGTATTACGAGTTCCATAGGAGATAAAGGACTTGTAATACGGCTGGTGGTATATCCGTCACATTTGGGACGGATTAACCCCTTCCTCCAAAGTTGTAATCAGGCCCTTAGTCATTTTAAGACCTCTTTTATATTGGATCAGGATATGGACCACTCCTGAATTAGATATATATGTAAGGCTTCATTATTTGACTTATTAAAATGCCAAAACGCTGACACAATCCCTTGGATTAGACATGTGTCCCACTGGTTTCGTCTGTTGGGTCTGGGTGATTATTGGGAAAATCCCCACAATTTAGAGAGATGCCATAAAAATGTTTTAAAGTCAGTTTATTGGTCCCATGTAAAGGATAATTATGTAATCTGTAAATTACATGTTCGTTTAACAAACTCTTTTATTGATTTTAAATGGATCCCACAGTTCGAACCATACTTGGATATCATACCTGACTTGCAGGGTAAAAGCTTATATGCAAGATTTCGGTTTGGATCTTTACCTTTGATGTCATTGACCAATAGTTGGGGGCAGACCATCCTTCCCGACATATGTCCCGCTTGTGGTGCTACTTCAGAAACTGTTGAACATTTTAAGTTCTTTTGCCCCGCTTATTTGATCCCACGGTCAAAATGGATCCGTAAAATCTGCAGGGTCATGGGACTAAAAACTGCACTTCTGCCATAAGGGTCCTAAAAAGTCATAGTTCCAACGACTTAATTCTTGCAGTTAGTAAGTTTTTAGTGGCAGCATGGCATATTCGTCGCTGTTTTTAAAAAAACAAGGAACCATGCATTTGACTTGGATAAGACTTTTATGTGTAATTAGATTTTACTTATATGCATCAAATGTTTTATATTAGATTATTGATGACTGTATTTAATCATGACCACTTATTGTATTTTGTTGCGTTGATGGTCAATTGACCGAACAAAGCTCGTTGTTGTTGAAATAAATATGAAATATATGAATTGTTCTTTTCTTTAAAACAATTCTAACAATGCAACATCTGTGCCCTTATTTTTATTTTGAAAATATTAGAATTTAACTTACTATGATTTTCATACTTTCTATGAAATCCTTCCTGACACCCTCTATTTACCTGGGAGGGTGTGGTGGGATAATGCTAGCCTCCTTGTCTTTATTCAAATTGTGATTCTTTATTAACAAACCTGTAAGAATCAACATTTTAAGGCAAGACAGGAGGCTAGCATTATGCATTTTCAAAGTTTTGCAAAGTGCAGTGTGAAACATAATCTTTCGGTCTAGAATAGAACTTCCTAAAAGTATCTGAATTAGACCAATCCACTGCTTTCATAATGTCATCCAGTCTTCCCCTGAAACAACAACCTTACTCTCCATCCCACCTTTGAGCGAATGTGCTGTAAATTTAGAAATATCTATACCAGCTTCTTTCATTGCAGATTTAACCCATCTAGCAATATCACATAAGTGACAGCTTGATTAGGCTTATCATAAGAAATCAATAATTGATCCACACCAGCACTCCTTCTTTTCAGCATACAATCTTCATATTCTTTAATACATTTAACCACTCGCAATTTTGGTAATCATCTAAATGTGGATTAAAAACAGATGTAGACATTGTTTTATTTCATCTGTTAATATTAAACATAACCCCATTTGGTTGATAAAATCTGTCAGATACCTCCAACGCTCCCACATCTGATACTCTTCTGCAAGATATTAGACATAACAAAGTTGCTAATTTCCATGACAGTTCGCCAAAAATCTTTTACTAGGCCATTCTTGAAACAATTTTAATACTAAATCTACATTCCAAAGTGTTTGATATTTTGGTTTTGGAACCCTCTTCAGTTTAATCCCTTTCACTATTCTACAAATTAACTGACTTTTCCATACTGAAATACCTTGAATTAAAGAGTGATCAGCTACAACTACAGATCAGTACCAGTTAACAGTCCTTTAAGCCAATCCTTTTTAAAACAAATCTGCTAAACAATTTGCTACCTCTATCTCATCAGCTTCCATGTGATCCAAATCCCTTGCCATGCACCAAATTGACCAAACTCTCCATGCACACCTAGATTTCTTCTTAGTTCCTTGAACCCTGGATTCATTGAGTTACTCTGCAGCTGATTTCGAAAGTTCAGATAATCTTCTGGATTACCTGAGATCTCCCAAACTAGAAGGTTGAGCTAACCCGATTGAACTAATGCCTGTTCTCCTTCCTCCATATTCTTTAACATTCCTTTCCTGGATCTGATCAAATAAGGACATTCTAAGACTAATTTCAGAGCAGACGGGAGCCAGGCTTGTGTCTTCCAAAAGGTTGTCATCAAAACAATTTGACATTTCCGTTTCCTACACAGCAATAACACCCTCTGAATCATTAAAAATTGTGGAAAGGCATAAGCTGCCATCCCTGACCAATCCAGAATGAACACATCCACTGCCATTGCCCCCGGATCCAGCCTCCAACTGACATACTTTGGTAATTGGAAAGTCAGTCTGGATGCAAAGAGATATCCCGAGGACCCAAACAACTCTGTATTTCTTTAAATAAACCTTCAATTTCCAGTCTCTGAAATCTATCTGATTCTTTGAATTCCAATCTGCCACTATGTTGTGCGTCCCTGTAGAATGATCTGCCTTTAAACACATTGTCTGATCCAAACAAAAATTCCACATTTCTGTCACTAAATCTCCCATACTCATTTAACACGTTTTCTTTTTTTAATACATTTTCCTCTTGGACCCCTGTAATTGTCTACCTCACCATCAGAAATCGAGGAATATGTTTCCTCATCATGACTCTTTTTATGCTTTCTCTTAAAAGCCTCTTTAAAACTTTTTTCAATGCTTGCTGCACCTCTTATATAAATAATATATTTTATTAATCGAAACAAATCCTCTTTTTCCTCTTCTTCATTTTTGAAATCAAACTAATAGTATTTGCCACATAAACTAGATCTATTAAAATCTGCCCCATTTTATTTTCTTCACATTTATAATTCACCAAGAAATCGCACATCGGATCTTATTGAAAAACCACCTCAGCCTCTAAACAGCCATTCACAGCCTTCATTGGCAGGCAATGCAGCTGTTCAGGACCTATCCCACGTGATCTTGAAATGTGAAAAAAGTAAGCCCCATGAACCATTGAAAAGAGGCATCGTCCTCCAGTACGACGTGATCTGTCATTCACAAGGAAGATGGCAGTGCACTAAGCTGACTAGAGCAGTAACTTTAACCTCTCTGGAATCAAATGTGGCTGGCTGCGTGCAATCGGAAAAATGGCCCAGTAGGCCTTGTTTAAAATACTGCGTCATAAGGTGTAAAAACGATACTTACCAATATTAAAATATTTTAAACTGATCACTATTCCTTTAAATGATTACTTTATAAGAATATTATGTTTCTACCAGAAGATATACTTTCCTATGTGTGTAAAAAACAGAAATATTGAACATATAGCTGTATCCCTAAATTGGGTTTAAATGGAAACAACAATCACAATATACATAATTACAAGGACTTAATATGTAAGAAAAACAAACTACTATAATACTTATAGAAACATAAATTAGTACAAGGAATACGTATTTGCTCAGAAGCAGCAAACCAAAGAGGGAGAATTTGGAATGCAGAGACTTTATACTGATTGGAGTGTTCTGTTTTGCTTTGTTATGTCATTGAGTTCTGTTATTGGATCTTTAAATGGTTGCTGCTTAGGAGTAATAAAAGCATAATGCTTAATGCTAGCCTCCTGTCTTGCCACAAAATCAATGATTAATGTTGAGTGTGGTACTCAGAACAAGTAGAATGTGCCTTGATCCTACAGCTAGTTATGCACATATGGCACTAAACTGTAACAGGCTGGGTAGGAGTCATGAATTTCATGTAGTCTGCATGGGTAGGTTGTGTTGTGTTCTATGTGGGAAGAAATGGGTCAAGGGTGCTATGAGCTGTGGCATGTTAAGGATTTTCGAGGCCCTGGACAAGAAATATTTTTGGGGCCTCTCTTTGGAAGAAATTAGAATTTTATTACCCATTTGCTGCTAATTCAAGACCCATAATGCCACATCATATTGAAGTCTATGTTAAAGGTGGGGGGAGAGAGAAATAGACAGAGATGAGATACAGAGAAAGTTAACTTTCTTTGGGACCGCTTAGAACATGGGGCTGTGGACAGTTGTTGACTTCGCAAATACTTCGAAGTGTCTCTGGCTAAAAGGGTTATGTGAGAGTTTCTCATGGTTTAAACCATGCAATATCTTTAATTCAATGACATTGCTCCTTCTGCTGCAAGTTAATTTGTCCCTGGGGGCCTTCCTAGAAACCTCAATTAAAGTAAAGTTTTTCCTCTCTCATCCTATCACTAAAACTAACTTGTAAACACCTTCCACACTCCTGGAGCTGCTATGCTACCTCCGACATTTGAGCAAATGTAAGTGAGACCTGGGATTTTCAATATGTAAGTGAAAATTGAGTTGTAAAATGCACTGTTTGACCCCATTTTAAAAAAAAATTCTGATGTGAAGAAGACTTCAGAATCTCACTTGAAGAAGGAAGACTTACTTGCTTCATCTGGCTTTTGAATGAGTGGGGTGTCCTAAAAAAGTTTGATCACCTGCACTTCTTCTTCTTCTACTTCTTCTTCTTCTGCTTCTTCTTCTTCTTATTATTATTACTAACATTATTATTATTATTTTAAATTTAAATATAAGCCTCAATTGAGTTTTCTAGAATTAGGGTGCATTTCTAGGACTATAAAAGTCATACCTTCCTTGAAATTATAGCAACAAAATTGAGATCGATATTGAGTTTCACGTGATTTGGGTGCATTGGCGTATGTGTAAATGATGAAAACGAAGGGCCTCATTACGAGGCTGGCAGTCTTGAGACCATCAGCCGTGCGGTGGCAGTCAGGACGGCCGCTGTCGTGGCGGACCGACCGCCGCATTAAGACCCTGGGGGTTAGACCTCCAGGGTACCGCCATCACTGCCGGGATCCATGATCTCAACAGACTAGCAGTGGCATACATCGCAATCAGCTAGGGTGGGGCTGCATGTAGCGCTGCCCTGCTGATTACGAACTTGTTCTTCCCCAGCCTTTTCATGGTGGTGTTACCACCATGAAAAGGCTGGCAGAGAATAGGTGCACTTGGCAAGGGCAGTGCAGGGACCCCCCTGCCCAGCACCATCACAATGTTCAGTGAACATTGCGAAGGTGCTGGTGCACCCTGCGGCGGCAGCATTGCCACAGGGACGAATACGAGGCGTTGAAAATGCTGCTGCCTGTTTCCCACTAGGCTGGCGGGCAGAAACCTCAATTTCCTCTAGCCCAGTGGGAAACTCTTAATGGGTCAGGTGAGGAGGTAGTCAGTGTGGTGGCAATCTTCCTGTTGGAAATTCGGTGGACGGTTCAAACCGTCCGCCAAACTCCTAATCCGTCCCTAAGAATCCAATGCTAGTGTTGAGTGCTACCAAATACACGTGGAAGAGAACCAGGCTCTTTGGTGATACCTATGGTAATCCACAAGAGAGTGACCTGCAGGGAGGAAAAAGGCTAATAGAGCATGAGTTGTTTCTCTTGGAGAAAAAAAAGTTAAATTCCAGGTGCCTGAAATATGTCAAATACCAATAAACATTGAGATAAAAGATAAGGGTGATATGGTGGAGGGTCATGAAAGCTCTTGACAAGCCTTACTTTTATGACAGCAGCAACATCTCCAATTTCCTTCATAGATCTAAGGGTACTTGGAAACAGAGACAGAGCTGTAAATAAGTTACCAAGTGCAGAGGCACCTGGGCCCAGGGTTTGAGGGACCCAATTGATTCGAGTTAGTTCCTTTTTAACTACAACAGCAGGAGATGGTAGAACCAATGTTCATGCTTGCATTATGGCTTGCATAGCCTTTGATATGCTACTGCTTGAGAAGCTAGCTGCTTCACTTCACTATAGGTATAGGTGAACAGTACTGCACTGTCATCGCCATTTTGACATTGCATCGACTTTGATCGATTTGAAAGTTCAAACCCTTGTAGTGAGCTTAATGCTTATTTAACAGTGAACGCCTCTTGAATATCATAATTTTCCTGTTAGTACAGCTTTAAGAAAATATAAATATCCCTTAGCAGAATATAGAGTGTTCTTCCATTGGAGATAGTACATGTAAGGTGAAATTATGTATCTTCTCCTAAAGTGAGGCGGAATGAAAATGGATATACACTTCTAATATTTGAGTTTGACTTGCTGAGTAGTTTAAAATAACCTGCCACGACGTAGAACCATACCTCACAGGGGAAATTTCTTTTTTGAAAACCTCTGCATTCTTCCGCTGACTGACTGATGTCGTTTATAAATGCACTTCACACGAGCAGAAAGAAGCAGAGAGTTTCAGATGTGGATTGTGTGAAAGGTAAAGCTGACAGCCAATTGTGAAGTAATGTGGAACCGAACTGAACATTACTATGACTTTGAGCCAGCCACAGCACAGTGTGTAAGCGCGATATTCATCGAGCATGCAGCTTCAAAGAGCAATATTTGTTGAAATACGGAGGTGACTCTTACAATGTGCTTGTTTGGTGGTCCCCAAAAATATAAGGCACTTTTGTTAGCCTAAACGCAAAAATGGTTATGATATTTTGACGAGACTGTAAATAAAAAAAAAATATTCTAATGTATGTTGTTAACCAAATAGAATAAAAATGAAGAATAACATTGGAGGAGCTTTAGGGACCAAATAAAGCAACCCTATTATGTCAGCTGTTCACGGAACGCCACACAAACACAAGGAGGGGAGGCTGGCGTGCAGACTATTCATCAGACAGAGTCCTCGGATCTGTGTTTTCTGTGTTTTTCGGTTTCTTCCTTGTTAGGCGTGTGTATAAAAACCGCTCTGTTCCCCTCTGTAGATGACTGACTCTCTCATTCACTCGCCCTCAATCATTCAAGGTATCCAGATGTGAAGTTAAGAATATTACACCCTTGCTGACATATGTATGTACTTACCTTCATTATATTCTGACATCCAACCACCGGCAGCCGCCGCAAATGTCAAGAGGCTGGTGGCAAGGGGGACGATGGGGGAAACAAAAAAAAAACTCTTACCGGCCTCGTCGCTGCTGCCACCTGCCTCCGCCTGCCACCTCACTTCTCCTCTGGAGTCCCAGCATTCACTGGAAGACCAGCACAGGCTCCTCAGCAATCCTGGCACTGCTTTCATGCTAAATGTGACATGAAAGCAGCGTCAGGAATTGTCTGCCCTGGGATCTGTGCAGTTTCTCCTATCTGGCTGTTCAACACAGCTGGGTTGGAGAAACCTAAATGCACATGTGTGTTTGGCTGACCTGAGAAGGCCGGCCAAACACACATGCTCACTTAGGTGCATTCTTTCCTCCTCCCATGTGGCTCAGCCCCACCCCTCACTTCACACATTGGCTGAGCCAACCGATGAAAGATAAAACGGTAGTAAGCTATTCCAAATGGGGTTACAGATGCAGAGGCTCCAATCTGGTAATTCGGGTTGCTGCGGGGGTGTCAACATATTTCCAAATGCACTCCGATAAAAACTCAACTTCAACTTCACCTTCGCCCTAACCAAAGCATCTGTATAAACCTTGGGAATTAAATGTCTTGTTGGAGTGTTTGTTACATCTGGACGGGGCCACCTCCTCCCTCCTTGCACCTTATAGGGAGCTCTCTCATCTGGTGAGAAAGGTGACGTGAGCCAGTTTTGGAACATTTCCTCAACTCTCGTTGGTCCATCAATATCGAGGCAAGTACATTTTTCTAGACCGATTTCTGTACAAGGTCTGTGACAGCCCCCACCTCAGGACTGTAAATAGGGACATGGAAACTTTCATCAAGACATTCTCCCGTAGAATGTCTGTGGAGAATGGGTCCCTACATGAATATAAAATGGGTTACAGATTGGATCTGAAAGAAAAGGTGTCCAGGGTGAAATTAATTGGTTCTTTCCACAAGAGGATCTCCTGTTCTTGTCAATCTATGAAGGTAGTGGTGTACAATGTCTGCTGGCTAAGGTGGTGTAAGGGTAGTTAGTGAGGAAAGGGAAGAGAAACTATAGGGTGTAGGTGGTGAAGGGCATGCCCAATCTCATCAGAACACCAAGAGAGGCCTCAGCGCATTTTGATCTGTTGCAGAATCATGTGAAGCTTATCCTTCTTTGAACGAATACAGATAGGGTGGAACTCTGTTCCAGTATTCATCTGGGTGTGACTGACACACACAAAATACAATGGTTTGTATGGATTTGGTTGCACACACAAGTGTTAATATATATGGAACTCTGTGCTGGAATCCACATTATTTTTTTGCACCCCATTAATTGCCCTTTAATAAGATCACCACAACTTGGATTCATCACTGGTCACTTTGAACTTTATGCAGGCCCTCTCAGCCGTGCTGCCAAAGTATGGTTGATATTTGTGTTGTTAACTCAGCTTGTTAGTTTAAGTCTTGTATATGTATCAAATTTATTTAGGTAATTAGAATGGTAGTAGCCTTTAAACTATATTAATGTAAGTCCTAATGACTACATAATCCAATGCTTGATATAAAAGACTGGAAAGACAATCAACTTTCACTCTCAGATCCTTTAAAACAACGTTCTGTTACATCAATCAAAGAAACAACTGACTCCACCAATGTTAAAACAACTTTTGTAGTTTATTATATTTCCACTTAGTTTCTCTACACACTACAATATTAATTACTACAGTGTTTTTTTCCATTTTATTTTTGCTTGTAAGCGCTTCACTGATAGCACTTGCCTGCACGTTTTACTGTTTATTTAAATGTTTCTAAACTAAATTTTTTGTTCTTGGGATAGTGTTGAACCTGGCCCGTGTCCATCTTTTCTACTCAAAATCGTGAGGTTTGTTATTTTAGTTATTTTTATATTGATTAATTATATTTCTCCCCCTATTTTTAGGTTTTTAGGTCGAGCGCGAAAGCGCTTTGATGAGTTGGAAGACTTGTGGCCTTTTAACCACACTCACCGCACGCTCATCACTTTCCCTTGTTCTAGGGCTGGTTTTTCTTATTGTCTTGGGGTGCACTATTGTCCTCAAACGAAATGCACCAATAGAAACTGAACTGCAGCTTGTCCTTTCAGTTGGCTTCAAGTTTATTATTTTTTCATCTTCACTAACTGAAACAAACCCTTTGTCAGACCAGCATCAATGTGCTTTGCCTTTTCAAGTCAGATGTTGTTGCGAGGCACAACGGATATCTGCAGTGCATGCACCAGTGACGTGCCAAAGGGGCACAAGAGGCAAGCCTGTCTGTGCCCATTTGCACGCTGTCAGCACCCAATACTAGTCATTCTGCCGGTTGCACATCTGGTGCTACTTTTAAACCTCTAGTAGGTCACACAACCATTACTGATGTTATTTGTACACCACAAGGCGCGTCCGTGCATCTCATTAATACTCAACATTAACATGTGATCATTTCTCGAACTTTGCAGAAAGTATTACTGTTAATCTTTTATATCACACCAAATAAAGTAAGGTACAGTACAGTAAGGAAGTTACAGAATATGACCTACATGTCTTATATTGAAAGATGGAACTTTCCATCTAACAGAAATGACACATACATAGGATAGTACGTTTCTGCATATATATTGCTTCAGCTAGCGTGCAATGATGTTTCATGAGGGCTTCAAATGCTTTGCACCACCCCCACATTAGCAAATGTGGAAAAGCCTTAGCCAACATCTTTAAAGATTCTTTCAGCATTTCAGCCATTCTGCTTTAACATTTCTAGATGTCCAAGCTTCTTGGAGATATGATTATCATCACTCTCACCTGCATGCTCACTGCTATTTTAGTTTGTTACCTCCTAGGTCTGGCTACTAATTTCGTTCATCTGTGTGCTGATTTCTTTGCACCCTTGCTTCTTAGTTGCACCTTTTGACTAATTTGTGGCAAGAAAACATCTGGCTGTACCACTCTCACTGGTGTTACTCAGATAATCTCCTTGAACACTTCTCCTTCCCATGCATTCCCCAGCTAATCAAGGGCCTGGTCCCTTGTTGAGAACATACACTAGACCTTCTATGTTCTCTTGCTGATCTTGCTGCCTGTTCTTCAGTCATGTTGCTGGCAACCACTACCATTTTCCCATCTTCTTTTTCTGACTTCTTCTGGCCTCTTTTTGACACCCTTGTATATCTTACCCCTGGAACCAAAAAGATTATGCCACAATGTCTGCAGGCCTGACTTTATTATCTGCCTCTGTTCAACCATTCCAATCCTTAGCACCTCTAGCCCCATCATATCTCTCAACTTTAACATCTGGATGTTAGACCTGGCATCCTTGGTGTGGTTTCTCTCTAACTCTCTGCCTTCAGATGTCCTGTTTTTGATGACCTCGTTGTTGCTGACCTTAGGAGTCTGTGCACCTTACCACTGATAACCAGTGCTAAGTGCTTGTGATGTTCGCTAAAACATGGTGACTTTGGCTTATTCTCAATTGGTATATTTATTTTACTTATAAGTTCCTACTAAAGTGCATCACTTGTGCCTATGACATGTAAATTAAATTCTACTAGTGGGCCTGCAGCACTGATTGTGCCACCCACTTAAATAGCCCTTTAAACATGTCTCAGTCCTACCATTGCAGATCCTGTGTGTGCAGTTTGCACTGCAATTTTGACCTCGCGAAATAACCTTTTTGCCGGGCACAAACCTTCTTTTTTAAAACATATGTCACCCCAGGGACCACCCTGGGCAGCACAGAAGACAAGGTGCAATGCATATTTCTAAAAGAGGACATGTACTTTTTAGTTTTACATGTCCTAGTAGTGAAAAAAATCTTAAATAATTTTCCATTATTACAAAGCTTATCTCTTCCAAAGGATAACATTGGAATTGCCTTATTACTTATAAAAGCCTAATTTCCAAGTGGGAAGAGAAAACCCTTCAAGTTTGGTGTCTCTGGAATCACAATTTAAAATCCTAACTTATTGTGAGTTCGGATTCGCATCCCACATCTTGGGTTCAATGCATTGCCTTTGGAACCACCTCTTTGCAATGCTTTCCTGAAGCAGGTGCTCACATCCCTTGTCAACGGCAGCCTCAACAACGCCGCAAAAGCTCTGCATCACAGTTTCACATCTCATCTGAACTGACACATCTCCTCAGCTGTGGAACGCATCCCTGACACCAGCCTTCACATTGCAAACCTCGTTGATGGGATCCTCAACACCGATGCAACAGGAGCTCGCACTGCAGCCTCCCCACATCTCTAACACAAAAGATTGCATTGGCTGCACAACACATCTTCAACTCAGATCTATACAGCACTCTGCAACCAAGATTAAGGTACTTTGTTCAGCTCGCCTAACTAAGTCCCTATAGCCATCCCACCCTTCATTGTGATCAAATTGAACTTTTGACTTGGTGCGGTCCTGCATGACCAAATATCTTAGTTGGCGAATTTTTCTTTTAATCACAATACTACAGTTTATTCTTTAAAAACTCATAACTCAAGTTCTACTGATTGGATTTTTGTCATTTTGGTTATTTAATAAATCAAATTCTATTTTTCTAACATGGTGTGGGACCCTTCTGTGTGGTGTTCTCACTGTGTTACTGTTTTCTAGTGTTACACAAATACTTTACACATTACCTTCAAGTTAAACTCTACTGCTCTGTGCCAACCTACCAGGGTGAGTGCAGGTTAATTTGAGGCTTACTTGTGCCTTATCCTGACAAGAATTATGTTACTGCTTGACCAGGGCTCTCCCCAGTCAACCAACAACCCTGTTTCGCACAGTGGATCACCTCAGCTCTCTAGTTCTCTGTACATACTAAGCTTACCCCTTACACATGTGTCCCTCTGTCACTTTTAATACTCAACTTAGTACTTCCAAATTCTACTGCAAACAGGCCAAAAGAATCTGGCACCTTGACTAACTACCTGACAAATTTACATCCGAATAGGCTCCCTATTGTACTCTTCAAAACTTCCTAAATTTCAGAGGCATTCAGTTCCTCAAGTGAAATATTTAAAATTGTATTTTGAAATCTCTTGCCAAAATGGTCAGTTGCAATTCTAGTGCCTTACCTTCTTTAGCTATTTACATTTCACTTTCTTATTTCATCCATTTTGAAATCACTTCTGTTTGCAGCAACCTCAGCTCCCCCCTTGGAACTTAGGGCCAGACGTAGGTAGCCGTTTGCATGGTGCAAACTGTGAAAATCATAGTTTAGGCCATGCAAACAGCCTAACGCGATGCTCATTCACAAATTGCGAATCGGTACCGACTCGCAATTTGTGAATGCGACTCGGAAATAGGAAGGGGCGTTCCCTTCCTATTTGCGACTCGCATCGCAATTCAGAACTGCTTTGTGACCGCGAATGCGGTCGCAAAGCAACTCGCAGTTACCGCCAGTGTCACACTGGTGGTAACTCATTCGCAAAAGCGAAGGGGTCCCCATGGGACCCCTTCCCCTTTGTGAATGTCGACAAAAATATTTTTTCAGAGCAGGCAGTGGTCCTATGGACCACTGCCTACTCTGAAAAAACGAAACCAAATGGTTTCGGAATTTTTTTCATTTTGCATCTCATTTCCTTTAAGGAAAATGGGCTGCAAAATGAAAAAAAAAAACTGCTTTATTGAAAAAGCAGTCACAGACATGGAGATTTGCTGACTTCAGCAGGCCACCATCCCTGTGAGTGCAGGGACTCGCTATGGGGTGGCAAAATGCGACCCACCTCATTAATATTGATGAGGTGGGTCTTTGCGACCCCATAGCGAGTCGCAGACGGTGTCTGAGACATCGTTCTGCATCCGATATTGCGACTCGGAAATTGCGAGTCGGACAGACTCACAATTTCCGAGTCGCAATATCGGACTTTGCTACATGTGGCCCTTAGTTACCTTTCTCTTCTATCTTCCCCTGCAAAACTGACTAATTTTTCCTCGTTCACTTTGTATATGTGATCACAACATCTCATTTTCACTAAATATGATTACCCTGACTTGTATTTTCCATAAATGTTTTAGTGCCATTAATCCAGTCCTTAATTAACTCTGTACTGTACTGTACTTGAAGCGCACCATTCCTTAGACACATCTCAATCAAGCTTTCTGCTTATGCACAGTGCAGAAACTGATCTCTGTCTACTTGTAGACCAGGATGGTCCTGCCCTTGTGCCACTACTTTGCATCTTGGCAGCCTTTGACAGGACCTGCCATGACACTATTTCTGCCTTCCATTAGCTGGAGCCAATGACAAGGACTTTCTTAGATTCAGTCCTACCTGACCAATTGGTGTCAAATTACTCACCTTCCAGCTTTCCACTCCCAGTGTCATCCTGTCACCCATTGTGTCCCACAGGTTATTTTTTTCCCCTGCCTTCTTTAACATTTACATTGCCTTTCTTGTCCAGTTTAGCATATCAATACTTTTTTATCTTATTTAATACACAGACAACACCCAGCATTTATTATCTGGCTTAACTGAGCCTCTTCAATTGTGCATAACAACGTTTCATCTTGTCTATCTGCTGTAATCTCCTGGATGCACAACAACGTACTAAATCTAAATACAGACAAACTGAAATCCTACTAGTGAGAAAGGATGCCTTGTTTTGGGCCTCCAACTGGCCCACCAGCCTTGCACCTACCCCAGTCTCTGAAGTTCAAAACCTTGGTTTCTTCTTTGATCACGATCTCTCTTTACTTTTACAGATCAGTAAAGGGTCTTTATCATGTTTCTTCCTTTGACTACAAACATGAAAAGAGAACAACCTACCTCCAACAATGCTCAAAATAGAGTCATACATTTAATAAAGCAACACAGTCCCTTTTTGCCATCAAAATAGCCTTCTTTTCTGCCTTCAAATGCAAGTATGTCAATTATTATTTAAAATAATATTTATGAAAACATTAATGATATATAAGTGCTGCCATCTACTCCTGACAAAAACCTTTCCACACTCTCAAGCTACAACCATACCATTCATATTATAATTAAAACATGTATTGTCATAAAATCATTGTGCAACACCATACTCTTCACAAGACGACCTGAATAATGATTCAGTGTATACAAAATAGTTTGGAAAACATAGTAATGTATAGTCCATCAGTACATCAGAATGTCCCACTCCATATTGTGATGTTCTAGGGACCCCTTTGCTTCCAAAAACATTATCTGCAAAAGTCTTTCTTTTTCCTCTCTCCCATCCCAAAATCCAGACACTAATGTTAAGGCTGCCCTTACTATGTTGCAGCAACTGTAAGATAAACTCGGTTTCTGAACTGCCACACCAAGTGGGAGGGACTAAGGAAGGGACGGCAGAGAGTAGATCCAACTGCTACCGCAAAGACTGCACTTGGGGGGGGTGTCATTTAACCCTTTCCCCCACCACACCTTCACCAAAGAACACCTACTTATCAGCAATGCACTTACACCCATCCTCAACTCTTCTATCAAATCAGCCACATTCCCAGACACCTGAAATTGTGCAACTGTCATGCCCCTGCACAAGAAACTGTCCTCTGGCCTACCCACACTTTCCAACTACAGACCCATCTCTCTTCTACCATAACCTTAAATAGGTCTTAGAGAAACTAATCCCCCAAAACCTTACTGATCCCTTCAGCAACCACCAGGTCCTTGACAGCACGCAGTCCGGATTCAGGCCCAACCACAGTACATAGACAGCACTCATCGTGCCACAGACAACATACACAGAGGGGGTTATTACAACTTTGGAGGAGGTGTTAATCTGTCCCAAATGTGACGGATATACCACCAGCCGTATTACGAGTTCCATAGGATATAATGGACTCGTAATACGGCTGGTGGTATATCCGTCACTTTACCGTCACTTTTGGGAAGCATTAACACCTCCTCCAAAGTTGTAATAACCCCCAGAATCCCTAACAGAGGGGATACAGCAGTCCTCATTTTCCTGGACATCTCTGTAGCACCAGACACAGTCTCACACCCCATCCTCATTAAGCACCTGTATGTGATAGGTTTCCATGGACCTGCTCTCTGCTGGATCTGCTCCTTCTTAATGTAAAGAGCACAAGCTGTCCACCTTGCACCTTACTCATCGGAAGCTTGCAAACTCTTCTGCGGACTCCTCAAGTTTCAATGCATACATGAGTCCTCATGCCAATGTCATCTTAGCACACAGAATCAGTATCCTCTCCTACGTAAACAACACATAACTGATACTCTCCCTCTTGAACAAGACTCCCAAACAGAAGAAACAAGTTCACTGCCTGTGTGACTGATGTCGCTAACTGAATGAAAGCCAACCGCCTAAAGCTCAACACCAACAAGACAGAAATAATGATTTTTGGCAAGAATACCTCACCATGGGGCTCCAACTTGAGGCCAGCCTAAGTCAGACCCACAGACACATCCAGCACCCATGCCAAGTACCTCAGAATATCCATCAATAGCAAAACTGCATCCTGCTTCCATATGCTGAAGATACGGACGGTGAACTTCAAATCTGTCCCAAGCAACACCAGAAAAATTGTCACTCCATAGTCACCAGCACGTTGTACCCCCTCTATACCAGAATTGCAGATCAAGTGGTTCTCTATATGTAAACAGTCATTTCGAACTCCTCACACACACACATTGAAGGTGCTACACAACTTAGGCCCCACCTACCTGAATAGTTGAATCGCATTTAATTAACTTCCAGACACATTCTCTGCGCACAGCCCCTACTCGCACACTTCTCACACATGCTAGAGCCAGATCCGGAGGATGGGTGCTCTCTCACATGGTTCCTAGAGTGTGGGATGGCCTCCCATTCCACATCAGAGCATCCTCTTCTCTTCCTGAATTCCACAAGACATTGAAGATCTGGCTTTTCACTTAACCAACCTACCAAAGGCAGGGCTAGACGCATACACCTGCTCAATGCCAGGATACTCATGAGGATGCTTATGTACTTTACAAATGCACATAACATAACATAAAATAAGATAAGATAACATAACATAACCTAACATGACATAATATTACATAATATAGTTGGGTTGGTGGTATCTTTAGTGAAAGAGAAGCCTAGAAAAAAACACACATTACATATAGAAAACACATAAATTCCACATATGATTGTCTATGGTTTTCTAAAAAACTGGGCAGGGGGGGGCCCTGCACTGCCCATGGTGTGGTAATGGCATGGGCAATACAGGGTCCCCCATGTGCCCCCCCAGCACTGGCTTTCTGCCACCCTTTTCATGGAGAGGTTCTTGCCATGAAAAAGCTGGGGGAAAGAAGAGTTGTTATCAGCCAGGCGGAGCTGAGTTCAGTACTGACCTGGCTGGGTACAAGCCTGACCATCGTCACTCAGTCAGGAACCATGCTCCCGGCGGGGACAACAGTCCCCTGGTAAGTCTCCACACCAGGGTTGTAATTGGGTGGTTGGACCGTCAAAGTTGCGGCGGTCCAAGCGTCAATGCGAGTGTGGTGTTCCTCGGACAGTCAGACAAGTAATATGGCCCTGAGTGACTTTGGCCCTCATTACGACCCTGGCGGTCGGTGATAAAGTGGCGGTAATACCACCAACAGGCCGGCGGTAACTACGGCCAAATTATGACGGAAAGATCTCCGAAAGACAGCCAATGTACCACAACGACCTCCAGGGCGGAAACAACAGGCACCACGGCGGTAGCCGCCTACAGCCAGGCGGAAGTCAAAGTTCTTCCCACTATATTATGACCAGACAATCCGCCACCTTTTCCGGGACGGTACCAATTACATCAAAAGCCTGGTGAAAACAGAGCTCAGAAGTGAAAGGACTCACCATTGGGGACACAGGGAAGAACCACGCCGCCATGGAACCCGAACTGCATGCATTTCCGATGATAATCTACGTTCTGCTCCACCATGAACACCAACGGCAGTGAAGACGACAATGGTGAGTACAGCCACCTAGCACACAAGGAAGGGTGGGAGGAAAACGACAGTGACGCACACACGCTCCACGCACACCCCACACGCACACAGACCATACACACAACCAGCTGCACAAGAAAACAAGTTAATCCCTCTAAATCGTCTGAATAATGCAAGGACAACAGAAATGTACCAAAGTGATTGTAATAAGATCAACACAGTATAAATAATATTGTAGCCAATGCTACAGATATTTACAAATGTACAGAAAAAGGGACACTGCTCAGTCCTCAGTTCGCGTGGGCCACATGGCCAAAGGGCAAAGTCCAAGGCCCCACTTGTCACCTGCATCAGTACGAAGAGAACACTGCGGGGGCATCAGTTGGCAAATAGGCAGGCACTTCAGAGGGGGGGCACCTCAGCCAGAAGCAGAAACAGGACCACTGATTCTGTAGGGGGCAACATGCCCTGTGCTTCGTCCTGGGGAGTGATAGGCCACAGTCTCTCGAGTGGTTGTCTTCCCCACTGGTTCTTGGGGGGGGGGGCAACCTGCCCTGTGCTTGGTCCTGTGGCGTGATAAACCACACTCTCTCGAGTGGGTGTCTTTCCCACTGGTTCTGGAGGGGGCAACATGCCCAGTGCTTGGTCCTGGGGAGTGATAGGCCACAGTCTCTTGAGTTGGTGTCTTCCCCACTGGTTCTGGAGGAGACAACATGCCCAGTGCTTGGTCTTGGGGAGTGCAAAGCCACAGTCTCTCGAGTGGGTGTCCTCCCCACTGGTTCTGGAGGGGGCAACAAGCCTTGTGCTTGGTCCTGGGGAGTGATAGGACAGTCTCTCGAGTGGGTGTCTTGCCCACTGGTTCTGGAGTGGACAGGCCGCAAAGAAGTCCATGGAGGCAGGATCACATTGCGTCTGCCGGTGGTGACAGCTGCACTGTGGTGGTGCTGGTGGTGGTGGTGGGAGGTTCCTGCACAGCCCCTGCACCCTCAGATGGCTGCACTGTGGTGGTCCTGGTGGTGGTGGTGGGAGGCTCCTGCACAGCCCCTGCACCTTGCGATGGCTGCACAACCATGGTTGGTGGTGGGGGCTCCATGACAGCTGCTGGTGCAGGTTCCTTGCCCTTCTTGCCTGCTGGTGCAGGCTCCTTCCCATTTTGGGTGGCAGGTGCAGGCTCCTTCCCCTTCTTTCCTGCTGTTGCAGGCTCGTTGCCCTTCTTACCTGCTGGTGCAGGCTCCTTCCCCTTTCGGATGGCAGGTGCAGGTTCCTTCCCCTTTCAGCTGGCTGGTGCAGGCTCCTTCTCTTCCAGTAAATGTGGCCTGGAATCCGAGTGGGTGCAGATGGAACTGGGCCCTTGGACTGTGTGGCTGTGGAGCCTGGCTGGGTTTGTCATACCCTTGCTATGCGTGCAGGATGGGGGAAGGGGTAGGTAAGAGGTCAATGGTGGAAAGGAAAAGCTTTTAGGGACATTGGGCCAGGAAGAGGGAGAAGGAATGAGACTGGAGGTTGAGGCAGTGGTTTTTGGAGTTGTTTGTCTGCTGGATTTGGGTGCGGGTGCATGGGCTGCATGCTGTTGTGAGGTGGATGGCTGTTGGGTGTCTGAGTGCTTGCATTTGTGTACTTTAAGAGGGGGGGACAGACACAGTGGGAGAGGGCACAGGGGACGTGTGCATGGCTTTTGTGGAGGTGTCTGCCAGTGAGGTGTGTGTTCTGTTTGATGTTGTGATGATGCAGGTAGTGGATGATGATGTAGTGCATGCGGGTGTGAGTGTGGACGTAAATAGGTGGGAGGTGGAGGAGGACGAAGTGGGGGAGACAGTGGAAATAGTGGATGTTGTTGTGTCTGCAACTGGATGGTGTTTGTGTGAGTGCCTGTGAGATGAAGTTTGGTGCTTGTGTTTGCCTGTGACACTCTTGGGTGCTGTCCTGTGTGCATGCTCGTCTGGCTGTGTGCTTGGGATGGTTTGGGGTTGAGGGGAATTGGACTGGGAAGTGGTAGTTGGAGGGGGGACGGCAGAAACAGGGACAATGGCTGGCATCAGAGAGGAGGCCAGAGCCTGGATTGGTCTCTGTTGGGACGCCAATCCAGTGTGAATACCCTCCAGAAATGCATTAGATTGTTGCATCTGGGCTGCCAGCCCCTGGATGGCATTCACAATGGTTGACTGCCCTACAGAGATAGATCTCAGGAGGTCAATAGCCTCCTCACTCAGGGCAGCAGGAGTCACTTGGGCAGGGCCTTAGGTGTCTGGGTCGAAGGAGATGCCCACCCTCCTGGGTGAGTGGGCATGGGCAATTCGTTGAGGGGCTGTTGGGAGGGCGGTGCTGGTACGGGTTGGATGCTGTACCTGTAGCTGGGGTGGTCACAGAAGTGTCCGCCACCAACAGGAAGTTTCCATCGGAGGAGGTTTCTGAGTCTGAATTGTCCCCTCCAGTCTCCGCCGTGGTGCTCCCCTCCCCCTCTGTACCACTGGTGCCCTCAGCGTCAGTGGACTCTGCCTCCTGGGTCCTGTGGGATGCAGCTCCCTCTGTCGCCGATGCCTCTGCTCCTCCGCCAGATGATGCTAATGCACATACGGACAGGATGACAAAACAAAAAAGGGGGGGGAGAGAGACAAAGGATACACTGGGTCAATGGCTGCACCAACACCGCCATTTGGCGTACACAGCACCCTCACACACATGAAACAGGCCTACACACTATGCATCGCACATCGCACCACCACTGATATTGCTAGCCACCAAGGCATGAGGAGAGGCACATACCGCCAACAGCAGCACACCTGGGACCCACGCAGCCCTGACCAGTATTGGACACTTACAAGTTAGGTAGGCAGGATTATCTCTTCAGAACCCTAGCCACCAGAGGATCTACGCTGCTATGTCAGGCCTGGCCTAGGGGCACCCACTAACACACATCCACCACCCGGATACCACCCCACCAGGCATAAGTTGTAATGATAGCCACTGTAGTCACCCCCTTGTGGCTGCTGTGATGCCCTCAATCGCCCATCCAGCTCTGGATAGGCCACCACCAGTGTGTGGGCCATCAGGGGAGTCAGGGTTCGATGGGCACCCCTTCTCCGTTGGGAGGCCATCCCCAGCTGGGCTTCCACCGTCTTCCGTGCCTAGCATCTCAGGTCCTCCCGCTGTTTGCAACAGTGGGTGCTCCGCCTGCCATAGACCTCCTTGGTGATGGCACACCATATAGCCTTCTTTTGATGGGCGCTGACCTGCTGCAGAGGCAATACACACTGGAAAAGACCATTAGACAAACAGTCCAGCCAGTTACACATATGGCCCACCATACCCATTTCCATCACCATTGGCACACACATAGCCCAACCCACAACATGTACACTGCCAAGAGGACATTCACCCACTCCTTACACGAGGCCTTCACACACACAACTCCATGCATTCATGCCACATGTATTGTGCCCACAGTGTACTCACCTGTTGGTCTGAAGGCCCATACAGCAGTCCGTACTGGGGTAGGATCCCATCCACCAGTCTCTCCAACTCCTCTGAAGTGAAGGCTGGGGCCCTTTCCCCAGTCACACGGGCCATGGTAGGTTCCAGCCACAGATCACAGGAGCACATGCAGTGTAGGTCCTCTCCTATGGAAGGTCATGTAGCAAGTGAGTAATCAGATAGAAAATGGAGGTCACGTCCGCAGCCTTGCATACCGTCACCGCCGGCATTGATCACCATTGGCCACTGTACCCCATAGGGCCCAATTTTAACCAATGAGGAATTGCACGGCGGTTCCCGACCGCCTCCCGCCACGGCACACAACGTCAGCAGAATTACCTCACTTCCACCTGTCCATCCACACAGGACAGGCAGACGCCGTTTCATGGGGGGGGAAGCCCTATGGAATCATGCTGCATCACAGGAGAAATATGCACATACTGGACAAATCACACTGACCCATTACATGATTACAGAATGCAAACTCCTGTTGTGGCTCCAATGTTCAGTTTGTAACAGCTTCCTCACTCAGTGTCTCTTAGATACCTACCGCTGCGGATGAACAGGAGACGGAGACATACCCCGTGTACAGACCCCTTGTGGACTTGGCTACACTGGAGGAACGGCACATTATCCTCACCTATTGACTGGACAGGGCCACAATCACAGAGCTGTGTGCCCAATTGGAGCCTGACCTGATATCTGCTATACGTCACCCCACTGGGATCCCCCCTCTTGTGCAAGTGCTATCTGTACTCCATTTCCTGGCAACTGGTTCTTTCCAAGTGACAGTGGGCTTGGCAGCAGGAATGTCACAGCCAATGTTCTCAATAGTGCTGACAAGAGTGTTGTCTGCCCTGATAAAACACATGTGCAGCTACATTGTTTTCCCCAGGATGAGAATTTGGCCACAGTGAAGGCCGAGTATTATGCAATGGGGCATATCCCCAACATAATTGGTGCAATTGATGGTACACATATTGCATTTGTCCCCCCTGCCAGAATGAACAGGTGTTCAGAAATCGTAAGAGTTTCCACTCCATGAATGTTCAGATGGTGAGCTTGGCAGACCAGTACATCTCCCACGTCAATGCTAAGTATCCTAGGTCGGTGCATGATGCCTTTGTCCTGAGGAATAGCAGCATCCCAAATATGATGGGCCAACTACAGAGGCACAGGATGTGGCTAATAGGTGAGCCCTGGTTCCTACCCAGTATATCTTGGTGTATGGGTATGGTGTTGGCCATATAGGATAGTGTTTGGCTAAATGTTGTCCCTCAATACTTGCAGGTGACTCTGGTTACCCAAACCTTTCATGGCTGCTGACCCCTGTGAGGATTGCCAGGGCAAGAGCAGAAGAACGTTATAATGAGGCACATGGGTGAACCAGAAGGATCATTGAAAGGACCTTTGGCCTCCTGTAGTCCAGTTTCCGGTACCTCTATCTAACAGGTAGGTCCCTGTGCTACTCACCCAAGAAGGTCTGCCAGACAGTAGTGGCATGCTGCATGTTGCACAATCTGGCCCTCAGACACCATGTCCCTTTTCTGCAGGAGACTGGAGATGTCCCTGTGGCAGCAGTAGACCCTGTGGACAGTGAGGATGAGGAGGCAGGGGATGAGGATGAAGACAACAGAACATCTGTGATCCGTCAATACTACCAATAACACACAGGTGAGACAGTGTAACTTTACATTTCAATGACTTTGGTTGTAATCTGTGTGGCAATGGCATGCTGATATTTCCCACTTCTATGCCCACTGACTGTTCCCTCTGGCAATTCATTTTTGCAGATGTTGGTGAATTGACATGTTCTCCTGGTGTGATCACTACAGACAGGTCATTAATCTATGCCCATTCTATGTACAGTTAATTTGCAATGCTTGTACCTGTTTCAAAGAATACATATTTGATATACATGACATACTCCAAATGGATTTTTTTCAAAAGGTGTTTATTGAAGTGCTAACATATAGGGAGAAAGTGCAATGAGGTGGGGTGATGATGGAGGAAAGTCCTGGGTATTGTTCCAGTCTGTTTGTAGCACAAGTGCATTGTCCAAGGGGACATGGGAAGGGGAGGCATGACAGTTCAAGGTGGCCAGGGTGACTGAGTGGGACACAAGGGGGACAATCAGGAGAGTCTCATTTCCTGGTGGGAGTCTTGGCATGTGTCTCTGGCTTCTGTCTGGATTGCATGGAATGTTTGCCGGGTGGTTCACCTTCTGCAGGGGGAGGGGTGCTGTTGGCCTGTGGGTCCTGTGGCGGGGCCTCCTGGACACTAGCAGCAGCGGAAGTGGAAGGCTGTTCAGATGTCTGGCTAGTGGTAGGGACCCACTGGTGTGAGACTGCCTCCCTCATAATGTTGGCCATGTCTGCCAGCACCCCTGCTATGGAGATCAGGGTGTTGTTGATGGCCTGCAAGTCCTCCCTAATCCACTTTTACTGTTCCTCCTGTAGCCGCCTGTTCTCCTGCACGTTGTCAAGGATCTGGTCCATTATACCCTGGGAATATTAGCCCCCACCCACTGTATGTTAGTGTATGCCTTCAGGTATCATCCCCATAGCATTGTGTGAGGCTAAATGTTGTCCCTCAAAACTTGCAGGTGACTCTGGCTACCCAAACCTATTGTGGCTGCTGACCACTGTGAGGAATGCCAGAACAGGGGCTGAGGAACATTATAATGAGACACATGGGCGAACCAGAAGGATCATCGAGAAGACCTTTGGGCTCCTGAAGGCCAGGTTCAGGTGCCTCCATCTGAGAGGTGGATCCCTGTGCTACTCACCCGGGAAAGTCTGCCAAATAGTAGTGCCATGCTGCATGTTGCACAACCTGGCCCTCAGATAGCATGTACCGTTTCTGCAGGAGGAGGAGACTGGAGATGCCCCTGGGGCAGCAGTGGACCCTGAATACAGTGAGGATGATGAAGCAGAGAATGAGGATGAGGACAACAGAACATCAGTTATACGTCAATACTTCCAATGATACACAGGTGAGATAGTGCAACTGACCATTCCTCTGACTATTGATGTTTTCTGTGTGGCTGTATCATGTTGGCTTTAACTTCATTTGCATCTCAACTAACTGTCACCTATGGCTTGTCATTTTTACAGATGTTGGTGTGATAACAACTGTGTACTGATGTGATGACTACAGACAGCTAATGGTCATTATTTCTATGCTCTCACATTGTTCAGATCATTTGCACTACATGTGACTGTTTCCATAAATGCACATTTTCAACACAATTGTAGTGATATGAAACTGAGAGAAAAGTGCAATGGAATGGGGTGATGGTGGAGAAAAGTCCAGGGTTATTGTTCCAGTCTGTTTGTAGCACAGGTCCAGTTTCCAAGGGGTTATGGGAAGGGGAGCAAAGGCAGTTCAAAGTGGGCAAGGTGACAGTGTGGGACTGTCAACATCAGGACAGTGCGCGCTCTACGGGCGGCGTAAATGGAAAAACCCAGTCCTTAAGCAAAGGCATATTTCATGCATTATGTTTCTATGCAGTACGTTAACCTTTTACATTGCAAAGCTTTTACCTTGAAAGTCATTACTGCTGTTTGTAATTCATTGTTCATTTGCAAGGCTTGTTTGCAGGACTACAGGGTGTGGTCCTTTATTCTAAGATTTTCTAGAAGCCTTTCTTGCAGCAGGGTTGGGTGTGGCTCATGGGCGGGGCTTGGCTCTATATAAGGGAGCAAGCCCAGTTCCACGTGCTCACTATTCAGAGGTCCTGGTGCAGAGCAGCAGCATTTTCCAGAGCTCCTGTCCCAGAGGCCTATCCAGTCATTTCCAGGCCTGCCCTCGTTTATTTGGTGATCTTCAAGCAGGGCGGTAAGGCGGAGGTCGGGTTAGGCCCCCGACTCCGTTTTCTAGTGACACTTGAGTTTTGGGCCTAAACTTGAAATCGTGTGTGCAATTGTTTTCATGGCATTTGTATTGTGAATTCCGAATCGTCAACAGTGTGCGCGATTCATTCCAGGCATTTACTTCTTGGCATTCAGATCGGCAGTGTGCGCAATCATTTCATGGCATTTTTACCGTGAATTTCGAATCGGCAACAGTGTGCGCAATTCATTCCAGGCATTTACTTCTTGGCATTCAGATCGGCAGTGTGCGCGATCATTTCATGGCATTTTTATCGTGAATTCTGAATCAGCAACAGTGTGCGCGATTCATTCCAGGCATTTACTTCTTGGCATTCAGATCGGCAGTGCGTGCGATCATTTCATGGCATTTATATTGTGAATTCCGAATCGGCAACAGTGTGCGCGATTCATTCCAGACATTTAACTCTTGAAATACAGATCGGCAGTGCGCGCGATCGTTTCATTGCATTTTAATCTAGATGTTCGAATTGGCAACAGTGTGCGCAATTCATTCCTGGCATTTAACCTGTGAAATACAAATCGGCAGAGTGCGCGATCATTTTCTAGATATTGAAATCTAGATGTGCAGTTTGATTGAGGTGCATAATATTTCCTGAACATTTGAGTCTTGGAACTCTTAATCAGAGTGTGACGTAGCAGTGTTATTCATGATTCTAGTACAGTTCAGTCATGCAGAGAAAATCAGGTGTTCTTTAACCTTTGTTATAATACAGTGACTATTCCAAGAACTAATTGGAGAGTATTATTCAATGTTCATAGTATTCTTGAAACACAGATTCAATAGAGTGTTAGTCAATGTTCATAGTATTCTTGAAACACAGATTCAATAGAGTGTTATTCAATGTTCATAGTATTCTTGAAACACAGATTCAATAGAGTATTATTCAAAGTTCATAGTATTCCTGAAACACTGATTCAATAGAGTGTTATTCAAGGTTCATAGTGTTCTTGAAACACAGATTCAATAAATTATTATTCAATGTTCATAGTACTCTTGAAACCCAGATCCAACAGAGTGTTATTTATTGTTCAAAATATAATATGTTAATTCTGGATTGTTCATATGAAAACCTTGTATAACCTTTTCTTGATTTCCAGGTACCTAGATTCTTGAGGCCTAGTTATAGTGAAGCCTTAGGCCATTCATGTTTTCAGTATAAGTGTTTATTTGAAACAAAACTTAGTGAAAGTCATTGTGATTAATCTTGCAATTGTGTTGTTTAACTCTTGCTTCCACAGGTTTCCTTCCCCGCTGTTCCCAACTCAAAACCCATTCCCCCACTTAGCCATTCTTTAACTCTGTGCTATATAACTAGTGGAGTTTGGAGCTTCCAAGAGGTGGACATGTTGGGAACATGCGCAAGCCCCGAGGATCTGGTCTCCTTGACAGAATAATGAGCCCACAAATTTGTAATATTCCTGGTTTGCGCTAGGTTCTCAATATGGCCCCATGGGACGATTTACTTCAGGTAGTTTACGCACCTCCAATTAGATGTAGTTGAATCTAAAAATATAGCAACCAATCTAGCAGAAAGGGTGGATCAGTTACAAAACAGAGTGGGAAAGATGGATCAAAGTACTTTGGGTGCGGGTGGGCTTAATCCTTCAACTAACATTTCACTCTCAGTTCCCACACCCATTCCTTTGGCTCCCCAAGAAAGGTTTTCAGGTGATCCTCAGAATGCACAAACCTTTTTGACTCAAGTAGAATTGCATTTAACATGTCGACCAAACACCTTCCCCGATGCCCAATTCAGGGTGGCCTTCCTGCTATCCTATTTGCTTAAAGACAGTCCCCTGCTTCATGACTGGAGAAACTTTGTCCGGGAATTTGAAAGAGTGTTTGATCGAAGAACAGTTACTTTATACGCAGACCGAGAACTGTTAGAATTGCGACAAGGCAATAAAGACCCAGTTTCTTATTTGGCTAGTTTTAATCGGCTGGTAGCAGAAACATCCTGACCTGAAGAAAAGCAAGCAGCCCTGTTCTATCAAGGACTCAAAGATGAGCTAAAAGACATTCTTGCTCAGATCGATCTTCAACCCACGGATTGTCAAGATCTGATAAATCTTGTTTTGAAACTAGACCATCGTCTTGCGGAACGACAGGGAACACGCAAAAAGACTGAGAACAATTCCTGGCGTGTTCATGAGTACAGAGACCAGTCATGAACCAATGGAAATTGGGACCATCAGGCGATCTTTAACGAAAGAAAATTAAGATCTATGTAGAAAAGAAGGACAGTGTCTGTACTGTGGTTGAAAGGGCCATTTCGCCAGAGAATGTCCCGCAAAACCCAAAAGACAAACAAACCCCTACCAAGAAGGTTGTAGCAAATGCACAGATCAAGCAGAAAAACCAGAACCCAAAGTGTACAGAAGGATTGCTCTTGGGTGTAACTGTGGAACCTTCACAAGATGGTAGAAAAATGATCCCTAATCTTCAGGGTGCATTTCAGGCCAAAAGATCAAGGTGAGATAAATTGCTAGTAAAATATGGATATCCTATGCCTATGATAAAAATAGCAAGAATAAAAATTCTAAAATATTGTTCTAGAAAAATATGAAAAGCTACAAAATATTTAACACACAAATAGAGATTACCCAAATACCGAGTTAAGGTTAGATTTATCTAGCGGCAAAAACTAAATAAAGTGTAAAAACATGGATAATATACTTTCAAAATATTACGTTATTAAATAAAAAATATATTTTATATTTTTAAATTTTGCAATAATTAAAACAAATATGTCATATTGTTAAACTTAGATTATTATCTAATTATTCTTCAAACTATTTTTATTCTTAATTAGAAATAATCAAAAATAATGTAACTTTTTACATTAAATGATTTACTTTACAAAACCTGGATACCTATAAACAATAATTTGTGTACATCTATTTGCAAGATTAATATAATATTATTAATATGTATTATATGGAATATATATCAATATCTTATAAATAAAGAATACATCTAGTTTAACCTGTTCTGTGCCTTGGACGAGATGATCTCGTCCAAGGCTACAGTTCCCCTGTGCCTTGGACGAGATCATCTCGTCCATGGCACAGGGGAACTTGGGGGCGCGCTAGCGCGCCCCCGTGCACCCCCCTTCCCCCCCCAGGCGGGGATGGAAGGGGAAGACCTTCCCCTTCCACCCCCGCCCCCCCCCACGGCAATCCGATGACGTCAGCGCGCGCTCAGCGCGCTGACGTCATCGAGTGTTGCCGGCGCGCTGGAAGCCATTTGCTTCCAGCGCGTCTTCGGAGCAGGAGCTCTAAGGTGAGTCCTCTCCGTTTTTGGGGGGCGGGGGGTTTGAGAAAACAGACATGGGGGGAAAGGAAAGGGTTTTTCCTTTCCCCCTGTGTCTGTTTTCTCAAGATTCCTGCTCCACGATCGCGGGCAGGGCCCGCGATCGTGGAGCAGGAATCTCCACTAGCCACCAGGGATTTTCTGTTTGACTAAATTTGGGGGCGACCCCTTGGGCAAGGGTCGCCCCCCCCGGGGGCAATTTTTATTTGGATTTCGCCCCCCCCCCTGGGGGCAGATCGGCCGTTTTTTCGGCGGATCTGCTCCCAGGGGGGGGCGAAAACCACTAGACACCAGGGATGTATTGTTTTATGTTTGTTTTTGGGGGCGACCCCTTGGGCAAGGGTCGCCCCCCCCGGGGGCAATTTTTATTTGTATTTCGCCCCCCCCTGGGGGCAGATCGGCCGTTTTTTCGGCGGATCTGCCCCCAGGGGGGGGCGAAAACCACTAGACACCAGGGATATCGTTTTTTGTGTGTGTTTTTGGGGGCGACCCCTTGGGCAAGGGTCGCCCCCCCCCGGGGGCAATTTTTATTTGTATTTCGCCCCCCCCTGGGGGCAGATTCGCCGATTTTTCGGCGGATCTGCCCCCAGGGGGGGGCGAAAACCACTAGACACCAGGGATATATTTTTTTATGTTTGTTTTTGGGGGCGACCCCTTGGGCAAGGGTCGCCCCCCCCCCTGGGGCAATTTTTATTTGTATTTCGCCCCCCCCTGGGGGCAGATCGGCCGTTTTTTCGGCGGATCTGCCCCCAGGGGGGGGCGAAAACCACTAGACACCAGGGATATCGTTTTTTGTGTGTGTTTTTGGGGGCGACCCCTTGGGGAAGGGTCGCCCCCTGAAAGGGGGCACAGAGGTGTTGCCCATTTCTGCCCCCCTTGGGGTCCGATTGGCCAATTCTTTTACGCCCATCTACCCCGAGGGGGGCAGGATCCACTTAGGTACCAGGGACAACTTCTAAGTTCTTGGTGGTGGGGTGTTTGTCAACTGGCAAAGTATTTGTATTTGTGATTATAACAATTTATTTCTTCTTTTTCTTCTAGTTCAACGCTTTTGCTTCCTTTGCTGTGGATCTTTGAGGTTTTGGCAGTAGTTGTCCAGTGGTTTGCATAGTTGCATGTTTTAGGTAAGTGAACGCAATTTACTCCAAAGGAGTATTGTTGACATGTTTGTAGGTGGTGTACTAAATGCAGTATTGTGTGTTTGACATTGTCCTTAGATTTGAGCACAGTGGTGTTTGTGTTGTCATATGTCTAAATTGCTTTTTTCTTTTTTCTTTTTAGTGGGATATCATTGGTGATTGCAGAGTAGTTGCTTGGTGAGTAGCTATTTCAGGCAACTGTGTGGTATAGTTTTTTGTAGTACATAACTCTTTGTGATAAAGCTACACTTTGTTCATTACTTATTTTAGTGCTAGTTGTTGTTGGCAATCCATTTGTTGTTAGGATCATGGCTAGCCGCAAAGTGACCGCTCAGCAGGTTGTTCGCATGCTCTTTGAGTCGTCTTCAGACCATGATTACGACACTGACTCTGCATCTGAGGCAGAGGAGGAAGCAGGAGATTCTGGAAGTGAGTTTTCTGTCCAAGAGCATTCTTCTGATGAGGAAGCTACTCTCAGTGCAGATGAAGGGCCTGTGTTAGAGGAGGACATTGATGTGCCAAGAGTGCAGCAGCCTGGGGCTGCAGGGTTTCCCATTGGAAGACCTGACACCTGGATTGCCCCAAACATGGAGCAGCCACAGTTACCTGCATTTACTGGTCTCCCAGGGTGTAGAGTTAATACGGAAAACTTTCTGCCTGTCCAATTCTTTCACTTGTTTATGGACGATGTATTTTTGGAAGAGATTGTGGAGCAGACAAATGTGTATGCAGAGCAATATTTGCGGGACAACGCTGCCAGACTTAAGCCTCAGTCTAGAGCTACTCATTGGGTTCCCACATATCTGGAAGAGATGAAAAGGTTTTTAGGTTTGACTTTTTTGATGGGGTTGATCAGGAAGCCGTCACTGGCTTCTTATTGGTCTACTAGTCCCTTGATGGCAACTGCTATATTTCCTGCAACTATGACACGTAATCGGTATTTGCTTCTTCTTCGTATGCTGCATTTTGTAGACAATGCTTTAGCCTTGCCACGAGATCACCCTGATTGTGACCGCCTTTTTAAGATTAGGCCTGTCCTTGATCATTTTGTGGATCGGTTTTCAGAGGTCTATGTTCCAGGCAAAGAGATAAGTGTGGACGAATCTTTGGTCCTTTTCAAGGGGCGTTTAGTTTTTAAGCAGTACATCCCTAGTAAGAGGGCACGGTATGGGATTAAATTGTATCTGCTGTCAGAAAGCAGTACAGGATATGTTTATAATTTCCGGGTCTACACTGGTAGGGATTCCAGTATTGACCCTCCTGGTTGTCCGGCCACTTTTGGAGTTAGCGGAAAAATTGTGTGGGAACTTGCTAGACGGCTGTTTAACAAAGGTCACCATTTGTACGTAGATAATTTCTACACTGGAGTGCAGTTGTTCAAGGAGTTGTTTAGGGTGGACACTGTTGCTTGTGGCACAATCCGTTCTAACTGCAAAGGCTATCCAAGGGAGCTTGTCTGTAAAAAACTTGAGAGGGGACAGTGCAGTGCCTTGCGGAATAATGAGCTGTTAGCTATGAAATTTTCAGACAGGAGGGATGTGTACATGCTATCGACCATCCACGATGAGAGTACTTCCCCTGTGGCTGTTTGGGGTCAGGTTGCGGAAGTGCGCAAACCTGCGTGCATTTTGGACTACAATAGGCACATGGGTGGTGTTGATAGAGTAGATCAGAGGTTGGAACCTTACACTGCTCTTCGTAAGTCGTATGTGTGGTATAAAAAGTTGGCCCTACATTTATTTCATTTGGCAACTTTTAATGCCTTTATTGTATACAAGGATTGTTCACCTGAGTCAAGGATGACTTTTGTTAAATTTCAGGAGTCGGTGATAGAAAGCCTTATTGTGGTGGAACCGGCAAGAGTTCCTAGAGTAGAAGTGGTGGAGGATGTGGCTAGATTGAAAGATCGGAACTTTCCAGATCACATTCCTCCCACTCCCAAAAAAGACATGCCCACAAAGAAATGTAGAGTATGTGCCCGGAGATCAATCCGGAGGGAGAGCCGGATGTACTGCCCCGAATGCCCTTCAAAGCCTGGGCTGTGTGTGCCCAGCTGTTTTAGAAGTTACCACACAAGGAAAAACTTTTGGGAAATACCGTGAGCGTAAGCTGTCTGTTTTATATTTTCATATGTTTCACGGTTGGCATCTGTCGTGTATTTAGTTTGAGGTTTTGTGTTTGTAGTTTAGTGCCTATTTTATAATTAGTAGTTTATTTGTTGTTTATAAATTAAAAAAAGTGATTGCGGTGTGCGTGGGGTGGCGCTTGGCTGGCGGTGTGCGTGGGGTGGCGCTTGGCTGGCGGTGTGCGTGGGGTGGCGCTTGGCTGGCGGTGCCAGCCAAACGGCAGTCCACTCTCCCATCAGCTGGTGTGATTCTTGTATCAGGCATGTGGGCGTATGTAAGTGATGGGCCCTTGAGTGGCGCGGTCTGTCGATGTGAGTGTTGTAATGTGCTGGGCCCGTGGCTGGCGGTGTGAATGGTCTTGTGCGTGTCATGTATGAAAGGTGTGTGAATGGACTGTAAAGCGGTTGGTGCCTTGTCGCGGCTTTACAGCTCACGAGCTGTGAGTCATTGGTTCACTTTTTTGCCTTTCAGTTATTAGCAGTGCATTTCATTTTTGTGAAATCTCTTGTTAATAAAATTTGATCCACTGAACCATCACTCACCCTCGTGCCAAATCCAACCAGTATGTGTTGTAAAAAATGACAAAACCTGCTCTGCTGTAATCAGGCGTCGCAGCACACCTGTGACACGCTAGGTGCCTCGGGTGGGACCCCGATGATGAAGCATGCCACCAACTTGGTTGGTGGGTGAGGGGTCTTCTTCACATAACCTAAGTGTGTTTCTTTTCACTATTTTAGTGTTTGGCACATCACGGACGTATGTGCACACATCAAAATGATATATTGCAAAAATACCTCTCCCTTCTATCTCTTCAGGTTTTGGGCCTTATTCTGTTGCAGGCACCTGGCCCACCCACACAAGTGAGGTATCATTTTTATCGGGAGACTTGGGGGAATGGTGGGTGGAAGGAAATTTGTGGCTCCTCTCAGATTCCAGAACTTTCTGCCACAGAAATGAGAGGAAAAAGTGTTTTTTTGGCCAAATTTTGAGGTTTGCAAAGGATTCTGGGTAACAAAACCTGGTCCGAGCCCCGCAAGTCACCCCTCCTTGGATTCCCCTAGGTCTCTAGTTTTCAGAAATGCACAGGTTTGGTAGGTTTCCCTAGGTGCCGGCTGAGCTACAGGCCAAAATCCACAGGTAGGCACTGTTTTCTTCAAAAATTTTGGTTGTGTCCACGTTGCGCTTTGGGGCGTTTCCTGTCGCGGGCGCTAGGCCTACCCACGCAAGTGAGGTATCATTTTTATCGGGAGACGTGGGGGAACGCTGGGTGGAAGGAAATTTGTGGCTCCTCTCAGATTCCAGAACTTTCTGCCACAGAAATGTGAGGAACATGTGTTTTTTTAGCCAATTTTTTAGGTTTGCAAAGGATTCTGGGTAACAGAACCAGGTCCGAGCCCCGCCAGTCACCCCTCCTTGGATTCCCCTAGGTCTCTAGTTTTCAGAAATGTACAGGTTTGGTAGGTTTCCCTAGGTGGCGGCTGAGCTAGAGGCCAAAATCTACAGGTAGTCACTTTGCTAAAAACAGCTCTGTTTTCTGTGATATGTCCACGTTGTGTTTTGGGGCATATCCTGTCGCGGGCGCTAGGCCTACCCACGCAAGTGAGGTATCATTTTTATCGGGAGACGTGGGGGAACGCTGGGTGGAAGGAAATTTGTGGCTCCTCTCAGATTCCAGAACTTTCTGCCACAGAAATGTGAGGAACATGTGTTTTTTTAGCCAATTTTTTAGGTTTGCAAAGGATTCTGGGTAACAGAACCAGATCCGAGCCCCGCCAGTCACCCCTCCTTGGATTCCCCTAGGTCTCTAGTTTTCAGAAATGTACAGGTTTGGTAGGTTTCCCTAGGTGGCGGCTGAGCTAGAGGCCAAAATCTACAGGTAGTCACTTTGCTAAAAACAGCTCTGTTTTCTGTGATATGTCCACGTTGTGTTTTGGGGCATATCTTGTCGCGGGCGCTAGGCCTACCCACGCAAGTGAGGTATCATTTTTATCGGGAGACGTGGGGGAACGCTGGGTGGAAGGAAATTTGTGGCTCCTCTCAGATTCCAGAACTTTCTGCAACAGAAATGTGAGGAACATGTGTTTTTTTAGCCAATTTTTTAGGTTTGCAAAGGATTCTGGGTAACAGAACCAGGTCCGAGCCCCGCCAGTCACCCCACCTTGGATTCCCCATGGTCTCTAGTTTTCAGAAATGTACAGGTTTGGTAGGTTTCCCTAGGTGGCGGCTGAGCTAGAGGCCAAAATCTACAGGTAGTCACTTTGCTAAAAACAGCTCTGTTTTCTGTGATATGTCCACGTTGTGTTTTGGGGCATATCCTGTCGCGGGCGCTAGGCCTACCCACGCAAGTGAGGTATCATTTTTATCGGGAGACGTGGGGGAACGCTGGGTGGAAGGAAATTTGTGTCTCCTCTCAGATTCCAGAACTTTCTGCCACAGAAATGTGAGGAACATGTGTTTTTTTAGCCAATTTTTTAGGTTTGCAAAGGATTCTGGGTAACAGAACCAGGTCCGAGCCCCGCCAGTCACCCCTCCTTGGATTCCCCTAGGTCTCTAGTTTTCAGAAATGTACAGGTTTGGTAGGTTTCCCTAGGTGGCGGCTGAGCTAGAGGCCAAAATCTACAGGTAGTCACTTTGCTAAAAACAGCTCTGTTTTCTGTGATATGTCCACGTTGTGTTTTGGGGCATATCTTGTCGCGGGCGCTAGGCCTATCCACGCAAGTGAGGTATCATTTTTATCGGGAGACGTGGGGGAACGCTGGGTGGAAGGAAATTTGTGGCTCCTCTCAGATTCCAGAACTTTCTGCAACAGAAATGTGAGGAACATGTGTTTTTTTAGCCAATTTTTTAGGTTTGCAAAGGATTCTGGGTAACAGAACCAGGTCCGAGCCCCGCCAGTCACCCCACCTTGGATTCCCCATGGTCTCTAGTTTTCAGAAATGTACAGGTTTGGTGGGTTTCCCTAGGTGGCGGCTGAGCTAGAGGCCAAAATCTACAGGTAGTCACTTTGCTAAAAACAGCTCTGTTTTCTGTGATATGTCCACGTTGTGTTTTGGGGCATATCCTGTCGCGGGCGCTAGGCCTACCCATGCAAGTGAGGTATCATTTTTATCGGGAGACGTGGGGGAACGCTGGGTGGAAGGAAATTTGTGGCTCCTCTCAGATTCCAGAACTTTCTGCCACAGAAATGTGAGGAACATGTGTTTTTTTAGCCAATTTTTGAGGTTTGCAAAGGATTCTGGGTAACAGAACCAGGTCCGAGCCCCGCCAGTCACCCCTCCTTGGATTCCCCTAGGTCTCTAGTTTTCAGAAATGTACAGGTTTGGTAGGTTTCCCTAGGTGGCGGCTGAGCTAGAGGCCAAAATCTACAGGTAGTCACTTTGCTAAAAACAGCTCTGTTTTCTGTGATATGTCCACGTTGTGTTTTGGGGCATATCCTGTCGCGGGCGCTAGGCCTACCCACGCAAGTGAGGTATCATTTTTATCGGGAGACGTGGGGGAACGCTGGGTGGAAGGAAATTTGTGGCTCCTCTCAGATTCCAGAACTTTCTGCCACAGAAATGTGAGGAACATGTGTTTTTTTAGCCAATTTTTTAGGTTTGCAAAGGATTCTGGGTAACAGAACCAGGTCCGAGCCCCGCCAGTCACCCCTCCTTGGATTCCCCTAGGTCTCTAGTTTTCAGAAATGTACAGGTTTGGTAGGTTTCCCTAGGTGGCGGCTGAGCTAGAGGCCAAAATCTACAGGTAGTCACTTTGCTAAAAACAGCTCTGTTTTCTGTGATATGTCCACGTTGTGTTTTGGGGCATATCTTGTCGCGGGCGCTAGGCCTACCCACGCAAGTGAGGTATCATTTTTATCGGGAGACGTGGGGGAACGCTGGGTGGAAGGAAATTTGTGGCTCCTCTCAGATTCCAGAACTTTCTGCAACAGAAATGTGAGGAACATGTGTTTTTTTAGCCAATTTTTTAGGTTTGCAAAGGATTCTGGGTAACAGAACCAGGTCCGAGCCCCGCCAGTCACCCCTCCTTGGATTCCCCTAGGTCTCTAGTTTTCAGAAATGTACAGGTTTGGTAGGTTTCCCTAGGTGGCGGCTGAGCTAGAGGCCAAAATCTACAGGTAGTCACTTTGCTAAAAACAGCTCTGTTTTCTGTGATATGTCCACGTTGTGTTTTGGGGCATATCCTGTCGCGGGCGCTAGGCCTACCCACACAAGTGAGGTATCGTTTTTATCGGGAGACGTGGGGGAACGCTGGGTGGAAGGAAATTTGTGGCTCCTCTCAGATTCCAGAACTTTCTGCCACAGAAATGTGTGGAACATGTGTTTTTTTAGCTAAATTTTGAGGTTTGCAAAGGATTCTGGGTAACAGAACCTGGTCCGAGCTACACAAGTCACCCCTCCTTGGATTCCCCTAGGTCTCTAGTTTTCAGAAATGCACAGGTTTGGTAGGTTTCCCTAGGTGGCGGCTGAGCTAGAGGCCAAAATCTACAGGTAGTCACTTTGCTAAAAACAGCTCTGTTTTCTGTGATGTGTCCACGTTGTGTTTTGGGGCATATCCTGTCGCGAGCGCTAGGCCTACCCACACAAGTGAGGTACCATTTTTATCGGGAGACTTGGGGGAACATAGATTAGCAAAACAAGTACTATTGCCCCTTGTCTTTCTCTACATTTTTTCCTTCCAAATATAGGAGTGTGTGTAAAAAAGACATCTATTTGAGAAATTCCCTGTAATTCACGTGCTACTATGGTCACCCCGGAATTCAGAGATGTGCAAATAACCACTGCTCCTCAACACCTTATCTTGTGCCCTTTTTGGAAATGCAAAGGTTTTCTTGATAGCAATTTTTTACTCCTTATATTTCAGCAAATGAATTGCTGTATACCCGGTATAGAATGAAAACGCACTGCAGGGTGCAGCTCATTTATTGGCTCTGGGTTCCTCGGGTTCTTGATGAACCTACAAACCCTATATATCCCCGCAACCAGAGGAGTCCAGCAGACATAACGGTATATTGCTTTCGATAATCTGACATTGCAGGGAAAAGTTACAGAGTAAAACGTAGAGAAAAATTTATGTTTTTTTCACCTCAATTTCAATATTTTTCTTTTTCAGCTGTTATTTTCTGTAGGAAACCCTTGTAGGATCTACACAAATGACCCCTTGCTGAATTCAGAATTTTGTCTACTTTTCAGAAATGTTTAGGTTTCTGGGATCCAGCATTGGTTTCATGACCATTCCTGTCACTGACTGGAAGGAGGCTGAAAGCACAAAAAATTGCACAAATGGGGTATGCCCCAGTAAAATGCCACAATTGTGTTGAAAAATTGGGTTTTCTGATTCAAGTCTGCCTGTTCCTGAAAGCTGGGAAGCTGCTGAGTTTAGCACCACAAACCCTTTGTTGATGCCATTTTCAGGGGAAAAACCACAAGCCTCCTTCTGCAGCCACTTTTTCCAATTTTTTTGAAAAAAACGAAAATTTCACTGTATTTTGGCCAATTTCTTGGCCTCCTTCAGGGGAACCCACAAAGTCTGGGTACCTTTAGAATCCCTAGGATGTTGGAAAAAAAGGACGCAAATTTGGCTTGGTTAGCTTATGTGGACAAAAAGTTATGAGGGCCTAAGCGCGAACTGCCCCGAATAGGCAAAAAAAGGCCTGGCACAGGAGGGGGAAAAGGCCTGGCAGCGAAGGGGTTAACACAATTACTTCATTTTCAAAATGTAGTATTACATTTTTAACAAATAATAAAAATTGGTTTATTTGAATAAACTGTAAACAAAATGTACCTTTTAGAAAAATCTAATCAGTCCCATTTACAAAACATATATTCTATTGTTGTTAAAAAAAATTAAACAATATTTTTAAAAAAATAACAAAATAATTAAAATTTGTTTGAAAAAACTTGAGAAAACATCCACCCAAGCCCCCTATAAAATCCAACATACAAAATATCCATCAATATCCCTAATGTATTTAAAGTAGGAAATAAAAAAGTTAAAATAATATTAAAAATATCAATAACTCAAATGAAATTTAAAATTGTTCTTGTAAAACACTGCCCATGCAAACCCCTTGTAAAACCTAAAATCCTAAAAATAAATATCATTAAACTTAAAGTACATACTCCAAAAAGTACCACAATCCATTTAAGAAATGAATTTAAAACACTACACACCCACAACCCATGCAACAACCTGAAAATTGTCACAAATACAAATTTAACTAAAATTATAGTATTAAAAAAGTAAACTAGAATTTTTGGGAAAATTCCTAAATAAAAGAAAAAGGAAATACATTAAAGATTATTTTAAAAACCAATTATAAAATAAATCAAACTGTATTAACGTAAATAGCAACAAAACAATATTAGAAAACACAATTTTAAAGTAATAGAATTTTTAAGATTCAACATTATTCTTAAAAAAAAAAATTCAATTGATATTCACAACGTTAATGGTGCCATTGATATTATGACTTTGACATCTAGTACCATCAATTCTGCTATTGATATTAACCCATTGCATGCGTTGGGCGGCAGGGAGCCATCCAATTCTGCAGTGCTCATGTGTGTCGAACGGCTCCCGGCCATTCACACATAGTTCTAGCACTAGAAATCCCTCTAGTGTGGGCAGCAGAGGGATTTCTTTCAATATTTCCAGCCTTGGGTGCTGAGGAAGAGCTTCGCCAGCAACCAAGGCTGAAAATATCCCCACCCTGTAATGACAGTCGCTGAGCTCTGTGCACCAACATAATTACAGAGAAAATTAAAGTAAAATTAGGCGATTGGCTCATTTGCTTTCATTTTCATTGGTGCTCAGGGGCATATCTCAGCCCCCTGAGCACTGATTTCAATGGGAGATTTTTGTTGGAAAAGGGAGAGTCCCGGCCTTTCCAAGGGTACCTTTCCCTATTGGATCCCTGCCTGGGGATCACCTAAGGAGGGTGATCCCCAAGCACAGATCCATACCACGAGACCACCAGGGAGGGTGAAGTGGCCCCTCGGGCAAAGACATTTGCTCCCTCTTAGATTTTTTTAATGAATTCAGTTGTTCTGCCTCCTCCCCCTCAGGTGGCAGATGGAGTAATTGCACCAGTGGGGACAGAAAGTTCACTAGCCACCAGGGCCTATTTTTATTTATTTTAGAAAGGCTAGGGCTGTCCAGAATAGGCAAGGCAAAGCCCCCACCCCCTAAAATAAGCAGTCTTTCTGCCCCCGGGGAGAATGGGGGTTATTATTCGCATTCTGCCCCTCCAGGGGGCAGAAAGCCCACTAGCCACCATGAACCTTTTATTATAAACCCACCCCCCAAAAATAGGCACAGTCTTTCTGCCCCCCCACGGGGCAGATGAGGGTTACTACCCCCAATCTGCCTAGCAGGGGTGGGGTGCAGAAAGCTCACTAGGCACCAGGGTGAGATTTGCCGAAGGAGGCGTCGGAACTCCAAATTCTGTTCGTTTTCAAGAATTAGATCTTTTATATTTACTGTGGCATTTATGCCTGAAGAATTTTGCTCTCTATACGATTTGCCTTGAGAAAGCCCTGGCCCATTCGCAGTGTGGGGCGAAACACGTGTTGGCTGAAACTCCGTTGAACTTTGAAATTTCATTTTGGAATATACCACTTTTTCTCAGGCTGAAACTTTGTTGAACTTTGCAATTCAGTTTTGGAACACACCACCTTTTCTCAAATCAAAGCATGCCAAATTGGAGGCTGAAACTTTGCTGAACTTTGAAACCTAAATATTGGATCATATCACTTCTCCTAAAATAAAAGTGTGCTGAATTGGACCTAAGTGACTTAGCTTGTATATTTTCTTCCTAACAAAAAGATATCTTAATTGTGGGATCTTACCAATCAGTTAGTAGTGGGGCTGTCCGGAATAGGCAAGGCAAAGCCCCCACCCCCTAAAATAAGCAGTCTTTCTGCCCCCCGGGGGAGAATGGGGGTTATTATTCGCATTCTGCCCCTCCAGGGGGCAGAAAGCCCACTAGCCACCATGAACCTTTTATTATAAACCCACCCCCCAAAAATAGGCACAGTCTTTCTGCCCCCCCCACGGGGCAGATGAGGGTTACTACCCCCAATCTGCCTAGCAGGGGTGGGGTGCAGAAAGCTCACTAGGCACCAGGGTGAGATTTGCCGAAGGACGCGTCGGAACTCCAAATTCTGTTAGTATTCAAGAATTAGATCTTTTATATTTACTGTGGCATTTATGCCTGAAGAATTTTGCTCTCTATACGATTTGCCTTGAGAAAGCCCTGGCCCATTCGCAGTGTGGGGCGAAACACGTGTTGGCTGAAACTCCGTTGAACTTTGAAATTTCATTTTGGAATATACCACTTTTTTTCAGGCTGAAACTTTGTTGAACTTTGCAATTCAGTTTTGGAACACACCACCTTTTCTCAAATCAAAGCATGCCAAATTGGAGGCTGAAACTTTGCTGAACTTTGAAACCTAAATATTGGATCATATCACTTCTCCTAAAATAAAAGTGTGCTGAATTGGACCTAAGTGACTTAGCTTGTATATTTTCTTCCTAACAAAAAGATATCTTAATTGTGGGATCTTACCAATCAGTTAGTAGTGGGGCGGTCCGGAATAGGCAAGGCAAAGCCCCCACCCCCTAAAATAAGCAGTCTTTCTGCCCCCGGGGGAGAATGGGGGTTATTACTCGCATTCTGCCCCTCCAGGGGGCAGAAAGCCCACTAGCCACCATGAATTTTTTATTATAAACCCACCCCCCAAAAATAGGCACAGTCTTTCTGCCCCCCCCACGGGGCAGATGAGGGTTACTACCCGCAATCTGCCTAGCGGAGGGGGGGGTGCAGAAAGCTCACTAGGCACCAGGGCTTCTTTTTCTTTAGAAAAGTGTAGGACTCGGGTCTGCCCACCATGAGCATGGTCATGCCCCCATCCCATATAATGGGGACCAAAGTTTTTATGCCCCAGATTGGGTAGTTATCCCCAATCTACCCCCCAGGGGTGGAGAAAACTCACTAGACACCAGGGATTAATTTCTCCATGGCCATTTCTCCACCCCAAATAAAGATGGACACAGAATTTCTGCCCCTCTGGGGGCAGATGGAGGTAATTTCCCCCAATCAGCCCCCCTGAGGAGGGCAGACAGCCCACTAGATACCAGGGAATTTAAACAAATAATGGGCATGGTTATTCCCCCACCTCAACTGAAGTGGGCAACCGTTTTTCTGCCCCTCCCCCCAACCACGGACTAAAGCATCCCATTCCAATGGCATGCAAGAAATCATTTGACTCTTTAGGGTGTTGATTTTGCATATGCGCTAGGAGAGTTTGGCTAACTCCCAGTATTGTCCCAGTTTCAATGGTGAGTGGCTACACTTTTTGGACTAGGGTGAGCTGCCAACTGGAAAAACCTACTAGATTCAGACACTTCTGAAAACTAAATATCTTAAGAGTCCAGGGTGGTGTGCTTCACATGTATCCCACACCATTTTCTTATCCGCAATGCCCTGCAAACCTCCTACTTTGCCTGAAATCACACATTTTCCCTACATTTCTGTGATGGAAACTTCCAGAATCTGCAGGATTCCACAAAATTCCAACCACCCAGCATTGTCCTATCTGTACTGATAAAAACTCTGCCCCACTTGTGTGGGTGCCCAAAGCAGAGTCAGTCTAAAAACATAAGAAAAAACTGTCCTTTGGACCTGATTTAGTTCCCCTTCAATTTCTCTATGTTTTTGGCCCTTCCTTGTCTCAGGCACTTGGCCCACCTACATAAGTGAGGAATCATTTTTATCGGTAGACCAAAGGGAATTCTGAGTGGTAGGAAATTTGTGGCTCCCCTCAGATTCCAGAACTTTCCATCATACAAATGGGAGGAACATGTGTTTTTAGACAGATTTTGGGGTTTGCAAGGGATTCTGGGTAACAGAACCTGGTGAGAGCCACACTAGTCACCCCTTCCTGGATTCCCCTGGGTGTCTAGTTTAAAAAAATGGACAAGTTAGTTAGGTTTCCCTAGGTATCGGCTGAGCTACGGCCCAAAATCCACAGCTAGGCACATTGCAAAAAAAGGGTCAGTTTTGGGTGGAAAAATCAAGTCAGTTTTCAGTGAACAAATGTGATGTGTTCATGTTGCATTTTGGGCTGTTTCCAGTCGCAGGCCCTAGGCCTACCCCTACAAGTGAGGTACCATTTTTATTGAGAGACTTAGGGGTATACAGAATAGTAGAACACGTGTTATTACCAATTGTCTTTCTCTGCATTTGGACCTTCTAAATGTAAGCCAGTGAGTAAGAAAGGCGTCATTTTGAGAAATGTCCTCTAATTCACATGCTATTATGAGAACCCCTAAATTGAGAGATGTGCAAATAACCACTGCTTCTATAGTCCATATCTTGTGCCCATTTACCTTTATAATCCCCAGGATGTTGGAAAAAAGCACGCAAATTTGGCATAGATACCTTATGTGGACAAAAGATCATGCCTGAACCAGCCCAAATAACTAAAAAAAAAGCTTAGCATGAGGAGAAGGCCTAGCAGCGAAAGGGTTAAGGATCCACACTGCTTATGACACCCCAAAGGTGCTGATTAAGGGATAATATCTATTATTGGTCTCCCCAGGGGAGCTGAAATGTAAATTTTCAGTGGACGTTAAACTGGCAAAACCTTTTGTGTCTTAAATAAACATTCATGAGATCTCCTATACTTTTAGCTCTTTTGTGTTTTAGAATGGTTATTTGGGCTATATTGTTCCTATAGGAGAAGGGGTCAAAACTAATTTGCATATGGCTGGGTCCAAACTGGTGTAGCATGGTGGACAAAAGAATGATGGTCTGGAATGCTACCCTGACCGATTGCCGGTTGCTAGACAATTTGTAAGTATTCCTTACATCTCTTTTTGTGTGTTTGATGAACTTCCCTAAGTGGCAAGGGTATGTCCAGACGTGGGTCCCATGATCACTGTACCACTGGAACCAGCCTGCACTCCAATGACAAGCCCCAATCAGGCAAAAAATGATCTTGGGTTCCTTGTGTTCTTGTTCAGAGGGGACCTGGCCTGGCAGTTATGGCTGGACTGTCGAGTTGGTGCAGGATCGCCTGGTGGGCAAAAAGAATTATGGACTGGAATGCAATCCATAGCAATTGCTAATGATGAAACAACTTGCAAGAAGTCTCCTGTCATTGTTTGGGTGAATGTCATTATTGCCACGTATATACTACCCCACCCTGCATGTCCAATGCTGAATGGTTGATGTGTGAAGAAGATATGGAGGATTGCACACATGAGGCGGGCAGTCACAGACCAGGATTGGATTCTAACATAGTCTAATAACCCCTTCCAACACTAACCTCAAAATTACACAAGCAAGTGATCATAGATACTAAATTGGTGTTCAAACTACCTCTATGCTGGTTTTGATAAGTTACTCCCTAAAACATTAAGGCAAATGATGCAGTACCCTATCCGAAATATATTGGCTAAAATGTTACAGCTTTTACAGGCAGTGTATGAAACATGAAATACTAGACACATAGAGAATTGCTGCCTTGCGGCTAGGAAATATCATTAGCAATAACTGCTCCAAACTCAACATGAACTGGAACTCAAACAATGTTACATGTATTGTACATCGGGAAATAATTGTGTCCAGAGACATCATATTAGCATCTTAGAAGAAATATGCATTACATTCCCAAATACCATTTTTACATGCGTTAAAAACTAAACAAAATTTCCGTCAAAATTCATCAGTTTCATAATGCACCCCACTCAATCCATTCTAGCCTAGAAAGAAACTACCTGCATAGTCCAATCTGATTAATGATGCATCCTCTCAGTCTGTATAGCTTGTAATATAACTCACTTAGGGCCAGATGTAGGTAGGTAAAAAATAGCGACTCGCAAATTGCGAGTTTTTGCGACTCGCAATATGCGAGTCACTAACAGCGATGCAGGTAGAAAGTGCGAGGACAATTTGCGACTCGCACACGGAGTCGCACCGCAGATAGCGAGTCCGCTGTTTGCGAGGTCGCTTTTTGCGACCGCGCAAAAAACGGACTCGCAATTTGCGAGTGGGTGTCGGAAATAGCGACTGTGCTGAAAATTTAATGCAGGTGCTGCAGAACACTCTGGAAAACACTTCAGAACACTCTGGAAAACACTTCCTGGCACATGATGATGACATCACAGCCAGGAAGTTTACAAATACACCTGGGAGGAGGGAGGACCACACCCTTTTTAACTGCTGCACAGCTAACAAACAGAGCTCCAGCAACCATGGCTGACAATCCTAGGAAAAGGAAGCTAAAGTTTGCTGAGAAGGAGTTGGAGGTGATAACAGATGAGTGCTGTCAGCACCATGATGAGCTGTTTGGCAGGGCAGCCCTCACTGTGCCAGACACAGAAAAAAAAAGAATATGGCAGGAGATCCAAGACAAGGTCAACTCCCTGGGGGTCAGCCACCGGAGTGTGGAAGAGTTTAAGAAAAGGTGGTATGACCTGCGCTCCCGGACCAAGGAGAGGGTGGCAGAGCGGCCCCAGGAGATGAGAGGCACAGGAGGGGGACCATTGACGGTACCACCACCCACACCCCTGGAGGAAAGGGTAGAGGAGACCCTTGAGCCTGAGGCTGTCAGTGGAATGGGAGATCTGGACACCTCTGAGCCAGGACCATCACCGGTGAGTACCATGTGACATGCATGTACCCCCATCAATGCCATACCCCCACCCACCTTGTACACAGGGGCATGCACAACCAAGATAGCTCCATTTCAGAGTAGCAAACACCAGAATGATGCATTATGGGCAATGTAGTCAAGTAGGCAGTTCATAGGCAACAGTTTATTAGAATGTTGATAACAGATAGTTGACACTGACAGTGTGTTCCCTATGTCCCACTGGTCTCCCACAAGACACCCCCACCAGCCCAAGCAGCCAGGGGCCAATGGTCAGCCAGCACACACAGGAGACAACAGGACCAGCCACCACTGCTACCTGCACCACCAACACCATGCCCTCTCTGGAAACACCTGTTGCAACAGTGGTGTGCGAGCCTGCACCAGGTACAAGCCAGAGTATCACAGCAGAATATACAGGGCCTCCACCGCTGCGCAGGTGACGTAGGATGACAGCAGTAGAGCAGCAGGCAGAGTCAGGGCATGCCTCCACAACACCAACAGAGGCCCAACTGCTACGTGGTCAGCGCCTGCAAAACCAACAATTAAGGAGGATTAGTGGGGTATTGCAGCGCTTAGAAAGAAATCATGCCATCAGTATGCAGCAGGTGCAGTCGGAATTGCAGGTGATCGGCAACAAAACGGGTGACCTTGCACTGTCTATGCGCGAACTAGTGGCAGAACTGCTAACGCAGAGTGACAGTGCACGGCGCTGGGACCGCCTGCTGCTGCAACGCCTGAATAGGATGGCCTCCTCTATAGTTAGGCTGGCTGTCAACACAACTGGGCTGTCTAGGCGCACAGTCAGCCTTCAGGTGGACATGGGCCACTTTGCGGGTGATGTGGCACGGGGACTGGGCCGGATCAACCATGCAATAGACCTCATGGAGGCACGGCAGGTGGCCAGGGGCACAGGCAACACGCCACAGGACAGTGAGGAGGGCTCCACTGTCAGCAGTGTCTCTGCCAGTGACACCACGGTGCTACGTAGTGGAAGCACAAGGCAGAGCACTGCTGATCCACTTAGTACCAGCCAGGCTGGCCGAGCCCGCCGTAGGGTGTGAGCTCCACACTGTCCCTGGGGTTGGGGCACATGGGGGCTCATTCTGAGCCTGGCGGGCGGCGCCAAATGACCGCACCGCGGTCATAAGACCGCGGCGGCCATTCAGACATTTCCTCTGGGCCGGCGGGCGCTCTCCAAAAGAGTGCCCGCCGGCCCAGAGGAAATGCCCCTGCAACGAGGACGGCGGCTCAGAATTGAGCCGGCGTAGTTGCAGGGGTGCGACGGGTGCAGTTTGCACCCGTCGCGTATTTCAGTGTCTGCATTGCAGACACTGAAATACACAGTGGGGCCCTCTTACGGGGGCCCCTGCAGTGCCCATGCCATTGGCATGGGCACTGCATGGGCCCCCAGGGGCCCCGCTGCACCCCCTACCGCCATCCTTTTCCTGGCAGGAGACCCGCCAGGAACAGGATGGCGGTAGGGGGTGTCAGAATCCCCATGGCTGCGGAGCGCGCTCCGCAGCCATGGAGGATTCCCCCGAGCAGCGGGAAGTCGGCGGGAGACCGCCGACTTTCCGCTTCCGACCGCGGCACTCGTGGGAGCACCGCCGGCCTGTTGGCGGTGCTCCCGTGGGTCAGAATGACCCCCATGGTGTCAATGTGTCCCATGCCAGGTGGACTATTGAAGCCCCTGAACTGTTTCTCATGTACATAGTTTGGTTATTTGCACTTATTAAATCATTTGTTCTTTCCACTTAACACATGCACTCTTTGTTATATTGGTGAGTATGGTAGAAGTGTGCACGTACCTTCCAAAGTATTGGTTTGCAATGTGTTCCCGTCTCAGTCTGCCTTGATTTGCGATGCTCCTATCCCCATGATGGCGATGTGGTTGCTCTTGCTCTTCATCCTCAGAATCTGGGTCTTCAGGGGTGAGAGGTAGCTCACGTCGGGTGGCAATGTTGTGCAGGATAGCGCATGCAACAACTATTTTGAATGCCGTTATTGGGGTATACTGGAGGGCACCTCCACTTCGGTGGAGGCATCTCAACCTTGCTTTCAGCAGTCCGAAGGTACGTTTGATGATGTTCCTGGTCCTCTTATGTGCACTGTTGTATCGCCTCTCGCAATCATTGCTGGGTGTTAAGTACGGAGTCAGTATCCATGGAGGTAGAGCATATGCACTGTCACCTGTTGGGCACAAAACGTACACTGTTAGCAAGGCATGGGTGGTTTGCACATTGACCTGAGTGCATGTCTTCAAGGTGTATTCAGCTCTACCTAGGAGGTATCCGTCTCCAAAATCCCCACGTTCCAGGCGTTGGTGTATCCCACTGTGCCTAAAAATGTAGGAGTCATGGGTACTGCCTGGAAATTTGGCAACCATGTCAGTGATGATATAATGAGCGTCACATACCACCTGAATATTGAGTGAGTGGGTACACTTCCTATTGCAGAACAGATATTCCAGGTTTGCAGGAGGGCATATTTGGATATGTGTCCCGTCTACACACCCTATGACATGGGGGAAGTTGGCAATCCGGTAAAATTCCAACTTGGTACTGTTGATTTCTGCCTCATTCCTGGGTAGGTATATGTATAGGGACATGTGAGTGAGTAAGGCGTCTAGGAATGCCCTAAAGAACCGTGATAGTGCACTTTGGGATACCCCACCTGCCACAGCAATGACCCCCTGATAGCTACCCGAGGCCAAAAGGTGGAGGGAGCATAGCACTTGCACATGCGTAGGGATGGCGCAGCCGCGCACAGTCTGGGGTTCTAGCTGTGGTTTAAGTAATTCTATTAAATCTAGTATAGCTGCGCTGCTAAGTCTATATTTGTCATAAATTTCCTCCTCAGTTTGCTGGAAGAGTGTCTGCCTTGTTCTGTAAATCTTCGCCTGTCTCTGGCTTCTCCTCCTCCTCTGCTGTGCGGTGTGGGCTCTCCTCCTCACTGCTATCAGGTATATCTCCGCCATCTTGAGTAACCCAGATGCCTTCTGGGTCTCCTTTTATACTTTGGTAATGGTTACCACCTGCTCTGAGTTAGTGGTAAATTGATAGTGCAATATGGGCTTTTTGAGACTAGTCGCAATTTGCGAGTAGCTATTGCATATGGTTTGCGACTCGCAAATTGCGACTTCCTATTTGCGGGTCGCAAAATGGGGTCGCTAATTTTGCGAGTCGGTAACGGCTCGCATCGCATTTTGCGAGTCGGAAATTGGATTTTTGCATCCCATTTCCGATTTTGCGGGGTCACAAATAGCTAATCGGGCCATTTGCGACTCGCAAAAGTTTGCTACATCTGGCCCTTAAGGCCTATTTTACTGGAGCTTCTTGAAACAATTGCATCCATCATATGCATTCTGCAGCACTCATAGAAAGTGGAAAATACCTTTGGGAATTGTTTTTGGCCAGGAAGGTGCTCGTTCCTGCACAAAAACAATCCTGCCTACAACAGAGGCACCCTTACACCATGCCACAAGAGTGCCTGCATTGGCACTAGGCAGCCAAAAGTGGGCAAGTGCAAGAAAAGGACAGGAATTCCTGCCCTTTCAAACAGCACAGAGCAGCAGGATGGCTTGATGTGTTCCGCTGTGTGAAACTATGGTAAATCTGGGCCCTGGTGTCTAGTTGTTCTTTCTGCCATTGTGTGATGGGAAAATTGAGAGTAAATCCACCCCTAATTATGCTTTCCCAGGGGAAAGGACTGCTGGTTGCAACATCGGTGGTCAGGGAGAATGGGCTGTAACTACAAGTTGGGAAAGACGGTTCCCCAATCCCACCATTTCATCAATATTACATTAAATTTCCCTAGTGTCTAGTGGGAATTTCTGCTTCCTCCAGCAGGTAAACTGCAGATAAATCTCCTGCATGACCTCTCAATGGAGAAAAAGGTTGGTGGTATTATTGTCAGTAAAGCGGGCTTAGTAGATGTGAGAGAAAGGCTTCCACTTCATTTGTGAACCTTACTTTTCTTTTACTTTGATGTCCCCAGTGAGTAGTGGTGTTTCCTGCCCCCCTGAGTGAAATCTTTGGCGCGAACACCCACATTCTACCAGGGGCCCATAAATGCAGTGTTATGGGAGGAAGGGGATGGTGTGCAGCCTGATGCCAGGATGCCAGGAGAAGCCAGCACCCATCCCATGCCATCAATTTTATTTTATTTTTTATATTTTTTGTGATAAGTTGAACTGTCTCCTCTATGTGGTGGGCTGACTGGAGGTAGATCCCTAAATTTGCCTCCTAAAATTCTTATTGAAATGCCTGGTATATAGAGGTGTTTCTGCCCCAGATTGGTCAGATAGTGGGAAATCACCAGTCAACACTTTGCGAGACTGTAAGGCTGACACTATTATAATAGCAAGGAAAGATATGCCCCATCCCATGGGATGAGCTCTTTCATGATGATTATCCCTTGCTATCTAAGGGTAAGCCTTGCTACAAGGCTGGATCTATTGTTTTTGGGGGCACCAAGACCCATGCCGCATGGGCTGTTCACTGTGAAAAAATATTCCTGAGGTCTTGTTGATGCATTCCTGAATTACAATCCTTTTGCATTTCTAAAGCAAGAATCTAGTCAGAAGATACATCCATGAAAAGGAGCAAGTCTCCCCTTTCGAACAACAATTCTCTAACTAAAATTGAAGCTTTTGGGCCAGAATTATACCTCCAGAGCCACTGGTGCATGAGTGTGTTTTCACACGATGCAGTGGCTTCCTCAATGTTCTGTTTTGTGATGTCAGCATGCTGCCCGATTTGTGAAGGGTATCCCAATGCTGCATGGCAATTGATGTGCTTCGCTTCTCGTACTCAGAATCAGAAGGATGCCAACTGATATACTGTGAAGGACTTGGAAGTCATATTCTCCAAACTAGTGGTGTTAACCAGGGTATGTAGACATATTTACCAAGATAGTGAAGCAAATTAAAGTGTTAGAAACCTGACAAGCCCATTAAGATTCTGAAATCAAAAGCAGATTAACGTTTTTTACCTTAAATGACACACCCAGGCACATCTAGAGGCCCTATTGTCTCAGATGACATAGGACCATTCGGATTCTTCAGATCACGTTTACCAAACTTCAGCTTAATGCAATTGCTGATGCTCGTTGAAGATGCACACACTTTGCAAAAGCCAATTCCACGAGGCCTCATGGGCTTTACTCTTGGAAATGAAAGAAACATAAATAGGAGAAAAGTAATGTAAATTCAAGCTTATTTTATTATCGTCATATTTGTTTATTTCGGAAACAATGGCCGTATTTACATGCCCCTAGCGCCACTGGAGTGTCACTTTTCACCCATGCAACACCCATTGATTTTTTACACTGCCCCTGATTTACAAGGAAACATGTTGGAAAGTGGATTATTGGTAAGGACAGGTAAGTACCTACACATGGCAATATGCCACAAACCCCCACTAGGTCCAGTCAGGGTCTCAATAAATTAATACCAGCTTAACCCTTTGTAGCTTGGCAGTAAGCAGTTAGGCTTAACTTAGGAGACAGGTTTGTAAAGCAAAGAGGGGCTTGCAAGAGGTGTTGCTGTGGGCGTTCCACCTCAACACTCATTGCTTTTTGACACTGCCCCAGATTTACAAGGAAACGTACATCTGAGGCAGCGCCAAAAACAATGCTCTCTTCTTCGGTGAAGTCTTTGATAGCCCTGAGGCCTCAGAACATGAGGAAAGCTCAATCCAAGCCCTTGGAGAGGACTTGAGGAGGAAGGCAGAATCCTTCCAGCAGAGTCAGGGGTCAGCAAGCAGCAGGGCAACAATAAGGCCAGCAGTTCTTCCAGCAAAGCATTCCAGATGAGTCCTTTGGGCAGCCAGGCAGTCCCTCTGACAGAGTCCAGTTACAGGTCGAGAAGTGTCTTGGCTCATGGAGATATTCCCAAAAATGCCTTTTAAGTGGAGGAAACGTCAAAGAGTGGTTTTGAAGTACACAAGTTCCCCTTTCAACCCAGTCCTGTCTGCCAGGAGCAATGTTGGGGGTTAGCAGTCCTTTATGTGAGGGCAGGACACTGGCCTTTGGAGGATAAGAGAGAGCCTGGCAATGGTAGACCTGAGACATGGTTAAGGGGCTACTTATGTGGGTGGCACAATCAGTAGTGCTGACCCACTAATCACATTTAATATACAGGCCCCAGGCCCTTCTAGTGCACTTTTCTAGGGACTTATAGATAAATTAAATTGCCAATTGGGTATGAGCCATTGTTACCATGTTTTAAGGAGAGAGCACATGCACATTAGCACTGGTTACCAGTGGTAAAATACCCAAGGTCCTAAAGACAACAAAAATGAGGTCAGAAAAAGAGAAAGCAAAAGGTTTGGGGTGACCCTTCAGAGAGGACTACTTATCAACACCCACTATAATTATGATGTCTCCTAGGCATGCGTCCAATGACAAATATCAAAGCTTAAAAGCAAATTGCCAATTGGGTATGAGCCATTGTTACCATGTTTTAAGGAGAGAGCACATGCACATTAGCACTGGTTACCAGTGGTAAAATACCCAAGGTCCTAAAGCCAACAAAAATGAGGTCAGAAAAAGAGAAAGCAAAAGGTTTAGGGTGACCCTTCAGAGAGGACCACTTATCAACACCCACTATAATTATGATGTCTCCTAGGCATGTGTCCAATGACAAATATCAAGGTATTAAAAGCAATTTTAACCCCACAGAAAGAGCATAATAAATTATCAGCTATGAGAAATTGTATTCTATCAGACCCCATGTGGAGGGCCACAGAGCAGGCATAGTCTACCGGGGTCACCAACTGTGCTTGTTGATGCCATTTGACACTTGTGTCCTGGGGTCTTTCCTATGACATCTATGCAAAATGGACTGAGAACAATTCTTTTCGCCCTTGACTATCAGGATAGTGAGGAATAGCAGTCAGAGGCACGAAGGTATGATAGGAGGCAAGAACTCAAAACTCAACACTCAAACAACAGACACACTAACTTAATGTCCAGCCCAGTGTTTGTATTTTTGTAAAAGTAAGTACTTTAATCACGCAGCAGAGTTAAATATTACACCATTTTATTGTATTACCAAGTAAAAGCTTGTATCCCTGGTTCAAATTTCAGTAAGTGGTACACCCACCTACCCGGTACCCTTTTCCCACCTGGGTAAATATAATATGTACAGTCTCCAGTATTAAGTGGCAGAGGCATGAATTAGACACAGGTGTGTCACTGTTACCCCGATGGTCTTAGCTGCACAACTCAGTTCAATAGATTTTACCTTTAGTTTAGTTTGGGTAGAAAGTTTCAGGTCTTTGTTCTCAAATCATCTGTGCACCTCCACCATCTTTTTTTCTAGCCGCAGGCAAAGCCCCATTCCACCTAATTGATGGTCTTGCAGATTGGGTTCTGTGATGAGTGCAGCTTGCATCATCAGTCTCCATGGTAGGTTCTCTGGAGGAAAAGTCACCAGAGAATTTCAGCACGATGAGTCCTGATATAGCAGCATTATATCTTCAGCAGCTGCTGCCTCCTAGGCTGACCAGGCTCCAATTAGCAACAATGCATCTTCTTTACATCTGGAATCAGTTGCGGCATAACCTGCTTGCAGTCTATAGTGGTCAGGGGTCAGCAAGCAGCAGGGCAACAATAAGGCCAACAGTTCTTCCAGCAAAGCACTCCAGATGAGACATGACATGGACATGACAACCCTTGGGGGGTCATTACAACCTCAGCGGGGTCTTTTTTGAAGACCGCTGAGGTACCGCCGTGCGGAAGACCACCAATGGTGGCGGTATTCTGATCGGCCTATTATGACCGTTGGCAGATCTCCGTCCTTTTACCGACAGTGAGCCGCCAACAGCCATACTGGCGGGAGGCGGGGAAGTGGAGGTTGCTCCACCTCCACCGCCACGCCAACAGAACACCGCCCAGCGAATCACGTTCTGTGATTCGCCGTGGCGGTGTTCTGTTGGCGGTGTGGTGTCGGCGGAGCTGCCCCCATGGCTCCCGTCCCCTCCCGGAGGATCGACGGAACAGGTAAGTTGATCGTCCGTTAGGGGAGGGGGGTGGGGGGTGCTGTATGTTGTGTGAGTGCATGGGGGTGTGCGTGTGTGTATTTAGAGGGGGTGTGTGAGTGCGTGTATGCTTGCGGGGGTATTGTGTGTATGGGAATGAGTGCGTGTATGTCTGTGGGTATGTCTGTATGGATGTGTGCGTGTATGTCTGAATGTGGGTGTGCGTGTCTGACTGTGTGTATGGATGTTTGCATGTATGTTGGTGTGTGTGCGTGTATGTGTGTTGGTGGTGCCTGCGTGCGTGTCGTGTGTGTATGAGTGTAGTTATGTTGGGGGTCGGGGTGGGGAGGGGGGTCCTGCCACCTCTGGGGGGTTGCAGGGGTGGTGTAGGGGAGGAAGTCGGGGTGGGGGAGACCCCTATCAGTGCCAGGGAAGGAATTCCCTGGCACTGATAGTGCTTACCGCCGTGGATTTCATGGCGGTTCAAACCGCTGGAAATCCATGGCGGTAAGCCGGGTCCAAATACCTCGGGCGGTATGGTGACGGCCGCCGGGCTGGAGACCCAGGTCTCCAGCCCAGCGGTCGTCTCCGCCCTGGCGGGTGGAACGGAGAACCGGCAGATGACCATGGCGGACCGCCATGGTCATAATTCCCCAAAGTAAGACCACCAGCCTGTTGGCGGTCTTACCGACGGTTTAACACCGACCACCAGGGTTGTAATGACCACCTTAGTGTATTAGTGGTCATTCCCTAAAAGTGCCTTTTTTGGTCCACATCAGTCAGACCATTCTACACTTTGGCCGTCATTTTAAGATTGGCGGTAAATACCTCCTACCGCCGCAGCAACGGCCACCAAAAGACCGTTGTTGCGGCTACCATCCGTCTGCCATATTATGACCACAGTCGGATTTCCGCCACAACAAGGGTGGAAATCCGGCTGTTTCCATACTGGTGGATGGCAGTAAGGTGGTGCTGCTACCACCAGCAGCACCACGGCAATAGACCGCCGCCAGCGATATTATTATGTCAAATAATACGGCCTGGCGGTGTTCTGCTGGTGGGTGCTGCTGGCGGTATCAGCGCCCCGTCTCCTGCTGGAAGACTCCCTGGGTCCAGGTAAGTCGGGTCTCTGACAGGGGAGGGGAGTGTTGTGTGTGTGGGGGTGTCCGCATGAATGTGTGAGTGTGTGCGTGTATGCGAGTGTGTGTTTCGTGTTGTGTGCGTGCGTTTATGAATGTGTGTGAGTGTGTGTATGTATGGAAATGTGAGTGCGTGTATGTATGGAAGTGTGAGTGCGTGGAAGCGTGAGTGTGTGTATGTATGAAAATTGTAAGGCGTGTCTGCGTGTATGTCCTGATGTGTGTGCGAATATGTGCGTGAATGGCTGAATGCATGCGTGTATGTATGTGTCAATGAGTGTGTGTTTGTGAGTGTGAATGGGGGCGTGGATGTAGGGGGGGTGGGCGGTGTTTGGAGAGGTATGGTGGGGAGGGGGCCTCATTCCCTGTCACTGATAGGGCCTACCACCATGGTTTTCGTGGCAATACGAATGCCACAAAAACCATGGCAATAGGCAGGGACATAATCCCGCCAGCAGCACAATGGCAGTTGCCAGGCTGGAGATGGTTATCTCCAGCCCGGCGGCTGCTACCGCCATGGGGATCGGACTGGGCCAATCTCATAATGTGGCGGTAAGTACCGCAAGCCTGTTGGCGGTACTACTGCCACATTAGCGCCTGCCGCCGGGGTCATAATTACCCCCGTTGTTTTGAATTACATTTGGGCTGAGCCAGATGAAGTGACATCTTAGCAGCTCAAGCTTTTAAAGCTAAGCATCGAGCTACTGCACAAGGTGGGATAATACATCATATTTACAAAACATCGCTGGATCCAGCCTATCTGATATGCAAAACTTTGGTAGTTAGATAATCTAAGGTGGATAAGATGGTTTCGGAATGTGAAAATTTTCTATGAATTAAATTTCAGTAGGAATTCCGCCTTTACAGACGCTTACCATTAAGTGATCAACGAGTAATGTTCCATTTTGCATATGCTCAAATGAATCAGATGAAAATGAGAAACATAGGGGAATATTTACAAGATAGTGGGGCATCAGCTCTGATGCACCACTTTTCTTGTGTCGCCCTGGGCCCCCTAATGTCACCATGGTAGCACTGTATTTACTATACAGCACACCATTGCGCACATTAGCACAATAGCGTCATAATTTATGACGCTATTGTGGTGCTTTGCTGGATTAGCACCATAAATTATGGCGCTAATCCAGCCAAGCACAGGGAGGCCCATAGGTTATTATAGGAGTGGCACTTAAATGCCTGCCCTGAGCAGGCATTAAAAATGTTGGAAAAAAATGGCGCGGTGAAATCTTGTACATTTGGCAGAACACCGCCAGGCCGTATTATTTGACATAATAATATCGCTGGCGGTGGTCTATTGCCGTGGTGCTGCTGGTGGTAGCAGCACCACCTTACCGCCATCCACCAGTATGGAAACAGCCGGATTTCCACCCTTGTTGTGGCGGAAATCCGACTGTGGTCATAATATGGCAGACGGATGGTAGCCGCAACGACTGTCTTTTGGTGGCCGTTGCTGCGGCGGTAGGAGGTATTTACCGCCAATCTTAATATGAGGGCCAAAGTGTAGAATGGTCTGACTGACGTGGACCAAAAAAGGCAATTTTAGGGAATGACCACTAATACACTAAGGTGGTCATTACAACCCTGGCGGTCGGTGTTAAACTGGCGGTAAGACCGCCAACAGGCTGGCGGTCTTACTTTGGGGAATTATGACCATGGCAGTATCCACCGGTTCTCCGTTCCGCCGGCCAGGGCGGAGACGACCGCTGGGCTGGAGACCTGAGTATCCAGCCTTGCAGCCGTCACCATACCGCCCGAGGTATTTGGACCCGGCTTACCGCAGTGGATTTCCAGCGGTTTGAACCGCCATGAAATCCACGGCGGTAAGCACTATCAGTGCCAGGGAATTCCTTCCCTGGCACTGATAGGGGTCTCCGCCACCCCCCACCCCCACCCCGACTTCCTCCCCTACACCACCCACAACCCCTGCCACCCCCCAGAGGTGGCAGGACCCCCCGACCCCCAACATAACTACACTCATACACACACGACACGCACGCAGGCACCACCAACACACATACACGCACACACACCAACATACATGCAAACATCCACACACACAGTCAGACACACACACACACACACATTCAGACATACACGCACACATCCATACAGACATACCCACAGACATACACGCACTCATTCCCATACACACAATACCCCTGCAAGCATACACGCACTCACACACCACCTCTACATACACACACGCACACCCCCATGCACCCACACAACCCACCCCCCTCCCCTAACGGACGATCGACTTACCTGTTCGTCGATCCTCCGGGAGGGGACAGGAGCCATGGGGGCAGCTCCACCGACACCACACCGCCAACAGAACACCGCCACGGCGAATCACAGGACGTGATTCGCTGGGCGGTGTTCTGTTGGCGTGGTGGTGGAGCAACCTCCACTTCCCCGCCTCCCGCCAGTATGGCTGTTGGCAGCTCACTGTCGGTAAAAGGACGGAGAGCTGCCAACGGTCATAATAGGCCGAGCGGAATACCGCCACCATTGGCGGTCTTCTGCACGGCGGTACCTCGGCGGTCTTCAAAAAAGACCACTGAGGTTGTAATGACCCCCCAATTCTGCTGTATATGTATTCAGTCGAATACACAACAGGACCGGAATTAGAGTTGTTTGCTTACTTATACACTTTATATCAAGCTTCTAAACTAATAATTTTAAAGGGATCTGTTGAGGTAGCCATTATAACGTCCAGAGGAGGTCATTTTGAGGTAGGATTATTTGGTTCACTTTTGCACAACCCACAGTTCTACTCCACAAAGAGACCAGAACCATTTTGTGATCAGTAGACCTGTAGTTGTGACAACAGAGTACCACCACCTAACTTCACAGTGTAAGAGGCTAGTGAATGAACTGAGGCTGAAATAAAATCTGTCCTTTATACCACTTGGGAAGAAGACGAGTTATCTTTCTCCTAATACTTATTCCCAATACACGAATTATGTTAACTTATCCAGAGACTTTTTATTTATCAAAATGTTATCATAGTTACCTGTAGATTTCCCAGAATCCTAACTTTAATTTTGGCCTCATTGCCACTACTGTCTTTTGTAGACAATATTCCTCAAAGGACCCGAAAAACTAGTGCAACGATGTTGGACCTGGCTTTTTGACAGGGACATCCCCAAACTTTTTGCCTCCTTCCTCCTATTTTTTCTGACCTGTTGGAGGGGACAAGTGTCACACCCCGGTGGTAGAGTGGGCAACACCACTGTGTTGGTCATGGTGGTACTATCCTGCTCCTGGGATACATCTGTGAGCAAAGTAAGGTTAGGTGCTGCACAGATGGGATCCGCAGGTAAGGAGAAAGGTTCCCCATGGGTTGGCTTAGTGGGCCCTGAGAGTATGGACAGAGGGATCCAATTGGAGTCAGGAAGGCGAAGAACTGGAGCATGCCCCTGCTGTTGTGGGCCTGGGTCCTTGTTCTGTCGCCTCAAACAGGGAAGTACATCAGGATAGTGATTGTTCTCCCCTGGCTTTAGGCTGGTGGGGGGTCATGTTGGACCTGGCTTTTTGACAGGGACATCCCCAAATTTTTGCCTCTTTCCTCCTATTTTTTCTGACCTGTTGTTGTTGGCTTTTGACCTCTGGGCACTTTACCGCTGCTAACCAGTGCTAAAGTGCCTATGCTCTCTGTGTAAATTGAACTACTGATTGGTTTATCCATGATTGACTATTTAATTTACTTGTAAGTCCCTGGTAGAGTGCACTACATGTGCCTAGGGCAGGTAGATTAAATGCTACTAGTGGGCCTGCAGCACTGGTTGTGCCACCCACCTCAATAGCCCCTTAACCCTGGCTCAGGCCTGCCATTGCAAGGCCTGTGTGTGCAGTTTCACTGCCACTTCGACTTGGCATTTAAAAGTACATGCCAAGCCTAGAACTCCCCTTTTTCTACATATAAGTCATCCCTAATGTGTGCCCTAGGTAACCCCTAGAGCAGGGTGCTGTGTAGGTAAAAGGCAGGACATGTACCTGTGTAGTTATATGTCCTGGTAGTGTAAAACTCCTAAATTCGTTTTTACACTACTGTGAGGCCTGCTCCCTTCATAGGCTAACATTGGGGCTGCCCTCATACACTGTTGAAGTAGCAGCTGCTGATCTGAAAGGAGCAGGAAGGTCATATTTAGTATGGCCAGAATGGTAATATAAAGTCCTGCTGACTGGTGAAGTCGGATTTAATATTACTATTCTAGAAATGCCACTTTTAGAAAGTGAGCATTTCTTTGCACTAAAATCTTGTTGTGCCCTTCAATCCACGTCTGGCTAGGTTTAGTTGACAGCTCCTTGTGCATTCACTCAGACACACCCCAAACACAGGGTACTCAGCCTCACTTGCATACATCTGCATTTTGAATGGGTCTTCCTGGGCTGGGAGGGTGGAGGGCCTGCCCTCACACAAAGGACTGCCACACCCCCTACTGGGACTCTGGCAGACAGGATTGAACTGAAAGGGGGCTTGGTGCATTTCTTAGACACTCTTTGAAGTCACCCCCACTTCAAAGGCACAACTTAGTATAAAACAGGGCCTCTGCCCTACCTCATCAGACACTTGCTGGAGAAGAAACCTGAACCAGAAACTACATCCTGCCAAGAAGAACTGCCTGGCTGCTCAAAGGACTCACCTGTCTGCTTTTCTACAAAGGACTGCTGCCTTGCTGTTGGCCTGCTGCCTTGCTGAACTGCCTGGCTGCTCAAGGGACTCACCTGTCTGCTTTTCTACAAAGGACTGCTGCCTTGCTGTTGGCCTGCTGCCTTGCTGAACTCTTGTCTGGCTGTAAAAGTGCTCTCCAAGGGCATGGATAGAGCTTGCCTCCTGTTCCCTGAAGTCTCAGGACCAAAAAGACTTCTCTCTTCCTCTTGGACGCTCCGTGCGCCAAACTTTTCGACGCACAGCTTGTTCCGCTGCAAGAAAAACGCCTCACACCGACGCTGATCGACGCGACGCCTTCAGGACGACCGAAACTTTGACGCACGGCCTCGCAAGGACAACGCCGCCCGACTTCCCAGGAGAAATCGACGTGACGCCTGCCGTGAGATCAAAACTTTGACACACGGCCTCGCAAGGACAACGCCGCCCGACTCCGCAGGAGAAATCGACGCGACGCGACGCCTGCTGTGAGATCGAAACTTCGACGCGCAGCCCCGCAGAACAACGCGCAGCCGGAAAACAAGCAGGAAAATCCACGCACAGACCCGGGACATCTGGTACTCCCCGCAAACCACAGAAAGAAACTGTCCGCGCGCCGGAAAATGACGCACAACTCCCCGCGTGGAAAATAACGACGCAAGTCCGTGTATGCTGAGGAGAAATCGACGCACACACCAGTTTTGCACATACCTCTTCTCCTGTGGCCCTCTGAGGAGATTTTCCACCAGAAACCAGGTACTTTGTGTTTGAAAGAGACTTTGTTTACTTTCTAAAGACTTAAGACACTTTGGCCCTCATTACGAGCCTGGCGGTCTGTGACCGCCAGGCTCGCGGTTGGCGGGAGCACCGCCGACAGCCCGGCGGTGCCCCGCAGGGCATTCTGACCGCGGCGCTTTGGCCGCGGTCAGTGCAGGAAAACCGGCGGTCTCCCGCCGGTTTTCCGCTGCCCGTTGGAATCCTCCAAGGCGGCGCAGCTTGCTGCGCCGCCGAGGGGATTCCGACCCCCCCTACCGCCATCCAGTTCCCGGCGGTCCGCCCGCCGGGAACCGGATGGCGGTAGGGGGGGTCGCGGGGGCCCCTGGGGGCCCCTGCAGTGCTCATGCCACTGGCATGGGCACTGCAGGGGCCCCCGTAAGAGGGCCCCTAAATGTATTTCACTGTCTGCTGCGCAGACAGTGAAATACGCGACGGGTGCAACTGCACCCGTCGCACAGCTTCCACTCCGCCGGCTCGATTCCGAGCCGGCTTCATCGTGGAAGCCTCTTTCCCGCTGGGCTGGCGGGCGGCCTGAAGGCGGCCGCCCGCCAGCCCAGCGGGAATGTCAGAATTACCGCCGCGGTCTTTCGACCGCGGAACGGTAACCTGACGGCGGGACTTTGGCGGGCGGCCTCCGCCGCCCGCCAAGGTCAGAATGAGGGCCTTTATATCACTTTTCAGTGATATCTTTACAAATTCATATTGCAACTTTGATCGTTTTGACCTGAAGATACCCAGATAAATATAATATATTTTTCTAAACACTGTGTGGTGTATTTTTGTGGTGTTATGCTATGGTGTTGTATGATTTATTGCACAAATGCTTTACACATTGCCTTCTAAGTTAAGCCTGACTGCTCGTGCCAAGCTACCGGAGGGTGAGCACAGGCTGATTTTGGATTGTGTGTGACTTACCCTGACTAGAGTGAGGGTTCTTGCTTGGGCAGAGGGCAACCTGACTGCCAACCAAAAACCCCATTTCTAACATTGGTGATCAACGGTGAGGATAGGACTTGTGTTTGTGCAGTGACATACAGTAGCTAAGTATTTCACTACCTACCCACAGTTGAAGGTCAACTTGATTTTTCATCTTTTTTGGCTTTTGATTCTCTGATGTCCTCCTTGATTATACTATTGATATTTTGGACTTTGGATTTTGTTTTTTGCTGGTAAGATCTTATCAGAATGGGATTGCTTACCTACTCATTCTTTGTTCGTACTGACCACCTAACTAAGGCTGACCTAAGGAAGCTTTGCAGAAAATGGGGCCTTCCTGTAGCAAGGAGATCTACTAAGGCGGAGATGCTACATAACTACATAGTCTGGGGGGAGGAAAGATGGGCAGAGAGAGAGGCAGCAAGAAACCAAATGACTAAGTACCCCTCAGATGAGGAGGAGGACTACGCACATGAGGAGGAAGACTGCTCACATGAGGAGGAAGACTACTCAGATGAGGAAAGAGACCCAGAGATAGATGAATGGCTCCGAGGTCAAAGGCGACAGGAGCAACAATTAGAGGAGTATCTTGCAAGGGTTGAGGCAAAAAGACTCTTAGCCCTGGAAGAAGAAAAGATTGCAGCTTAAGAGCTGAGCTGTAAAGAGCTGAAACTGGATGCCGGAAGGGCTGAGTCCAGTTCAGATGGTGGCAGCAAAAATCTTGCATCTAGTACTGCTGAAGAAGGGCACAAGCCCAGAGATGTGGTGCCCAACTTGAAGAAGGGAGTTGACACACCCCAGGCAGTTCAAGGATATGAGGTAGTTCCCGTTATGCACAGGGCCCCTGAGAAGGATTGGGGAACTGGCACAGGGAGTCATATTCCTACTGGGGGGAGGTACACTTTACTGACTCTAGCAGAGAGTGACAGAGAAAAGGGTTCCCCCCTGGTGGACGTTGTGGATATAGAGTGTAGAGACATCCCAGAAGAGTATGGGTTGAGTGTCAGGGACAGACAAATACTGTCTCACCAGTCTCAGGAGGGCGAGGTAGAGTGCTTTTCCAAGGTTGAGTTACTGGGTGATTGGGTGAAGGGTACTGTGGTTAATACATGTGAAGGGCAGAGTGATGTAATTGCTGGAGAGCATATGTCTGGTCCTTATTTTCCAGAGCTACACCAACACCAGGTGGAGTGTGAGTTCTCTGACCCCAGGGAACTTACAATGGAGGCAGACTTCTGGGTGAGTACCAGAGAGTCTGAAGAGGTATTTGGGGGGTGCTCCTGAAGGGAGTGGTCTAGGTGGTTCCCAACCGAGTGAGGTGGGAAAGGATTGTAGTGTCCCAGGTAGGTCCCAGGTCCTAGAGGGTTTCATGAGGGAACACCAGGAGGGAAGCCTAGCCTGTACCGTAGGGCCACCTTTTGAGGGAAGCCCCGCAGTGTCAGAAGAACTTGGGGGGGTGACTGTAGCCAGCATCCCAACAGTTCTGGTGTCTGGCAGTACCCCTCCTAGTGAGGAGGTGCAGAAGTCCAGACATAGGGTTGAGAGGGGGTTGCAGACCCCAGTGGAGGACCTTGAGAGTCAGGGGTCAGCTCTGAGAGCAGAGCCCCCCAGGAATGACCCAGGTGAATCCGTTTCTGGTTTGGGGGAAACCCAGACTCTGCCGGATGGGCAGAGGTCGGGAGACCTGTGCCAACCAGACTCTTGTGTGGCCCTTGGGGACGGTGTGTCCCTTGTGGGGGGTGAGAGTGCCCCCTAGGAAGTCCTGGCATGCCAGGAGAAGATTCAACCTCAGGGTGGTGACTCTGGGTTGGATACCCAGGTTCAGGGGTTAAACTCTGACCTGGTGGGAGGTAGGTGTGCCTCCCAAGAAGTCCTGCTGTGCCAGGCAATTGCCCAACCTCAGGGTGGTGACCCTGGGTTGGGGAACCAGGCTCAGAGGTTAAACTCTGACCTGGTGGGAGGTAGGTGTGCCTCCCTGGAAGTCCTGGCCTGCCAGGCAATGGTTCAACCTCAGGGTGGTGACTCGGGGTTGGATACCCAGGTTCAGAGGTTAACCTCTGACCTGGTGGGAGGTAGGTGTGCCTCCCAGGAAGTCCTGCTATGCCAGGCAGTTGTCCAACCTTAGGGTGTTGACTCTGGGTTGGATAACCGGGTTCAGAGGTTAAACTCTGACCTGGTGGGGGGTACTAGTGCCCCCCAGAAAGTCCTCGTGTACCAGGCAGTTGTCCAACCTCAGGGTGCTGACTCTGGGTTGGATAACCGGGTTCAGAGGTTAAACTCTGACCTCGTGGGGGGTAGGTGTGCCCCCCAGAAAGTCCTGGCGTGCCAGGCAATTGGTCAACCTCAGGGTGGTGACCCTGGGTTGGATAACCGGGTTCAGAGGTTAAACTCTGACCTCGTGGGGGGTAGGTGTGCCCCCCAGAAAGTCCTGGCGTGCCAGGCAATTGGTCAACCTCAGGGTGTTGACCCTGGGTTGGAGAACCAGGTTCAGAGGTTAACCTCTGACCTGGTGGGAGGTAGGTGTGCCTCCCAGAAAGTCCTGGTGTGCCAGGCAGTTGCCCAACCTCAGGGTGGTGACCCTAGGTTGGAGAACCAGGTTCAGAGGTTAAACTCTGACCTGGTGGAGGGTCAGTGTGCCCTCCAGGAAGTCCTGGCGTGCCAGGCAATTGTTCAACTTCAGGGTGGTGACTCTGAGTTGAATGGCCAAGTTCAGAGGTTAAACTCTGACCTGGTGGAGGGTCAGTGTGCCCTCCAGGAAGTCCTGGCATGCCAGGCAATTGTTCAACTTCAGGGTGGTGACTCTGAGTTGAATGGCCAGGTGCAGAGGTTAAACTCTGACCTGGTGGGGGGTAGGTGTGCTTCTCAGAAAGTCCTGGTTTGCCAGGCAGTGATCCAGTCTGAGGGTACAGACCCTGGGCTGGAAGACCAGGTTCAGGGTGTCCCCCCGGACCTGGAGGGAGGGGCTACTGATAACAGTGCCCCTACCATATTGTCTTCTGAGGAGGCCTCTCCTAGTTGGAGGGTGCTGGACCCCAGAAGGTAGGGTAGGGGGAGGGACGCCTCACCCCGGGCCCTAGTCCAACCTGAAGGTACAGACCCCAGGTTGGAGGGCCAGTTGCAGGTTAACAGCCCTGCACTGGTGGAGGAATGGTACAGGGCGACTTCTATAAGCACCCTGACCATGTTGGACTCTGGGGGTACCGCTCCAGGAGGGAGGGTACAGAGCCCCAGAGGGGAGGACCAGGTTCAGGCTGTCATCCCTGACCTGGTGGAAGGGAGAGTGGTTAAAGGGTGCCCAGCACCTGGGGCTACTGCCCCCCACTCTCCACAGCCACAGTGGTGGGAGAGCTTTGAGTTTGAGAGGCCTGGGGCCTGGCTCTCATCCCTGGCAGCTGTCAGTAACCAATGTGGCTTGCTGTCCGGGTGGAGAGAGTTATCCCTGGGGAGGGGACAAGTGTCACACCCCGGTGATAGAGTGGGCAACACCACTGTGTTGGTCATGGCGGTACTATCCTGCTCCTGGGATACATCTGTGAGCAAAGTGAGGTTAGGTGCTGCACAGATGGGATCCGCAAGTAAAGAGAAAGGTTCCCCATGGGTTGGCTTAGTGGGCCCTGAGAGTATGGACAGAGGGATCCAATTGGAGTCAGGAAGGCGAAGAACTGGAGCATGCCCCTGCTGTTGTGGGCCTGGGTCCTTGTTCTGTCACCTCAAACAGGGAAGTACATCAGGATAGTGATTGTTCTCCCCTGGCTTTAGGCTGGTGGGGGGTCATGTTGGACCTGGCTTTTTGACAGGGACATCCCCAAATTTTTGCCTCCTTCCTCCTATTTTTTCTGACCTGTTGTTGTTGGCTTTTGACCTCTGGGCACTTTACAGCTGCTAACCAGTGCTAAAGTGCCTATGCTCTCTGTGTAAATTGTACTACTGATTGGTTTATCCATGATTGACTATTTAATTTACTTGTAAGTCCCTGGTAGAGTGCACTACATGTGCCTAGGGCAGGTAGATTAAATGCTACTAGTGGGCCTGCAGCACTGGTTGTGCCACCCACCTCAGTAGTCCCTTAACCCTGGCTCAGGCCTGCCATTGCAAGGCCTGTGTGTGCAGTTTCACTGCCACTTCGACTTGGCATTTAAAAGTACTTGCCAAGCCTAGAACTCCCCTTTTTCTACATATAAGTCATCCCTAATGTGTGCCCTAGGTAACCCCTAGAGCAGGGTGCTGTGTAGGTAAAAGGCAGGACATGTACCTGTGTAGTTATATGTCCTGGTAGTGTAAAACTCCTCAATTCGTTTTTACACTACTGTGAGGCCTGCTCCTTTCATAGGCTAACATTGGGGCTGCCCTCATACACTGTTGAAGTGGCAGCTGCTGATCTGAAAGGAGCAGGAAGGTCATATTTAGTATGGCCAGAATGGTAATATAAAGTCCTGCTGACTGGTGAAGTCGGATTTAATATTACTATTCTAGAAATGCCACTTTTAGAAAGTGAGCATTTCTTTGCACTAAAATCTTGTTGTGCCCTTCAATCCACATCTGGCTAGGTTTAGTTGACAGCTCCTTGTGCATTCACTCAGACACACCCCAAACACAGGGTACTCAGCCTCACTTGCATACATCTGCATTTTGAATGGGTCTTCCTGGGCTGGGAGGGTGGAGGGCCTGCCCTCACACAAAGGACTGCCACACCCCCTACTGGGACTCTGGCAGACAGGATTGAACTGAAAGGGGGCTTGGTGCATTTCTTAGACACTCTTTGAAGTCACCCCCACTTCAAAGGCACAACTTAGTATAAAACAGGGCCTCTGCCCTACCTCATCAGACACTTGCTGGAGAAGAAACCTGAACCAGAAACTACATCCTGCCAAGAAGAACTGTCTGGCTGCTCAAAGGATTCACCTGTCTGCTTTTCTACAAAGGACTGCTGCCTTGCTGTTGGCCTGCTGCCTTGCTGAACTGCCTGGCTGCTCAAGGGACTCACCTGTCTTCTTTTTTACAAAGGACTGCTGCCTTGCTGTTGGCCTGCTGCCTTGCTGAACTCTTGTCTGGCTGTAAAAGTGCTCTCCAAGGGCTTGGATAGAGCTTGCCTCCTGTTCCCTGAAGTCTCAGGACCAAAAATACTTCTCTCTTCCTCTTGGACGCTCCGTGCGCCGAACTTTTCGACGCACAGCTTGTTCCGCGGCAAGAAAAACGCCGCACACCGACGCTGATCGACGTGACGCCTTCGGGACGACCGAAACTTTGACGCACGGCCTCGCAAGGACAACGCCGCCCGACTTCCCAGGAGAAATCGACGTGACGCCTGCCGTGAGATCAAAACTTTGACGCACGGCCTCGCAAGGACAACGCCGCCCGACTCCGCAGGAGAAATCGACGCGACGCCTGCCGTGAGATCGAAACTTCGACGCGCAGCCCCGCAGAACGACGCGCAGCCGGAAAACAAGCAGGGAAATCCACGCACAGACCCGGGACATCTGGTACTCCCCGCAAACCAAAGAAAGAGACTGTCCGCGCGCCGGAAAACGACGCACGACTCCCCGTGTGGAAAATAACGACGCAAGTCCGTGTGTGCTGAGGAGAAATCGACGCACACACCAGTTTTCCACATACCTCTTCTCCTGTGGCCCTCTGAGGAGATTTTCCACCAGAAACCAGGTTCTTTGTGTTTGAAAGAGACTTTGTTTACTTTCTAAAGACTTAAGACACTTTATATCACTTTTCAGTGATATCTTTACAAATTCATATTGCAACTTTGATCGTTTTGACCTGAAGATACCCAGATAAATAATATATATTTTCCTAAACACTGTGTGGTGTATTTTTGTGGTGTTATGCTATGGTGTTGTATGATTTATTGCACAAATGCTTTACACATTGCCTTCTAAGTTAAGCCTGACTGCTCGTGCCAAGCTACCGGAGGGTGAGCACAGGCTGATTTTGGATTGTGTGTGACTTACCCTGGCTAGAGTGAGGGTTCTTGCTTGGACAGAGGGCAACCTGACTGCCAACCAAAAACCCCATTTCTAACATTGGTGATCAGCGGTGAGGATAGGACTTGTGTTTGTGCAGTGACATACAGTAGCTAAGTATTTCACTACCTACCCACAGTTGAAGGTCAACTTGATTTTTCATCTTTTTTGGCTTTTGATTCTCTGATGTCCTCCTGGATATACTATTGATATTTTGGACTTTGGATTTTGTTTTTTGCTGGTAAGATCTTATCAGAATGGGATTGCTTACCTACTCATTCTTTGTTCGTACTGACCACCTAACTAAGGCTGACCTAAGGAAGCTTTGCAGAAAATGGGGCCTTCCTGTAGCAAGGAGATCTACTAAGGCGGAGATGCTACATAACTACATAGTCTGGGGGGAGGAAAGATGGGCAGAGAGAGAGGCAGCAAGAAACCAAATGACTAAGTACCCCTCAGATGAGGAGGAGGACTACGCACATGAGGAGGAAGACTGCTCACATGAGGAGGAAGACTACTCAGATGAGGAAAGAGACCCAGAGATAGATGAATGGCTCCGAGGTCAAAGGCGACAGGAGCAACAATTAGAGGAGTATCTTGCAAGGGTTGAGGCAAAAAGACTCTTAGCCCTGGAAGAAGAAAAGATTGCAGCTTAAGAGCTGAGCTGTAAAGAGCTGAAACTGGAGGCAGGAAGGGCTCAGTCCAGTTCAGATGGTGGCAGCAAAAATCTTGCATCTAGTACTGCTGAAGAAGGGCACAAGCCCAGAGATGTGGTGCCCAACTTGAAGAAGGGAGTTGACACACCCCAGGCGGTTCAAGGGTATGAGGTAGTTCCCGTTATGCACAGGGTCCCTGAGAAGGATTGGGGAACTGGCACAGGGAGTCATATTCCTACTGGGGGGAGGGACACTATACTGACTCTAGCAGAGAGTGACAGAGAAAAGGGTTCCCCCCTGGTGGACGTCCTGGATATAGAGTGTAGAGACATCCCAGAAGAGTATGGGTTGAGTGTCAGGGACAGACAGATACTGTCTCACCAGTCTCAGGAGGGCGAGGTAGAGTGCTTTTCCAAAGTTGAGTTACTGGGTGATTGGGTGAAGGGTACTGTGGTTAATACATGTGAAGGGCAGAGTGATGTAATTGCTGGAGAGCATATGTCTGGTCCTTATTTTCCAGAGCTACGCCAACACCAGGTGGAGTGTGAGTTCTCTGACCCCAGGGAACTTACAATGGAGGCAGACTTCTGGGTGAGTACCAGAGAGTCTGAAGAGGCATTTGGGGGTTCCTTCTGAAGGGAGTGGTCTAGGTGGTTCCCAACCGAGTGAGGTGGGAAAGGATTGTAGTGTCCCAGGTAGGTCCCAGGTCCTAGAGGGTTCCATGAGGGAACACCAGGAGGGAAGCCTAGCCTGTACCGTAGGGCCACCTTTTGAGGGAAGCCCCGCAGTGTCAGAAGAACTTGGGGGGGGTGACTGTAGCCAGCATCCCAACAGTTCTGGTGTCTGGCAGTACCCCTCCTAGTGAGGGGGTGCAGAAGTCCAGACATAGGGTTGAGAGGGGGTTGCAGACCCCAGTGGAGGACCTTGAGAGTCAGGGGTCAGCTCTGAGAGCAGAGCCCCCCAGGAATGACCCAGGTGAAACCGTTTCTGGTTTGGGGGAAACCCAGACTCTGCCGGATGGGCAGAGGTTGGGAGACCTGCGCCAACCAGACTCTTGTGTGGCCCTTGGGGACGGTGTGTCCCTTGTGGGGGGTGAGAGTGCCCCCCAGGAAGTCCTGGCATGCCAGGCAAAGATTCAACCTCAGGGTGGTGACTCTGGGTTGGATACCCAGGTTCAGGGGTTAAACTCTGACCTGGTGGGAGGTAGGTGTGCCTCCCAAGAAGTCCTGCTGTGCCAGGCAATTGCCCAACCTCAGGGTGGTGACCCTGGGTTGGGGAACCAGGCTCAGAGGTTAAACTCTGACCTGGTGGGAGGTAGGTGTGCCTCCCTGGAAGTCCTGGCCTGCCAGGCAATGGTTCAACCTCAGGGTGGTGACTCGGGGTTGGATACCCAGGTTCAGAGGTTAACCTCTGACCTGGTGGGAGGTAGGTGTGCCTCCCAGGAAGTCCTGCTATGCCAGGCAGTTGTCCAACCTCAGGGTGTTGACTCTGGGTTGGATAACCGGGTTCAGAGGTTAAACTCTGACCTGGTGGGGGGTACTAGTGCCCCCCAGAAAGTCCTGGTGTACCAGGCAGTTGTCCAACCTCAGGGTGCTGACTCTGGGTTGGATAACCGGGTTCAGAGGTTAAACTCTGACCTCGTGGGGGGTAGGTGTGCCCCCCAGAAAGTCCTGGCGTGCCAGGCAATTGGTCAACCTCAGGGTGGTGACCCTGGGTTGGAGAACCAGGTTCAGAGGTTAACCTCTGACCTGGTGGGAGATAGGTGTGCCTCCCAGAAAGTCCTGGTGTGCCAGGCAGTTGCCCAACCTCAGGGTGGTGACCCTAGGTTGGAGAACCAGGTTCAGAGGTTAAACCCTGACCTGGTGGAGTGTCAGTGTGCCCTCCAGGAAGTCCTGGCGTGCCAGGCAATTGTTCAACTTCAGGGTGGTGACTCTGAGTTGAATGGCCAAGTTCAGAGGTTAAACTCTGACCTGGTGGAGGGTCAGTGTGCCCTCCAGGAAGTCCTGGCGTGCCAGGCAATTGTTCAACTTCAGGGTGGTGACTCTGAGTTGAATGGTCAGGTGCAGAGGTTAAACTCTGACCTGGTGGGGGGTAGGTGTGCTTCCCAGAAAGTCCTGGTTTGCCAGGCAGTGATCCAGTCTGAGGGTACAGACCCTGGGCTGGAAGACCAGGTTCAGGGTGTCCCCCCGGACCTGGAGGGAGGGGCTACTGATAACAGTGCCCCTACCATGTTGTCTTCTGAGGAGGCCACTCCTAGTTGGAGGGTGCTGGACCCCAGAAGGGAGGGCAGGGGGAGGGGAGCCTCACCCCGGGCCCTAGTCCAACCTGAAGGTACAGACCCCAGGTTGGAGGGCCAGTTGCAGGTTAACAGCCCTGCACTGGTGGAGGAATGGTACAGGGCGACTTCTATAAGCACCCTGACCATGTTGGACTCTGGGGGTACCGCTCCAGGAGGGAGGGTACAGAGCCCCAGAGGGGAGGACCAGGTTCAGGCTGTCATCCCTGACCTGGTGGAAGGGAGAGTGGTTAAAGGGTGCCCAGCACCTGGGGCTACCGCCCCCCACTCTCCACAGCCACAGTGGTGGGAGAGCTTTGAGTTTGAGAGGCCTGGCTCTCATCCCTGGCAGCTGTCAGTAACCACTGTGGCTTGCTGTCCGGGTGGACAGAGATTATCCCTGGGGAGGGGACAAGTGTCACACCCCGGTGGTAGAGTGGGCAACACCACTGTGTTGGTCATGGTGGTACTATCCTGCTCCTGGGATACATCTGTGAGCAAAGTAAGGTTAGGTGCTGCACAGATGGGATCCGCAGGTAAAGAGAAAGGTTCCCCATGGGTTGGCTTAGTGGGCCCTGAGAGTATGGACAGAGGGATCCAATTGGAGTCAGGAAGGCGAAGAACTGGAGCATGCCCCTGCTGTTGTGGGCCTGGGTCCTTGTTCTGTCGCCTCAAACAGGGAAGTACATCAGGATAGTGATTGTTCTCCCCTGGCTTTAGGCTGGTGGGGGGTCATGTTGGACCTGGCTTTTTGACAGGGACATCCCCAAATTTTTGCCTCCTTCCTCCTATTTTTTCTGACCTGTTGTTGTTGGCTTTTGACCTCTGGGCACTTTACCGCTGCTAACCAGTGCTAAAGTGCCTATGCTCTCTGTGTAAATTGTACTACTGATTGGTTTATCCATGATTGACTATTTAATTTACTTGTAAGTCCCTGGTAGAGTGCACTACATGTGCCTAGGGCAGGTAGATTAAATGCTACTAGTGGGCCTGCAGCACTGGTTGTGCCACCCACCTCAGTAGTCCCTTAACCCTGGCTCAGGCCTGCCATTGCAAGGCCTGTGTGTGCAGTTTCACTGCCACTTCGACTTGGCATTTAAAAGTACTTGCCAAGCCTAGAACTCCACTTTTTCTACATATAAGTCATCCCTAATGAGTGCCCTAGGTAACCCCTAGAGCAGGGTGCTGTGTAGGTAAAAGGCAGGACATGTACCTGTGTAGTTATATGTCCTGGTAGTGTAAAACTCCTAAATTCGTTTTTACACTACTGTGAGGCCTGCTCCCTTCATAGGCTAACATTGGGGCTGCCCTCATACACTGTTGAAGTGGCAGCTGCTGATCTGAAAGGAGCAGGAAGGTCATATTTAGTATGGCCAGAATGGTAATATAAAGTCCTGCTGACTGGTGAAGTCGGATTTAATATTACTATTCTAGAAATGCCACTTTTAGAAAGTGAGCATGTCTTTGCACTAAAATCTTGTTGTGCCCTTCAATCCACGTCTGGCTAGGTTTAGTTGACAGCTCCTTGTGCATTCACTCAGACACACCCCAAACACAGGGTACTCAGCCTCACTTGCATACATCTGCATTTTGAATGGGTCTTCCTGGGCTGGGAGGGTGGAGGGCCTGCCCTCACACAAAGGACTGCCACACCCCCTACTGGGACTCTGGCATACAGGATTGAACTGAAAGGGGGCTTGGTGCATTTCTTAGACACTCTTTGAAGTCACCCCCACTTCAAAGGCACAACTTAGTATAAAACAGGGCCTCTGCCCTACCTCCTGAGACACTTGCTGGAGAAGAAACCTGAACCAGAAACTACATCCTGCCAAGAAGAACTGCCTGGCTGCTCAAAGGACTCACCTGTCTGCTTTTCTACAAAGGACTGCTGCCTTGCTGTTGGCCTGCTGCCTTGCTGAACTGCCTGGCTGCTCAAGGGACTCACCTGTCTGCTTTTCTACAAAGGACTGCTGCCTTGCTGTTGGCCTGCTGCCTTGCTGAACTCTTGTCTGGCTGTAAAAGTGCTCTCCAAGGGCTTGGATAGAGCTTGCCTCCTGTTCCCTGAAGTCTCAGGACCAAAAAGACTTCTCTCTTCCTCTTGGACGCTCCGTGCGCTGAACTTTTCGACGCACAGCTTGTTCCGCTGCAAGAAAAACGCCGCACACCGACGCTGATCGACGCGACGCCTTCGGGACGACCAAAACTTTGACGCACGGCCTCGCAAGGACAACGCCGCCCGACTTCCCAGGAGAAATCGACGCGACGCCTGCCGAGAGATCAAAACTTTGACGCACGGCCTCGCAAGGACAACGCCGCCCGACTCCGCAGGAGAAATCGACGCAACGCCTGCCGTGAGATCGAAACTTCGACGCGCAGCCCCGCAGAACGATGCGCAGCCGGAAAACAAGCAGGAAAATCCACGCACAGACCCGGGACATCTGGTACTCCCCGCGAACCACAGAAAGAGACTGTCCGCGTGCCGGAAAACGACGCACGACTCCCCGTGTGGAAAATAACGACGCAAGTCCGTGTGTGCTGAGGAGAAATCGACGCACACACCAGTTTTCCACATACCTCTTCTCCTGTGGCCCTCTGAGGAGATTTTCCACCAGAAACCAGGTGCTTTGTGTTTGAAAGAGACTTTGTTTACTTTCTAAAGACTTAAGACACTTTGGGGGTCATTCTGACCCTGGCGGTCAAGGACCGCCGTGGCCAGGGTCGGCGGGAGCATCGCCAACAGGCTGGCGGTGCTCCGCAGGGTATTCTGACCGCAGCGGTTTGGCCGTGGTCAGAAAGGGAAAACCGGCGGTCTCCCGCCGGTTTTCCGCTGTCCTCAGGAATCCTCCATGGCGGCGCAGCTTGCTGCGCCGCCATGGGGATTCCGACACCCCATACCGCCATCCTGTTCCTGGCGGTTCGCCCGCCAGGAACAGAATGGCGGTATGGGGTGTCGTGGGGGCCCCTGCAGTGCCCATGCCAATGGCATGGGCACTGCAGGGGCCCCCGTAAGAGGGCCCCACAAAGAATTTCAGTGTCTGCTTAGCAGACACTGAAATTCGCGATGGGTGCAACTGCACCCGTCGCACCTTTCCCACTCCGCCGGCTCCATTCAGATCCGGCTTCCTCGTGGGAAGGGGTTTCCCTCTGGGCTGGCGGGCGGCCTACTGGCGGTCGCCCGCCAGCCCAGCGGGAAACACAGAATCACTGCGGCGGTCTTCAGACCGCGGATCGGTGTGCTGGCGGGGGAACTCTGGCGGGCGGCCTCCGCCGCCCGCCAGAGTTAGAATGACCCCCTTTATATCACTTTTCAGTGATATCTTTACAAATTCATATTGCAACTTTGATCGTTTTGACCTGATGATACCCACATAAATATTATATATTTTTCTAAACACTGTGTGGTGTATTTTTGTGGTGTTATGCTATGGTGTTGTATGATTTATTGCACAAATGCTTTACACATTGCCTTCTAAGTTAAGCCTGACTGCTCGTGCCAAGCTACCGGAGGGTGAGCACAGGCTGATTTTGGATTGTGTGTGACTTACCCTGACTAGAGTGAGGGTTCTTGCTTGGACAGAGGGCAACCTGACTGCCAACCAAAAACCCCATTTCTAACAAACAATTTCTCAGTTATAGCTGGCAAAACAGTGCTTTGATTGTGGTGTCATTAACCATTGGATAATCAGCTGCATTGCCCTAGTTCTGCTTATCAGCATCATTAATAATTATATTAAACAGCACTGGTGCAGCAAGCAACTTTGTCTGACCCTGGTTGCAACCTTGAAGTTAGACACATGTTAAATTCAGCCCGATTTCCATATAGAATACGAGACATATTTCTGCAGTAGAGGGAAAAACATGCTTCAGTTAATCCTCAGAATATTATATGTAGTCAGAAATTCGTTAAGTAGTTGTCTGCCCACAGTTTCAAAAGCAGACCTCGGGTCCAGAAATTCCATAAATAATTTTCCTTACTCGAGGGAGACATTTTTGTCATACATACCTCATTATCATTGACGAGTACAGGGAAAGGATTCATGTTTCCAGTTTCACAAGTAGATTGAACAAGGGTGCTATGTGAATGTGGCACAGGAGACAGATCATGCTTTTCTTCTAACATTGCTCGGCCAAATTCTGCTGAGAAAATCTTTGTCAGCACAGGTAGGTTATCCGCTTTGTATTTCTGTTTTTTTTATACCTCCTAACCTGAAATTGTATCTCACAGTTTTGACAAATGGTTGTACAACGCCTCTTTATATATACAGTTATGTGGTATTGCTGAAAAGTAGCCCTATTTTCAGATTCACCTCAGATTTTTACCTTCACTACCCTATTTGTGCAGAACCGGCTTCTTTTTAGGATTCTGCGTACTTTACTCCTACTCATCAGTAGTAAACTGTTTGTGCTCTCCCTTCAAAACACAGTAGAATTGGCATAGACCTGACTGGTATAAATAATTTAAAATAAGTCTCTAGTATATGGCACTACATATACCCAGGGCCTGGAAATTGCATGCTACCAGTGGGCTGCAGCACTGAATGTGCTAACCAGTAAAGTAGCACTGTTAAACCTCTCACTGATGACAGCAATTTCTGAGACAAACCATTGGCATGTTACTGATGTTACAATGAGTGGAATCCCATTCACTTAGTGGAAGATAAAACCCTGGGACTGGCTCTTTCTTGTGAATTTTGACGGGGGGCACAGGGGAGGAGTGGTTTAAACTGTAATTTAAGTGACCACAGCATCAGTTGGAAAACCGGGGCCCCGAGCCCCTGCAGTGCGGTGGTAGCAAACTCCAGGGGGGGCCCACAGCACAGAACCCTGGTCTGAGAGCTCCTGACTGAGCCCGGAAGGGGGCCCCTCCATCTACTGTGCATGGGGGTGCCCTCAACTTTGTTTAAAGCATGCTCCCTATAATGCAATTCCCTACATGAAGGGGTGTGTGCCTGCTGTCCCTTACTAGACACCTTCCCTGCATTCGTAGGCCAAACCAAAATGTGTTCTGCCTCACAAATATTATTGAGAAAGAAGGTTTTGCGGTCTGGTGAATGCGTACATAGCAACATGACTAATTAGAAGTTAGTCAGATCACAAATGAATTAAAAGTTGCAATCCAGTCTAGGTCCAACACAAAGTGACACACCCTTGTAGAATACGATGAGAGACCACCGAGTCTCCTGTATCTGAGAGATATTCATTGCCCTTGGGCTGGATGAGGGTCCCTTGAAGGACTGGGGTCCAACTGAAGTGTTGGGGTCCCCCCTGCACCGCAAGGGCTGCTTTAGTCTGTGTTAGGCCCCTGGGAACACACTCCAACTGGTTCACGATCTATCCTTTGTACATTTGGCTCTAATTGAAGGATTTTCATAGACACAGCAACTGTGGTACGTCTGTACTGCAGCTCTGTGCACGGTCACCTGTGAACTATCAGGACTTACGAACAATGGACAATGTCAAAAAAACGTAAACATAAAAATGTACAAAAGTGTGGAACCGTACCACAAAGAACATTTAGGACAATTTGAAACTGACTCTTTATGGCTGGGATTATAGCAAGGCTTTCTAGGCTCCATCCAAGGAGCGGTCCATTTCGCAGCATTATCCTCCTTGATATGACACAGTACAGCTGCACGCCATAACTCGAGGCGGGAGAGCAGGGCTCATCTGAATATAAAATCGCAGCACAGGGACTGGATTGACAGGAGTTGCCTGGCCTCACTAATCGGCCGTTCCATCTCTTGCTCCTGCCAAAATCAAGATTTAGAAGGTGAATTGCGAACGAGGAATCAGCATGAACCTGCCATAACAGTTTAGCATTTCCTACATAGCGTCGCATCATTAGGCAGTGGAAGAGTGCTGACTTTTAACTGTAGCCTGACAGAGGCGAGGCCCGCAGACATATTAATCACAAGCTCCGCACAGACGAGAGCGCCACAAATACCCTCACTACGCGCTGTGTGCGTCTTGTTTCATGAAACTGTACTTGATGTCACGTTTGCAGTTTACGGGCATTTATAAATGTTATGGCTTGTCAGCTCATCAGCAACCAGTCACACTGTATGGGGGCACACTAAAAAGGCCCTTATCACAAAAGGTGATCGATGACGGGGAAGCGTGACCACGCCACGTGTCTCTTGTCAAAGCCACCCCAGCATATTTTGTAGGCACTGACGTCAGCATCTCTGTTAGTGACAAGGGTTTATGAAGCCGTGATCTGTTAAGAGCTTTGGAGGCAGGAACTTTTGTCAAATAGATCCTCAAGCGATGGTGGGATGCAAATAGGTCTAACCATCATTTTCAAGTTTCCTATATCCTGATTGAATTGCAGTAGACCTGAACAGCCAAGAGCCCAATCCTAATAGCATTTGTCTCTTAAGCACTGTTTTTTTCCCTAAAAGTTTCTGACATGGCGTGGCCCTCCCCACCAACCTACGCAAGACCCAGGACCTCCTAACTTTCAGAAAGCACCTTAAAACATGGCTTTATGAGCAGTAACAGGCAACCCCCGCCCACAGCGCCTGGAGACCCTAAGGGGTGAGTAGTGCACTTAAGAAATTATTTGATTGATTGATTGATTGACGTGACATCTGGAACGCAGATATTCTTTTTCAGTCTAAGTGGGGGGCGAGAGGAAGGCATCTCATTTGCTTTGTTCGTCCTCTAGACCTAGAAAATGTGTGCATCTCAGAACTATCCAATTACCTTTAAGGCTGTGATTGTGAGTGGATCAAAGTTTTTCATCCTCTGCCCAAAATCATTTATGCAGGGATTGGATTTCTGAGTTGTGTACTAGCTGACCTTGACCCATTCTTTTCTGCAGGGTCATTCCCCAAACATTTTGCCTTCCTCCTCCTCCACTTTTTGCTGAATTTGTTTTTGTTGGCTTTAGGACTCTGGGCACTTTACCTCTGCTGACCAGTGCTAAAGTGCACGTGCTCTTTCCCTAAAACAGGATGCCATTGGCTCATCCACAACTGGCATATTTAATTAACTTATCATTCCCAAGTAAAGTGCACCTACATGTGGCCATGGCCTGTAAACTAAATGCTACTGGTTGACCTGCAGCACTGACTTTGCAGCCCACTTTGGTAGCCCCTGAAACATGACTCAAGCCTGCCATTGCAGAGCCTGTGCGTGCAGTTTTAAATTGCCATATTGACCTAGCACGTTAACCCGCTTGCCAGACATAAGCCTTCTTTTTTAATACACATTTCACTCCTAAGGTAGGTCCTCGACCGCCCCAGGAGCAGTGTACAGTGTATTTAAAAAGGGCAACAAGTGCTTTTAAATTTTACACGACCAAGTAGTGAAAAAGTTTTAAATTCGTTTTCACTACTGCAAAGCCTATCTCTCCCATAGGATAATATTGGGCTCACCTTATTACATTATATAAGTGTAATTTCCAATTAGGAAGAGGTGGGACCTCCAAGTTTGGTGTCTCTGGAATCACAATTTAAAATCACAACTTATGGTGAAGGTAGATTTTACATTGTAATTCTGAAAACGACACTTTTAGAAAGTTGAGATTTTCTTATGTTAAATCATTTGGGGCCACATGCACAAAGATCTGGTATTGCGACTGGCAAACTGCGAGTCTTAGCGACTCAATATTTGTGAGTTGCAATACTGGGTGTACAACAGTGTACTTTACACTGTTTGCGATTGCCAATGAGGTTGCAAATGACCTACCTCATGAATATTCATGAGGTAGGTCGTAATTTGCGACCCCATTGGGAATGGCCGCCCTCACAGGGATGGTGGCCTTCTGGAGACAGCAGACCACCATGTCTGTGACTGCTTTTAAATAAAGCAGTTTTTTTTTAAGTGCAGCCCGTTTTCCTTATAGGAAAACAAGATGCATTTCAAAATCAAAAATGAAAAGTTTTCTTTTCATTTTTTCAGAGCAGGCAGTGGTCTGCGGGACCACTGCCTGCTCTGAAAAAATATTTTCACTGCCATTCACAAAGGGGAAGGGGTCCCGTAGGGACCCCTTCCCGTTTGTTAATGGGTTAGCACCAGTTTGAAACTTGTGCTAACTGCGATTGTTTTGCGACCACATTCGCGGTCACAAAACAATCATACATACCATTTGGATTTGGTATTAGGAAGGGACGCCCTTGACACGCCCCTTCCTAATACCAAATCCCAAAACCCAAACTGCGATTCTGTAACAAGTTACCGAATCGCAGTTTGGGCTTTGTACTTCCCAAAAAGCATTTTTCAAGTCGCAAGCGGGCCGATTCTGCGAATTGGCCCCTTTGCAACTTGAAAAATGCTTCTTACATCTGGCCCCTAGTTCCTTCTGCCTGTTTCTGAATACACATCTGGGTGGATGACAGCTGAGCTCTTGTGCATTCCCTCTAGACAGCTACACACAAATGATGCTTAAATGTGACTGATGGGCCATTAACATCTTGATGGACCATCCTGGGCAGGATGGGAGGGATGAGCTGACACTTACCCCTGAATGGGCTGTGTCCTGAGCCCACACAAAAGGCTGCATAACCCCCTGTAGTGTGTCTGGAGCCAGGACAGGAATGGCAGGGACTTTGTGCACTTAAAAGACCTCTCTTTGAAGCCTCCTGCCCTTAAAAGTCACAACGGGGTGTATGTACTGTGCCTCAGAAAGCTACTGTTGATTGGCTTATCCATGATTGGCATATTTGATTTACTGATAAGTCCCTATTAAAGTGCACCAGAGGAGCCCAGGGCCTGTAAATCAAATGCTACTAGTGGGTCTGTAGCACTGATTGTGCCACCCACATGAGTAGGCTTGGAAACATGGCTCAGACCTGCCACTGCAGTGTCTGTGTGTGCAGTTTGTAACTGCCAATTCGACTTGGCAAGTGTACCCACTTGCCAGACCTAAACCTTCCCTTTTACTAGATGTAAGGCACCCCTAAGGTAGGCCCTAGGTAACGCCGTGGGCAGGATGCAGTGTATTTAAAAGGTAGGACATGTACTGGTGTGTTTTACATGTCCTAACAGTGAAATACTGCCAAATTCGGTTTTCACTGTTGCAAGGCCTATCTCCCCCATAGGTTAACATGGGGGCTGCCTTTAAATAACTTTAAAGCGCAGATTCCCTTTGAGGGCAGTTAGAACTAAGGAGTTTAGGGTCTCTGAACTCACAACTTAAAAATACACCTTTTTAATGAAGTTGGTTTTTGGATTGTGAGTTTGAAAATGGCACTTTTAGAAAGTAGCCATGTTTCTTGCTTAAACCATTCTGTGACTCTGTCTGTTTGTGGATTCCCTGTCTGGGTCATTTTGACAGTTGCGCTGTTTACACCTCTCCTCTAGACAGTGACACAAAAGAAGCTGGTGTGTAGCCTGCATATCCTGATGAGCCACCTGTGCTGAGAGGGAAGGGAGGAGTGGTCACTCACAACTGAAAGGTCTTTGCCTGCCCTCTCACAATGCAGTCTCCAACCCCTTGGTGTGTGTCTGGGGCCTGACCTGGACAAGGAAGGATCTTGCAAACATGTGAAACTTTGCTTTGAAGTTTGCCAACTTCAAAGGCAGACAGGGGTATATGTAGTAGACCCAAAACCCCAGACTTTTAGAATCTTTCTGGAATCAAGAGGAACCTGTGCCCAGGAGACGAGATGAAGGAGGAGTACTGTCCCTTTTCTGTGTTGCTTCTGCATAACAAGAGTGCAAAGGGTGAACTTTGCTGTGTGTCCTGCTTGAGAAAGTTCTCCAAGGGATCGGAGTAGAGCTTGTCGCCTGTTGGAAGTCTCAGGGACACTAAAGACTTCAGTATCCTTGACCTGCAGCACTGGGAACTGTGTGTTTTGTGCTGTTCAAGAGGAGAAACCTCTGCGACGCCTCCAACGACGCCACTGGCCTGCACTGTGACCTGCCGCCGCCGCACAGAACTACACTGCCCTGCTTCGCACCATGACCCTGGCCTCACCGATGACTTCACTGAGCCACTGCTCACACCGCGACCGCCGCTGGGGGTCGCGTGACAGATTGCTAGCTCTTTCCCGATTCTGTGGGTGGTGGTGCATGGCCGTTCTTAGTTGGTGGAGCGATTTGTCTGGTTAATTCCGATAATGAACGAGACTCCTCCATGCTAACTAGTTACGCGACCCCCAGCCGCTGTTGGATGTTGTTGTGATGACCACATATGGAATCTTGCTGATGTGATGAACATGTATGAAAACCTCGCACAAGAATAAAGACACTGAACTTTAACTCTGTTTGGATTATATATTGATTTTCCGAAGACCAAGAACCTAACTGTACAGTCTCTAATCTTATTTCATACGAGAGCCCTGGCCTTTTGAATCAGTTTGTTTTTTCTTATTGGAGAAACACTGGAGGTGCTGGGAGGACCCTCTGTTCGGGAGCACTGTATTTACTATCTATTGTTAAAGTAATGTTTTGGTGATATTCTGTTTCCTATAATTTTCCCCCCTTTTCTTCACAACTTTTGTCGTCATCAGGCATCTCTGCCTGCACCGTGGCCTGTGGACACTACTCGTGAGGGTCATGAAGCACCATCCCGTCCCACACTGCCGGCTTGGGCCTACGGACGATAGCACTCCAGCAATGCCACTGCCGCTGCCTACACCATGAGCTGGTGAAACAGCACGTCGCACCGCATCACTTCATACCGCAGCCCTGGTCTCAGTAACTCCAGTGGACGTCGTCAGCGAGCCGCTGCCTGCACCGTGACCTGTGGGCACCGCACGTCACATCGTCCCACTTCGCATCGCAGCCCCGACGCCATCCATGTCAGCGCTCCTGACTTCATCAGCCCAGAGTGCTTGTCACTGCAAGGGCCTGATGACCCCCACACCGACTCCAGAACCGCCACCCGGACGCCAGCGACGTCGTTCTCCGGAGCTCACTGCGAGGATCACAACGCCGTGCAATTCCAAAGGTACTGTTTGCGGATCTCCCCAACACCGTAGTTGGCCTTCGACGCTGCGGCTGGCCTGAACTGTTGGTTATGTTTATCACAATGCTGTGCTAGCCCCAGGTGGAGCTATCGACTTCAAGGAACTGCATTTTTGAGTAAATCTTTCAAAATTCATATCTCTAGCACTGTATGTTGGATTTCTATCGTTTTGTTTTTGTTTTTTCACAGATAAATTTTGGCTATTTTTCTAAAACTGGTGTGGTGTCCTTTTGTAGTGTTCTCACTTATTACTGTGTGCTATGTGCAAATGCTTTACACATTGCTTCTAAGATAAGCCTGACTGCTCGTGCCAAGCTAACAATGGGGTTAAGCAGAGGTTACCTGAGCGGGTACCTCCCTTATCCTGACTAGAGTGAAGGTCCCAACTTGGACAAGGTGCAAACCGACTGCCAACTAGAGACCCCATTTCTAACATGTAGTATTTATTGCAGTTGGTAATTATCGGGTGTGATTAAGGCCTCACAGTTTGCTAAGTTTCAATAGGTCAAATTGACCAGAATTTAAGAGGGGAACTGTGTACTGTGCTTGTCATAATATGCAGCTTTCGTATTTGTATTTATATAGCACTTAATAACCCTGACAAGGCTCTGAAGTGCTTTACAGTGAGTAGCACACTACTGCAGAACCAAAGTAGGTGGTTAATCAAGTGGTTATATGTGGTTGCTGTGATTAGCTATGTGGTCTCAGGAAAATCACAAAAAATTGCATGCATTTAAACCAGTTACTTTGTGATATGTTAAAACCAGATAGGGGGTGATAAATACTGTTGGCTATGTGGTTTTAGGCGAATAGTAGGTGAAATAGATTGGCTAGGAAAGACTAGGTAATGTTAGATTAAATGGATAGGGCTTTAAAGAAGGCACGTTTATGATCTATGAAATGAGGCATCAGCCAATTGCAAAATTTCAATAAGAAATATTGAGGCAAGCAGGAATGAGACAAAGAAGAGGCTATGCTCAGAACATGAAGGTATGCAGAAGGTGGAAGTTATGAAGAGGGTCACTCTGAAGAGAAAGCAAGTCAAGGTCAAGTATTCACACAAGGTTTTAAGAGTATAGTGGGAGAAGGCTTTCTGAGACACTGAGCTATCAGTGAATGTAAGCTGTAGCAGAAACAACATTAGCCGGTTCTGTGCCTTGGACGAGATGATTTCGTGCAAGGCTACAGTTCCCCTGTGCCTTGGACGAGATCATCTCGTCCTAGGCACAGGGGAACTTGGGGGGGCGCGCCCTTGTCAGGCGGGGATGGAAGGGGAAGACCTTCCCCTTCCACCCCCGCCACCCCCCACGGCAATCCGATGACGTCAGCGCGCGCACAGCGCGCTGACGTCATCTAGTGTTGCCGGCCGCGCTGGAAGCCATTTGCTTCCAGCGCGTCTTAGGAGAAGGACGCATAAGGTGAGTCCTCTCCGTTTTTGGGGGGCGGGGGATGGTGAAAACAGACACGGGGGGAAAGGAAAGGGTTTTTCCTTTCCCCCTGTGCCTGTTTTCACAAGATTCCTGCTCCACGATCGCAGGCAGGGCCCGCGATCGTGGAGCAGGAATCTCCACTAGCCACCAGGGATTTTCTTTTTTGTTTATTTTGGGGGCGACCCCTTGGGCAAGGGTCGCCCCCCCCCCGGGCGCAATTATTTTTAGTATTTCGCCCCCCCCCCCGGGGGCAGATCCGCCGATTTTTCGAAAACCACTAGACACCAGGGATATTGTTTTTTATGTGTATTTTGGGGGCGACCCCTTGGGGCAAGGGTCGCCCCCCCAGGGGGGGGGGCGAAAACCACTAGACACCAGGGATTTTATTTTTGTTGTGTATTTTGGGGGCGACCCCTTGGGCAAGGGTCGCCCCCCCCGGGGGCAATTTTTTTTTGTATTTCGCCCCCCCATCTGGGGGCAGATCCGCCGATTTTTCTGCGGATCTGCCCCCAGGGGGGCGAAAACCACTAGACACCAGGGATTTATTTTTATTGTAAAGTTTTTTTAGGGGGCGACCCCTTGGGCAAGGGGCGCCCCACTCGGGGGCTATTTTTTTTGTATTTTGACCCCCCAGGGGCAGATTGCCAATGTATGGGCTGATCTGCCGCCAGGGGGGGGGAGCTATTTATTTTTTCTGTTTCGGCCCCCCCGATGGCAGACCAGCCATTTTTTGGACGATCTGGCCCCGGGGGGGTGGAAGCACACTAGGCGCCAGGGATTGTGTGGTGTGTGTGTGTGTGTGGTGTGTGTTTGGGGGCACCCCTTGGGCAACGGTCGCCCCCCTAAGGTGGGGAAAATTCGTATTGGCCATCTCTGCCCCTAATTTTGTAGGTCCATCTGCCCCCAAGGAGGGCAGAAACCACCAATACGGCAGGGATTTTTTTGTTTTGTTTTGTGTTGTGCTGGGGGTGCCCCCTTTGGGAAGGGTCGCCCCCTAAAAGGGGGCACAGAGGTGTTGCCCATTTCTGCCCCCCTTGGGGGCAGATTGGCCAATTTTTTTACACCCATCTACCCCCGAGGGGGGCAGGATCCACTTAGGTACCAGGGACAACTTCTAAGTTCTTGGTGATGGGGTGCTTGTCAACTGGCAAAGTATTTGTATTTGTGATTATAACAATTTATTTCTTCTTTTTCTTCTAGTTCAACGCTTTTGCTTCCTTTGCTGTGGATCTTTGCGGTTTTGGCAGTAGTTGTCCTGTGGTTTGCATAGTTGCATGTTTTAGGTAAGTGAAAGCAATTTACTCCAAAGGAGTATTGTTGACATGCATGAATGACATGTTTGTAGGTGGTGTACTAAATGCAGTATTGTGTGTTTGACATTGTCCTTAGATTTGAGCACAGTGATGTTTGTGTTGTCATATGTCTAATTTTCTTTTTTCTTTTTTCTTTTTAGTGGGATATCATTGGTGATTGCTGTGTCTGTGCAGAGTAGTTGCTTGGTGAGTAGCTATTTCAGGCAACTGAGTGGTATAGTTTTTTGTAGTACATAACTCTTTGTGATAAAGCTACACTTTGTTTATTACTGATTTTAGTGCTAGTTGTTGTTGGCAATCCATTTGTTGTTAGGATCATGGCTAGCCGCAAAGTGACCGCTCAGCAGGTTGTTCGCATGCTCTTTGAGTCGTCTTCAGACCATGATTACGACACTGACTCTGCATCTGAGGCAGAAGAGGAAGCAGGAGATTCTGGAAGTGAGTTTTCTGTCCTAGAGTATTCTTCTGATGAGGAAGCTACTCTCAGTGCAGATGAAGGGCCTGTGTTAGAGGAGGACATTGATGTGCCAAGAGTGCAGCAGCCTGGGGCTGAAGGGTTTCCCATTGGAAGACCTGACACCTGGCTTGCCCCAAACATGGACCAGCCACAGTTACCTGCATTTACTGGTCTCCCAGGGTGTAGAGTTAATACGGAAAACTTTCTGCCTGTCCATTTCTTTCACTTGTTTATGGACGATGTATTTTTGGAAGAGATTGTGAAGCAGACAAATGTGTATGCAGAGCAATATTTGCGGGACAACGCTGCCAGACTTAAGCCTCAGTCTAGAGCTACTCATTGGGTTCCCACATATCTGGAAGAGATGAAAAGGTTTTTAGGTTTGTCTTTTTTGATGGGGTTGATCAGGAAGCCGTCACTGGCTTCTTATTGGCCTACTAGTCCCTTGATAGCAACTGCTATATTTCCTGCAACTATGACACGTAATCGGTATTTGCTTCTTCTTCGTATGCTGCATTTTGTAGACAATGCTTTAGCCTTGCCACGAGATCACCCTGATTGTGACCGCCTTTTTAAGATTAGGCCTGTCCTTGATCATTTTGTGGATCGGTTTTCAGAGGTCTATGTTCCAGGCAAAGAGATAAGTGTGGACGAGTCTTTGGTCCTTTTCAAGGGGCGTTTAGGGCCATATTTATACTTTTTGACGCAAAACTGCGCCAACGCAGTTTTGCACCAAAAAAATTAGCTCCAGCTAACGCCATTCTGAAGCACCATGCGGGCGCCGTATTTATTGAATGACGTTAGCCGGCGTTAGCCGCCGGCGCTGTCTGGTGTGCGTTAAAAAAAACGACGTACACCAGGCAGCGCCGGCGTAGGGGGAAAATGGCGTATGGGCGTCCACAAATGGTGCAAGTCAGGCTGAGGCAAAAAAATCGCCTCAACCCGATTTGCGCCATTTTTTTACGACGCCCAACCCCCATTGAAATGACTCCTGTCTTAGCAAAGACAGGAGTCATGCCCCCTTGCCCAATGGCCATGCCCAGGGGACTTCTGTCCCCTGGGCATGGTCATTGGGCATAGTGGCATGTAGGGGGGCACAAATCAGGCCCCCCTATGCCACAAAAAAAAAAAAAAAAAAATACTTACCTGAACTTACCTTAATGTCCCTGGGGTGGGTCCCTTCATCCTTGGGTGTCCTCCTGGGGTGGGCAAGGGTGGCAGGGGGTGTCCCTGGGGGCAGGGGAGGGCACCTCTGGGCTCATTCTTAGCCCACAGGTCCCTTAACGCCTGCCCTGACCCAGGCGCTAAAATCCGGCGCTAATGCGGGTTTTTTAGACCCACCCACTCCCGGGCGTCATTTTTGCCCGGGAGTATAAATACGACGCATATGCATCGGAGTAATTTTTTAAGACGGGAACGCCTACCTTGCATATCATTAACGCAAGGAAGGTGTTCACGCAAAAAAATGACGCTAACTCCATGAACTTTGGCGCTAGACGCGTCTAACGCCAAAGTATAAATATGGAGTTAGTTTTGCGTCGATTTTGCGTTGAAAAAAACGACGCAAATTCAGCGCAAACGGAGTATAAATATGCCCCTTAGTTTTTAAGCAGTACATTCCTAGTAAGAGGGCACGGTATGGGATTAAATTGTATCTGCTGTCAGAAAGCAGTACAGGATATGTGTATAATTTCCGGGTCTACACTGGTAGGGATTCCAGTATTGACCCTCCTGGTTGTCCGGCCACTTTTGGAGTTAGCGAAAAAATTGTGTGGGAACTTGCTAGACGGCTGTTTAACAAAGGTCACCATTTGTACGTAGATAAATTCTACACTGGAGTGCAGTTGTTCAAGGAGCTGTTTAGGGTGGACACTGTTGCTTGTGGCACAATCCGTTCTAACCGGAAAGGCTATCCAAGGGAGCTTGTCTGTAAAAAACTTGAGAGGGGACAGTGCAGTGCCTTGCGGAATAATGAGCTGCTAGCTCTGACATTTTCCGGCAGGAGGGATGTGTACATGCTATCGACCATCCATGATGAGAGTACTTCCCCTGTGGCTGTTTGGGGTCAGGTTGCGGAAGTGCGCAAACCTGCGTGCATTTTGGACTACAATAGGCACATGGGTGGTGTTGATAGAGTAGATCAGAGGTTGGAATCTTACACTGCTCTTCGTAAGTCTTATGTGTGGTATAAAAAGTTGGCCCTACATTTATTTCATTTGCCAACTTTTAATGCCTTCATTGTATACAAGGATTGTTCACCTGAGTCAAGGATGACATTTGTTAAATTTCAGGAGTCGGTGATAGAAAGCCTTATTGTGGTTGAACCGGCAAGAGTTCCTAGAGTAGAAGTGGTGGAGGATGTGGCTAGATTGAAAGATCGGCACTTTCCAGATCACATTCCTCCCACTCCCAAAAAAGACATGCCCACAAAGAAATGTAGAGTATGTGCCCGGAGATTAATCCGGAGGGAGAGCAGGATGTACTGCCCCGAATGCCCTTCAAAGCCTGGGCTGTGTGTGCCCGGCTGTTACAGAAGTTACCATACCCCCAAAAAAATCTGGGAAATACCTTGAGCGTAAGCTGTCTGTTTTATATTTTCATATGTTTCACGGTTGGCATCTCTGTCATGTATTTAGTTAGAGCTTTTGTGTTTGTAGTTTTGTGCTTATTTTATAATTAGTGGTTTCTTTGTTGTTTATAAACAAAAAAAGTGATGGTGGTGTGCTTGGGGTGGCGCTTGGCTGGCAGTGTGCGTGGGGTGGCGCTTGGCTGGCGGTGTGCTTGGGGTGGCGCTTGGCTGGCGGTGTGCTTGGGGTGGCGCTTGGCTGGCGGTGTGCTTGGGGTGGCGTTTGGCTGGCGGTGTGCTTGGGGTGGCGCTTGGCTGGCGGTGTGCTTGGGGTGGTGCTTGGCTGGCGGTGTGCGTGGGGTGGCGCTTGGCTGGTGGTGTGCTTGAGGTGGCGGTTGGCTGGCGGTGTGCGTGGGGTGGCGCTTGGCTGGCGGTGTGCTTGGGGTGGCGCTTGGCTGGCGGTGTGCGTGGGGTGGCGCTTGGCTGGCAGTGCCAGCAAAACGCCAGTCCACCCTCCCATCAGCTGGTGTGATTCTTGTATCAGGCATGTGGGCGTATGTAAGTGATGGGCCCTTGAGTGGCGCGGTCTGTCGATGTGAGTGTTGTAATGTGCTGGGCCCGTGGCTGGCGGTGTGAATGGTCTTGTGCGTGTCATGTATGAAAGGTGTGTGAATGGACTGTAAAGCGGTTGGTGCCTTGTCGCGGCTTTACAGCTCACGAGCTGTGAGTCATTGGTTCAGTTTTTTGCCTTTCAGTTATTAGCAGTGCATTTCATTTTTGTGAAATCTCTTGTTAATAAAATTTGATCCACTGAACCATCACTCACCCTCGTGCCAAATCCAACCAGTATGTGTGGTAAAAATGACAAAACCTGCTCCGCTGTAATCAGGCGTCGCAGCACACCTGTGACACGCTAGGTGCCTCGGGTGGGACCCCGATGATGAAGCATGCCACCAACTTGGTTGGTGGGTGAGGGGACTTCTTCACATAACCTAAGTGTGTTTCTTTTCACAATTTTAGTGTTTGGCACATCATGGACGTATGTGCACACATCAATATGATATATTACAAAAATACCTGTTTTTGGGGGGGAGGGCCCACCTATGTTTTTGGTCCTGGGTGCGGCCTTCATCTAGGGAAACCTACAAAACCCAGAAATGTTTTAAAACTAGACACCCCAAGGAGTCCAGGGAGGTGTGGCTTGCGTGGCTCCCCCAACATTTTCTTACCCAGACTCCTCTGTAAACCTCAAAATTTGCATAAAAAAGCATATTTTCCTGACTTTTCTTAGTAGGATCACTGCTCCAGCAGAAAATTCCTACTCCCCAGTTTTCCCCTCAGTCTCCCAAGTAAAATGACACCTCACTTATGTGGGTCCCCAAAGCAGAGTCCGTCTAAAGATGTATAAAAGAATATGCCCTTATAAACTCGCTGTGCTATCCCTTCTATCTCTTCAAGTTTTGGGCCTTATTCTGTTGCAGGCAACTGGCCCACCCACACAAGTGAGGTATCATTTTTATCGGGAGACTTGGGGGAATGCTGGGTGGAAGGAAATTTGTGGCTCCTCTCAGATTCCAGAACTTTCTGCCACAGAAATGTGAGTAAAATCTGTTTTTTTAGCCAAAGTTTTAGGTTTGCAAAGGATTCTGGGTAACAGAACCTGGTCCGAGCCCCACAAGTCACCCCATCTTGGATTCCCCAAGGTCTTTAGTTTTCAAAAATGCACAGGGTTTGTAGGTTTCCCTAGGTGCCGGCTGAGCTACAGGCCAAAATCCACAGGTAGGCACTGTTTTCTTTAAAAAAATGGGATGTGTCCACGTTGCGTTTTGGGGCATTTCCTGTCGCGGGGGCTAGGCCTACCCACACAAGTGAGGTATCATTTTTATCGGGGAAACTTGGGGGAACGCTGGGTGGAAGGAAATTTGGTAACAGAACCTGGTCCGAGCCCCGCAAGTCACCCCATCTTGGATTCCCCTAGGTCTCTAGTTTTCAGAAATGCACAGGTTTGGTATGTTTCCCTAGGTGCCGGCTGAGCTAGAGGCCAAAATCTACAGGTAGGCACTTCGCAAAAAACACCTCTGTTTTCTTCCAAAATTTTGGATGTGTCCATGTTGCGCTTTGGGGCGTTTCCTGTCGCGGGCGCTAGGCCTAGCCACACAAGTGAGGTACCATTTTTATCGGGAGACTTGGGGGAACGCTGGGTGGAAGGAAATTTGTGTCTCCTCTCAGATTCCAGAACTTTCTGCCACAGAAATGTGAGGAACATGTGTTTTTTTAGTCAAATTTTGAGGTTTGCAAAGGATTCTGGGTAACAGAACCTGGTCCGAGCCCCGCAAGTCACCCCATCTTGGATTCCCCAAGGTCTTTAGTTTTCAAAAATGCACAGGGTTGGTAGGTTTCCCTTGGTGCCGGCTGAGCTACAGGCCAAAATCCACAGGTAGGCAGTGTTTTCTTTAAAAAAATGGGATGTGTCCACGTTGCGTTTTGGGGCATTTCCTGTCGCGGGGGCTAGGCCTACCCACACAAGTGAGGTATCATTTTTATCGGGAAACTTGGGGGAGCGCTGGGTGGAAGGAAATTAGTGGCTCCTCTCAGATTCCAGAACTTTCTGCCACGGAAATGTGAGGAACATGTGTTTTTTTAGCCAAATTTTGAGGTTTGCAAAGGATTCTGGGTAACAGAACCTGGTCTGAGCCCGCAAGTCTCCCCATCTTGGATTCCCCTAGGTCTCTAGTTTTCAGAAATGCACAGGTTTGGTAGGTTTCCCTAGGTGCCGGCTGAGCTAGAGGCTAAAATCTACAGGTAGGCACATTGCAAAAACCACCTCTGTTTTCTTCCAAAAATTTGGATGTGTCCACGTTGCGCTTTGGGGCATTTCCTGTCGCGGGCGCTAGGCCTACCCACACAAGTGAGGTATCATTTTTATCGGGAGACTTGGGGGAACGCTGGGTGGAAGGAAATTTGTGGCTCCTCTCAGATTCCAGAACTTTCTGCCACAGAAATGTGAGGACCATGTGTTTTTGTTTTGCCAAATTATGAGGTTTGCAAATGATTCTGGGTAACAGAACCTGGTCCGAGCCCCGCAAGTCACCCCATCTTGGATTCCCCTAGGTCTCTATTTTTCAGAAATGCACATGTTTGGTAGGTTTCCCTAGGTGCCGGCTGAGCTAGAGGCCAAAATCTACAGGTAGGCACTTCGCAAAAAACACCTCTGTTTTCTTCCAAAAATGTGGATGTGTCCACGTTGCGCTTTGGGGCGTTTCCTGTCGCGGGTGCTAGGCCTACCCACACAAGTGAGGTATCATTTTTATTGGGAGACTTGGGGGAACGCTGGGTGGAAGGAAATTTGTGGCTCCTCTCAGATTCCAGAACTTTCTGCCACAGAAATGTGAGGAACATGTGTTTTTTTAGCCAAATTTTGAGGTTTGCAAAGGATTCTGGGTAACAGAACCTGGTCCGAGCCCCGCAAGTCACCCCATCTTGGATTCCCCAAGGTCTTTAGTTTTCAAAAATGCACAGGGTTGGTAGGTTTCCCTAGGTGCCGGCTGAGCTACAGGCCAAAATCCACAGGTAGGCACTGATTTCTTTAAAAAAATGGGATGTGTCCACGTTGCGTTTTGGGGCATTTCCTGTCGCGGGGGCTAGGCCTACCCACACAAGTCAGGTATCATTTTTATCGGGAAACTTGGGGGAACGCTGGGTGGAAGGAAATTAGTGGCTCCTCTCAGATTCCAGAACTTTCTGCCACAGAAATGTGAGGAACATGTGTTTTTTTAGCCAAAGTTTGAGGTTTGCAAAGGATTCTGGGTAACAGAACATGGTCTGAGCCCCGCAAGTCACCCCATCTTGGATTCCCCTAGGTCTCTAGTTTTCAGAAATGCACAGGTTTGGTAGGTTTCCCTAGGTGCCGGCTGAGCTAGAGGCTAAAATCTACAGGTAGGCACTTCGCAAAAAACACCTCTGTTTTCTTCCAAAAATTTGTATGTGTCCACGTTGCGCTTTGGGGCATTTCCTGTCGCGGGCGCTAGGCCTACCCACACAAGTGAGGTATCATTTTTATCGGGAGACTTGGGGGAACGCTGGGTGGAAGGAAATTTGTGGCTCCTCTCAGATTCCAGAACTTTCTGCCACAGAAATGTGAGGAACATGTGTTTTTTTTGCCAAATTTTGAGGTTTGCAAAGGATTCTGGGTAACAGAACCTGGTCCGAGCCCCGCAAGTCACCCCATCTTGGATTCCCCTAGGTCTCTAGTTTTCAGAAATGCACATGTTTGGTAGGTTTCCCTAGGGGCCGGCTGAGCTAGAGGCCAAAATCTACAGGTAGGCACTTCGCAAAAAACACCTCTGTTTTCTTCCAAAAATTTGGATGTGTCCACGTTGCGCTTTGGGGCGTTTCCTGTTGCGGGCGCTAGGCCTACCCACACAAGTGAGGTATCATTTTTATTGGGAGACTTGGGGGAACGCTGGGTGGAAGGAAATTTGTGGCTCCTCTCAGATTCCAGAACTTTCTGCCACAGAAATGTGAGGAACATGTGTTTTTTTAACCAAATTTTGAGGTTTGCAAAGGATTCTGGGTAACAGAACCTGGTCCGAGCCCCGCAAAGTCACCCCATCTTGGATTCCCCTAGGTCTCTAGTTTTCAGCAATGCACATGTTTGGTAGGTTTCCCTAGGTGCCGGCTGAGCTAGAGGCCAAAATCTACAGGTAGGCACTTCGCAAAAAACACCTCTGTTTTCTTCAAAAAATTTGGATGTGTCCACGTTGCGCTTTGGGGCGTTTCCTGTCGCGGGCGCTAGGCCTACCCACACAAGTGAGTTATCATTTTTATCGGGAGACTTGGGGGAACGCTGGGTGGAAGGAAATTTGTTGCTCCTCTCAGATTCCAGAACTTTCTGCCACAGAAATGTGAGGAACATGTGTTTTTTTAGCCAGATTTTGAGGTTTGCAAAGGATTCTGGGTAACAGAACTTGGTCCGAGCCCCGCAAGTCACCCCATCTTGGATTCCCCTAGGTCTCTAGTTTTCAGAAATGCACAGGTTTGGTAGTTTCCCTAGGTGCCGGCTGAGCTAGAGGCCAAAATCTACAGGTAGGCACTTCGCAAAAAACACCTCTGTTTTCTTCCAAAATTTTGGATGTGTCCACGTTGCTCTTAGGGGTGTTTCCTGTCGCGGGCACTAGGCCTACCCACCCAAGTGAGGTATCATTTTTATTGGGAGACTTGGGGGAACGATGGGTGGAAGGAAATTTGTGGCTCCTCTCAGATTCCAGAACTTTCTGCCACAGAAATGTGAGGAACATGTGTTTTTTTAGCCAAATTTTGATTTTTGCAAAGGATTCTGGGTAACAGAACCTGGTCCGAGCCCCGCAAGTCACCCCTCCTTGGATTCCCCTAGGTCTCTAGTTTTCAGAAATGCACAGGTTTGGTAGTTTCCCTAGGTGCCGGCTGAGCTAGAGGCCAAAATCTACAGGTAGGCACTTCGCAAAAAACACCTCTGTTTTCTTCCAAAAATTTGGATGTTTCCACGTTGCGCTTTGGGGCGTTTCCTGTCGCGGGCGCTAGGCCTACCCACACAAGTGAGGTATCATTTTTATCGGGAGACTTGGGGGAACGCTGGGTGGAAGGAAATTTGTGGCTCCTCTCAGGTTCCAGAACTTTCTGCCACAGAAATGTGAGGAACATGTGTTTTTTTAGCCAAATTTTGAGGTTTGCAAAGGATTCTGGGTAACAGAACCTGGTCCGAGCCCCGCAAGTCACCCCATCTTGGATTCCCCAAGGTCTTTAGTTTTCAAAAATGCACAGGGTTGGTAGGTTTCCCTTGGTGCCGGCTGAGCTACAGGCCAAAATCCACAGGTAGGCAGTGTTTTCTTTAAAATAATGGGATGTGTCGACGTTGCGTTTTGGGGCATTTCCTGTCGAGGGGGCTAGGCCTACCCACACAAGTGAGGTATCATTTTTATCGGGAAACTTGGGGGAACGCTGGGTGGAAGGAAATTAGTGGCTCCTCTCAGATTCCAGAACTTTCTGCCACAGAAATGTGAGGACCATGTGTTTTTTTTGCCAAATTATGAGGTTTGCAAATGATTCTGGGTAACAGAACCTGGTCCGAGCCCCGCAAGTCACCCCATCTTGGATTCCCCTAGGTCTCTATTTTTCAGAAATGCACAGGTTTGGTAGGTTTCCCTAGGTGCCGGCTGAGCTAGAGGCTAAAATCTACAGGTAGGCACATTGCAAAAACCACCTCTGTTTTCTTCCAAAAATTTGGATGTGTCCACGTTGCGCTTTGGGGCATTTCCTGTCGCGGGCGCTAGGCCTACCCACACAAGTGAGGTATCATTTTTATCGGGAGACTTGGGGAACGCTGGGTGGAAGGAAATTTGTGGCTCCTCTCAGATTCCAGAACTTTCTGCCACAGAAATGTGAGGACCATGTGTTTTTTTTGCCAAATTATGAGGTTTGCAAATGATTCTGGGTAACAGAACCTGGTCTGAGCCCCGCAAGTCACCCCATCTTGGATTCCCCTAGGTCTCTATTTTTCAAAAATGCACATGTTTGGTAGGTTTCCCTAGGTGCCGGCTGAGCTAGAGGCCAAAATCTACAGGTAGGCACTTCGCAAAAAACACCTCTGTTTTCTTCCAAAAATGTGGATGTGTCCACGTTGCGCTTTGGGGCGTTTCCTGTCGCGGGTGCTAGGCCTACCCACACAAGTGAGGTATCATTTTTATTGGGAGACTTGGGGGAACGCTGGGTGGAAGGAAATTTGTGGCTCCTCTCAGATTCCAGAACTTTCTGCCACAGAAATGTGAGGAACATGTGTTTTTTTAGCCAAATTTTGAGGTTTGCAAATGATTCTGGGTAACAGAACCTGGTCTGAGCCCGCAAGTCACCCCATCTTGGATTCCCCTAGGTCTCTAGTTTTCAGAAATGCACAGGTTTGGTAGGTTTCCCTAGGTGCCGGCTGAGCTAGAGGCCAAAATCTACAGGTAGGCACTTCGCAAAAAACACCTCTGTTTTCTTCCAAAAATTTGGATGTGTCCACGTTGCGCTTTGGGGCATTTCCTGTCGCGGGCGCTAGGCCTACCCACACAAGTGAGGTATCATTTTTATCGGGAGACTTGGGGGAACGCTGGGTGGAAGGAAATTCGTGGCTCCTCTCAGATTCTAGAACTTTCTGCCACAGAAATGTGAGGAACATGTGTTTTTTTTACCAAATTATGAGGTTTGCAAATGATTCTGGGTAACAGAACCTGGTCCGAGCCCCGCAAGTCACCCCATCTTGGATTCCCCAAGGTCTTTAGTTTTCAAAAATGCACAGGGTTGGTAGGTTTCCCTAGGTGCCGGCTGAGCTACAGGCCAAAATCCACAGGTAGGCACTGATTTCTTTAAAAAAATGGGATGTGTCCACGTTGCGTTTTGGGGCATTTCCTGTCGCGGGGGCTAGGCCTACCCACACAAGTCAGGTATCATTTTTATCGGGAAACTTGGGGGAACGCTGGGTGGAAGGAAATTAGTGGCTCCTCTCAGATTCCAGAACTTTCTGCCACAGAAATGTGAGGAACATGTGTTTTTTTAGCCAAAGTTTGAGGTTTGCAAAGGATTCTGGGTAACAGAACATGGTCTGAGCCCCGCAAGTCACCCCATCTTGGATTCCCCTAGGTCTCTAGTTTTCAGAAATGCACAGGTTTGGTAGGTTTCCCTAGGTGCCGGCTGAGCTAGAGGCTAAAATCTACAGGTAGGCACTTCGCAAAAAACACCTCTGTTTTCTTCCAAAAATTTGTATGTGTCCACGTTGCGCTTTGGGGCATTTCCTGTCGCGGGCGCTAGGCCTACCCACACAAGTGAGGTATCATTTTTATCGGGAGACTTGGGGGAACGCTGGGTGGAAGGAAATTTGTGGCTCCTCTCAGATTCCAGAACTTTCTGCCACAGAAATGTGAGGAACATGTGTTTTTTTTGCCAAATTTTGAGGTTTGCAAAGGATTCTGGGTAACAGAACCTGGTCCGAGCCCCGCAAGTCACCCCATCTTGGATTCCCCTAGGTCTCTAGTTTTCAGAAATGCACATGTTTGGTAGGTTTCCCTAGGGGCCGGCTGAGCTAGAGGCCAAAATCTACAGGTAGGCACTTCGCAAAAAACACCTCTGTTTTCTTCCAAAAATTTGGATGTGTCCACGTTGCGCTTTGGGGCGTTTCCTGTTGCGGGCGCTAGGCCTACCCACACAAGTGAGGTATCATTTTTATTGGGAGACTTGGGGGAACGCTGGGTGGAAGGAAATTTGTAGCTCCTCTCAGATTCCAGAACTTTCTGCCACAGAAATGTGAGGAACATGTGTTTTTTTAACCAAATTTTGAGGTTTGCAAAGGATTCTGGGTAACAGAACCTGGTCCGAGCCCCGCAAAGTCACCCCATCTTGGATTCCCCTAGGTCTCTAGTTTTCAGAAATGCACAGGTTTGGTAGGTTTCCCTAGGTCCCGGCTGAGCTAGAGGCCAAAATCTACAGGTAGGCACTTCGCAAAAAACACCTCTGTTTTCTTCCAAAATTTTGGATGTGTCCACGTTGCGCTTTGGGGTGTTTCCTGTCGCGGGCGCTAGGCCTACCCACACAAGTGAGGTATCATTTTTATTGGGAGACTTGGGGGAACGCTGGGTGGAAGGAAATTTGTGGGTCCTCTCAGATTCCAGAACTTTCTGCCACAGAAATGTGAGGAACATGTGTTTTTTTAGCCAATTTTTGAGGTTTGCAAAGGATTCTGGGTAACAGAACCTGGTCCGAGCCCCGCAAGTCACCCCATCTTGGATTCCCCTAGGTCTCTAGTTTTCAGAAATGCACATGTTTGGTAGGTTTCCCTAGGTGCCGGCTGAGCTAGAGGCCAAAATCTACAGGTAGGCACTTCGCAAAAAACACCTCTGTTTTCTTCAAAAAATTTGGATGTGTCCACGTTGCGCTTTGGGGCGTTTCCTGTCGCGGGCGCTAGGCCTACCCACACAAGTGAGTTATCATTTTTATCGGGAGACTTGGGGGAACGCTGGGTGGAAGGAAATTTGTTGCTCCTCTCAGATTCCAGAACTTTCTGCCACAGAAATGTGAGGAACATGTGTTTTTTTAGCCACATTTTGAGGTTTGCAAAGGATTCTGGGTAACAGAACTTGGTCCGAGCCCCGCAAGTCACCCCATCTTGGATTCCCCTAGGTCTCTAGTTTTCAGAAATGCACAGGTTTGGTAGTTTCTCTAGGTGCCGGCTGAGCTAGAGGCCAAAATCTACAGGTAGGCACTTCGCAAAAAACACCTCTGTTTTCTTCCAAAATTTTGGATGTGTCCACGTTGCGCTTAGGGGTGTTTCCTGTCGCGGGCACTAGGCCTACCCACCCAAGTGAGGTATCATTTTTATTGGGAGACTTGGGGGAACGATGGGTGGAAGGAAATTTGTGGCTCCTCTCAGGTTCCAGAACTTTCTGCCACAGAAATGTGAGGAACATGTGTTTTTTTAGCCACATTTTGAGGTTTGCAAAGGATTCTGGGTAACAGAACTTGGTCCGAGCCCCGCAAGTCACCCCATCTTGGATTCCCCTAGGTCTCTAGTTTTCAGAAATGCACAGGTTTGGTAGTTTCTCTAGGTGCCGGCTGAGCTAGAGGCCAAAATCTACAGGTAGGCACTTCGCAAAAAACACCTCTGTTTTCTTCCAAAAATTTGGATGTTTCCACGTTGCGCTTTGGGGCGTTTCCTGTCGCGGGCGCTAGGCCTACCCACACAAGTGAGGTATCATTTTTATCGGGAGACTTGGGGGAACGCTGGGTGGAAGGAAATTTGTGGCTCCTCTCAGGTTCCAGAACTTTCTGCCACAGAAATGTGAGGAACATGTGTTTTTTTAGCCAAATTTTGAGGTTTGCAAAGGATTCTGGGTAACAGAACCTGGTCCGAGCCCCGCAAGTCACCCCATCTTGGATTCCCCAAGGTCTTTAGTTTTCAAAAATGCACAGGGTTGGTAGGTTTCCCTTGGTGCCGGCTGAGCTACAGGCCAAAATCCACAGGTAGGCAGTGTTTTCTTTAAAATAATGGGATGTGTCCACGTTGCGTTTTGGGGCATTTCCTGTCGAGGGGGCTAGGCCTACCCACACAAGTGAGGTATCATTTTTATCGGGAAACTTGGGGGAACGCTGGGTGGAAGGAAATTAGTGGCTCCTCTCAGATTCCAGAACTTTCTGCCACAGAAATGTGAGGACCATGTGTTTTTTTTGCCAAATTATGAGGTTTGCAAATGATTCTGGGTAACAGAACCTGGTCCGAGCCCCGCAAGTCACCCCATCTTGGATTCCCCTAGGTCTCTATTTTTCAGAAATGCACAGGTTTGGTAGGTTTCCCTAGGTGCCGGCTGAGCTAGAGGCTAAAATCTACAGGTAGGCACATTGCAAAAACCACCTCTGTTTTCTTCCCAAAATTTGGATGTGTCCACGTTGCGCTTTGGGGCATTTCCTGTCGCGGGCGCTAGGCCTACCCACACAAGTGAGGTATCATTTTTATCGGGAGACTTGGGGAACGCTGGGTGGAAGGAAATTTGTGGCTCCTCTCAGATTCCAGAACTTTCTGCCACAGAAATGTGAGGACCATGTGGTTTTTTTGCCAAATTATGAGGTTTGCAAATGATTCTGGGTAACAGAACCTGGTCCGAGCCCCGCAAGTCACCCCATCTTGGATTCCCCTAGGTCTCTATTTTTCAGAAATGCACATGTTTGGTAGGTTTCCCTAGGTGCCGGCTGAGCTAGAGGCCAAAATCTACAGGTAGGCACTTCGCAAAAAACACCTCTGTTTTCTTCCAAAAATGTGGATGTGTCCACGTTGCGCTTTGGGGCGTTTCCTGTCGCGGGTGCTAGGCCTACCCACACAAGTGAGGTATCATTTTTATTGGGAGACTTGGGGGAACGCTGGGTGGAAGGAAATTTGTGGCTCCTCTCAGATTCCAGAACTTTCTGCCACAGAAATGTGAGGAACATGTGTTTTTTTAGCCAAATTTTGAGGTTTGCAAATGATTCTGGGTAACAGAACCTGGTCTGAGCCCGCAAGTCACCCCATCTTGGATTCCCCTAGGTCTCTAGTTTTCAGAAATGCACAGGTTTGGTAGGTTTCCCTAGGTGCCGGCTGAGCTAGAGGCCAAAATCTACAGGTAGGCACTTCGCAAAAAACACCTCTGTTTTCTTCCAAAAATTTGGATGTGTCCACGTTGCGCTTTGGGGCATTTCCTGTCGCGGGCGCTAGGCCTACCCACACAAGTGAGGTATCATTTTTATCGGGAGACTTGGGGGAACGCTGGGTGGAAGGAAATTCGTGGCTCCTCTCAGATTCTAGAACTTTCTGCCACAGAAATGTGAGGACCATGTGTTTTTTTTACCAAATTATGAGGTTTGCAAATGATTCTGGGTAACAGAACCTGGTCCGAGCCCCGCAAGTCACCCCATCTTGGATTCCCCAAGGTCTTTAGTTTTCAAAAATGCACAGGGTTGGTAGGTTTCCCTAGGTGCCGGCTGAGCTACAGGCCAAAATCCACAGGTAGGCACTGATTTCTTTAAAAAAATGGGATGTGTCCACGTTGCGTTTTGGGGCATTTCCTGTCGCGGGGGCTAGGCCTACCCACACAAGTCAGGTATCATTTTTATCGGGAAACTTGGGGGAACGCTGGGTGGAAGGAAATTAGTGGCTCCTCTCAGATTCCAGAACTTTCTGCCACAGAAATGTGAGGAACATGTGTTTTTTTAGCCAAAGTTTGAGGTTTGCAAAGGATTCTGGGTAACAGAACATGGTCTGAGCCCCGCAAGTCACCCCATCTTGGATTCCCCTAGGTCTCTAGTTTTCAGAAATGCACAGGTTTGGTAGGTTTCCCTAGGTGCCGGCTGAGCTAGAGGCTAAAATCTACAGGTAGGCACTTCGCAAAAAACACCTCTGTTTTCTTCCAAAAATTTGTATGTGTCCACGTTGCGCTTTGGGGCATTTCCTGTCGCGGGCGCTAGGCCTACCCACACAAGTGAGGTATCATTTTTATCGGGAGACTTGGGGGAACGCTGGGTGGAAGGAAATTTGTGGCTCCTCTCAGATTCCAGAACTTTCTGCCACAGAAATGTGAGGAACATGTGTTTTTTTAACCAAATTTTGAGGTTTGCAAAGGATTCTGGGTAACAGAACCTGGTCCGAGCCCCGCAAAGTCACCCCATCTTGGATTCCCCTAGGTCTCTAGTTTTCAGAAATGCACAGGTTTGGTAGGTTTCCCTAGGTCCCGGCTGAGCTAGAGGCCAAAATCTACAGGTAGGCACTTCGCAAAAAACACCTCTGTTTTCTTCCAAAATTTTGGATGTGTCCACGTTGCGCTTTGGGGTGTTTCCTGTCGCGGGCGCTAGGCCTACCCACACAAGTGAGGTATCATTTTTATTGGGAGACTTGGGGGAACGCTGGGTGGAAGGAAATTTGTGGGTCCTCTCAGATTCCAGAACTTTCTGCCACAGAAATGTGAGGAACATGTGTTTTTTTAGCCAATTTTTGAGGTTTGCAAAGGATTCTGGGTAACAGAACCTGGTCCGAGCCCCGCAAGTCACCCCATCTTGGATTCCCCTAGGTCTCTAGTTTTCAGAAATGCACATGTTTGGTAGGTTTCCCTAGGTGCCGGCTGAGCTAGAGGCCAAAATCTACAGGTAGGCACTTCGCAAAAAACACCTCTGTTTTCTTCAAAAAATTTGGATGTGTCCACGTTGCGCTTTGGGGCGTTTCCTGTCGCGGGCGCTAGGCCTACCCACACAAGTGAGTTATCATTTTTATCGGGAGACTTGGGGGAACGCTGGGTGGAAGGAAATTTGTTGCTCCTCTCAGATTCCAGAACTTTCTGCCACAGAAATGTGAGGAACATGTGTTTTTTTAGCCACATTTTGAGGTTTGCAAAGGATTCTGGGTAACAGAACTTGGTCCGAGCCCCGCAAGTCACCCCATCTTGGATTCCCCTAGGTCTCTAGTTTTCAGAAATGCACAGGTTTGGTAGTTTCTCTAGGTGCCGGCTGAGCTAGAGGCCAAAATCTACAGGTAGGCACTTCGCAAAAAACACCTCTGTTTTCTTCCAAAATTTTGGATGTGTCCACGTTGCGCTTAGGGGTGTTTCCTGTCGCGGGCACTAGGCCTACCCACCCAAGTGAGGTATCATTTTTATTGGGAGACTTGGGGGAACGATGGGTGGAAGGAAATTTGTGGCTCCTCTCAGATTCCAGAACTTTCTGCCACAGAAATGTGAGGAACATGTGTTTTTTTAGCCAAATTTTGAGGTTTGCAAAGGATTCTGGGTAACAGAACCTGGTCCGAGCCCCGCAAGTCACCCCATCTTGGATTCCCCAAGGTCTTTAGTTTTCAAAAATGCACAGGGTTGGTAGGTTTCCCTAGGTGCCGGCTGAGCTACAGGCCAAAATCCACAGGTAGGCACTGATTTCTTTAAAAAAATGGGATGTGTCCACGTTGCGTTTTGGGGCATTTCCTGTCGCGGGGGCTAGGCCTACCCACACAAGTCAGGTATCATTTTTATCGGGAAACTTGGGGGAACGCTGGGTGGAAGGAAATTAGTGGCTCCTCTCAGATTCCAGAACTTTCTGCCACAGAAATGTGAGGAACATGTGTTTTTTTAGCCAAAGTTTGAGGTTTGCAAAGGATTCTGGGTAACAGAACATGGTCTGAGCCCCGCAAGTCACCCCATCTTGGATTCCCCTAGGTCTCTAGTTTTCAGAAATGCACAGGTTTGGTAGGTTTCCCTAGGTGCCGGCTGAGCTAGAGGCTAAAATCTACAGGTAGGCACTTCGCAAAAAACACCTCTGTTTTCTTCCAAAAATTTGTATGTGTCCACGTTGCGCTTTGGGGCATTTCCTGTCGCGGGCGCTAGGCCTACCCACACAAGTGAGGTATCATTTTTATCGGGAGACTTGGGGGAACGCTGGGTGGAAGGAAATTTGTGGCTCCTCTCAGATTCCAGAACTTTCTGCCACAGAAATGTGAGGAACATGTGTTTTTTTAACCAAATTTTGAGGTTTGCAAAGGATTCTGGGTAACAGAACCTGGTCCGAGCCCCGCAAAGTCACCCCATCTTGGATTCCCCTAGGTCTCTAGTTTTCAGAAATGCACAGGTTTGGTAGGTTTCCCTAGGTCCCGGCTGAGCTAGAGGCCAAAATCTACAGGTAGGCACTTCGCAAAAAACACCTCTGTTTTCTTCCAAAATTTTGGATGTGTCCACGTTGCGCTTTGGGGTGTTTCCTGTCGCGGGCGCTAGGCCTACCCACACAAGTGAGGTATCATTTTTATTGGGAGACTTGGGGGAACGCTGGGTGGAAGGAAATTTGTGGGTCCTCTCAGATTCCAGAACTTTCTGCCACAGAAATGTGAGGAACATGTGTTTTTTTAGCCAATTTTTGAGGTTTGCAAAGGATTCTGGGTAACAGAACCTGGTCCGAGCCCCGCAAGTCACCCCATCTTGGATTCCCCTAGGTCTCTAGTTTTCAGAAATGCACATGTTTGGTAGGTTTCCCTAGGTGCCGGCTGAGCTAGAGGCCAAAATCTACAGGTAGGCACTTCGCAAAAAACACCTCTGTTTTCTTCAAAAAATTTGGATGTGTCCACGTTGCGCTTTGGGGCGTTTCCTGTCGCGGGCGCTAGGCCTACCCACACAAGTGAGTTATCATTTTTATCGGGAGACTTGGGGGAACGCTGGGTGGAAGGAAATTTGTTGCTCCTCTCAGATTCCAGAACTTTCTGCCACAGAAATGTGAGGAACATGTGTTTTTTTAGCCACATTTTGAGGTTTGCAAAGGATTCTGGGTAACAGAACTTGGTCCGAGCCCCGCAAGTCACCCCATCTTGGATTCCCCTAGGTCTCTAGTTTTCAGAAATGCACAGGTTTGGTAGTTTCTCTAGGTGCCGGCTGAGCTAGAGGCCAAAATCTACAGGTAGGCACTTCGCAAAAAACACCTCTGTTTTCTTCCAAAATTTTGGATGTGTCCACGTTGCGCTTAGGGGTGTTTCCTGTCGCGGGCACTAGGCCTACCCACCCAAGTGAGGTATCATTTTTATTGGGAGACTTGGGGGAACGATGGGTGGAAGGAAATTTGTGGCTCCTCTCAGGTTCCAGAACTTTCTGCCACAGAAATGTGAGGAACATGTGTTTTTTTAGCCACATTTTGAGGTTTGCAAAGGATTCTGGGTAACAGAACTTGGTCCGAGCCCCGCAAGTCACCCCATCTTGGATTCCCCTAGGTCTCTAGTTTTCAGAAATGCACAGGTTTGGTAGTTTCTCTAGGTGCCGGCTGAGCTAGAGGCCAAAATCTACAGGTAGGCACTTCGCAAAAAACACCTCTGTTTTCTTCCAAAAATTTGGATGTTTCCACGTTGCGCTTTGGGGCGTTTCCTGTCGCGGGCGCTAGGCCTACCCACACAAGTGAGGTATCATTTTTATCGGGAGACTTGGGGGAACGCTGGGTGGAAGGAAATTTGTGGCTCCTCTCAGGTTCCAGAACTTTCTGCCACAGAAATGTGAGGAACATGTGTTTTTTTAGCCAAATTTTGAGGTTTGCAAAGGATTCTGGGTAACAGAACCTGGTCCGAGCCCCGCAAGTCACCCCATCTTGGATTCCCCAAGGTCTTTAGTTTTCAAAAATGCACAGGGTTGGTAGGTTTCCCTTGGTGCCGGCTGAGCTACAGGCCAAAATCCACAGGTAGGCAGTGTTTTCTTTAAAATAATGGGATGTGTCCACGTTGCGTTTTGGGGCATTTCCTGTCGAGGGGGCTAGGCCTACCCACACAAGTGAGGTATCATTTTTATCGGGAAACTTGGGGGAACGCTGGGTGGAAGGAAATTAGTGGCTCCTCTCAGATTCCAGAACTTTCTGCCACAGAAATGTGAGGACCATGTGTTTTTTTTGCCAAATTATGAGGTTTGCAAATGATTCTGGGTAACAGAACCTGGTCCGAGCCCCGCAAGTCACCCCATCTTGGATTCCCCTAGGTCTCTATTTTTCAGAAATGCACAGGTTTGGTAGGTTTCCCTAGGTGCCGGCTGAGCTAGAGGCTAAAATCTACAGGTAGGCACATTGCAAAAACCACCTCTGTTTTCTTCCCAAAATTTGGATGTGTCCACGTTGCGCTTTGGGGCATTTCCTGTCGCGGGCGCTAGGCCTACCCACACAAGTGAGGTATCATTTTTATCGGGAGACTTGGGGAACGCTGGGTGGAAGGAAATTTGTGGCTCCTCTCAGATTCCAGAACTTTCTGCCACAGAAATGTGAGGACCATGTGGTTTTTTTGCCAAATTATGAGGTTTGCAAATGATTCTGGGTAACAGAACCTGGTCCGAGCCCCGCAAGTCACCCCATCTTGGATTCCCCTAGGTCTCTATTTTTCAGAAATGCACATGTTTGGTAGGTTTCCCTAGGTGCCGGCTGAGCTAGAGGCCAAAATCTACAGGTAGGCACTTCGCAAAAAACACCTCTGTTTTCTTCCAAAAATGTGGATGTGTCCACGTTGCGCTTTGGGGCGTTTCCTGTCGCGGGTGCTAGGCCTACCCACACAAGTGAGGTATCATTTTTATTGGGAGACTTGGGGGAACGCTGGGTGGAAGGAAATTTGTGGCTCCTCTCAGATTCCAGAACTTTCTGCCACAGAAATGTGAGGAACATGTGTTTTTTTAGCCAAATTTTGAGGTTTGCAAATGATTCTGGGTAACAGAACCTGGTCTGAGCCCGCAAGTCACCCCATCTTGGATTCCCCTAGGTCTCTAGTTTTCAGAAATGCACAGGTTTGGTAGGTTTCCCTAGGTGCCGGCTGAGCTAGAGGCCAAAATCTACAGGTAGGCACTTCGCAAAAAACACCTCTGTTTTCTTCCAAAAATTTGGATGTGTCCACGTTGCGCTTTGGGGCATTTCCTGTCGCGGGCGCTAGGCCTACCCACACAAGTGAGGTATCATTTTTATCGGGAGACTTGGGGGAACGCTGGGTGGAAGGAAATTCGTGGCTCCTCTCAGATTCTAGAACTTTCTGCCACAGAAATGTGAGGACCATGTGTTTTTTTTACCAAATTATGAGGTTTGCAAATGATTCTGGGTAACAGAACCTGGTCCGAGCCCCGCAAGTCACCCCATCTTGGATTCCCCAAGGTCTTTAGTTTTCAAAAATGCACAGGGTTGGTAGGTTTCCCTAGGTGCCGGCTGAGCTACAGGCCAAAATCCACAGGTAGGCACTGATTTCTTTAAAAAAATGGGATGTGTCCACGTTGCGTTTTGGGGCATTTCCTGTCGCGGGGGCTAGGCCTACCCACACAAGTCAGGTATCATTTTTATCGGGAAACTTGGGGGAACGCTGGGTGGAAGGAAATTAGTGGCTCCTCTCAGATTCCAGAACTTTCTGCCACAGAAATGTGAGGAACATGTGTTTTTTTAGCCAAAGTTTGAGGTTTGCAAAGGATTCTGGGTAACAGAACATGGTCTGAGCCCCGCAAGTCACCCCATCTTGGATTCCCCTAGGTCTCTAGTTTTCAGAAATGCACAGGTTTGGTAGGTTTCCCTAGGTGCCGGCTGAGCTAGAGGCTAAAATCTACAGGTAGGCACTTCGCAAAAAACACCTCTGTTTTCTTCCAAAAATTTGTATGTGTCCACGTTGCGCTTTGGGGCATTTCCTGTCGCGGGCGCTAGGCCTACCCACACAAGTGAGGTATCATTTTTATCGGGAGACTTGGGGGAACGCTGGGTGGAAGGAAATTTGTGGCTCCTCTCAGATTCCAGAACTTTCTGCCACAGAAATGTGAGGAACATGTGTTTTTTTAACCAAATTTTGAGGTTTGCAAAGGATTCTGGGTAACAGAACCTGGTCCGAGCCCCGCAAAGTCACCCCATCTTGGATTCCCCTAGGTCTCTAGTTTTCAGAAATGCACAGGTTTGGTAGGTTTCCCTAGGTCCCGGCTGAGCTAGAGGCCAAAATCTACAGGTAGGCACTTCGCAAAAAACACCTCTGTTTTCTTCCAAAATTTTGGATGTGTCCACGTTGCGCTTTGGGGTGTTTCCTGTCGCGGGCGCTAGGCCTACCCACACAAGTGAGGTATCATTTTTATTGGGAGACTTGGGGGAACGCTGGGTGGAAGGAAATTTGTGGGTCCTCTCAGATTCCAGAACTTTCTGCCACAGAAATGTGAGGAACATGTGTTTTTTTAGCCAATTTTTGAGGTTTGCAAAGGATTCTGGGTAACAGAACCTGGTCCGAGCCCCGCAAGTCACCCCATCTTGGATTCCCCTAGGTCTCTAGTTTTCAGAAATGCACATGTTTGGTAGGTTTCCCTAGGTGCCGGCTGAGCTAGAGGCCAAAATCTACAGGTAGGCACTTCGCAAAAAACACCTCTGTTTTCTTCAAAAAATTTGGATGTGTCCACGTTGCGCTTTGGGGCGTTTCCTGTCGCGGGCGCTAGGCCTACCCACACAAGTGAGTTATCATTTTTATCGGGAGACTTGGGGGAACGCTGGGTGGAAGGAAATTTGTTGCTCCTCTCAGATTCCAGAACTTTCTGCCACAGAAATGTGAGGAACATGTGTTTTTTTAGCCACATTTTGAGGTTTGCAAAGGATTCTGGGTAACAGAACTTGGTCCGAGCCCCGCAAGTCACCCCATCTTGGATTCCCCTAGGTCTCTAGTTTTCAGAAATGCACAGGTTTGGTAGTTTCTCTAGGTGCCGGCTGAGCTAGAGGCCAAAATCTACAGGTAGGCACTTCGCAAAAAACACCTCTGTTTTCTTCCAAAATTTTGGATGTGTCCACGTTGCGCTTAGGGGTGTTTCCTGTCGCGGGCACTAGGCCTACCCACCCAAGTGAGGTATCATTTTTATTGGGAGACTTGGGGGAACGATGGGTGGAAGGAAATTTGTGGCTCCTCTCAGATTCCAGAACTTTCTGCCACAGAAATGTGAGGAACATGTGTTTTTTTAGCCAAATTTTGAGGTTTGCAAAGGATTCTGGGTAACAGAACCTGGTCCGAGCCCCGCAAGTCACCCCATCTTGGATTCCCCAAGGTCTTTAGTTTTCAAAAATGCACAGGGTTGGTAGGTTTCCCTAGGTGCCGGCTGAGCTACAGGCCAAAATCCACAGGTAGGCACTGATTTCTTTAAAAAAATGGGATGTGTCCACGTTGCGTTTTGGGGCATTTCCTGTCGCGGGGGCTAGGCCTACCCACACAAGTCAGGTATCATTTTTATCGGGAAACTTGGGGGAACGCTGGGTGGAAGGAAATTAGTGGCTCCTCTCAGATTCCAGAACTTTCTGCCACAGAAATGTGAGGAACATGTGTTTTTTTAGCCAAAGTTTGAGGTTTGCAAAGGATTCTGGGTAACAGAACATGGTCTGAGCCCCGCAAGTCACCCCATCTTGGATTCCCCTAGGTCTCTAGTTTTCAGAAATGCACAGGTTTGGTAGGTTTCCCTAGGTGCCGGCTGAGCTAGAGGCTAAAATCTACAGGTAGGCACTTCGCAAAAAACACCTCTGTTTTCTTCCAAAAATTTGTATGTGTCCACGTTGCGCTTTGGGGCATTTCCTGTCGCGGGCGCTAGGCCTACCCACACAAGTGAGGTATCATTTTTATCGGGAGACTTGGGGGAACGCTGGGTGGAAGGAAATTTGTGGCTCCTCTCAGATTCCAGAACTTTCTGCCACAGAAATGTGAGGAACATGTGTTTTTTTTGCCAAATTTTGAGGTTTGCAAAGGATTCTGGGTAACAGAACCTGGTCCGAGCCCCGCAAGTCACCCCATCTTGGATTCCCCTAGGTCTCTAGTTTTCAGAAATGCACATGTTTGGTAGGTTTCCCTAGGGGCCGGCTGAGCTAGAGGCCAAAATCTACAGGTAGGCACTTCGCAAAAAACACCTCTGTTTTCTTCCAAAAATTTGGATGTGTCCACGTTGCGCTTTGGGGCGTTTCCTGTTGCGGGCGCTAGGCCTACCCACACAAGTGAGGTATCATTTTTATTGGGAGACTTGGGGGAACGCTGGGTGGAAGGAAATTTGTGGCTCCTCTCAGATTCCAGAACTTTCTGCCACAGAAATGTGAGGAACATGTGTTTTTTTAACCAAATTTTGAGGTTTGCAAAGGATTCTGGGTAACAGAACCTGGTCCGAGCCCCGCAAAGTCACCCCATCTTGGATTCCCCTAGGTCTCTAGTTTTCAGAAATGCACAGGTTTGGTAGGTTTCCCTAGGTCCCGGCTGAGCTAGAGGCCAAAATCTACAGGTAGGCACTTCGCAAAAAACACCTCTGTTTTCTTCCAAAATTTTGGATGTGTCCACGTTGCGCTTTGGGGTGTTTCCTGTCGCGGGCGCTAGGCCTACCCACACAAGTGAGGTATCATTTTTATTGGGAGACTTGGGGGAACGCTGGGTGGAAGGAAATTTGTGGGTCCTCTCAGATTCCAGAACTTTCTGCCACAGAAATGTGAGGAACATGTGTTTTTTTAGCCAATTTTTGAGGTTTGCAAAGGATTCTGGGTAACAGAACCTGGTCAGAGCCCCGCAAGTCACCCCATCTTGGATTCCCCTAGGTCTCTAGTTTTCAGAAATGCACATGTTTGGTAGGTTTCCCTAGGTGCCGGCTGAGCTAGAGGCCAAAATCTACAGGTAGGCACTTCGCAAAAAACACCTCTGTTTGCTTCAAAAAATGTGGATGTGTCCACGTTGCGCTTTGGGGCGTTTCCTGTCGCGGGCGCTAGGCCTACCCACACAAGTGAGTTATCATTTTTATCGGGAGACTTGGGGGAACGCTGGGTGGAAGGAAATTTGTTGCTCCTCTCAGATTCCAGAACTTTCTGCCACAGAAATGTGAGGAACATGTGTTTTTTTAGCCACATTTTGAGGTTTGCAAAGGATTCTGGGTAACAGAACTTGGTCCGAGCCCCGCAAGTCACCCCATCTTGGATTCCCCTAGGTCTCTAGTTTTCAGAAATGCACAGGTTTGGTAGTTTCTCTAGGTGCCGGCTGAGCTAGAGGCCAAAATCTACAGGTAGGCACTTCGCAAAAAACACCTCTGTTTTCTTCCAAAATTTTGGATGTGTCCACGTTGCGCTTAGGGGTGTTTCCTGTCGCGGGCACTAGGCCTACCCACCCAAGTGAGGTATCATTTTTATTGGGAGACTTGGGGGAACGATGGGTGGAAGGAAATTTGTGGCTCCTCTCAGATTCCAGAACTTTCTGCCACAGAAATGTGAGGAACATGTGTTTTTTTAGCCAAATTTTGCGGTTTGCAAAGGATTCTGGGTAACAGAACCTGGTCCGAGCCCCGCAAGTCACCCCTCCTTGGATTCCCCTAGGTCTCTAGTTTTCAGAAATGCACAGGTCTGGTAGTTTCCCTAGGTGCCGGCTGAGCTAGAGGCCAAAATCTACAGGTAGGCACTTCGCAAAAAACACCTCTGTTTTCTTCCAAAATTTTGGATGTGTCCACGTTGCGCTTTGGGGTGTTTCCTGTCGCGGGCGCTAGGCCTACCCACACAAGTGAGGTATCATTTTTATTGGGAGACTTGGGGGAACGCTGGGTGGAAGGAAATTTGTGGCTCCTCTCAGATTCCAGAACTTTCTGCCACAGAAATGTGAGGAACATGTGTTTTTTTAGCCAAATTTTGAGGTTTGCAAAGGATTCTGGGTAACAGAACCTGGTCCGAGCCCCGCAAGTCACCCCATCTTGGATTCCCCTAGGTCTCTAGTTTTCAGAAATGCACAGGTTTGGTAGGTTTCCCTAGGTGCCGGCTGAGCTAGAGGCCAAAATCTACAGGTAGGCACTTCGCAAAAAACACCTCTGTTTTCTTCCAAAATTTTGGATGTGTCCACGTTGCGCTTTGGGGTGTTTCCTGTCGCGGGCGCTAGGCCTACCCACACAAGTGAGGTATCATTTTTATTGGGAGACTTGGGGGAACGCTGGGTGGAAGGAAATTTGTGGGTCCTCTCAGATTCCAGAACTTTCTGCCACAGAAATGTGAGGAACATGTGTTTTTTTTAGCCAATTTTTGAGGTTTGCAAAGGATTCTGGGTAACAGAACCTGGTCCGAGCCCCGCAAGTCACCCCATCTTGGATTCCCTTAGGTCTCTAGTTTTCAGCAATGCACATGTTTGGTAGGTTTCCCTAGGTGCCGGCTGAGCTAGAGGCCAAAATCTACAGGTAGGCACTTCGCAAAAAACACCTCTGTTTTCTTCAAAAAATTTGGATGTGTCCACGTTGCGCTTTGGGGCGTTTCCTGTCGCGGGCGCTAGGCCTACCCACACAAGTGAGTTATCATTTTTATCGGGAGACTTGGGGGAACGCTGGGTGGAAGGAAATTTGTTGCTCCTCTCAGATTCCAGAACTTTCTGCCACAGAAATGTGAGGAACATGTGTTTTTTTAGCCAGATTTTGAGGTTTGCAAAGGATTCTGGGTAACAGAACTTGGTCCGAGCCCCGCAAGTCACCCCATCTTGGATTCCCCTAGGTCTCTAGTTTTCAGAAATGCACAGGTTTGGTAGTTTCCCTAGGTGCCGGCTGAGCTACAGGCCAAAATCCACAGGTAGGCACTGATTTCTTTAAAAAAATGGGATGTGTCCACGTTGCGTTTTGGGGCATTTCCTGTCGCGGGGGCTAGGCCTACCCACACAAGTCAGGTATCATTTTTATCGGGAAACTTGGGGGAACGCTGGGTGGAAGGAAATTAGTGGCTCCTCTCAGATTCCAGAACTTTCTGCCACAGAAATGTGAGGAACATGTGTTTTTTTAGCCAAAGTTTGAGGTTTGCAAAGGATTCTGGGTAACAGAACATGGTCTGAGCCCGCAAGTCACCCCATCTTGGATTCCCCTAGGTCTCTAGTTTTCAGAAATGCACAGGTTTGGTAGGTTTCCCTAGGTGCCGGCTGAGCTAGAGGCTAAAATCTACAGGTAGGCACTTCGCAAAAAACACCTCTGTTTTCTTCCAAAAATTTGTATGTGTCCACGTTGCGCTTTGGGGCATTTCCTGTCGCGGGCGCTAGGCCTACCCACACAAGTGAGGTATCATTTTTATCGGGAGACTTGGGGGAACGCTGGGTGGAAGGAAATTTGTGGCTCCTCTCAGATTCCAGAACTTTCTGCCACAGAAATGTGAGGAACATGTGTTTTTTTAACCAAATTTTGAGGTTTGCAAAGGATTCTGGGTAACAGAACCTGGTCCGAGCCCCGCAAAGTCACCCCATCTTGGATTCCCCTAGGTCTCTAGTTTTCAGAAATGCACAGGTTTGGTAGGTTTCCCTAGGTCCCGGCTGAGCTAGAGGCCAAAATCTACAGGTAGGCACTTCGCAAAAAACACCTCTGTTTTCTTCCAAAATTTTGGATGTGTCCACGTTGCGCTTTGGGGTGTTTCCTGTCGCGGGCGCTAGGCCTACCCACACAAGTGAGGTATCATTTTTATTGGGAGACTTGGGGGAACGCTGGGTGGAAGGAAATTTGTGGGTCCTCTCAGATTCCAGAACTTTCTGCCACAGAAATGTGAGGAACATGTGTTTTTTTAGCCAATTTTTGAGGTTTGCAAAGGATTCTGGGTAACAGAACCTGGTCCGAGCCCCGCAAGTCACCCCATCTTGGATTCCCCTAGGTCTCTAGTTTTCAGAAATGCACATGTTTGGTAGGTTTCCCTAGGTGCCGGCTGAGCTAGAGGCCAAAATCTACAGGTAGGCACTTCGCAAAAAACACCTCTGTTTTCTTCAAAAAATTTGGATGTGTCCACGTTGCGCTTTGGGGCGTTTCCTGTCGCGGGCGCTAGGCCTACCCACACAAGTGAGTTATCATTTTTATCGGGAGACTTGGGGGAACGCTGGGTGGAAGGAAATTTGTTGCTCCTCTCAGATTCCAGAACTTTCTGCCACAGAAATGTGAGGAACATGTGTTTTTTTAGCCACATTTTGAGGTTTGCAAAGGATTCTGGGTAACAGAACTTGGT